>NC_090309.1:44085883-45285883 GCF_039906515.1 Pseudorca crassidens
GCCACCAGGGAAGCCCCCTGCCTCTACTATCTTTAGTCTGGTTTCAACCCAATATTCGCAGAGACCTTTGGGAAATGTAAATAGATACTATCATACCCTCACCCAATTCCTCCAATGGCTTTCCATCAACTCAGACGCCAAGTCCACACGCTCGACCTTGGTCAACAAAGCCCACAGAGTCTGTGTCCTGCCCGTCTCTGACTTCACATCCTGTTACTCTCTGTCTCACTCATTCTGTTCCAGCCACTCTAGCCTTCTAGCTCCTGTTTGCTCAAACACACCTATCTCATTCCTACCTAAGGCTTTTGTCTTTGCTGTTCTCACTTCTTGCAATGCTCTATCCTAGCCATAATCTTTTCCTTCCTTCGGGTCTCTTTAGATTTCACATCCACAGAGAGGCTTTTTCAAACTCCATGTAAAATACCCCCTCACTCCAGTCACTGTACAATTCTGTACCCTGCTTTTGTTTTGTTAACAGTGATTATCACTTCCCAATAATATGTATTTATGGTTTTAAAAGAATAATCCACCTACTAAGATGTAAGCTGCATGAATTTCTTATTCAGGACTGTATCCCCATTGTCTAAAACAGTATCTCTATATAAGGGATGCTCAAAAAATACTTGAGGGGTAAAATATTGAATGAATGGTCAATACAAGTCATCAGCCTTACATGACCTATAGAAATCCCATTCCCTATTTGTTAGGGGTTGTTTTGGTTATATTAAGAAAAGCAGAGAAAGCCCACTAGTCACTCATCATTGAATGAATATCCCTGTACTGATGGAACAATAAATGTCAACATCTCTCATTCCAAAAAGCGAGGTTACTGCTTTTGTCTAGCCTCTATGAGATTCTGGGAATAAAAGACAGAATAATTGAGGGACTTCCCTGGTGGTCCAGTGGTAAAGAATCCACCTTACAATTCAGGGGACGTGGGTTCCATCCCTCGTCAGGAAACTAAGATCCCACATGCCGCGAGGCAACTAAGCCCACACGCCACAACTACTGAGCTCGCACACCTCAACTAGAGAGCCTGCATGCCACAAACTACAGAGCCCCATGTGCTCTGGAGCCTGCACGCCACAACTAGAGAGAGAAAACCCGCAAGCCACAACTAGAGAGAAGCCCGTGTGCTACAACTAAGACCCGACGCAGCCAAAAAAAAAAAAAAAAAAAAAAAAAATGACTGAAATATAAAAGTTTCACCTCATCCCTCCATACAAATTTTGACCACAGCTAACGCCACAAACAAAGTCTGCCTAGTTAAAAAATTTTCTCTCTCCTGAAGTCTCTGGTTGAAGAACTTAAGAGGAATAAAAGGGCCAAAATTCTGAGATCATCACTAAATAAAGGACTTGGCTGAAGTTGAAAATGCACAGCTAAATTTTTCTGAAAAGTGACATTATGAAGCTTTAAGAAAGGCAAATCTTAAAAAAATATTATTAAGTTAGAATTTTTACAGTACTACCATCCTGGAAAACAATCAGGTCTACCAGTAGTAATAAGTTTTCCAAGGCTGGCTAGAGCTGTTTTTAGAAAAAAGAAGGAAATAATATTTTGCTAACCCACAAGACTGATGACCCAGGGACTAATGAGCTCCATAATCAACTCACTGCCTGACCCCTCAGCAAGTCACTTGTCCTCAGTGCTAAACGGGAGAGGCCTATCAATTAGCTTCCTGTGGTGGCTGTGAAGGGGGACTAAGAAACCTGATTGCAAAGCACTCTGAAAACACTGAACACTATAGAGACAGGCTTGCTAATAGCCAGGTTGCCACCAGTCACCATCTAAGCATTGCGAATGCCCTTGGCTTCTCCCTCTTGGCTCTACTGATATCAATCGATTGCTCCTGGTGACAAAGACAAAAAGACAAGTGAGGATTCTTCTCACCTGCCTAGTCCTCTCACTCACTTCTCACTTCCTGATCCACAGGAAACATGCTGGAGACCTGAACTAGCCTCGGTGTTCCTGTTGCTTCCAAAGCAACTTGCAGAGCTCCTATGAAGGAAGAGACGCTGTACAAACGGCCAACTGAAGGCCTTCCTTTTCTTTTCTTTCCTTTCCTTTCCAGGTGCACACAGACCACAATTAAAACCACATATTTAACAAAGATGATGAGAGAGGAGAAGATGAATATGAAGGACTTGAAAACACAGAATTCACTTAATTCTTATCAGTGATCTCCCTATTTCTTATTCTTTCATGAAATGCCCTCACTTAAGGGAAAAGGGAGATTAATTGATTTCTGACCTCCTCCCGAGCCAGACATGGTTTTCCTCATTCATTGATAAAACACTGACTTAGAATTTTGCTTGTCTGTGAGGGACTATATAGAAATTCACGTTCTTCCCAAGCCACCAGCTGTACGGTATCTATTTTAAAGACAAGCCTGCCCCATGTTGCCTTCCCAGCAATTTCTTGAAGGTATGCAAGAATAGCCAGGACACAAAAGCAATATAATCACTCGCTCACTAAAGTACAGATTCAGTCACCACACACATGCGTTTCAGAAAAGTACAAATTTCCTACCTGTTAGCACCACAATTGTCCTTCCTGTATGGGAGGACTTGCCTTTTCAAGTCAAATGCAAGCCTGTGGATCCCCAGCAAAATCATTCCAAAGCTAAGTGGTTTGCTAGGAAAGAATACCTTTATCTCTTGCTCAACTACTCCTCTGGTTCAACTGCAGCACTTTTCAAATACCAGATACTGATTACTCAGGGCAGGTTTGGGGATGATAAGACAAAGGAACTTAAACCAATGAAAAAATAAATAATACTTTTTGAGAAGAGTATTTGCATACAATAAATTCTCTATGTACAAATGCAAATTTATGTAACAATATGAGACCAATTTTTTTAAAATAATATTAACAGATAACCCAAGCAATTGACACATAAATATTTTTAGTGTAGGACAAGGGTCAGCAAACTACTGCCAGAGTTAAATCCAGCCTCTTTCTCCTGTGTTATAAACAAAGTTTTATCAGAACACAGCCAAGCCCATCCATTTAGACTCTGCATTTGTTTTCAGCTGTTTTGGTGCCACAGTGACAGACGTGTAGTTGCAACACACCATATGGCTCACAAACTTGAAAATGTTTACTATCTGCCCCTTTACTAAGAAAGCACCAAACCCTGGTTTAGAAGATAACAAGGTCACTGCAGATTGGAATAGTCTGGGAAGTTTCTAGAGAAGGAGGCAAGCAGCTTAAAGAGAAACTACAGTTGAACCAGAAGATAAGTGATAAGTGGACAACTATTTTTTCCTGAGTAATTATTTATCTACAGACTAGAAATGTCCTTAAGATTGAGAAAAGGATGAGATCTTCCTATGCTGAGAAAATCATTATTAGAGTGATGAAACTCAGTGAACAGCAAAACAGATGGACTAGAAAATAAACTGGGTTTCTTGGCTAATTCCCATTCACACCCCAATGATACCACACCAGAGGTTTGTCGTGGATGGAGGTGGTGGTGATGGTGCTGGTCGTGGTGTTTTCAAAGCTAACTTGCTTCAAGAGAAACATACTTGCCACGTGACAAGTTTCAGCAAAATGGGAAGAATGCTAGACTAGTGGGAACAGAAAATCTGGACACAAACCTTGCCTCTGCCCATTAGTGCACACACTCTCACCTGCAATAGAGATAATCACAGGGACCAAGGTCAGAATGGGAATCAGTATCCCAAGATGGACTCAGTGTTGGTCCAATACCCAGGCCCTCAGCTGATACTCAGGCTGTGGTTAGTGCTTGTGACCTAAACAAGCCTCCAGGGCAGAATGGGTGATTCAACCATCACATCCTGTGCCCTGAGGCAGACCCAGCTGCAAGGGTCACAGATTTTTCTAAATCATCCATCCTGCTGTGGTCCAAGCTGTTTCTCACAGAAAGAAAGGTCCATTTTAGGTTACAACCTCATCATTTAAAAGAAGAAAGAACATATACAAATAAAAGAATTAGACACTATCCTTTTCATGACCTATAATGGGGTCTCTCCTGGAGCCCTAAAGACTTAAGATTCTGACCAAATGCTTAAAACCAGTAGGATTGATACCTTCAAACAGAATTACCATAAAGATACATCTAAAATAAAAAGCACAGTTTAATAAGGCAATAAGGTATTAAAAATCAATGTGATAACAAAATCGAACATTTTCTACTAGTTTAAAGACTAGTTAAGGTCTGCTGACTCACAAATTACTCTGGCATCATTTATAGCCCTGAAGCCCTGAGAAACCACCTAGAATCCAGAGATGTCTTCTCACATTCTGGTAACTGACTCTGAAGAACCCTGTCAACATCAAGATCCTGGGCAGGGCGCTTATTTTAAGTGAAAAACATTGGAAGGGCAGCTGCCCTTACCTGCTCTCATGCCCACTTTGATCTTGTTCTCAAGTGTCCAAGACTCAATATAACTGGTTTCCCTAACCAAGAGAATCCTCTTTAATAAAACGAATGCTGTGAGGCCACATAAGCCACCTTCTTTAAAAATTACCATTTAGGGCTTCCCTGGTGGCGCAGTGGTTGAGAGTCCGCCTGCCGATGCAGGGGACGCGGGTTCGTGCCCCGGTCCGGGAAGATCCCACGTGCCGCGGAGCGGCTGGGCCCGTGAGCCATGGCCGCTGAGCCTGTGCGTCCGGAGCCTGTGCTCCGCAACGGGAGAGGCCACAACAGTGAGAGGCCCGCGTACCACAAAAAAAAAAAAAAATTACCATTTAGTAGAGGGTCCAGTCTTAAATGGACCTCTCCAAAGTCCTTTTCAATTGGCAATGAACGTGAGGGGCCATCACTAACTACCTTACCATTTGCGGAAGTCATCAACAAACGCATGTGAGTTTCGCTGGTTAAGGAATTGTGCATTAAAATAGGAGTGAGATGAGAACAGGGGTTGAAAAGTGAATGGAATTTGTCCCAAACAATATGACAAATTTCCAAATGCAGTTGCTAAAGTCCCCTCTGTCTAACTCTGTCGGAAAGAAAGCATTCAAGTTCTAACTAGCTTCTGTTAACTTCCGGCACTCAATACATGCCTGGCATCCCAAAGGATGAAGACCCATCATTCCCACACAATTTATTTGTGATCAGATTTACTGGAGTTGTGATTTATTTCTGAGTGTGTATTTTATGTTTTACTTTTATGATATTTCTGTAGTTAGGGTTATTAAATTTCCTAGCATATGAAAATGTTTAAATAAAAAAATTCTTTTTGACATTAAGACACACCAGTCTTGAATGGCAAAAACAGCTGAAATATGTTGACTATTAAAAAGCCTTTCTTAGAGCCAGCTTTTATGTAAGTCCAGGATGGCTCCCATCTGCTCCTGGGTTTATTAGTTTTTTGTTATCTGTCAAACATTAGAACTTCTGCTTCACATGTTGTTCTGCTGCAAATGAGAGGCATCTTAGGTCAAGAAAAGACAGTATCAAATTCCTTTATTTGCTCTACTACATTTACATCAGATTTACATTTCCTCCACGATCCTTACATTTTTGTATCCAATCTTCTTTCTAATAAACTGCTAAGAGCAATAGCTGGATGAATAAAACTACCAAAATACTAATTAGTCCAAGGGTTTTAAAGCAAGGTTAGCTGTCTCCTTGTGTTTTATTTTTCTCTTTTTTAAAAAAATAATAATTCAAAAGTTGCTTCTACTCCTCCAAACTATATTACGGAAGTTACAAAAATCTGAAAGAGGATAAAAATTCTGAAAGAGGGCTCGATGATCCGTGTGCCTCAACTAAGCACTCCTGAGATCACAAGTATCTGAGATGAGTGGATTTTTGTGAGATATCGAAAAGTTTGAGGACAAGACGTTCTCCCAAAGGAAAGAATTAGACCAGAGAGAGACACTTGAAACAAGGATAATGAAACACTTTCAGAAGGGAGGAACGATCTTTGAATAGGCTGTCCCTTCACTACTAGTACCTCTTCCTTCCCACCTGTGATTCTGGGCTTCACACTAGGACCCTGTGGTAAGAAGTACTCTTTCTATAGGCTTTGGGCCTGGAACAAGGTGGATCGCAAGCAGGAGTTGGGGAATTTTCTCAGCCCAGGGAATGTTGGGAGACCTGATCATAGGAGCCTTGGGGAAGGGCCAGGACCTCACTATAGCAGCCAAAGTCAGGACCAGACTATGGAGGCCAGGGAAACCTGTACACTCGAGGAGGGAGCAGCTCCCAAAGGCAGGCTCCCAGGGGCTGAGTGCACAGATCCCATCCCCCCACCCAACCTGTGCTGGCCTGGCCTGAGCAAAGAGTCTACCGTGACTTTCAGGAATGCCACATTTACACGTGTGGGTGGGTTGTTTTTTCCAAGTACCCCATTGCTTAGCAATACAGAAACTACGTTGTAGGATTTCTAGATTAAGCTCTAAAATAACCCTAAATCTACTAAGAATTATTTACCCAGCCAGTAAAGGCCCTTAAGTCGTAAAACAATTAAGGGGAAGCCTGTCATTTATTTCATACGCTCTCTTTCTTCATCCTGCTTCTCTACCCATGCTTTAATTAGCTTCGTGTGTCAACACGACACCAGTTTATACAGGCTTCGTGGCACACGATCTAAAAGATAATAAAGAAAAGTTCCATGTGAACTGTAAAAGTGACACTGATAACTGTCTCGCGATGGACCTCCTAGCATTTTTCTTTCATTTTCTACGACAACCACAGAATCTAAAGAAAGGCCCGGTCCACTTCTTGCTGGCTTTTATTTCAGGTGCTTTAGTCTACAGTCTACAGTTGTCTACAACAAATAAGTTTCCTTTGAAAGAACATTGTCTTCTTTCTGTGGATCCCAGTATAGCTGCCATTTGATCCATACGCAGAGAGTCGTGTTATTCTCCTCAGTCCAGTCACACTGCAAAAGACTAATATCTGGTATCTCGTATCTCTGTCATCTCTTTTTCACAGTAATCTATTTTGGCTTCTTTCATAATTGAATTCCTGAAAAGTATGTTACATTTTAAAATAAAGAATATACATTGTTTTGGTATAAATTAGAGGTAAGTAAAAGTTGATTTTCTAACATTTCCTATATTGATGATCTCTTTCCTCATAATTTTAAAAACTTCGTGAAATAACATTCTCCATTTATTATATGAAATCCTTTGAAATCTTTTTTAAGACTTTATTTATTTATGGCTGCGTCAGGTCTTTAGTTGCGGCACGCGGGATCTTCGTTGAGGCATGCGGCATCTTTCATTGCGGCGCACGGACTTCTCTCTAGTTGTGGCGTGTGGGTTTTCTCTTCTCTGGTTGTGGCGTGCAGGCTCCAGGGTGCATGGGCTCTGTAGTTGTGGCGCTCAGGTTCCAGAGCGCGTAGGCTCTGTAGTCTGTGGTATGCGGGCTCTCTCACTGAGGCGCGCGAGCTCAGTAGTTGTGACCCGCGGGCTTAGTTGCCCCGCAGCATGTGGGACCTTAGTTCCCTGACCAGGGATCGAACCCGTGTCCCCTGCATTGTAAGGCAGATTCTTTATCACCGGACCACCAGGGAAGTCCCCCTTTGAAATATTTTTAACAGTGATTTGTAAAAAAACGTTTACATTGGTTTATGTGCTTAGAGAATATCTTAAGTTCTGGGGCTCTTTATCATTGGTACCAACTTTGAAAAGGCATTTCTTTCTCAAATGATAATACCTAATAGGCAATACTGAATTTTTAAAAAGTAATAGGACCATTCACACTTTCGGGCTCCCTTTGAAATACTGTGTTCACAAACTAGGTGTAGACTACAGCGCTCAACGATGCTTGAGCATCGTTGGAGTACCACGGAGACCATGGCAGATCCAAGAGCCCGTGCTCGCCAGGTGATGAGTGACACCCATGCATACTTCCCGAGGGCTCCTCTTGATCACTGGAGAGGACCAACTCAATCTACACTGCGTTTCTCTATCTGTTCTCGACTACAGACCCCTTCATTCTGGGACTTGGTAACTTTGCATGGGTATAAGACGGACACACACGCTTTTACTTATCCTTGGGCTCAGAATGTTCAGGGCTAAAAGAAACCACACTTCCCAACGAAGACACAGAGGCCTTTGTATCTGCCCAGAGAGAAATCCATAAGGATTCATTACACTCATCTTGGTTATTTTAAAATGTGTATATTGTTAAGGAAAACTAGCGCCTTTATGTTCATTACATATAATTTTATATAAATAAGGGGACTGCACATTCTCTCTCAAAATATACATAGCTAACGCTGCCCAGACTAGTATGTGAGCCCCATTACATGCATACTTGATATGATATGAGCCTCAAAGATTTACACATAAGACTGTACGTTACTTAAATTTAATAGCTGTCTGATGAAATTTTATTAACTTTAGAACACAATGAGGAAGAATAACCCACAATGACATAACTACACACTAAATACACACCTGTAAATAAAAGATCCAATATGGTGCCAACCGTAGTTTTAGGGAACTTTATATCAAAATTAAAAGGGGCACACCTCTCTTGTGTATACATTACACATATACACAAACTTTCTCTGGATAAAGAGTCATGGATTCACAGAGCTGAGCAGAACCTTCCACCTCGCCTTTGACAATCCTCTTTTCTAGTCAAGACATTTACGGTTCCCAGAGGTTAGCGTATCATCCTGGTCCAGCAGCTCTTTAGACCAAGTCCTAGTTCTTGTAATTCCCATTCAGTGCTTGTTCTAGCATATTCACAGTGACTCCTTTAATTACTTGATTGTTAACAGAGTCCACAGTCACGGCTGACCATGTCTCAGCTTTCTAAAAATGACTTAGTTATGTTTTGCTTAGTTTTCACACAATGATAGCTTTTTAAGTATCATTTAGGAAAGTCTCAAATCACTTAGAAATTTGTTTACTTAAACTGTCTTACTTTGTCAAAGAATATAATTATTTGCCTACACTACATCTATTATCTATATTGTATTTATACTTAGGCAATATATAGGCATTGACTATATTACATTTATACTTGCCTACTTTACATTTTGATATAGGTAACTGTCAGTTATTAAGAGGCACCAATTTTAATTTTTATTGTGTTATAAATGTGATCCTTTTCCTCAGGCTACAGCGAAGAAAGAAACTAGACGTTTAGACCCTTACATGAAAAATGCCTAAACCCCACTGTAGGAAAGATTTGAACCAGAAAGAAGAGGAGGACAGCACAGTTCAGATGCCTCTTTTCCATCAGTCAGAGAGGTAGTGACCTCCAGCGGGAAATGGAAACCAAAGTGAGACTGTGCTCCAACGGGAGTCTCCGCACCGTTACGAGTGTCAACTAAGCCCGGTTTTCATCATTTTCATTTTTTGATATCCATATTTCAAGAGTATTTACATTTAGTTTGCTTAATTTAATCCCGAAGTCAAACATTACACAGTACTTTCCACCACTTTCTCTGAGACTGTTTTCTTACCCTTAGAAAAAGCAAGAAAAGGGAAGACTGTTTCATCTTTACCTCATAAAACATTTTTGACTCCACTCTGGATTAAAAAAATAATAATAATAAGAGTAGAGAGCCATTTCTACAGGACAAGGCAACATTAATTTCTCTTGTAGTTCCATCCCAAATTTTCCCCAAATATTCCTCCATATTGCTTCCCATTCAAATACCTATGATTCTAGTTGATATTACTACACAGCAAAACTTTGTGCTGAGAGAGTCCCATTGTTTTTGGTGACAAATTCTGCCAAGGACAGGTAGCAAAAATGCTACTATTTTTTATGGCTACTACAAATCAAAACAACATTTTTTAAAATATGCCCTAGTGGTAGAATTACTAACATACCAGTATAGCTATAAAAAGGCAACACTGTTAAATATGAATTATTGATACCACAGTCCCTAACAGTGGAGTACCTTTTAAATTCAATAATTCTATTAATAAGTTTAATAAGCAGTATAGCTATGTTGCTTGTTGCATTTCTATTTCACCTATTTTCCCTCATGACAAGTAAGATTTCTCATCATGTAGCAGATTCTCAAACAAGAATCCTTAAGCATGAGGGGGTGACAGAAGAACGTTGCAAATCCCTTCACTCTGAGAGACTCCATGTTGCTTTAGACATTTTTGCTGTGAGCTTTACTCTCTTTGATATTTTCTGATAGATTTTCGCTTTTCCCTTAATCCAGTCTCCATGTATTTAGGTTCTCCAGCATGACTTTCCCCCATCAACTTACTTCCCATATCTGTCTCTTTTATTCCAATACACCCACACCACTTGTGTAGTACCCATCTCCTTTGAAAACTCTATACAGAAAAAGCTTTTTTCCTTTTCTTTAATTATATAAATCATGGTGATTTAGAGAAAATTGTAATCCACAAGCACTATTTCTCTGGTGGAGTCCATTTTTTCCCCAAATATGGCTCTAGCAGCAACCAACCCTTAATGGATGTAACTAATTTCTTCTATCAGTAGCATCCAGCTTCTACTCAGGTTGTGCAACATAATTAGAGTTGCTATCCATGAAAAACTTTTTTGTGCAAGTTGCCCCTCATGAGTGCCACAGAGGTAATTTCCATGCAAATAACAACTGAAGGATACCACCTTCCGCTCTTAGCATCCTCGAAAACACTACTCTGTGTCTGCTTTTGTGCTATAGTTACTGAATTTTTCTTCCAGAGCAGTTCCAACCGTAGAAGAGCCATATATTTATGACCCGATAAGGCAAAAATGACTTGCAAAACATAAAGTCAGAAAATGTGGAAAGGAGAAAGAGTGACACAATAGATAAATACTTCCATAGCAAAACAGGAAAAGCACAGGAGGGAAATCTACATATCAGAGAGAAACAACCCTCCCCGCCCCCCCAATCTCTGCCCAGCACGCCGGCAATCTGCATAAGCACACAGGTGAGGGAGCTTTTCCCGAGATGAGATGCTGGACCTGGGGTGTGTTGCCATGGAAGTGAGGGGCTCGATTTCTTCAGCTCCTGGGTACCCTCCCTCAGCACTTCTGGCAATGGTGACAGCTTCTTTCCTTTGTTCAGGAACTGCTCTGAAAATGGCTCTGTCTCTTTCCCAGTGCACTGAAAGACTGCATTGTTGAGGCCACCTTGCAACTGAATTACACGAGAGGGAGATTTTTCATTTCCACTCCTAAAATTAGACTCTTGTGTGTGTGCTAGCACAACAGAGAGAGAAACACTTGCTGAAAAGGGCCCACTCAGTGGTGCTCCAAGTTGCCAGTGCCTTTCTAACACATTTGCTGAACCCACAGCACAGGGCAGGCATAGGACACCAGGCACCTACGCTGATGCTGGAAAACTTGCTCGTTAAAACCCTGGTCTCAGGAGGTGGGTGGTTTGTTCTGGGGAGGGTCTCTGAGGCATAAAGGACACATAGCGCTTTCCAAGCAGATGTTGGTGCCAGAGTATTAGAGGAAAAGACAGGTTTCCCAGTAAGACTTGTAGCAAATGTACTTAATTGGCTTTGGATTTACAGCAAACTGCTTGCTTCTTGTCTTTAGCCCTCTCCATAATGCAAACTCCAAACTCAAAACAAGATAGGTGAAAATAGCTTTAAAAATATTAGTTTTTACCTTATGGTTGTATCTGAAAAGTAACTGATGTCTTCAAAGGATAGTATTATTTGTAATAAAATCATCAGATATTCTTCACTATCCACTAAGATATTTTCTCCTTGAACAGACTGCATTGCAGACATAGCACATAAACATATTGGCTAGGTCTGGATTAAAAAAAACTTTGTGACCATCGAGAAAAGGACAATGGAATGAGCAGAGAGATCCAAGCAAGGGTTTTGAATTTAGGCTAAAATATCAAATGTCACTGGGAAACGCCTTGAAAACCACTACCGTATCTATGTTTCCCTACCCACCTACCTCCAAATCATCTGAACGGAAAGACCTTCTCTGACCACGTTCTGTTAGGTATGAATTTTTCATGCAGATATGGGTCTGTGGGTTTGTACAATAAAACTTTATGATTCTGAAGTATCTGGGAAACACGTCAGGGAGGAGAAGGCTCTAAAATGCATTTTTCTTTCATTTACGATACTGCGGCTTGAAGAACAATACTTCCCTTAAAAGCAGGAATAGAATAAACGTCTAACAAATCTTAGACGGCTAAGCAGATCCAATGTTAATTTTTAAGATAAGGGTTAAAAAAACAATTTGACAATGAGATAAAAATAGATTTAGCAGCTTAATTCCAGTGAAGTAAGTTAATGGTATGCAATGACTGATGGGGGGCACTGCGTGTACACTAGAAGGAACACTGAATAGGCCTGTGTCTTAGCCTGAGTCTGTCTGTAATCAGCTGTCTGCCCAGGACTATACTCCCAGACTCTGTGAACCTTATATGCTTTTTCTAAGGGAGGGGATTGTCCAATCTCATATGTCAGGTTCTAGTCAGATTTGAAAATTAATGCCTTTTTATCCAGAGCAAGCTTGTGTTTATGTGTAAATATACCTGAGATAGAAATGTTGCTTTTAAATTTGATATGAAATTCCTTTACAACTACAACTTTACACCATCTCAGGTCTGTAATTTATAAATGCTTACTTATGACATTGTGGGTGACTTTACCTCGTTGGATTTGAAAGTTAACAAAATTTCATAGCTAGCAGCTACATTTATTTAAGTGACAACACACAATCTTCATTTAGGGTTCATATTGTATTAAATATGTACACAGTGGAGCTGACAGACCAGTCTGAGCAGTTTTAGCATTACAGGTATATATTATGAGAGGGTAGATGCAATCGTGTGAAATATTTTTAAATGTAATCTGTAAAAAATGTTCATGTTAGTTTATGTGTTCAAGGAAGATAATATCCCAGGTCCAGGTTATCTTTAGTGATCACTTATACCAACTTTCAAAAGAGCATCTTCAAGGTTAATCCTTGTTGTCTCATATGGCAGGATTTCCCTCTTTTTCAAAAGGCTGAATAATGATCCATTATATGTTTATGCCACATTTTCATTATCTATACATCTGTTGATGTACCTTTAAAGTTGCTTCCACATCTTGGCTATGGTTAATAGTGCTGCAGTAGACACAGGAGTTTCAATATCTTTTTGAGATCCTGATTGCAGTTCTTCTGGGTGACTATCTGGAAGTGGGATTGCTGGATCAAACGGCAATATTATGGCAAGAGAAATAAGCCAGCCACAGAAGGACAAATACCCCATGATTCCACTTATATATATGAGGTGTCTGACACAGTCAAACTCACAGAAGCCAAGAGCAGAGTGGTGGTCGCCAGGGGCTAGGAGAGGGGCAGGGGGAGATGGGGAGTCACTAATCAGCACGTATAAACTTTCCGTTACGCGAGATGAGTAAGTTCTGGAGATCGGAAGCACGACATCATGCCTGTAGATAACAATACTGTATTAAACGCTTAAAAATCTGTCAAGAGGGTAGACCTCGTGTTGTCTTCCTCGCAAAATAAAAACACAAGTAAAAAGGCATTTTCTTTTCAAATAATACCTAGCAAATACTACTGCATTTTCTGACATTAATGAGACTGTTCTGACTTTAAGACACCTTTGAAATATTGCGTTTCCTAACTGGACGTACAGCGTAGCTCAGTGATCCTTGGAGGATGTTGCAAAGGCTGAGGCAGAGCCGAGAGCTCTGTGCTTACTAGGTGCTGATCGGCCGTGGCATCCACATTGCATTTCATCCATGCCTTCTGTGAGCTCCTCTTCCCCACCAGACAGAACCAAACTCAATCTTCACTGCACTTTCCTATCTATTTTCTAAAAAAAAAAAACCCTTCTTTCTGGGACCTGGTAACTTCGCATGGGTATAAGACTGGACCCAAGCTTTAATTACACTTAGGCCTATGGAATACAAGAGCTGGGAGGAACCTTGTCATTTACACATCAAGAAATGGAAGCCTTTGCACCTAACCAGAAGGATATCCACAAGCATTTATGACACTCATCCTGTTTATCTTTAAATACGTATTTCTAGAGCAAAGTTGTGACTTTCTGTTCATTATACATAGTTTTATATAAGGAATGAAAGTAAGCATTAAGGACATTTCTTCATCCAGGAAAAGGTTTTATGTAATTAGTCTAAATACTAAACTAACAGCAAAGGACCTTGCTACAGATATCACAAAAGATATCTGATATACTTGGAATTCCAATTGCCAACTATATTCTTATTACTGTTTATCCAAAGACAAGTGGACATATTTTTATAAATTTGGGAGTAAAAAAATAATACCTTCTAATCAAGGCACAGTGAACAAGCTCTTATAATTGGAAATCAAGTGTTCAGATACTGATACTAATTTATGCAAGGATGTCAACTTGTCACATTGAACTGACCTTGCAAATCAGCTCACATCATGCAGTCATAAATCCTTTCTGCAGGGAAATCTCACAATTATTTGTTTTAGTACCAATAAACATCTAAGAATAAATGACATATGTCTTTGTGCTAGTCGGCCCAAGTCTCAGAGTTCCACGAGGATTCACCTGACATGATTCCCACTGCTCTAAGGTCCATTTACTGTTTTCCATCCTCAGATCTCACCTACTGTCCCTGTTCATTTCAGTTGTGTTTATACAATACACGTAGTTGCAAACTGTGGTTCTATCATATCTCTTAGCTATAAACGAAGGCAATGCTCTCAAATACAGAAATTTAACAGAAATAATGTTTATGAACTGAGATAGATATTCGTTGCATAAGTCCAATAGCATATTTCAAACAACAGATTTTCTTTGCATTAAAGTGCTTTGGACACGTAAAGAGCTGTTTAATTCTAAAACATTGTTTTTCCATTTTATCATCACTGAAATCAGCAAGAATTGGACATGGTATAATTGACAACATTTTTTTCTTTCTGAATAGTACACATGATAATGGTGCTTCTCACATCAATAACATCTTAAGTTCAATAAAACATGGTCTTTCTTAGCCATTTCTTGTGGGGAAAAACAACAACAACAATCTTCTTAGATAAAAAATAGCAATGCATTTAAAATTATACGCATTTTGGAGAAAATAGTTTAATTTGGAAAGCGGTTTAATCTCTTCTACTCTTAACTACGCAAGCATTTAAATGTGCACACACATATCAAGTATAGTTGAGGACTCTTCTGATTCCCCTGGACTCTTCTCATTTCCCTTTCAAGGCCTCTAACACTCACTTTCACAGAGTTTTAAAAATCAATCTTATAATTATTTTTGTGCCTCTTTTTCAGTAAGACAGCACACATGCACTCATTCAATACTCGGTATGAGTTTCAATCCTCACTCAGAGAAAAACCAAGAAACATTATCTCTTTTTTCCCTCCTTCTTGTCACTTACATTCCCAGTTGCCCGAGAGATGGTATAACCGTATATAAAATAATTACATCTTTTAGGTTTCTTGGAACAGAGACGTTAGATGTTGTCCGTTAAGGGTATTAGCACAGTTATACTCTGAATCCAATATAAAAGGGAAAACGGCAAAGAAATTTAAAAAATGAAAAGCGTAGAAGAGCACAGGAAAATACTCTACCAGTAGTATTTTATTTCATAATGCAAACAATCCTTTCTGTCATCATGAGCATTGACATATGCACAGTTTGAGAAGGGTGAGAAATAGACTAATTTCATTTAATCTCGTGATTTCTATCTGGATGGCTGGCCAGTGGAAGAAAGAGAGAGGCATTCCCACATGCAGTACCTGACAGCTCAAATCATCATCAGTGGGCAAAACTAGTTTAAAAGTGAAACGAGATTAAAAAGACCTAAAATATCTTTCCAAAGCCTTTGCATTAATTAAGTCTTTGTAATAATGTTTATATGTCTTCTCCTGAATTATAAACAGTCTTTGTCTTGACATTTAAACTGTTTACTAAGCTGTTTGAGGTTTAATTTTCTCTTAGTCACTTATGAAATAGAAATAGTCACCAGAATGTAGAAAGAACACTAGCGACTAAATGCTGAGAAGACTCCTTTTTATGACATATTAAAAGACATTACCGTTTACCCGGCTGTCAAGGAAACCAAGCTAGAATGAGTAGATTTGTTCAACTCTTCAACAAAACATTTCCCAAGAACCACGACCTCAACCAACATCATTCTCACCAAGGTATCAGCCCGTGGAAAAAGTTTTTACAGTAAAACATATGGCAAGGCGTTAAATCCCAGAAATAGTGCCATTCTACATTCATCGGGGAAAAAAAATTAAGCCCCAAAGTAAAAACTGTCAATTACTGTGATTGCTTTGTTGCACTGAAAGAGTTCAATTACATCACAAAGAATTTTAGAAAGTACTCATTTAATTAAAATATGAACTCTTCAAGCTACCTGCACCTTTCCCTAGCTCATAAAGGAGCACATTTTCCATTTAAATAAGAGTCCGTTCCCTATATTCACCAACAACATGCATGACGGATGTGAGCAGTACCATCAAAGCACTTTCTACTTCTCTTCATTTTCTCTTTCTTCTTCCTTTCAAAATGATTTTACATTCATGTTTTAGACATCTGTGCCCTTTAGTATCACACTTAAGAATCCGGACAGTATGATGGGTAAGGGGTTGATTACGGAAAGTAATCACGCTCTACGTTGATGAATGACTGTTGACAAAATGATTTCTATCATGTAACTGAGACTTTAAATTCCACATAAAATGCTACAACTCAAATGACACTGACTAGCTATGAGCTTCTGGAAGTCACCCACCTGGGGCAGCATGCGATTTTCCTCCTCCAGCTGTCTTACTCTTGCCTCCAGCTGCCTAACATAGGACAAGGTTGATTCTAAAATTGAAAAGAAAGAACTCACATTATACACACAGGTCTTGTTTGGTACACTGTCAGGATGTTTCTGGCTCCATTTATTCAAATCAGGTAGTGACTACTTAATCTGATATTTAGAAAAAAAGATTTCTCCCCAGAAGAACAATAACAGAAGCCATTAAAACCATAAGCAGTCTGAACAACTGCACAGTGTTAAGGAGAATCAGAGAAATTTACAGGTGGTTAAGACTGCAGGTGTCTGCACACCATGCAGCCTTCAGAACATTAGACACGTTGAAGACAGTTATTCCCTCTTTTCTACTTATTTTGCGTATGTATTTTAAGCTTTCCCACACACAAGACTTCTTGTAACATTCATTATAACAGAGAAATCACAAGGTCTTTTAAAAAAATAGAAAAGAAGAAGATATTTAAAATATCCAGCTCCCTTCATTTTCTCAATAAACTTTTCAAGTCTTAAGAGCAACATTTTGTTTTTCTCACAAATCTATAGATAGTAGGACTATACCTAGAGAACAGCTACAAAGGGGCTAAATAATGTTAGTCTGAATTTTGACTTTGGCCGAGCATGACAGAGACTCAAGCTTTTCCCTTTTTAGGTAAACCAGGGCAGACCTGAAATTTGTTGTTTTCATTTCTTCAACAAGCTCAGGTGTGTGCTGACAGCTCAGAATCAGCATCATGCTCAGTATCTGTTCCACAGCAAAACTCTCGATTTTATAGCTTTACGTTATGAAAAAGTTCACCCGTGGAGCAAAGTGGAGTTTTCATTTTGAGGACCCATCTGACAGAGTCTCTTCTTCATTAAATCCAAAATAATCAACTGCACAGCATCATACTGCAACATAGTTGCAATTCATTCATTACCGAAGAGCAAACATATTTCAGGTATAGTGAAATGTACATAGCCAAAGAATCCCTGCAGAGCATATTTCCACAGTTAGTTTTAAAGCAGCAGATCATGTGCATGTTCCTCAGCCTCAAAAACACAAAACAGCAAGAGGCAAGGCCAAGAAGATAGTGCATTTCAGAAGGAAACATTTGGAGCCCCTAATAATCTGCAGTTAGGATGGATAGGATGCAAATTAATACCTTGATCTGAAATTCATCATGGAAACTCTTAATTTTTATATGAAAAAATTGGTTATATGAACCCAATTCCATTGTGTGACCGCCAAAGCAACAAGGTAACATTTTATTTTCTTAAAATACATAAGAAACTTCAGTCCTTAATTCACAAATGTAAAAATTAAACTCATCCCTAACCGGTTTACAGCATGCCTGTTTTCACAAATGTTTGCAGAAAGTCCCCATCACTAACATTAATATAACCATCCACTGATCTCACACCAATGGTGATGACTTGCCTTGAGCATTTCTCAACAAGACAGAAACACAAGGTAAAGGAAGCTAAAGACGTTTGCTAGAAATATGCTCTCATTTTTTTAGCTCAGTGAAATGTTAAGTGTTTGCTCTATGGACTCGTCAAAAGGGGGAAAAAAAAGTATCTGGCATAAATGAATAACCAACTTATTGATTTCATGAATCTGCTTTACTCTAGCAAATAAGTGATTTGCTGATCATCAAAATGTGAATGTAGATTGCCTGATTTACAGTTTTGCAAGCTCCCCTCTCTACTCTAAAAAAACAACCGCTTGATAAGGGTCATTCGAGTGAAAAGTTGCTCAGAAATAGTCTATTTAAACCATAAACAAATAAAATTCTTTTTTCCTTTGTTCACAATTTACACCATATCTTTATTGTCCCTATACTGCATCAACCTTAAGGCTGTGATACTGAAAGCAGCCGAAATGACTCTATACAGAGTGATTCAGGTGACATTTGAAAAATGCCACTGAATGGATTTTAACTCAGTAACTATCTTCAGTCACTTTAATCTATTTCTCTTCTTTAAATCTTTGCAGTTTACATATTTGATGCTTTCATTAAGTTTCTACTTACATTAGGAAAGTCACATCATGTCAGTTCCCAAAAAGGGTAAATTCTTGAATTTGGAAAACATTCCTTAACTCCAATTTTTAATGTCAAGCTACAACAGATGAAGTCCAAATCTCTGTTTCAAAGCATTCACTGCAAATATGGGCAGGGACAGGAAATGATAGGGAAGATTTTTCGACAGGTAACGTAAAAAAACAAATTAGCTCCAAGGTAAAGGCAAAGCTAAGGAAAGCTTTGAGTTCATTTGCTCCACAAATACTGATTGCGTCCCTGACGTGTGTTGGGCACTACGAGGGTTGGAATGAAGAAAAGGCAGTTATTGCAAGTCTTAAGTTTCTCAGAATGCAAATTTCATTTTAGGATTACACATCCATGTGCTATGTTCCAGAAGTCCTGTTGTTCCAAACTCACTCTCTTTTGCAATTATTATTTAACAATGAACAGATACGATGAATGAAAACACTCGTGTGTGTATGTGGGTGGGTGGGGTTTGGGGGACAGGAAGTATAGTTAATCTGCATGAATAAAAGAGAATTCACGCTGTTAGTTGTTTAATTCATCAAGAAACTTTTTATATACTCCTTTTATATGGGAGTGGAGCAGGCAGACTTTTTTCTGGAATATACTGGAAGATCATCACTGGGTCCCCGAGTCCCTGTATGAAGAGCCATTGAGGAAAGCATCCAATCCTTCAATTGTGACATGAGAGAAAAATAAACATTTGTTTTGTTAAACCCTCATGATTTCAAGATTTATTTGTTATTGCATCGTAGGCTAGCCAAGCCCAACTACTAGTATATTACGAATAATGGGACAGAAAATATGTAAACGTTTTAATAAAACATAATAAAGTATAAGAAATTCCGCTTTAAAAAGTACACCGCAATCCACATCCCAGTCCTACTTGATCATTAGAAAAAAAAGATAAAATCTTCTGTGTAAGAAAGAAAAGGAGCCCCTTGTGTGCTGGAATATCTTTGACCATGTCTCCTACAGTCTCTTCCCCAAGCTGCTGCTTCCTTTTCCTTCCTTACACAAGGACCTTCCAGAGTGGTGTCAACTATAAGATACACACTTCCATTACACCCAGGAAGTGTGGAGTACCACTGTGCTCCCAAGAGAAGTACATGACAAAAATTGGTGCTTTATTATAAAGGGATACATACATGCACGTGTATGCACACACACAACTGCATTAGATGCACGTGCATGCACACACACAAACGCATTAGAATGTACTATCATTTGAACTGATCATTACATTTATACCAGTGGCTGACAGCTGTTAAAACAGATTTCAGAATGTCATTTTGGCTTTCAGAACTCTGAGAATGAGGTTCCAAAAGAAAATCAAGGCTCCTGCAGAAAACAGCCAAATACGAGGCTATACTCTACATCAGGGGGAACCAGGAACCAGGCCTCACAGCAGGAGGTGAGCAGTGGGTGAGCAAGCGAGCATCATCTGTACTTAGCCCTTACAGCCGCTCCCCATGGCTCGCATTACCACCTAAGCTCCGCCTCCTGTCAGATCAGCGGGCGGCATTAGATTCTCATAGGGGCGTGAACCCTACTGTGAACTGCGCATGCGAGGGGTCTAGGTTGTGCACTCCTTATGAGAATCTAATGCCTGATGATCTGAGGCGGAGCTGAGGCAGTGATGCTAGCGTTGGGGAGGGGCTGCAAATACAGATGATCATTAGCAGAGAGGTTTGACTGCACAGAGACCATAATAAATCGCTTCCAGACTCATATCAAAACCCTATCAGTGGGACTTCCCTGGTGGCACAGTGGTTAAGAATCCAGCTGCCAATGCAGGGGACATGGGTTCCAGCCCTGGTCCAGGAAGATCCCATGTGCTGCAGAGCAACTAAGCCCATGCACCACAACTACTGAGCCTGCGCTCTAGAGCCCATGAGCCACAACTACTGAGCCTGTGTGCCACAACTACTGAAGCCTGTGTGCCTAGAGACTGTGCTCTGCAACAAGAGAAGCCACTGCAACGAGAAGCCCACGTACCACAAAGAAGAATAGTCCCCGCTCGCCACAACTAGAGAAAGCGCACATGCAGCAACAAAGACCCAATGCAGCCAAAAAATAAATCAATCAATAAATTTATAAACAAAACAAAACAAAACACCCTATCAGTGAGTGCCAAGTGAAAACAAGCTCAGGGCTCCCACTGATTCAGCATTATGGCGAGTTGTATAATTATTTCATTATATATTACAATGTAATAATAATAGAAATAAAGTGCACAATAAATGTAATGCGCTTGAATCATCCCGAAACCATCCCCCCAACCCAGCTCCCATCTGTGGAAAAATTGTCTTCCATGAAATGGGTCCCTGGTGCCAAAAAGGTTGGGGACCGCTGCTCTATGTAGATATACAATATATTAAAGAAGGATCCTATCTTCAAGAAGTATATAACCAGTTGAGGGGCGATAAGGAGGAAAAAAAATAAAGCAATAGGTAATACGATATTCAGAGCTAAATCATGTGAAACAGGAGTACAAAAAGATCAATATTGGCTGCAGTTCTTCTGAAGGAGAAACTTGACTAATGGATCAACAGAAGCTTGAGAGACAGAGATG
Source organism: Pseudorca crassidens (assembly GCF_039906515.1). Lineage (NCBI taxonomy): Eukaryota > Metazoa > Chordata > Mammalia > Artiodactyla > Delphinidae > Pseudorca > Pseudorca crassidens. Next base: position 44,107,161 of record NC_090309.1, read on the forward strand.
CTGGTAGAGCCACAGGATGGACAAGAATGATCCTCTTGTAAACAGGGAAGAGGGAAGGAATTCACTTGAAGGAAGAGAGAGGGACATACTGGAAGCAGAAGGAGGAAAAGCCAAGTTGCATCCCACATGCAGGGATCTAAAGAAGCCAGTGTCAAATCACAGCCATGCAAACGGTGAGATTTGCTTTTAACTTCCCCCCAAGGGCATTTTACTCCTCTTTCCTGGGAAATCTCTGGACATCTGCACATTAGAAAAGCCAGGTTAAGCAAACAATACCAATGTGAAAATCCAATGACATTCTCAAGAGGTTCTTCGGGTAAATCTTGGGCATGTTCTCAAAGCAGAAACCATTTTCTCCATGTATCTCACTTTTCTCTGAACCTACACGTAGAAGTTCACAGGACCTCTTGTAATAAAACAAGTGTGAGAAACAGTCAGAAGAATTCCACTAACACACATCTAATTGATTCCAATTTGAGAACTGGAATGTACCTAAGAGATTCCCTAATCCAACCTGTCCCCCATCCTGACTCACTTGGCAGATAAGAGAATAAAGCCCAGAAGGTAGTGAACTTGGCCTCTAACACTGGGGATTAGTTATACATATACATTCAAAAGATTCTGTTTCATTCCTGGGACATCACAGGGATTCCCATCCCGGATCTTCTAATCACTGAGATGTCAAGCTTCTCACGTACACAGTTAAATTCTAACTTCTCCTTTTTTCTTCCTGATTGTAGATATTCTGGATGGACTTTTACCTTTAAAATAACTTGATATTCTCCTTGGACAATATCCTGGACTTGATTTCACTTCGATTTACCTGAAATGCATTCAATCATATAAAGTAGCTCGACTTTCTTCTCTGCTAGTTTGAAAATACTCTGGTTGAAATATTAAACCCTCTAATTTCCCCCTTGATTTCTAAAGCAGTGTTTCTCTCCCTGGGGGAATCCCGTCCTTGACATCAGCCAAGGATTACTCTGACTATCGTACATGACAGGTTTACTGCTGATATTTGCAACTGTCTAAGGTTGGTCAAACTTCTGAGTAGTTTTGATTAGATGAAGTGCTGTCTGGTCTTCAAAATTTCAGGGCGAAAAATAAAACCTGGTAATGGTCCATTCTAAAACAAATTACAGCATTTGGAAGAATATAAAGGAGGACAGTCATCTGGAAGACTGTAGCTGCTGTGGGTTCATAGATGTTAGCTTTTCGGTGACTGAGTTAGTCTCCCTCGGCCAGAGAGAGTCCAACAGTCACATGATTTCAAATCTGGAGGCAAATCTCTTTAATAAGCCCCAACCTCTAAAGACAGTGCTTGAATTAGTTCCAAATTAATCCCACCATCCACAGGCTTTTACACATTCCGAAGGAAATGACTTCAGAACTATATATTTAAAAAATTATTACTGTTCTAAAAGTGTTTCTCTTTCTTCCTCAGGCAAGCAAAGTTCAGCCTCCTACTTAGAATTCGTATGAGCTCCAGAAGTATAAGTGATTACAGTTCTCACTATAATTTGATGCTTTACTTATTAAAAAAAAAAAATCTTGTTGGCATCAGCAGTTTCGGATTTGCCTGGATATTTAACTCGGGCTGCTTTATTGGCAGAGGTAGAATTTTTAAATTTTTAATGGGAGCTTTAATTGTCCTAAGTAGGTAAAAAAATGATGTCAGGTCTTGCTCTGGTCCATCATCTATGAAGCTAATTCTACTCTTGTCAGACCCTTCTCTCTGTGGCAATCTGAAAGAAATAGGAGATAGTTATTTTCTACCCGGTCCTCCCATGTAGAGACCTGTTCCCTGTTATTCACTGGCCCCAACTTAGCTCTGGGTCTCTGCCCACACCTTCCCCTACCAAATAATCATTCCCAGCCCAGTCCATACTCCTTATTTCTCTATGCATGTTACGAAAAACAGCCTTCTAATAATTAGAATATCCAAAGATGAGAATATACTGCTTCAGATGATAACGTGATTCGTGTTCTTGGAAATGCTTGGAGAGCGCTCAATGAGGTGCTGCAAAGACTTCTATCTGTGTGTGCTGCTGGGCTAGTCCCTTTACCTCTGAAGATCAATAATTCTACAGTTTTAAATTCTGCTCCCTCCATAAATCTCGTTCATTTTCCTTCTTATCATTTGCCAAGAAATCATGTATTAGAGTGCCTTGTGGTGTTCCTTTACCTAGTTGTCTGTATGTTATTTACTTTCATGTTTTCATTTTTTGCCCAAATATGCTACTTGCAAATATTCCCTTAAACCCTACCCAGTGACTGTTGGTGTTTCCTGTAGGGATTTAATACATATTTATTGACTTCCTGTAATATCAAGACTTGGTCTTCACCCAATACTGATTATCTGCTGTGTGGCAGACACTGTTCTAGATGACGGAGATACAGCACCAAGCAAAAGTGATAAGCTCTGTGCATTCACAGAGTGCACGTTCCAGAGAGGAAGACCGACAGTGGAGAGCAAATACTCTCCCCTTTGTGGAGGCAACATGCGCCATAAAGGCAATGAAACAGAGAACTAGCAGAGTTGAGCGGAAGTACAGCTACAGTAGGGAGCGTGGCCTAGAAGAGCTCTCTGGGGACTACAGCCTGCAAATGAGCCAACTATGCAAAGAGCTTGGAGAAGAGAGTTCTAGGCATCAGGAAAGGGGGGTGCACAGGCCCTGGCTGGGAAGACTCCTCTGCTGGAATCCAGCTGTGAAGGGGGAAGGGACAGCAGCTTGAAACCGGGATCCATCTTGTCCCCTTCCTCCACTACTTAAATTTTTAAAAACCTTGTGCTCCCTTTGGCTGTTTACACTTAAACCTAGACTTGAACCCTTTGACTATTAGGTTTTCTTTGTGACAAAAACCTTAGCATTACATTTGTTTCCACCCTCTCACACGCCCCACTTCCCATCCATTGGGAAATTCTGTTGACCCTGCCGCCAAGATATCCTAAAAATCCAACCTCCCACTAGTCTCCTAACAGGTGTCCTCACTTCTATCTTTGCCTCCTCTCCCAGGTCTACTATCATTCAAAGTCTATTTCAACCCCACGGCAGCCAGGGTTTTCCTTCTAAAATGCTAAGTCTGATCACATCGTTCTCCAGAACCACGCAGGAGCTCACCATTTTGCTCCATATAAAAGTCAAGGTCCTTAAAAAGGCCAGCAGGGCCCCATGTAATCTGGGGACCTGGTGCCTTTCTGACTTCATGACGTCACACCTCTGCTCCAGCCACAAGGCCTCCTTTCTGCTCCTGGACACCCCAGGCATACACTAGCTTTAGTCGTCCACACTCTCTGGACTGCTCTTCCCCCAGGGAGCTGCTTGGCCAATTTCCTCACTCTTACAAGTCTTTGTTCAGGTCTCAGCTTCTCAGTGAGACTTACCAAGTCCTCTTCGTTTAATCCTGTAAACTATCCCCACCTCCACCCCACATTCTCCTGATCTCCGTTGGCCTGTTGTACTTCTTTATTTTTCTTCAAAATACTTTATCACTTTCTATCATATAAGTTAGCTTGTTCATATGTTATGTTTATTGTATAAGCCCTGTCTCTCTCCATCAGAATGTGAACTCCACAAGGCAGGGATCTTTGTCTGTTGTGTTGAGTGATGTACTCCAAGCGCCTAGAATAGTGTCTGCACATTAAAAAGTTATTGAATGAGTCAATCAACCCATTACACAGATAGTGCCCTGAAAAGAAATTATTTCATAGTACAGGTCTACAATTGTCAATCACTCCAGGTAAGACTGGGTTTGTATCTGAATGGAGCCTAATATCAATTCTGTTGTGCCACTGAACACGAAGAACATTCTAGAGAACATTAAACTTTGGATGGAAACATTGGGAGGTTCTCAAATTATGTCAGATCTAATCACTGGTGGGTAATTTCAATAAAAAAATCTGGGGACTTCCCTGGTGGTCCAGTGGTTAAGAATCCACCTTCCAATGCAGGGGACGTGGGTTCGATCCCTGGTCGGGGAGCTAAGATCCCACATGCCGCAGGGCAACTAAGCCTGCACACCGCAATGAAAGATCCCACATGCTGCAGTGAAGATCCTGTGTGCCACAACTAAGATCCGACGTAACCAAATAAAAAGAAAAAATAAATGAATAAATAAAATCTGAAATGTGTTTTCACCAGGCTCAAAAAAAATGTCTTAATGGGGGGGGGGTGGCACATGGTGGCGGGGAAGGCGAGGAGGAAAGAGAAGGGAGAGTACAAAGAGGGATAAAGAGAAAGAGACAGACATAAAAAGTTACGGGAAATGTGCAAAACATGAACCATTTCTGCCAGTAACATCTTGGAATACAATATAAATGCCTTCATCTGGACATCTGCTTAAGTTGATAAGGTTCCCCCTTTGGTTAGAAATACCACTAGAAGGAATTTAAACTTCACCTGGACATTCTCCTTCCAGACACTCCCTGCGAGGGAGGGGTGTACCGAGGGGGAGGGCACAGGAGCGAGCATAGCTGTGGGGCACAGGGCAGGTGCCAGCTGGGCCCTGAGTGAGGGTCTCTGAGCTGTGAGAGAGCAGCCTGAGGAGGCCGGAGAGCAGCGGTCCATTCAAAACAGGTTATGTTTCTCCGTGAAGAGAAAAACCTGTCATTTCAAAGGAAAAGGAAACAGAGCAACGTGCTGTCCCATTTATTAGAATGAAAGCTGGAAATACTGTATCCTTTTCCAAGAATGCTTTGACAGAAAAAAATCACGAGTGTGATCCCTCTAGTGCCATGCAAGTGGTATGTTCTTGGAAACAGTCCAGATTGTTTTCACTTATTATTTTCTGTAAAAGAGTAAATATAATAGTTAAATGGATATTGAAATCCAATGATTTGCACATAAACCAATTTAGAAAACAGAAAAGAAAATCAGGGTCTATGTCCTAACTTTGTTCCAGAAAATAATTACCAAAAATTTTTCAAGTTTCTCCTCTTTCCAAATGAGAGTGTTTTTAAAATGGGAGAGAATCGCATTTTGTTGCCTATTTGCTATCATCCACCTGTACCTCTTCCTGGGAACTGGCACCTGGGTGTTTCAGCTTCCATTTCTCTCTAGAAGCTAGAGGCTCCACGTGGCAAGGCCTTGCCTTATAGTTACTTTCCGAGCTGTCCTATGATTCGCATTAGCGCTATGTGCTAGAAGGTGTCCTGTGAATTTCTGATGAACGAATGTCCTCATCGTTCGGTTCCCAACTGCTCTGGCAGCTAACCCAAGTTTGTTGCTCCCCGAACAGCTTCAAGCAGTTAACTCAAAATGCAGTCAGATTTCCACCAAAAAAATCACACAATAGCAAGCCATCGAAACTGAAGTCTGGCTTACAGTCTGGCTTTGTGTGCCCTAAAATTCCCTTCACTTTGACTTTTCCCTTTGAAAGCATCAGCTCCATGAAGGAGACACTAGGTAAGTAGCACTGAACTGGCCTAAAGGACTGGAGACTCTATGGAAAATATTTGAAACTCTGAAGAGCTGTTTAGCATGAGTACCATTTTAACAGCTATTCAGGGTTAAAATGTGTCTTACTTTCCATTGTTATGTTGCTGCTGCTGCTGCTGTCATTTCCCAGAGAAAATGCTGCCTTTTCCCAATGCCAGAGGATAAAAATTGATGTCATTTTAAGAAATGTAACAATTTCCTTCACTGAATACAGCCCCCTTGTAAGTGCATCTTGTCAGCATTGTCAATGAACGAACAAGGAAGCAAATCTATAAGAAAACAAATTTTCAAAAGACAGTAAGTCTATAAAAATTTTATTTTCTCTTAGGATAATTATTTTGACTTTTTATGTATATTTAGATTTTTTAGAAGCCTGTGCACAGTTGTTTTTTTACTGTCATACATTGCAGCAAAATAAAAATATTTTTTATCATATTGTACAGCAAAGCGTCATTAATCTGGATTCTATCAATTGGGAATTCATAAAAATGTTGTTCAATTCAGCCTATATATACTCTCTGCAGTGGCTATGAAACAACAGCTGGCCAAACAAACTCATAGTGTAGCAATTAAGGAATAGTTGCCTTACACAAGAAAAGCAAAGTTTTCACAATGTTTTAGCATTATCTATCTGTACACAAAGTGATATGGACAGATAATGGATGAATGCAGTTAGTTAATGGATAAGTGTCGTTAGTTTAGATAAACAAAATTGGAAAGACCACATACTGTGGAACTTTTTTTGTTGTTAGCTATTTTAGCATGTATTAACAAGCCCTTTGTAATCACTTAACATACATTCATTGAGCACTTACTATGTGTTAGACACTCTTTCATGTGCTATAGACAGTCCACTGAAAACAAACAAAAAGGGCTCCTCTGCTCATGGAACACTCTAATACGGAAGACAGACAAGACAGACAGACATGCAGACACACACATAAATAAGCACACTGCTCCCCTGTACACCCTCCACCACTTTAGCTTAGATCGAGATCATCTGAGAAGATCTGAGGCATTCAACTTGACACTTGAATGCAAAGATTCTGGGAATGAACTCTCCAAACAGCAAGAACAGAATTTGCAAAGTCCCCAACATGGGAATGAGCCACAGGCACTCAAAGAAAAGAAAGAAGACTGAAGTGGCCAGAAAGAAGTGAGGAAAGTGAGGGGAGATGAAGTTGGAGCAGCAGAGACAAGACCCACGGTGTCAGCAAGCCCGTGTAAGGACCTGGGATTTTGTACTGTTTGGAGTGGGGAGCGATTTGGGGAAAAGAGGGATTGGTACATTCCACTGGCACCATCCGATGTATACTTTAAAAGGATCGTCTTGGCTGCTCTGTGAAAGACAGAGGAAAAACAGGATGAGAGTGAAGTTTGGGGGATGATTGAGGGGACCTCTGTAGGAGGTGGGCTGAGAGGTGACTGTGGGTTGTGAAGGAGCCATAGCCGTGGTGCACAGAGAAGTGGTCACATTCAACAAGCCTCCTGGGGAAAGAGACTAAGGACAAAGCATAGCTATGGAGCAAATGTGAGGTCTTACGAAGAAAAGGAATCGAAGGTAATGGCTACCTTTCCGGCAAGGGCAACCAGGGGATGGGGAGATGGCTTGGAGGTGGAGAGAAGTGGGGTTTGAAATCAAGAATTCTATTTTGTTCACATTAGGCTTAATATTTCTACTGGACATCTAAGGCAAGATCCAGAGGAGGCAGTTAAATATATGACTCTGCAGCTCCGAGAAGGGATATGGGGTAGTTTAAATGTGGAAGTCCCCAGTAGAGAGCTGCTGTCAAAAGCCTGCGGTTTGGAGAAGGGTCTGAATAGAGAAGCCTGGTGGAGGGGAAGAGCCACAGGGCAGGTGCACAGCCACAACCCCCGCCTCCCCAGCCCCGAGCCTCAGAAAGCTAAGCAAGCAGCCGGCTGCCTTTGTAGACACGACCACAGAGCTTGTGTATCTTCTGCTCAGGTACCTTTTAATTAGATCTCTCTCTCTCTCTCCTTTACTCTCACTGTGTTTCATTCCCAAATCCAATCCTCCCACTTCGCTTTCCTCCTGCTGCCTCCCTTTCAGCATGCCTCTCTTTCTCCTCCTCTTGGGGCCCCCTTGCCCTCCCACAGTAATTTTGGAAGGAGTAAAGTAAAGCACAGTGGCTAAGTGCTAGCTCTGTGGGTTTCAGTTTTCACGCAAATACGCACATAGAAATGGATGATCTTTAAGACCCACAATTCCTGGGTTACGATTATCATGTGTTTTACCATAATCCATATTAGTGGCTTAACCGCTAAAGGCAGCTAAGATAAAGGTTTCTAACAGTATATGTAAGTTATGTTGCTGTTCTTTCATTTATTCATTAAACAAACATTTATAGACTATCTACCATGCACAAAGCCTTGGAGAAGCAGAGAATATTTAAGATGATGTTGTTATGTTCTGAGAAGGGGAATAAAAGCACACTCATGTGACAGATGTATACCAGTTCTGATTAGGGCAGTTAAACATGTTTTAAGTGAAGCTTTTAAACATTTAAAAATTCTATTCTTTAAGAACACCTACCCTTACAGATTTCTTTCCTCAACTGTGTACTTAAAAACTCCTTCCATGAAAGAAAGTTACAAGGCTAAGGAAAAAAAGACATCTCAATACAACAGAATATTACTTGATGACATTGTTGAGAACAAATTACTGAATGTTTGCAAAAACAAGGAGCCAGAAAACTATAAAAGCACTACTTAATCTCAGCATTTTATTTGACAATGGTATTCTAAACTTAAGATATCAAGCTTTTTTTTCCCACCACTGGAAAAATTGTAATGGGAAATAAATCTCAAAAGTCCTATTAAATACAGCCAACACAGGGCACCCTGGATGCGTTCACATTGGTTTTCACGCCCTTTGATTTTAGAGACACTTGACCGTAGTGCAGGAGGGAAGGCAAGTTCTGGCCAGGAAAACTCCTGCTGACCTCAAAGTTCCCTTGGGCTCTTCTCCATTCCCAAGGATTCGATCATTTTGTCTTCACTAAACAGTTATTAGGCAACAACAGACTAATCAATGTGGTCAAGCAAGTATGTCAGATGACACACATAATGGCTAATAACTTTAATTTGACTTAGCATGTATCAAGCACTTCGCTAAAAAGGCATAGGCATTTTTTCACGTGCACTAATGCATTTGATCCTCACTGCCAAACTAAGAAGCAGGTATTATTATTCCCATCTTAGAGATGAAAGATGGAGGCTTAGAGGTGTTGAGTAACTCCTCAAAGTAACAAAGCTAGTAGAGTGCAATTCTGGACCTCAAAGCCCACTCCTCACTGCTGGAGAACACAGACCCTGTGAAGAGGCAGAGGCAAGGCCAAATTAAACAATGGCCAAGGAGGGTGAGCAGCACCGATAGTCTGATTGATTTAAAGTCTCTCCCTCATCATTACACTTGAACGCTACACCATCACTCGACGAACGCATCTGTTGAAAGAAAACTCTGTTTTCCCTGAGATACAAAACAAATACATCACCCCTTCAATTCATACGGTTGTTCCTTCAGGTCAACAAGAGTCAGCCAAAGTGAAGGCAGCAAGTTTCACGGTCAACAACCACCAAACCATCCCCAGCTAAGTACCTGGATCTGCAAAGTCATTAGTGGGCTTCATAAATATAGATGCCATTCACAATGCAATCGTTGGACAATTTCACAAACTTCTTACAATTCAGAAACCTGCAGGGTTAGAAGAAACTACTGGACAAAGGCAAAGAGCAGATTCTTCTGGCTAATGTCTAACCTGAGCTGTTTTCAAAGCAGCGGCTTTCCTGGATTCTCTTCTGAACAGCTGGGGAACCCAATGAAAGGTTCACTCTGCTTAATTTAATGTCACGGCTACCAATGCTGTTTAACCTTCTTCCTGATGATAATAAAAGAGAATCTGATGTATTGTATATCACTTAACAGAAGCACCCGGGGAACATTAAGGTAGAATAAAACAACAGGCCCACGGCCCAGGTAAATCCAAATCCATGGAAAATGACAGACACCTCTTACATCTACAAATGTATATATCTTTCCATAATGCCCATTTTAATGAACTGACTTATAAAGAGATTAGTCTAAATAGCAACTCACTCGAAATTTATTTTCCTGTTGCTGTCTGTGCAGGGGTAACTGAGAGAGAATTCAGTCTATCATCAAGAGACACCACTTATCCTATCCCTGCTATCAAGCTAAGAATCTAGCTCCTAATATACATGGAGAAAAATGAATTACTCAGAAGAAGTGCACATAATTCTGAAGACAGTGCTCAATTCTGTGTAAATAAATTCCAATCAGCTTTATTTTTTTTAGCAGCCTAGAAAAAATACTTGCTTTGTAATCACCACGATCACTAGGTATTTGATACATACGCAAGGAGAAAAAATTTTTAGAAGTTTAGTCAAGTCTCCCACATCAGAGCAGACAAGCTTCTAGCCCAGGAAGGAAATACCAAATGGAACCGTCTCATACCCACAGAATCAGGATACCTTTTACCACCATCTGCTCACTCAGATCTAAACAGCAAGCAGATGGTACAGTAGTTTGAAAGTTAACTTCAACAGGGCATCTCCCTGGAGCTCTAACCAGAATCCTTGACAGTGGAAGGATTCGGCCTCAGCTTTTTACACTTTCAGAAGCTAAGGTCTGTCTTCCGTTCAGTTCTCAGCACCTGGGCTCTACACTCACTGTCCAGTCACTTTGTGTGTGGGGTCCAGTGACCTCCCTAACCACTCTCCAGGACATTCCACAGGGTCCTGGTCTCTGGTACTTGAGTCTTCTGCATGCTTATTGTTTCTTTTATCATGTTGTCTTTTCCACATATTTTATTCCACTTTTATCAGCACCTGAAAATATGCAATCTTTGTTTACTTCAAAAACAACCTTTGTCAAGAGTTCATTTGGTCTTTTAAAAACTTGTCTGGCTCTTAAAAGTTACCCTTAAATAAAAGGTTTTTAACTTGTTTAAAAAGCTCTTAATTTAGGCTACTGGTTTATATATTTTTATGCAATGATTTTTACAGTAAAATGGAGCATGTTGGATCCAAAGTCTTAGGATATTCTTTCCTGGACAAAGGACTGTGGTCTAGGGGTTAGAAGACTCTGCCTGGCTCTGCCCAACCTGCAGGACTCTTGAGAAGCTGCACACTTTGAATGCTTTTAATCTGCTCTGACAATCAAGACTCTAATCCCAGGACCTGCACCCAGACTTAAGCCACAAATCCAATGTCAGGCTGGGGACTGGAGCACGGCACCTTGAAGGAAAGCAGAGGCCAGGAAGGAAGGCAAGCAGTAGACCTTTCAAGGACATTTCTTAGGAACAAAGCTCAGGCAAGGAGATGACTAGGATTGCCCTGTGCCTGATTTCCAGGACCAGGCCTCTTTCCTCTTCACTGGCTTCCGCTAAATTTAGCTGGAAGTCTTCCAGACAGTTCCAGCCTTTATCTGACCCCACTCTATCTGTGCAATATTCTCTTTATGCTACTGTTAGAACCGAAGACACTCATCTGGGATCTGGCTCAGACTAGTAGTTAAGAGCCTGGAGCCAGACTGCCTGAGTCTGAATGCTGACTCAACGACCTCCTCTGTGGCCTTGAGCGATTTATTAAACTCCTGCGTCTCCGTTTCCTCATTTGCAAAGTGGATGAATAACAACGTTCCACTCAGCGGTAGGTACTGAGTGAGTTACTCTGTGTAGGCACTGAACAGTGGCTGGCACACAGTAAGCCCCAGCTATTACTAACACCGGCCTCCCTTCTAGTGCTAAGTGTCGTTGTGAGACCACCACCGCCGGCCCATGTCTCTGGCCCTCTGCGGCGGAGCAGGGTGCTTGCTCTGCCCCCTGCCTCCAGCACTGCGATGGCAGACAGGGCTGCGCTCCACATCTGTGCTGTCTCCCCTGGTCCTATGCATACGCAGTTCACAGGCTCTTCAGCCTCGCTTTACGGGCTGCTCTGCTCTCAGCCATACACACGAACACTGGCAAGTCACAGCTTCCACTGAGTGCAGCCTGACTACTGCATCAAGCACTGAACGCCAGCAAAGAGAATCTGTGAAATGGGAGTAAAAACCAGCCGAATACAAATGGGTAAGGTGATTCAAAGGAAAGGGAATGCCTGTGTTTCGGAACAGCACTGACTCAATGTGTACACACTTTGACTACTCTTTGTAAAGTGACTAGTGACCCTCTGGCCGCTAATAAACACTGAATTTAGGCCAAAACAGCATATTTATTTATTCAGCAAATATTTGAATGTTTCAGACACTGAGCTACAATGGAGAACAAACAATAGATAAGAAGCAAGAAAATAAATAAAATCATTTCAAATGTGTTAAGGGTGATGAAGGAATGATTGGATGGTTAGGGAAGGCCTCTCTGAAGAATAGGTGTTTAATTAATAATGAATGAGGGCCAGCCACGGTTAGAGGATGAGCATTCTAGAAAAAGGGGAAGTGCATGCAAAGGCCCTGTGGTAGAGATGAGAAAAATATTTTTTAAAAAATAGAGTACAGTTAGAAAGAAGAGTGTTAGGCATCAAGTCTGTATCTACCTCAAACCAGCTTGGTGATTAGGTTCATGTGATCCCTTCCAGCTCTAAAATTCCACAAATGTCTCTAGGAAGTGATGTATTGATTGGTACAGATAAGGCAGATTATGCTGGCTCTAGCACTCTGGACTGACTATAAAAAATGCCCGAGGAAGTCATCTCAGTAGATGACATGCATAAGCAGTCATCTGCTTTCATCACAAGAATAAATAAGATGAACTGGATTTCAGAAGCTTTGCTGTGTTCTGGTTAGTCAAAGAAAGAGTAAAGTGGTCATAGACAATCCCCCACCTCCACAATGTAAAAGACCACAGGACTTGAGGATGGAGGTGACGTGGAGAGAGAAAGTGGGACCTGGAGATGACACCACAGACAAGCAGACCCATGATGACCTGGCGTTTAAAAAATCATTTAAGAAAGTTTAAACTCCAAAGGCTATTCAAGAGTATCAGTCAAACTGCTCTGCGGGGGCTTTGAAACAAACACCCTTTTCAAGTCCCTTCTGAAAAATTCATTTCCAATTATGAAGACAACTCCAATATTTCAAGTAAAATTTCCTCTTATTGAGGGAAGAGAAAGTCTGGGGACAGATGAACTCAGTTGCCTGGCTAAGTATTTAAATTCTCACTTAGGTTGGCAAGTCAAGACAGACAGCCTTAGTTCATACATTAATATTTATGAAAAATGGCACAATGTTCCATTTGGAAAGAAGATCTGGGGGAAATGCTATATCCAGCAATGGCAGCCCAGACTCTCTGGACTGCTACATGCTGGAGTAGGTGTGCCCCTCAACACAGAAGGTAAACTCCCAATTAATGTGGAATTTATGTTGTGAAAATATCTTTACAGATAAATTGCTCAAATGGAGGCCTCGGAAACCATAGCAACGATACATTTTAATTAAAGTTTGCAACTTGAAAGTAAAACCTTAAATAATTGGTACCTCCAAGTCTTTGCTGAATTGGCTTAGCTACGGGAAATACAGGCTTCTAATAACAGGAAAAGAAAAATCTTCCACTTCACCATCTTCCAATTACTACGTGCATCTCTCAGAATGTGAGATAGCCTGAGTTAATTCTCCAATATATGAAGCTAAAATATGCCCTCTGAATAGAAAGTCCGTTGGAACACAAAATAGAAAAAAAAATTATAACTCTGGCTTAGGAATCTTTTTCCAGCCACGGGTAAGACACACACAAAAGACATTTTAAAAACCTTTTGACAACTACCATTAATACTTTCAATTTATTGAATGCCATTGACGTATGTTTATCATAGAAAAGTGACATTTTGCTATTTTGTGAATAACTGCCTGAAACAGAAGTGGAAATCTTTAACCACACACTTATTCAACAAATATTTATGGACAGTCAACCATGTGTCTGTACTGAAGACAAATATCCTAATAGAATATATTTAACAGAACATTCCTGTACTATGTGCTTTCTGGACACTTTGTTTTATTCTCACAATAGTATCGTAACTATTCAACAGACAGGGTGATAGGGATCTAGCAAAGGTTAGTGACTTTTTCCAAGTCAGGTACTAAGATTGGGTCTACAACTGCAAACCAGTTCAAGGCTTCAAGAGAACTGGTCAGTTAGCTTCATCAACAGCCTATCAATTTCTGTCAATAGTAACAATGCCAAAAATAAAACTCAGGTAGATCACTGGAGTGATCTATCTGGGCACTCAGCAGGAGACAAAGGTCCTTTGTGTGGGTCCTTGAGCCCAGTCAAAAGCAGAAATAAAATATACATAAAAAATGTACAAAAAAAAAAAAAATCCAAGATGGGATCAGATTGGTTTTGTCCCTAATATCCAAGAACAGGTTATAGGAGAACAATATAAATGCCCATATGATCATATAAGCGTCCTGGCAAAGGTTAATAGTTAAATGCCATCCAAACCATATTTGGCACTGGGGCAGTTCTTGGAATGATTCCAAAAGGAAACAGGCAACATTTTATTTGAAATTTATCATCTCCTTGGCTATCAACTGATCCAAATATCTATCTAAGTTCTTTTAACAAATGTCTCAGGAATGTATTGCTATTATTTATTATTAAGCATTGTGCTCCCCTGTCACCACTCTATCTGGTCCCAGGTCTGCCAACACCAAGTCCAGCACTGAGCCGACTCCTTCTAGGTGGTCTGTGCACCACCACCAAGCTGGGAAAGTTCCAACTTCCAACTAAACAGGGAAGCTGGGATTTGTTATTTTTTTCTGTCTGAGGTGGCTCTGTTTACACATTCATTGTCTCAGGTCCTACACATCCACTTGCCACCTCAGAGAGGAAGTTCCCATGATCACCCCCTGCTACAAAACACACAGCCTAGCACTCAACAGGGTTTCAAAAGTCTTTTCTTTGAGGAGGTTTGATTTACTTATGCTTTTGCCCATTTAAACACTGGCCCTTTTCTTTGTAAAAGCTATAAATCCCACCTATCTTACAGTAGCTGGCCCTCAAGTCCTTCCATCTCGGCAGTCCTTCCAACTCCCTTGACTAAGTTAGTCTGTCATGGTCACTCCTGTCTCTGAATTCATACCCTACACTGCCTTAACTCAATGAAACGCTATGTAGAATAACACTGGATTCCATTCTCATGTAACCGTATGGTTTTACTTCCCCAGTTGTGTAAGTTCCTTGAGGGCAGGAGCTTGGTTGATATCCCACTATGTCAGGCACAATGATAGACACGTGGTATAAGCTGCATAAATACTTGCTATGGGGGTAAATATTTTCAGTCTCAAAGTCATTTCCATAGCTTGATTCAATCACTAAACAAATAGTCACTTTTACTTCCACCGAGTTGTTTTATGAAATTTCCCCATTCTCAAAAGGCCACTGGGAAAAAAGTTATTTATGCAAAGTGCAGCCTGAGAAAACAATTAGTATTTTTTTCCTATTATTGATTAGAAAATATTTAAACAGATTGCATTGAAGAAACTACCTCAGCCAACCCCATGGGAGGTGGGGTGAGTGGGCAGAATTCCAAAAGTTTATTTGTAAATCACTTGTTGGGAAAGAGGAAAACACGTTCCCAGTGACTGAAATAATGCCCTGTGTCGGGGGTTCATTTTCCAGAAGATGTAACAGATGCAGCAAAAGGGGCTGAGAGGAAGAGAAGCGGCTTCGGGGAGGCTGACTTGACTCCCAACACCAGGGCTCTGGGAAAGGAAGGAGGAACAATCACAGGCACCCTCCACACCCCTTCCTCTAAATCATGATTGGGAATCAGGGACCAGTGCTCCGGGGCTGGGGGACAGGAAATTCCAAACAGCAGCGAGTCTCCACTACAACTTTCAAGACGGAAGGGATACCAAGTTAAAGTAGAAAGGAAAGGACCCCTTGTGGCTCCACAACTGGACAAGCCATTTGTGTATCTGCAGCCTCATAAATGAGCAGTGGATATACTCAGGGTATCCTCCACTGGCAGGCATCTGGGAGATCACTGAACCCAGTCTTCCTCAGACTGTGCGCTTCCAAGCTCGAGATTCCCTCACCAAGTCAACAGCTGTCCGGGGGAAAAGACACGCTATGGTCAATCAGTCTGAGAACCACTAGGTTAAATAAAGGTCATCACAGGTCACCACTGGCTACTTGAAGATAATAACAAATACTGTAAATCTTGTCAATGTTGAAGGTAGACCATGCAGCATTTCCCAAACTATTTTAACACAGAACGCTTTTCCCAAAGGACAACACCATGCAGGTCACAGGTTGGAAAATGCACCTCAAACCATCCTCTGCATTTTACAGATGAGGCAACGGAGGCCTAGAGAAGCAAACTAATTTCTGGAGACAGCACGGTTAATATGTGGAAGAACAGGGATGAGACTCGGCATTTTCCTCCTCCAGGTCAGCACTCTGTCTTCAGAGCACCTCTCAGCTCCCAACTCCAGGTTCCGTTTTGTTAGGCAGCCCCACCTTCTCTCTGCACCATCCCGAGGCTCTGCCTTCCCCGCTCCCTCCACAGCTAAGTGTCCAAGCTCATTTAAGAGCTTGCCTCCTGTCCCTCATCTCTCCTACTTAATATCAGATCTAATCTCAACTGCCAGCTCACCTGGATCTCTGCAGATTACCTGCCTCCAGAATCCCCATTGCAAGGTGGCTGATCACCAACCAAAACACACCCGCTGCCCTAAACAAGCCTTTTCAGCGCCGATTACTGCCTGCAGCAACACCATCTCCCGACACCACACGCTGGGTCCCTCCACAGGCCCGGCGCTGACTATCCGGCTAGAAGGCTCCCCAGCCTCTGCTGGGTGCAAGCAAAGTCCCTGCCCTCCCTGTGAATACCTAGTACTCAGGTCCCATTCCTGTTCCTCTGCCACCCAGCTAGCTATTTGTTGCCACAGGCAACATCATGTACCAGTGCCTGTAGGACAACCTTCTGCCACGGCAAGTATCCATGGCAAACAGATGAGGCCAGCAAATAGAATTAAACACCACAGGTAATTCCCCAAAGTTAGCTTAGCCAATAGATGATTTATCAGAGCAGTGAACATTTGGCAAAACGGAGTCTATTGGGCTCCAAATCCTCTTTGTCGTATCATGGTCTGCTGGGCAAAGACATGGCTTAAAGTGAGAACCTGGAAAAGGGAAACAGTAGTCCCAGGCTTGACGGACCTAGAGAAAAAAACACTGCCTAGGAAATGAAACAAGCGAGGGCAGGATGCAAATCATTTTCCATGGCAGGATATTAGTTCTCCTTATTCCCACTTAAAATTCAACTAAAGTTATCGAGGGCCTATGATGCACCAGGTAATATAAGGAACATAAAGAAATATAACACACGTGAGATTTGCACAGGCTATTAGGAAAGTAAAACTGAAATGTATACAAAGATAAATATGATATAAATGACTATCAAGATGAAAACAGAAGACAAAGTTACCACAAAAAAGAACATGACTAGCGGCCAACTGGTTGGTACAAACAATAACAGCCACGAACAGTCAGGCAATAAAATGACAACTGCTCATCTCTGCTCACAACAAAAGACTTTGTCAGGATACAAAAGACAGTAAGACCATCTGACTCATCAATCCTTCGATCAAATGAGCATGTTAAACCCTGACCCACATGAGGGTTAAACAGCATGGTGTACATGAAGCATTTTGGAAGCATAAAGAACTCTACAAACTTAGTTATCATGCTCTTGTATTTCAGGATCAAAACCTAGACCACCAAGTCTAGTCTCTTCATGTGAAACGCCAGAAACATTATACCAAATCAGCTTCAGGACTGGTGAATACTGTCGGATTTTCAAAATTAGAGATGAAAGTGATCAGCACAGAGTAGGCACTCAATAAATATCAAATAAATGAATGTTAAAATGAAAGTGCTGTGCAGACAGTACTTCCTTTTCGCCAAGTTAAAATCCTTAAAATCACTTTATGAAGTGGTATCACATAAAGCAATCATGTTTTCCCGCTGAGACTATACAGTAATTGGATGCTTATTTCTGACCAAGGATTCGGTATTACAGCTGTCACAAATACGATCTACAATGTCATAAAAGCAAAGATAGAATAATCATAAATCTTCATAATCATGGAAAGCAGTAAGGCTCTTCTTCAAAGTCTATAATAGGGGCATCATGCATGGTACACACTGATTACACAAAGGGCCCAATTCATCATAAATTGTACCTACATCAGAATACAACCCCATTACGTTATAAATGTAAACCCAAACCACTGTGGTAACTATAATAAACATGTAATTAAAAATTATTTCCTTGCTTTTTTAGCACTGTCTCCGGGTACTCAAACTCAGTCCAAGAAATTCTGATTTAGGCTCCCATTTTCTCCCGATAAATGTCTCATAACAGAGTCATTCTAAATCATTCCATCAACTGAGAGCTGCCATTTAAAGAAGGTTTTAATGGATGTTTACTAGTGATAATGACAGTGATGATGGTGCTTCCACACCCCAAAATTTACTCTTTAGGTTACCATTACCCCAATGATTCTCTTTATCTGCTCCTACCTCCTGCTTCAGACACAGTTCGAAAAGCAAATGCCCAACATCACACCTCAACAGCGCCACCAGGAAGCAAGTGTCCCGACCCTCCTGTCTACTGCAGTCTCCACTTTATCAGACTTCTGAGTGCAGCAGCGCTTCTCAAGTATTAATGTGCATTCAAGTCACCTCTGGATTGCCTTAAAGTGTAGATTTCTGGTTCAGTAGTTCCAGGCTGAGATGACAATCTTGTTGCTAGTCTGGGGACGACCCCTGAGATATAAGGTATTATAGCGCTATGGACGCTTGAATCCTTGCTCTGCCCTCTACCAGCTGTGAGACCTTGAGCAAGTCATTCAGCCTTTAGACCTGGTTTCACATCTGCAAAGGGGAATTTCTACTGCTCCATTCTTAGAATCATTGTAAAGGTGAACTGAACTCACAGAGAAGCTCTTAGCATGGTGCCTGACACATGGCTAGATTCTCATTAAATATTAGTCACCATCACTTTATTGCAAAGTCATCAAAACCAACCAAACCAGGACAATGCTTAACAGATCATCAGCTTGAGCTCTCAGAAGCAATCTGTAAACAATTCTTACCAGAATTTCTAGAAGCCAGCAAAAGCCAAAATCCTATGTTTAAGTATTGATGGAAAAAGGCACTGGGACCTGAGGGATGGTGTGAATGCTGCAGCGTGATGAGGGCAGGAGGGAAATGGGAAACAGTCAAAGAAGGCTGCCCCTGATGACTAACCCTAGAGTTTGAGACGTTAAAGTTTGTACTCTCTTCCTCTGTCTCTTCCCCTGAGCCTTATCACCAGAGAGGACCAAGAATTCTGAAGAATTTTAAAAACTGGAACAAAATACAAATCAAAATTATTCTCTCCCTCCTATATTTCAAGTCAAACATACCAGCAAGTAAGAATAACAGATCCATGGAAACGTCTAAGGACACTGCCACTGAACTTACAGGAAATTTGGGTAGAAAATGTCATAGTTGACATTCTCTCCCTAAATTAAAAGTTGCCAGCATTGCAAGGATCAAGAGTTCCTTGAAGGTATGAATTCAAGAGAGAGACAAACGGCTCAAGCTGTAGGATGAATAGGGAATTCAACAGTCTTCATTTTCTGTCTATTGACACCTGTAAACCTCACGTGAAAAATTCGATGGGACTAATCCTTTCTTCCTGAGAAGCACGTGCTGTTTTCCATATGACCTGGCTTCCATTTTGCTTCCTGGAAGAATTCCCGGCTGCTGCTTTTTCTCAGCGGTACGCAGTGCTGCAGACCTCACACACTCAGATGTGAAGGGAGCAGCTTTAACAGTAGGAATCTCATTTTTCTTTTTCCACTTTTGGGGCATTCTTAAATGAGCATTCTCAGATGTAGCCATATAAAAACTTAAAAAAAAAAAAAACTTCTAATAATCAGTCAGAGTAATACTAAACCCAGGGAACATGAAATCAATTAACAATGTGCTCAGATAATCCAATAAAGTGAAGCGGAAACAGATCAATTTTTTGTTTTCTTTGCTTGATTGGTCTGGTCGGATTGATCTGGTTCTTAATATAAGATCATCATCGTGGTCCAACTTTGTAAGGGCCTTGTTATAAGTTAGAATAAAAGAAATCCATTTTATCTACACAGAATTGCCCTGATTCCTGTTGTGTCCCACATGAACCCTGGGACTTCTTGTTGCTTCTGGCAGCTGTAGTTGACAGGAGTAACAGAAAGGTAGATTCCAGCAAGGATATATACTAACCTCCACAGCATCCTAAACTGGTCTTGGATCCACTAGAAACTGCTTCCTGTATTTGGGGGCAACCTTCCTCTCTGGACTTGTCCCCCCACTTGTCAAAATAAGCAAACATCTGCTCAACAATCAGTTGCATCAGTGAACATGGCCATGACATTTCATCCAAGGTATGTCCCTGTCTCCCCTGAGACTATAAGTATGTAGGTTAAACAGTAGTTGGAACCGGAGACAGCAAATGACTCCAGCCCTGCCACAGTTGGATGGGACCAGGAATATGCCATTTCTTTAAGCCTCTTGTTCTTCATATGTTATACGGGGTAAACTGAGGTTCTTGGTGCGAACAGTATGACTCCTCCAGGGCCTTGTACAAATATACAAGGAGGAAAAAACCCACCCTTTTTCTCTATCAGGCAAAGTGTACATTATATTATAAAAACTCAAGAAGCAACCCTAATGTCTAGACATGGAGCTAGACTTACATTCAGCCAACCGTGCTGTGATGAAGCCAACCTCAATCCCCACTGCCAAAACCCCAGGTCTTCTCGGAAGCATTCAGCTTTCCAGTTAACATCCTTTCCTGCCTTCAGCTAACACAATAGTCAAAGTCAGTGACAACTTTCCCAAGGGGACACATGATGGCTTATTTGTTCAAATCCTTCCTAAAGCTATTTAACAAATGTTGACAGTCAAAACATGAACCAATAACACGTAGGCTCATTTCCCCAGTTCAAACTGCCCCAAAGTTTCTTTTTTTTTCTTCCTAACATCCTTATTGGAGGATAAATGCTTTACAATGGTGTGTTAGTTTCTGCTGTATAACAAAGTGAATCAGCTCTACGTATACATATATCCTCATACCCCCTCCCTCTTGCGTCTCCCTCCCACCCTCCCTATCCCACCCTTCTAGGTGGTCACAAAGCATCGAGCTGATCTCCCTGTGCTATGCGGCTGCTTCCCACTAGCTATCGATTTTACATGTGGTAGTGTATATATGTCCATGCCACTCTCTTACTTCGTCCCAGCTTACCCCTCCCCCTCCCCATGTCAAGTCCATTCCCCATGTCTGCATCTTTATTCCTGTCCTGCCCCTAGGTTCTTGAGAACCTTTTTTTTTTTAGATTCCATATATATGCATTAGCATACGGTATTCATTTTTCTCTTTCTGACTTACTTCACTCTGTACGACAGACTCTAGGTCCATCCACCTCAGATGATTATCCACCTACAGATAACTCAATTTCGTTTCTTTTTATGGCTGAGTAATATTCCATTGTATATATGTACCACATCTTCTTTATCCATTCATCTGTCGATGGACACTTAAGTTGCTTCCATGTCCTGGCTACTATAAATAGAGCTGCAGTGAACATTGTGGTACATGACTCTTCTTGAATTATGGCTTTCTCAGGGTATATGCCCAGTAGTGGGATTGCTGGGTTGTATGGTAGTTCTATTTTTAGTTTTTTAAGGAACCTCCATACTGTTCTCCATAGTGGCTGTATCAATTTACATTCAAAGTTTATTTTCAAAATCACTTTTATTATTAACCAAATGTTACATACAATCTTGTCACCTCTCCCATCAGCATCACCATTACATTCTGAGCAATATTTTATACAGTGCCATTAGATAAGTTAACACTATACCATAAAACATTTTAGAAACTGAGCCTGTGATACCAACTAGGGTCTGTGAAGCTTTTATGATCATTAAGCTGGAGGTCTCAATATGTTGCAAGCTGAAATTCATAAAACTTATTTACAAAACAGCTGTATTTGCATAGTTGCCTATCAGATTTAAGAGCTGGTTCTGAAGTCAAGAAAGAAATTTAATTTTAACCATTACAAGGACTCATGTCATAAGCCACGTATTTTCTTTCTTCTAAAGTCTTCAAACAAGAAATAAGATCTAAAATTTTACTCTGTAGTTACCTTCTTATGAAAAAACTTTGACACAGGGACTTCCCTGGTGGCGCAGTGGTTTTAAGAATCCACCTGCCAGTGCAGGAGACACAGGTTCGAGCCCTGGTCCGGGAAGGTCCCACATGCCGCACAGCAGCTAAGCCTGTGCGCCACAACTACTGAGCCTGAGCTCTAGAGCCCTCGAGCTACAACTACTGAAACCCGCATGCTAGAGCCCGTGCTCCACAACAAGAGAAGCCACCGCAATGAGAAGCCCACGCACCACAACGATGAGTAGCCCCCGCTCGGCACAACTAGAGAAAGCCCGCGCGCAGCAACGAAGACCCAACACAGCTAAAAAATAAATAAATAAATAAAAATTTGAAAACAGTTTTGACACATAAATTCATATTCTACGTTCTTTTCTCTTTTTTCCCCACAGAAGGAATGCCTAGGTTTCCATCTAAGCAAAATACACAGAATTACTGTATTAATAATATTTTCAGGTTATTTCTATAGGAAGCATTCTCAAGGTCTAGTTTAGAGTCTAGAACTTTGGGATCTAGGGAAGCCACCTCTCCTTTCCACCTCCAAAAGGGAATTCTGTTTTTTAAAGGAGAAGATTCCCCTAGCTTTCCCAAAGGTACAGCCTTCTCTCTCTCCAGGCAATAGCCTGTAAGTTGCAAGGCTAGGACTGCATCGACTCCAAGGCCAAAGAAACTTGCTTTGGACTGTACAGTGCACCGTGAACAGATTCAATGAGACTACGGATCTGCCAAAGGCCTGGACTCAGTGGACATCTAACAAATACCAGTTCTCTTTCCTTCCACTCACAAATAATTGCCTTTCTGGCTGAAGCCCCCTCCTTGCTTTCAGTGAATGGTAGTATCAACAGTGAATAAACCCTACATAAAACATCCACAGAAGGTATTATTAGGTTCAGTTTTCCAGTTGAGGGAAAGTGACGTTCAGGGAAATTAAGTCTCCCCAACCCTCACTAACATTCAGATAACTAGAAGATAGCAGTCAGGATCTGAACCCAGATTTTTCCGAGTCCAAAAGAAAGTTCAATCTTGTTAACTCCCATCTTAAGGGGATCTTCACAGTTACACAGTGCCCTAAGGAAATTCCCATTCCTGAGATGACACTGGCTGAACCCAGAATCCTTGCATGTATCAACTAATGAGAGCTCCCCCAACACTGTCTTCCATTTTAGTACAAAATAGTTTAGGCGGGAGCAAGGAGTTCTTCCTACAGAGGTATAGACAGCCCAAAGAGTGAGTTTCAGAACAGAAACATTCTAATGAACATCAATTAAATCTCTCTCTTGTGGAAGCAGCTCAGATGTTCTTCTTTGGTAGAATGGATGAACAAATTGTGGCACATCCAGACGATGAAATATTACTCAATGCTAAAAAGAAATGAGCTATCAAACCATGAAAAGACATGGAGGAATCTGAAATCCATATTATTAACTGAGAGCAGCCAATCTGAAAGGGCTACATACTGTATGATTCCAACTATATGACATTCTGGAAAAGGCAAAACACTGGAGACAGTAAAGAGATCAGTGGTTGCCAGGAGAGGGGTGGGGGGATGAATAGGCAGAGCACAGAGGACTTTTAGGGCGGTGAAAGTAACCTACGTGATATTAAAATGATGGATATCTGCTATTACACTTTTGTCCAAACCCACAGAATGTACAACACGAAGAATGGACCCCAAGGTAAACTATGGACTTTGGGTGATTATGATGTATCAATGTAGGTTCATCAGTTGTAACCAATGTACCCCTTTGATGAGAGACGTTGATAGTGTGGAAGGCTGTGCATGTGTGGGGCAGGGGGTAGATGGGAAAACTCTGTACCTTTCTCTCAATTTTGTTGTTAAGTCTAAAACTTCTCCAAAATATAAAGTCTTGGGGGGAAAAATGTCTCATTTGAAAACATGTCTGAAAATGGTGAACTACACGGGCTTCTCATGATTAGCTTGAGGAAGTGTCGAGATTTGCCCACAATGGTTTGGGCTGCTGTCAAACCACCAGGTCATGTCCTTAAACGTCTAGTCATGCTATGAGAGTAAAAACAGGACGCTCTCGGAGTGAATGAACTTCAGAATGGGAGTGACTCACGTAAAATGTGCTTCCTGAAGACATTCAAGTGTTTGCTACTGACAATGACGTCATGAGGGCTGTGTCAAGAAAGGCCTCTCTTCCCTGCATTGTTACTCACACGAAGCTTACCTCAACTGTCAATTGCCGCTGCTCAAAGCACTCAAGAAGTCAATCCTATATATGAGTCATATCCACCTCTCTGTACATAACACATGTATCTGGAAAAGATGTTTTTTGCTCTGAGTAAATCAAAGTTTCTTTATGTCAAATCATTTTATATCAGGTTTGCTTTAGTCAAAGGTATTACATCTTCTGCAGCAAAGCCGGAAGCAGGCAGGAAGCAGCAGGAAGGAACAGAACTACAAAACAACCATTACCGGCTATTCTATCAACTTTGCTTCACTGCAGGCCAGTGCTGGGATGCACTTGGGCTGTGTGTGCGTCCTGCTCTTTCCACTTGAGCCATCACTGGATCCACCATCTTGCTTGCTAAGTAAAACAGCCCAGATACGGACAAGGCGTGGGCCCTGAAGCCACAGAGACATTTGTTCTAATCGTGGTGCTGCCAATTATTAGGTACACTACTTTTAATCTCCCCGACTCTCAGTTTCCTCACCTGTAAGATGAAGGTAACAATATTTTGTAGAACTGCTGTAAGCATAAGAAATAACTGGTACAAAATAATCAACGATAGGCTAAGTATTATTACTTTTACGTGCATACATCAACAAAGAGCAAACCCGAAGTCTCCACGCATCAGTGTCACTCAACAGAAGAAAAAGGGCCATTTATTCAACAGATGTTGGTTCATGAAGTTTCTAGACTACCTCTTATCATTGGGCAAGGCACCAGGGTCACTCCTACGAATGAGTGAGGCCTGCGTGGAGCTTGACTCCACTGAAAAGCTGATCTGATTACACTGGACTTAAACCCAGCTTTTTTAAAGCACAGATGATAATTTCTGTGTTATGGAATTAATATATTTCATCGTGGTGAATTTCGTTATTTACTACTTTTCTTGTTTTGCATACTGAAAAGCAGGCAATCCCTTTAACTGGTAAGACTACAACATGCAAGGAAGTGAAGAAAAATGAGTTTAAAAACATTTATAATAAACTACTCAAAAAGACTCCAATTTCAACTATTCAAGGCACAGGAAGTAAATTATGAAGATGACCCCCTTAGATTTCTTCGGTTTGGGCTGAAGTTCTAGAAATTCTTTAAATGTTTAACCTTATCTCCAGCTTAAAAATCTAAATTATTGAGAAAGTCACATAAATTTTGAATCTAGCAAAACCACTCATTCTGAATTTTCAATCAACCTGAATTAGGCAAAATGCCTTTCTAAGATAACAACAGCTAGGAAAGAGAAAAATGTAACCCACTTTGGATGATAATCACATTGAGTCTGGCAGTATCTTACTAGATCATCTTGTCTGGAAGGACAGGTGCTGCATCTTGCTCACTGCTATAACTCAGCAGCCAGCCCGGCCCTGGCACATAGTAGGTGTTCAATAAATACCTATTGCCTAACCAAGTGTCAAACATGCTCACTTGAAATTTTATTACAGATGGCAGCTCTCCAGCTAGAAACAGTATGGACTATGCTATGGACTGAATGTCCTCAAATCCCTAGGGTGAAGCCCTGATCGGCCCCCCATGTGATTGTATTTGGAGGTGGAGCTTTTGAAAGGTAATTAGGTCATGAGGGTGGAGCCCTCATGAATGGGAGTAGTGCCCTTAAATGAAAAACACGAGATGATCTCTCTTCTCTCTCTAGCATGTGTGGATACAACAACCAGAAAGAGGACTCTCACCAGAATCCTATCATGCTGGCACACTGATCTTAGACTTCCAGTCCTTAGAACTGTGAGAAATAAAATTCTATTGTTAAGCTACTTAGTCTGTGATATTTTTGTTACAGCAGCCCAAGCTATGACAGGGGGTTACTACATGCAATAAACACAGTAATTAAAACATTTCTAAGTCATTATTTTCACTAACTTAAACTCACACCACCACAATTCCTCTGACCTTATTAAATTAGACATATGATCGTGTAAGTGGTCATGCAATGAGTTAAAATTTGAATATTTCTATAAAACATTTTCATTCCAACTCAAAAATTGCCATTAAGAGAGAGAAGTTTTCCTATGCTGAAGTGTCACAGAACTTATAGTATAGAAGGAGAGGCCATGACCGTCCTGTTCATAACCATATCATTTAGCACAGACTGGCACATAAGAATTTAATACAATTTTTGTGAAGAAAGTGAAAGAAGAAAAAAAGAGCATGAGAAAGGAGGGAATCTCTTCTTGGAACAAGTTTATAGTTCGACTGAAAGGAAATGTGTCAATCTTCAAATTGTCATTTTTGGTACCTAATGTCTTTATCTTGGAAACAGGGGTACTTGATTATTAAATCAGCAATGCTGATTAGAGAACAAGAAGCACTCTACACAGAATTAAATTCAGTAATTAATCAAAGCCAATGTGCCCACTTGTAAATATCAATATTGAATTTTAAGCATATAAACCAGCCAATCAATTAAAACTGAGACCATGACTTTAATCAGTGAATGCTGAGATGCAATTTACTGAATTCTGCAAGTAATGAAACTTAAGTCATTGCTGAAACCTGTTAAAAGGTAAACTAAGGCACATCAAAATTGTGAAAAGTAGGGGCTTCCCTGGTGGCGCAGTGTCCGCCTGCCGATGCAGGGGACACGGGTTCGTGCCCCAGTCCGGAAAGATCCCACATGCCGCAGAACGGCTAGGCCCGCGAGCCATGGCCGCTGAGCCTGCGCGTCCGGAGCCTGTGCTCCGCAACGGGAGAGGCCACAACAGTGAGAAGCCTGCGTACCGCAAAAAATAAAAAATAAAATAAAAAATTGTGAAAAGTCTATGAGCAAACATGTACTGGCATTGAGCAGTACCAAACCAAAAGTGGTTGGAGCACCTCCACCTAGAGGAGCTAGGGGCAATGTTTTCATTGTGAAAATGTGAAAGCAAAGAATTTACAGCCTTGCCTCGGTATCCACAGGAATACTGTGGACTGGTTCCAGGACCCCTGCAGATACCAATATCCATGCATGCTCACGTCTCTTATGTAAAATGATGTAGTATTTGCATATAAAATACGCACATCCTCCCACATACTTTAAATCGCCTCTAGATTATTTGATACCTAGTACAATGTAAATGCTATGTAAATAGTTGCAAAAAATTCAAGCTTTGCTTTTTGGAACTTTCTGGAATTTTTAATAAAATTTTTATTTATTTATTTATATTTTTGGCTGTGTTGGGTCTTCGTTTCTGTGCGAGGGCTCTCTCTAGTTGCGGCGAGCGGGGACCACTCTTCATTGCGGTGCGCGGGCCTCTCACTGTGGCAGCCTCTCGTTGTGGAGCACAAGCTCCAAACGCACAGGCTCAGTAGTTGTGGCTCACAGGCCTAGTTGCTCCGCAGCATGCGGGATCTTCCCAGACCAGGGCTCGAAGCCGTGTCCCCTGCATTGGCAGGCAGATTCTCAACCACTGCGCCACCAGGGAAGCCCCTTTCTGGAATTTTTAAAACATTTTCTATCATAGTTGGTTGAATCTGAGGATGCAAAACCCACAGATAGGAAGGACCAACTGTACTTGACTGCTTATAGCGTTAAGTGGTTGCCTTATCTGAAAAAGTCTTGTTGGCTGTTTGTGATTGGGTGTCCTTAAGTTTCACTTTCTTGGATTCAAGTGTATTGACTCTGGCTTAAGTTTTGGTTTGCTCACCTAGGTGACCTGAGTCTAATGACCTCCTTACTGAAATACTTTAACAACCCTGATCTTACTGCCTTTGAGGCAGATACACAAATTACAGAATTTCTCGGTGTTGTTATCTACTGGTTGTGCCCTTGCCTTTTGAATAAATCTGGAAGTAGAGGTTGTGTAGTACAAAGAGAACTCCCACAACTGCAAACACAGAGCAGTATGTTTTAATGTTTAAAAGCACAGGAACTAGATACTGTCCAAGTTCAAGTCCCAATTCCACTACTTACCAGCTGTGTGACCTAGGGCAGGTTACTTGACATCTCTGTGCTTCAATAAATTGTGGGATAATAATAATACCTATGTCACATACTACTTATTGGAAGATCAAGTTAACACCTGTGAAACGCTTAGAACAGTATCTGCTAAACTGTTCGCTGTTCAGTAAATGTTAGCTATTACTAATAAATGTATGTATTCGCCCTCCATTCCTTAAAGTGACAATGTGTCAGTAGCATTATATTCTAAATATATCCATACTCTTTTTAAAAATTTTCCTAATAATCCTGAGGATAATCTTCCATGGATTATTAAAATATTTAAAATTTTTTAAACATTTAAAAATAAACTTTCTAAAGGAAGTTTACTAAAGTCAGACATTTTCTTTAAAATATCTGAGACACGTTTCTAACTCCCAGATTCCCCCCGCCGAATAAAACTGAGAGTGAGCATGTGGTGAATCTTATTTTTTTGTACATTTGCTATTTCAACATTTCTGAGTTTCACGTTCATCACAATATTATTGCGGGTGGCCCAACAGTTCTTCCCATAATTTGAATTTCCTATTCTGCCACCAGCACAGATACAAATGAAGTCAAAGAGTGTGTTATTTCACTTCATAATTAAGTCTACTTGGCCCGGTGAACTCTAGTATAAATGCACCAGTCCTAGAGGAAATTATCATTGCCACTGCACAAAAGTCAAACTTGCATGCATATCGTCTTCCTCAGAATTAAAATTCTACTCAGAACCCATCTTCAGCGCCATTGTTTAGTGTGAGCATGACAGTGTTTCAAAAACGTTATTTATTTGAAATGTCAGTTCTGTGAATTTCCCCTTAAGTCCAGAAAGCCCAAATAAGAGGTGCTATCGTCAGTAAAACCTACAAAATCCAAGGTGCACTTTATCGTCAGTGGCACTGGTCATGAAATGGGGTGGGATTTCAGGTAACGTGTCATATTTCCCAACAAGAATGCACTTACAACAGCCCGGTTCATAGCAATGCAAGGAACCATCACAATTGCTACCTAATTGAAGTAACTTATGTAGTTGCTGCTTTCATTTGATGAAAATAAGTAGAATAAAGAGATCTAACATCCACTCTTTCCTCTGTTTGTTCTGACCTTTACCTCTTTCACAGCTCCTCCTGGCTTTCCTTGATATGATGAACCCCCTCAATTCTTAGGGTCAGTTCCCAAAAATGCCCTTGCAGACTCTTAGCTTCCAAGCAACCTTCACAGGAGACAGATCGGCCAACATATTACTTGTCCATTAATGATGCCAGAACATAACAGTCTAAACCATACGTTATACTTATCAAATAATTGCTCTTTGCATTCACCGAAGACAGTTCAAAACTTTTATGGGTATAGTCATTTTCTTCCTGCAATCAGTCAATCAGAAAAACAAACAAACAAACAAAAAACACCTGGTAGTTTTTCATCTGCACCATAAACACAGCAACCATTCAGAGAGGAAAAATAATGATCCAGCTCCCATAAAGGCAAACTCCTCTTCTTCCCAAGTTTTTTGCTCATAGTAATTACCAGCTTTAGAATGCCTTCACTGGTTGCTGCCTTTCAAGAAAACCTACTTATTCTTCCAGATCCAGGGTTCAAATCAAGTTCTTTCCTACTCATGATACTCCTTGCTGATCTTCATCCAGTTCTTTATGCAACAAATACTGATTAAGCACTTACTCTGTGCCAGCTCTCCGGCCAAGGACTGAGGGCCCAGCAGAGAGGAGAATAACAGTTGATGCGCTCTGGGTTCCTAAAGTCCAGTATTATGTCTTTTGAACTATTTTAGTTTGAACCATAAAAGCACGCCCATTCTTTCATTTAAACATTGCCTAATGATTACTTACTACGTGCATGGGGGCCGTAAAGTATAGAGAGGACAAAACTGTAGGCCTTAAGCAGCTTACTCTTGAGTCCAGTACAGGGGACAGACAGACAAGTAAAAAGTTGCAATGCAATGGGATAGGTTTGTGAAAGACTGGTATAAGGGGATATGAAAACATGGAGAAGGATTATTTTTGGGTTGAGGAGGAAGCTGGAGGTCCTTTCACAGTGGTAGCACACAAAGGGCAAGAATGTTGTAACCTAATGCAAGAACAATGCAGAGAGACACAGGGGGCAAAAGCACTGCCAGGGAACTGGCAGAGAGGCCAGGAAAGTGGGCAGAGGCCAGGGGATGAAGAACCTCTGCCTGTCTTCACCATGCCCTTTGGCCAGGCCATTGGAGAGCCACTGGAAAGTGATAAATAGAAGAAGACTAGACCAGATTTGTATAACAGGAGGATAGGAATACAACAAGTTAAGAAACTAGTACGGCTTAAGAGGACAGTATAATTCTATAAGTAGGTAATGGGGTAGAAGGGAAAATTTAAAAATATTCAGAAAACTAATGGAAATTAGGACACAGTCCATATTACGAAGGGTGAAGGAGGAAGGTAATGGATGAGAGACACCTATGCTCCTTGATGGTGGGTGCTGTTTCAAATTTCTTTTTGTATCATGGTGTTCACCCACTACACAGCACATAGGAGAGAGCTTCAATAAAATTTAGCCGTTTGATCATTTAAGAAAACAAACCAGCAAAACGTTTATTTTAATGGGTCAAAGTCCAGATTAAAACAAAAGAAGAACTAAGATATGGTGAAATTAAAATAATGAGGAAAAGTCATGTCTACTAATAAGATATTGAATAGTAACATCACTTCCAAATGGCTGAAATTTTATTTTAAATGGGAAAGAAATTATTCCCTGGGAAGTTTAAACCTCATCCTTTATCTTCAGCCCTACAACATACATTCAAAAATGTTATGGTAGGCTTTGGGGGACCTGTGATCTACAATCCTACATAAGCCCCAAAATGCCTTGTATGTGGAAGTGACTAAATTAAAAAATGAAGGATTCTGTGAAACTTCAATGATCAGAAGTATATTCAATCAGAAATCTCTAAACCCACCAAACAGCATCCAATTTGCAACTACCAGCATGTCCTATGAGTGAGATACTATAATCAGCATCTCAGAAGACAGTACACTACAGAGTCACACAAGAGGAATGATGGCCATCGAGTACTCACATCAGCAACATTTTATCCCAGCCTGGAGAGCCCCAAGGAAACTTTGTTTTTCTTTTCTTTCCATCCTCCCTGTGCAATCTTACTCAAGTACTTATCAGTTCTGGGCCTTGGTTTCTTTATCTCTAAAATAGCCATAGAAATAGTTCTTACGTTAAGATAAGGATGAAATAAGTCAATGTGTATCAAGTGTTTTGAAAAAGAATATGTGTCCAGTATTTCCTATTATGTTTTCTTTTAAATGATAAACCTAATCCTATGACAAAAATCCAAAGAATGTTAATAAGTCTCTGAATTTTGTAAGAAATCTGTGACTGGAAAACAATGATTGCCAGCAGGCTATAGGCTTTACACTTGTGTCAAGGAGAGAATATCCCTAGAGTTCCAGAAACGAAATCAGCCGGTCCATTCAAAGGAGGCATGGCAAGTGGAGACGAAAGGCACTGGCCTGGCTCCTCCCTCACTTAGCTCTGCAAGCCACAGAGCGCAAATCTTAGCTTCTCCCCCACTCAGGTTCTCAGCTTAAAAGGGCTAACAAAGCCTGTCAATTTCATGTGCCTCACAGGGTTCATACGAGCATCAAATGAAGGAAAAAGAGGGAAATGTAATTTACTAAGACCCCTATTCTCAATTCTTATACTAGGCTGGCTGCAGAGAAGGGAACAAAAGGCTTAGAAGAGCTGTATACTAATAAACACAGCACACACGCTCACAGTGAGTATGACGGATATATTTGTAAAAATGAGCTTTACGTTGAAATTATGATGTTAGTCTAAGATTAGGTTCATGGCAGATAACAGTGGAAACAAAGTTATCTCTGTATTGGGAAGATGTTATCTGAACACATTCATCTCTGTCCAGATCTTTTTGTCTTAAGCAAATAGCTCAAAACCAAATGCTTTTCTCCCCAATAGTGTTCCTTCTGTAATTATGTGGTTAGTTTTTCTGGTCCAAAATTCTGGAGGCCATGCCTATTTCACTTTCCGACAGGTGAGAAGCAGGAAGGAAACTTATGGGAGTCAAAGCATCGCATGTTCCTCTCAGTGGTTTTACAGCCCAGTCTCATTCCTGCCTCTCAATGCCCCATCCCAGTATCTTCTACTGCCCCTAGGGTAAACGAAGCCTTCACTCTGATGGTGCAGGTCTATTACCTTCTTTTAAACTCTACCTTTTGCTTAAGCCATTCTTTGTACATAAAATGTCTTATCTCGTCTCAGAACCTAAAAAACCTTTCAGATTCCACATTGTCTATAAAGTTTTTCCCAACACCTCAAACACCATCTCCAATGACCTTTCCCTTTCTTACTTGCTATTCACTTCGTGTTAATCACACATGGTCCAAAAAAAGCACTCATCCTGATATCCGCTATGTGTCAGAATCATGGGAGGTGGGGTGCACTTGTTTAGAGATTCCCAGACTCTGGCCTCAATAAATTCTGATTGGGAAAGTAGGGCCAAAGAAACTATATTTTAATGGCACTCCAGGTGATTCTGTCTCTGGTGGTAGGAAGGCCGCACTCAGAGAGTGTCCTGCCACAAATTCATCCCATGACAGAACTCTGCACACTCATGGGTGTACACACACTCACACACAAATACACACATTTATCAACCACTGAGTAATTTCATTTGCCTCACAAATACTTTGTACGACATGTTATTATTCCAGTAAAAGCATCCAAAGTCTAGAGGTTGACTTTTACAATTTCTGCTGCAAAAACTTACTTTACGTGGCTTGGACTGATCAAAAAAGAGGGAGTTGAATATTACTCTTTCCATTCACTGTTGCTTATAAAGTAAAACCAGGGTTTCAAAACCTGTATTACTTAGATGATAATCTAGACTAAACTTCACAGTGTGTGTTTATAGAAAAAACTTAATGTGATTAAATGTGACTCAAAACATGGACTCGTAGTGCAAGATTAACTGACCTTCCAGGGCAAAGGTCACAAATGCAGTCACACACAGAGAAAACACCATCCCCAGATGGCAGATGACAAGAGTGGGCCAGCCCGTGCACACGGATTGGAGTGCCCAATACTGTCACCTGTTTTTGTCATATCAGGTTATATGTAAGTACTCTGGAACGCTTCCTCAAATCATCTGGAAAAACAGAAAGAGTATAAATTCACTGAGTTTACAAACCGAAATGCAGTCCACCCTTGAAAAGCAGGCAGTGGTGTGCTAGAGTAACCTGTGTTCTCTGCGTCTACAGTTCTCTTCCTCTCAACTAGAACACCTTGATCAGGCTCTAGCGAGCTCCCTTTCCCCAGCCAGGCTCAGCCTGTCCTGAGGTGACTAAAGCTGCCCTTACAGTAGAGGGTGCTGGTGACATCTAAGGCAGCTCACTAGCAGATCCAGCGTTCTATTACACTTGCCGATAGACTACCTCTGAGTCTATTTTCAACATCAAGAAACAGTTTTTTCCATGTTTACCTATTCAACAAATATTTAGAACCTTCTTTGTATAATATATGGTATTTACCTTCAAGTGTCTCATGATCTAGACACTAAAGTCAAACTCCACCCATCTCTTCCCCATAGAAGAACCATGTCCTCTCTCTCTCTCTCTCTCTATATATATATATATATATTTTTTTTTTTTTGTGGTACACGGGCCTCTCACTGTGTGGCCTCTCCCGCTGCGGAGCACAGGCTCCGGACGCGCAGGCTCCGTGGCATGTGGGATCTTCACGGACCGGGGCACGAACCCGTGTCCCCTGAATCGGCAGGCGGACTCTCAACCACTGCGCCACCAGGGAAGGCCCCATGTCCTATCTTAATCCTGTAATATCTTATGTTGTGTCTTGATAACTTGTCCAGCAGCCCGTTCCTTTAGGTCTGGGAGCCATGGAATCCTTTCTGTGAACCTCAGTCACCTTGGAGGGGCCTGGTCTGCCCGGATCTGTGTGTACTGTCTCGGAATGCTGGCTGCTCCTAGGGTCACCAGTAGGATACACCTTTATGTCACCCAGGTGCCTCTTACCTGCCACCACTCTTTTCAGACACTACCGTCCTTTCTTCCCCAGAATAGGGCCTACAGAATGTGCCAAAGGTCAAGTCTCCTGGCCAGCTGCTCACCTCTTCCGGTTTCTCCCAACCTGGTCAAGTTCAGTCTTCTATTTCCCATTATGCCCTTTGAGTCACTGCACCTGGGACCAATAAAATGTGTCCTCCTTGTACTTGTATCTGAAATGAATCACTGTAGACCTTCAGTTAGTAAAACTCCACTCCCCAGCCCCATGTCAAACACGTTAATTCGGCTGTAAAAAGCAATGGGGTGGGGCAGGGAAGCATCTGTTGATTTCATGAAGACAACAGCAGGCATTCGCAGCTAGTGTTCCTTCAGGGAGCTAATTTACTCTGTCTTTTTGCTTATAATGATCTGTTCCTCACCCTGCCCAGTTTCTTGATTCAGGACACTGTCCTTTCTAATCCACAGCAGCTGGAATCTCCTCTTCCGAGTCAGACAGACTGTAACTGACCAACCTCCATTCCCAGCCTTTTCTTTCTCATGTTCATGCGTCTCATCCAACGACCAGCCAACTTGCCAGGATTATTTGTTTCCAGTGGCAAAGCTAGGAAACAAAAGACGTCTGGGCTCCAGAACAGAGTACAGCCTCAGGATCCCAAACAGAGATTATGAATTTTAAATTCTCTATTGCAGCACAGACGCACCCAGGCAAGAACATTAGAAAAGACTCATCAAGGAAGAAATCAGCAGGGGGCATCCGTGCAGTGGATCGTTGACAGCACTCTAAGCTCAGCACAGCCAAGGCTAATAGCCTCCTTATATCCTCTCCACCCATTAAAGATGCCCTGAAAGCAAGCTACCCAAGAATACTGCTGCAGTTATCACAGTTACCAAATTGGCAGGCCATCTTCTCTAAGTGCACAAGGCCAAGAGCTGACGATTTCCTGTGCACCCTTCACTCTTCCAGATGGAGTGCAGTTATAAGCGGAGTAAGAGCAGAGGTACAAGCGATAAATAATGCATGAGAACTACAGGTGCACAAAGCTTTATTCAGACCTGCCAGGCTAATGCACGCCTAAGCCTGGCATTTGCTACAATGTGACTGGATTTGCTACTCTGTGTGTCGGAAATGGTAATGAGAATAGCAGAGTTGAGGAAGGATCTGTACCTTTGATCTGGTCCTTAGCCTCTCTCCAGCTGGTCTGTCCACTCTGCATTGCAATCCCTTCCCAGGTCTCTCCCCTCCAGACCTTTGCAATTTGCCTAGCTGATAAAATCACATCATTTCAAGGCCCATGAAAGTAAACAGAACTGATGTGTGTGTTTAAATACACTTTATTAATAAGACCACAAATTTCTAACCTTGCAAAGCTTTATTTGCAATTAAATTAGCTGCCTCTCCTAATTTCCAGTTGTTCTCTACTCTGTAGATTGGTGATGTCACCACAAACCATTCAAGAGATTGCTTGGACTTCAGTTGTCCTAGAAAGCGGTGAAGAAAATCTGAAAATGGAAAAGGCATAGTAGGCTTAAAAGATTCCTTAGGGGCTTCCCTGGTGGTGCAGTGGTTGAGAGTCCGCCTGCCGATGCAGGGGAGGCGGGTTCGTGCCACGGTCCGGGAGGATCCCACGTGCCGCGGAGCGGCTGGGCCCGTGAGCCATGGCCGCTGAGCCTGCACGTCCGGAGCCTGTGCTCCGCAACGGGAGAGGCCATGACAGTGAGAGGCCCGCGTACCGCAAAAAAAAAAAAAAAAAAAAAAAAAGAAAAGAAAAAAAGATTCCTTAAACTCATCAAGTCCTCGGGGAAGGCATGATATCACATATATTAGAAAGATTTTCCTCAAACATTTCTGAGTTAAGAAATTCATTTGGGCAGAAACAGAAGTAAGGATCTAAATACTTACTGAAAGCATTAATACGTGCCTTTAACCAACTGTGGAACAAAATCACTTTTTCTCCATAATGCAGCCTATCATGCGGTTGAAATGAAGGCTCTCCTGCATTTACGTTGCTTCAAGATCTGAAATTCCATGATGCTTCCTAAGCAATGGAGGCATCTGACTGGAACTTTGTCACACACCAGAACCCTCACTTCTGCAATTACCTCTGCATCAAACTCACAGCACTGGATATCATTTCAGTCTAGCATATTCTCTCTCCTGCTGTCATTGCTCAACCAGGACTCTTCAGTCAGCTTCAAATTATCCCCAAATTGCAAAAGCTGCCATTCAGCGAGTGCACCCACAAACAAGGAATCATCATTTTTCAACATAACATCAACCCCAGGAAGGTTTCATGGCTATGCAAGATGGCTCTAGTGCCTGAAGCATGACCTTGTACATTTCTGCAGCCTGGATGGAATGGCACAGCCCAGGGATCATAGCTAAAACCTTTCCCAGAGATGAATATGTAGTTGATAGCAGATCACAGGGCTTCAAGCATGGAACAGGTTGAAAGGTTTTCACAGCCTTTTTTTTTTTTTCCTAAACAGCCCTAAACACTGCCAATGGTTGGTGCCAGGCACCATCTACCAAGTGCCACTCAGTTTGGCCAAATGGCTGAGGGAGAATGCAGCTACGGACCCAATTCCATGCACCAACATCCAAGGCTCCCGAATCATCTCAAGTAGCAAGCTCTGACACGCACCTGAATTTAGTGAGAAACTATTTTCCCCACCGTCTACGCTATTGGAACTGACTGTGCATAGGGCATACCCTGTCCTTGAGGACTTCACAGTTTAACACAGAAAACCTACCAATGAGGAGCCACTTTCCTTGGCCCTGCACTGGGATTCCATTTGAAATAAATTATCAGTCAGTTGATTAACTCTTGCTTGTTAAGTAGCTACATCACAAATGCCGTAACTCTTGGCCCTAAAACTTGAACAACCACATATGCATGCTTTGGAAACAGAAAAACATACATACATCACACAAAGGTCACACAATGGAAAACACAGACCAGTACAAAGACTGGTGTCCAAAAAAACCTAAGAGAAGGATGTGTTTTTCTAAACACAGAACTAGCGGAGAGGCACTGGCTCTCTGTTGTCCTGAATAAGTTTCCCCAACTCATCCATACTTCACTTAACACACTGATAAGAATCAATTTCAATGAAGCAACATGGCCCGACTTGCTTCTCACTTCCCCTGATCATTTCAGTGCCACTGTGGGAAGCATCTGTAATGTGCTCACAAACACATGCCCCCGACTCTCAACAAATCCGTATTTCCTCAGCAAATCCCACTGAGAATGCACTCCAGGAAAAGCAGTGCTTGCAAAACATCGCATGTTCATTTTTCAGAATCCAGAATGAAGTGACTAACCCCTGATATACAATAAAAATGATTAAATAAAAACACTACTGAGCCTCTGTAATAAATATTTTATATATTAATATATTTTCAAAAGTCTTAGTTCATTTTTACAGCTTTTTGGTATGCAATTTTCTATTTTTCTATTTTAGGACATGCAATGAAATAACCTTCCATGAAAAAAGTAGGCTTTTCTGGACCATTTTAAATAAGCAAATGGATAATTATTGTGCTATTAATTTGCTATGTAAATTGTTTAAATTGCTAACTCTTTCCTCTTTCCATTATTAGAGATGGTTCAATCCTTCCCAAGGAAAATGGAAAATTCCTTTCCAAGGTAAACTGTTTCCTCCCTCATGTCCAAGATAAATAATCCAGGTGCTCTCTCCTATGATTCTTTTTCAAAACAAGTCATAAACTCGTTATGCCTGCTTAATGTTCACTCAATGTCAAAATCCACCAAAATTCCCTTCCCTACTCTAGAAGCTACCACCTTGCTTTAGGAGAAAACACTGGCTAGGGACCACCTGATGCCTCCATAGAGTAGTAACAGGTGCCTGGTGATGCTGCCTTCTCCTCTGACAGGCTTAATTGTGCTTTAATAGTCTCTGTTCCTTGGACCTAGAGATTATTATGCTAAGCAAAGTAGGCCAGACAGAGAAAAAAAAATATCATATGATATCGCCTATATGTGGAATCTAAAAAAAAAAAAAAAGAATAATATAAATGAACTTATTATATAAAAAGTAGAAATAGACCCACAGACAGGGACTTCCTTGATGGCCCAGTGGGTAGGACTCCATGGTCCCAATGCAAGGGGGCAGGTTTGGTCCCTGGTCAGGGAACTAGATCCCACACACATGCCACAACTAGGAGTTCGCATGCCACAACTAAGAAGTCCACATGCCGCAACGAATATCCCGCGTGCCGCAACTAAGACCCGGAGCAGCCCAAATAAATAAATAAATATTTAAAAAATAGACCCACAGACATAGAAAACAAACTTTACCAAGGGGGAAAGGTGGGGGAGGGATAAATAAGGAGTTTGGGATTAACAGATACACACTGCTATATATAAAATAGATAACCAACAAGGACCTACTGTTTAGCACAGGGAACTCTACTCAAATATTTTATAATAACTTATAAGGGAAAAGAATCTGAAAAAGAAAATTTATATATATATAAAACTGAATCACTATGCTGTACACCTGAAACTAAACATTGTAAATCAACTATACTTCAATAATAACAAAAAAATAATCTCCATTCCTTGTTTTCATTTGCTGTTATGGAAAAGGGAAAGAAGAAACCTACCACATTCCAGGGACTCCTCAGTAGGTATGTCATAAACAGTTTTTATAACATCCTGGCACAGTTCAGCAAAAAATCCTTTTTAAACTACAAATGACTCTTTGCAACAAACCTTTTATACAGGTGCTGTGATGGTAGGCAAGGAGGCACACATGGCCATTAGACACATTTAGAAGCTTCTGTTAAGGACTTCCCTGATGGCGCAGTGGTTAAGAATCCTCCTGCCAATGCAGGGGACATGGGTTCGAGCCCTGGTCCGGGAGGATCCCACGTGCCGCGGAGCAACTAAGCCGTGCGCCACAACTACTGAGCCTGCGCTCTAGAGCCTGCGAGCCACAACTACTGAGCCCACGTTCCACACTACTGAAGTCCGCGTGCCTAAGAACCCGTGCTCCGCAACAAGAGTAGCCCCTGCTCACCACAACTAGAGAACATCTGCACGCAGCAACAAAGACCCAATACAGCCAAAAATAAATAAAGAAAAGAAAGAAAGAAAGAAGAAGCTTCTGTTAAGTGGGAAATATTAAGGAAGAGAATAAAAAGAGGCAGTGAAAGCTATACCCATGAGATGCTGCCGGTGTGCTAAAGTTCCTGGTGTTATTTTCACATACAGGAAAGGAAAGTTTCTGCCTGTAGATTTCACATTTTAAAGACTGCCTTCTTTTTCATTTTCAGGACTGCCTGCCTCCCTTCTCCTTATCATATATGTAAGGAAGATGTCAACACTTTACCGACTTAACTGAAAAGTAGTAGAAAACCCTGTCAGCTACATCTGCAGAACCCTGACCCAGAAATCCTCAGGCTCACAGCACCTGGGCAGTGACACTGGTGGCATGGCACCTCCCCCCTCTCACCAGGCCTTTGCCTGAAGCCAAAAGCTAGTAGGTGTGGGCGGGAGAGGGATTCCCCCAGGCACAGGCTTCTCATTCTATCCCCCAAAGAGTTTCCCGACATGAGATAATGAGGCTAAAACTCACAGGAAGAAGTCACTACACAGACAGAAATGATCTGGACCAAGAGTGAGTGGCAGCAGAGTCCCAGTCCTCAGAGAGAGGGGCCATTTCTCTTTACTGGAGCCAGGCACTTGTCACCCACTCCGAATGCCACCCTCTGAGGGCCCTTAGGGTGGACTCCAGCAGCATCCTTTCAGAAAGAGGTCAACCTCCTTTCCATTAACCATGTGTAAGCTGAGTTTCTGCATCAGAAGGAGAGAAAGGTTATCAGCGTGCAATCAATCAGTTACACTTATGGCACAGCCCATATGCAAAATCTAGCCCTCTGTAAAGAAACGAACCCATCTTGGAAGATCACAGGTTAATAAACACAAAGGAAACCTTGATTTATGTCTCACTACACAAAAGAAAACAAAATTTAGGATAAAGTTCAGAAATAATGATCTAATGCTCTTAAAAAACAAGTGTGAGGAAAACTAAATAATAACTCAATAAATATGCTTGTCAAACTGACTTATTCCTTTGAAGCTGTGAGACTATATTTAAGGGGTGGCATTTAGGGAGGTGTTTGACTTATTTATGAAAAAAAACAGAAATACAACTGGTCAGTTAAAAAAATCTGGGCAGAAAAAAATGTATTTTTCTTTCTGGCATATTCCTTCAGCAATCTGGACGTTATAAATACAATGTTTTGAATACTACACTCTCATCAGGTAGATACATACGATTACATACAATTCAATGACTCAAGTTTCTGCTATCACGTGTTTAGTCCTCACGACCACCAAAATCACTGCTTAATTATTATTACTGTTAACAACACCAACCCATCTGGGGTATGTGGGGTACCTAGCAATGGGAGGTACTGGCCTTGGGAAGCACCATGTATTCTTCACAGCTAAAGCTCTCTTCAAAGCAGCAAGTCTTATATTAGACTCAGGATCCCTCTCTCTCTTTTTTTTTTTTACTTGAAGTGTAGTTGATTTACAATGTTGTGTTAGTTTCTAGGTACAGCAAAGTGATTCAGTTATATAGATATATTCTTTTTCAAATTCTTTTACATTATAGGTTATCACAGATATTGAATATTATTCCCTGTGCTACACAGTAGGACCTTGCTGTTTATCTATTTTATACATAGTAGTTCGTATCTGCTAATCCCAAACTCTTAATTTATCCCTCCCCCGTCCTCTTTCTTCTTTGGTAACCATAAGTTTGTTTTCTATGTCTGTAAAGACTTAGGATCTTAAATGTGTGATTTTCCAGAAGTTCTCCCCTCCAGCCCAGCAATCTGGAAACACTATCCCCTTTTCATATATAAATCCCCAAGTTCTGACACTACTTAGGTAAATGTTTTATCTGTCACCACCAGTCAGTCCCTACATGATCATAGATGAAGTGATCGAAAAAGATGTGAATCCTCAGTTCTGAATAGCGTTATCTGGTTGGGATGAACAAGAAGATAAACTAATTCCAAGAGGCCACTCCCAAACTAAGAATGTCAGTGACGAGATAACACTGGCTGTAACCATTCCTACAGAATGAAAAGCAAACTCCGTGACCTGGAAAACCCACTTGTGAAAGTCCCATTTCTGCTATGCCTTTGGCTTTCTCTTCATGCAGTCCTCCAGCCTAGAACATTCCAACTGAGACATCTAGTGGGCAGCAAATAGGTCACTAATAGGCCAGAGACACTGATCCCCTTCCCCACTGGAGCAGCCATCCAGTGCCCAAGGGGCTTGAGCCGTGACTCTGGTCTTCTCCAGCCTGGTCCACTCACTCCACTATGCTGTACAAATGCTATCATTTTCTACGTGTGCCATGACATGAAAGGCTGAGTGCTGTTCTATTCCTCCATCTGGGCTTCACAGGATTATTTACTTTTAAAATATCTGGAAAAACTTACACCTGTATAGGTTTGCACACTACCTCATTTTCAGCTTCTTTTTACAGATGATCTCATCAATGTTAGCCATGATGGGATGGGCTGGGAAAGAACTAAGCCAGGGACCAAAATCCACAATGCCTTTGTGGCCCCTTGGGAGGATACAGGTATAAATGCCATGTGCAAGGGAACTGTGTGCCCCCGTAGACCCCTGGTAAACCAGATCACATGGAGTATTTTTCATTTTTTTGCCTCAGTTTGAAACAGGTACAAATGACCTACAACACTAAAAGCAGGCCAGACTAATTTCTTGTCCTGCATCCTACCTTAAATCCAGCTGTTTATTCCTATCACCCTTGTCTTCCCAGGGCACTGAGAAAAGGGTTGGGGATGGCAGAGGGGTCTGGAGCTCCCTGAGAAAGCCAAAACAGAATGGTTTAGACCAGAAGGAAACAAAAGAAGATGCGTAGCCTTTCTCAAGTTTAGAATCACGCTGCAACTCAAAATGTGCCTTTGCTGCAAAAATAAGTGTTGATAATGAGGCACTGGTTTTACTAAAGAATATGTCTCAAATTTGCCTAATCCTCTGCATCTCCACAGACATCCCCCTAGTGCAAGGGTGACGGACTCTGCCATCTCTCACCTGGGCCCAGCACTAGCCTCCACTGGCCTCCAAGCTTCCACTCCTTCTCCAATTCTCTGTACTCAGGAATCAGCATGAGCTTTCCAAAAATGTCATTCAGGTTATGTCATCCCCTTCCTTAAAACTCTACTTCCCATTTTTCTTTGAATAAAAGTTAAACATGGAACTCATCCATGTTTATGTCTGAATGTCTGCTTGGCCTGACACAGTCTATCAATTATTTCCAAGCTCATTTCATGCTATGCACCCATTATCCTGCAAAGCTCCAACCACAATGGACTCTGACATCTCAAATGTTCTTTTCTACTTCAAGGCTTCTGTATATACTGGTCCCTCTGGTCTTCTCCCAAATTTTCAAGGGGACAGCATCTTTTCATCCTTTAAGTCTCAGCTTAAACTTTACCTACTCAGGGAGGCCTTCTCTGAGCACCCTAGCCAGGGCAGCCCCCATCCTCGTATTCCCTCACAGCCACTGTCCCTTACCTCACATCTCTTACTACCTGCTGTTTTCATTGTCTACTGATGTGTTCTTTCAACCTTTATCTCACTCATTAATGCTGTGTGTTCACTACTGTGTCCTTAGTGCCCAGCATAGTGCCTGTCTCACAGTGGAGGGTCCACCAGCACTTCAATGACTAATAAGTGAAGAGATGAGCCACGACAAGGCTGGACCCATCTGTGCATATTTGGTTGTCACTGAGCCTCTACTCAAAGATTAAGACATCAAGATTTCCTTAATTCTCTCACTGCTCTATTTGTATTCTTCAATATTTCTCTCTGAAATACATTTTAAGTTTTCCACGATCAGAGTTTCCCAATTTATCATCGGTTGTGCTAATAATGTCTACCATACAACCTACACAACAATTTGACTTCTGAAAATCTTCCCTCCCCCACCCCCCCCAAAAAAGAATTACATGATCAAATCAATCTGGAAAACACTTCACATTTTTTTTTGGCCTTGGAAATTCACAATGCACATTAACTTATTAAAGGCTCCAAAAGAATTTCAGTAAAGAAGACTGATTATCCATGTTTAACCCAAGACTTTCCATACTTATTTGACAACAGAACTAGTTTTTCTACCAGTACCAATTAACATCCTTAAGAACTAGTATTTCACAGGATACACTTTGGAAACAATTTTCTAGATGAATATATAGAAGATGCCAAATGTAGTTTTCTTAAGAGACATTTGCTGAGTTCAAGGTAAATATGCTGGTGGTATAAATTTGAAACACTAACAAAGACAGTTAAAAGTCAATGATCTATAGACCAGAGGTTAATTATGTGATTTCAGAATTATCTACACTATTTCCTTCTTCTGTTTGTCTTCTGGACAGTTAAATGATCGCCATAAGTTATGTTAACTAACTCAATCCAAAGCTAAGTCTGGAAGAATTAAGGAGCAAAATTTCACCACAGACACAAACATAATTCATTTACTCTCATTTGCCACAGCGGCGAGGCAAAGAGTCAGGTGTACT
Source organism: Pseudorca crassidens (assembly GCF_039906515.1). NCBI lineage: Eukaryota > Metazoa > Chordata > Mammalia > Artiodactyla > Delphinidae > Pseudorca > Pseudorca crassidens. The sequence goes on from NC_090309.1 coordinate 44,150,597, forward strand.
GAATCTTAAGCACGGAAAATGGCAAAAAGCTATTCTCTCCCCCTCCCCACCACAAATGATGAATCTTCCTAGGGTCCCCTTCTAGCAAAACCAGGAAAAAAGCACACTGAAAAATACAGAGATGTCACGTTAGTATTAGCAAAAAGTTACAACTTCAGCATCTACTTGGATTATATAGTTAATAATTAAGAACCAAAATAGCTAGAATGACAGATAATGGATTCAATTTCAGACTGATCTTTGAGTGATTATAGACAGAGAGATTGAGAACTCACTATAATTGATGTGTCAGCACCAATGCAAGAATAAGAGAAGGCAATTGGAGAAGGATGTGGCCCACAGTAGGGCACAGCAAAGAACCAGATCACAGCAGGAAAAGAAGGTCTGGGTCAGAACCAGGATGATCACTACCCCAACCCCTCTGGGATCACGTCTGACTGAGACCCTAGAGCCAGAATAAGCTCTTCAACTTGATCTGTGGAAAGAAGATGGCAGAGGTGACTACTGAAAGGGCCCTTTAAGATCTGATGTGTGTCTACGTCTCCAGCTCCATCTTTCACGGTCCCCTACTGTCACCACCTCTGCCTTAACTGTTTTGGATTCTATATTCCAAGCATCTCAACGACGTAGCTTCCCAAGCATGCCACAATCTCTCAGGCTGCTCCCTCTGCTTAGAATACCTTCCTACCACCCACGCCACCCCCTCTTTGCCCAGCTAAATCCTGTTTATTTTTCCAGACTTGGCTCAGATGCCTTCCATGAGCTCCCTTCCGTTTCAGTCTAAGTTAATTGCATCTCCCAGGGCTCACACAACTATATCAGAATATCTATACTATGCTGCCTGGTCTATTTACATGACAATTTATTGTCATGCCTATAACCCCAGTGTCTGTCACACTGAACAGTGAACAGTGATACATATAGGTAGAATGAATAAATACATGAAAAAAATCCATGCAAAAAGAGAGACAAAGGAGTAATAATGTGAAACTGAACTCAGCCACTAATCAGAAATCACGGGTCCTGGTGCTTGCTGACTTACGAATCTATGTACTTTCATTGGACATGCTAATTGCAGCTTAAGCAGCTCTGCCTCTACTGTAACCTTGGTCTGCCTCCCAGGCCCCAATCCCCTCCCAGGACTACTTTTATGCCACCTCTGCTTACCCTGTTGAGCCACTTATTGCCATGTCAGTGAACCCCTCAGCAACTAAAGGGTCACTGTGTATGGGCACAAGGTTCTCTGCACACCGACCTTTAGAAATAATTATCACTTTTCTACTACAGAGAGCAAATGCCATGCCCACTTCCCCAAGCCATCTGAACTATTAATGAAGACAATGAATTACAAATTCGCAAGATTCATCGATTAGGAAAATAGTGTTAATTGTGGTGCTCTGGTCTTAGGATCTACAATTTCGTCATAACCAAATCTGATTTTTTTAAAAAATATTGATTTGAATTCATTGATGGTAGGGAGAAGCAGAAACAGGGGCCCAGGAGACGAAATGTATTTCTCTAGTGATGTGTTCTAAAATACACCACTAAGGCTTCCCTGGTGGCGCAGTGGTTGAGAGTCCGCCTGCCGATGCAGGGGATACGGGTTCGTGCCCGGTCCGGGAAGATCCCACATGCCGCGGAGCGGCTGGGCCCGTGAGCCATGGCCGCTGAGCCTGCGCATCCGGAGCCTGTGCTCCGCAACAGGAGAGGCCACAACAGTGAGAGGCCCGCGTACTACAAAAAAAAAAAAACCCCAAAAAACAACAAAAAAACCCCACTAAACTTAGTTCTAGAAATATCATTTTCATGTCAAATTAAAGGTAAACATAATTATGTGTGATACATCAAAAGTGCCTAATTAAAACACTCTTTGAGGCTAAAATATGCAGACAAACATAACTAATTCTAACTTATTTCATGATAACTTCATTATTGAAAAGTGTCAGTCAAAAACATTAAACTGGATTGTGTTTATAAGAAGAGCTTAAAAACTGGCAGCGATTTTCATTGTAATTCATTCCTGGTTTCCTGCTTTGGGAAATCTATAAACATCTGATTCTTTTGATGTAAAAGGGGAAAAAAAGAACACCAGGAAATTTTAAATATGGAGAGGTAGTGAGTAAAGATAAAGCCTGGTGAGTAACATGGAGCTTGCTTCAAATAAAAACGCTGGGATTGTAACCAGATATAAAACTATTCATCACACTAATATAAAGACCTCAGTCTCCCTCAGTCCACTCCATCCCTCTGTGATGAATAATGACCATGGCATTAGTACTACCTCTCAGCACTGGGGAGTGAATTGCCAATCAGCCCCAAAGCATTGTATTCGGAGGTGAGGCTGTCACCAGGCTCTGTAAAGGAGGGAGATAGGTCCCAAAGCTTCCCCAGAGAGCCTCTTCCATGATTCATGGCAGCTCTCTGGGGAAGAGGAAAACCCACAGGTAACAGGGAAGGAACTTAAGAGGCCTAAAGCCCTGCGACAAATTGGGAAGAAAAGGCCACACTCCCTAAAGCTGTTCACACTTCTATGCACAGAACGTTGTGTGCTGGGTGCTACAATGTCCCATTTCTTAAAATCAGGCCTCACTACACACCTTAGCCTTCAGTTAAGACCACAGAATGCCTACACTTTGGAAAAGCACCACTCCCTAAAGAAGAGTCATGCCCTAGCACTAAGAACAAAACCTAAAATTGAGCAATCCTAACAGAATAAAACCAAGTCTGACAGGATCAAGAGGATCCACCGATAATTTAACTACAGGCCAGAAGAAAACCCAATCTCCTTCAAAGACGAAAACATAATCCAGACTCCCTACAAGGATTGTCCCAGATGACTTAAAATACAAAAATTATAAGTCATAAAAAGTAGGAAGATGTGACGCATAATAAAGAAAAATAAGCATTCAATGTAAAGACACCAAGAGATGATGCAGATGTAGGAATGAGTAGACGAGATTTTAAAGTAGTTTTTATAAATATGTTCAAGGGTTTAGAGGAAAATACAGACACGTGACTAAACCAAATGCTAAAGAGAACCAGTTCTAGTACTACAAAGTTATAAATTTAAAATAAAAAATTCACCAAATGGGCTTAATAGTCAGTTGGAGACTAAAGAGTAGAGGATATGGGGGTTGAAGATAGATCAATAGAAATTATCTAATTTGAATAACACAGATGAAAGTATTTTTAAAAATAAAAAGAATCTCAGTGAAGACAGTCTTAATGATACCAATGGTCTAACATATGCAATTGTTGGAAGAGAAAAGAGAGAATAGGACAGAAAAATATTTAAAGAAATAATGGCTGAATATTTTCCAATTTGATTTAAAACATCTACCTACATATCCAAGAAGCTCAGTGAACCACGAACAGATAAATACAAAGAAAAATCACAACTAGCCACATGTCAAACTGCTAAAACCCAAGATACAGAGAAAACTGCAAAAGCAGTCAAAGAAAAACAAAGATACTACCTACAGAGGAACAATGATTCAAATTACAGTTGACTTCTCATCAGAAACAAAGACCACCAACCAACAATAAACTATTTATACTGCTGGGTGGTGGGGGAAACCTGTCAAGTTATAATTCTATACTAGTGAATATATCCTTAAAAATTGAGGGTGAAAACAAAATACATCTGCAGAGAGACAAAACCTAAGAAGATTCACTTCCAGCAGACCGGCACTACAAAAAGATAGTTCTGCAGGCTGAAGGAAAAACATAACCAGCTCAATACTCACAGTACAGGAATGGAAGAAGAGCACTACAAATGGTAAGTTAGGTGGGTAAATTTAAAAGATATTAAGTTTTATTTTAACAAAGTTAAGGAAAAAAATTATTTAAAGGCAAAGTAATGTCATTTCCTTGTATGGTTTATAAAGCATACAGAAGTAAAATATATGATACAACACATAAGGACAAAGAGAGTAAATGTAACTATATAATTATAATTCTTACACTGTACAATGTACAGTATAAATTCTGAGAGTACTGATGAATTCAATATGCATAGTGTAATTCTCACAGCAATGATTTAAAAATATAAAGGATTATAGCTAAAATTTTGATCAATCTAACAGTAAATTAATCTAAATACTATATGAAATAAAAATGAAGCAAAGGGAAAAAAAAAGGGGGGGGAGGAAAACAAGATGAAAAGATGGGACAAATAGAAAACAAATTGCAAAAAGTTAGACCTCAACTCAACCAGATCAAAAAAAGTACATTAAATGGAAGAGGACTAAATACTCTATAACTGAAAAGCAGAGACTACCAGACTGGATAAAAAGGCAAAGTCCAACTATATGCTGCCTAAAAGGTATGAGAACAAAAAAATATATACCATGCAAATGATATGCATAAGAAAACTGGTGTGACTATATTAACAACAAAAATATAGACTTTAAAACAAGCAGTAATACTGCAGATAAAGGATAATTCATAATGATTAAAAGGTTGACCTTTCAGGAAGATATAACAGTTATAAATACTTACATGCATAATAACAGCACTTCAAAGTGAAGCAAGAAAAAGCTAATAGAACTAAAGGAAGAAAGACAAACCCATAATCATAGTTGAACATTCAAATACACCTCTCTCAATAATAGAACAGTAAACCAAAAATTAGTAAGGATTTAGGAGATCTGAACACTATCAACTAATGAACATTTAGAAACAGCTATATCCAGAAATGTCAGAATTCACATTCTTTTCAATTACAAATGGGTTACTCAAGAAAAAGCAAGTCGTAATAAATTTCAAATGCTGAATTATTAAAGAGTATGATATATAAAAACAATGGAATCATTATAAATCAGTAAGAATCCTATCTAGAAATACCCAAGTATTTAAAAGTTAAACGCTTGTAAATAACTTTTTTATCTAAAAAAAAAAAAATCACCAGGGAATTTGAAATTGATGAGCAACAAAAACACAATATATCAGAATGTATGGGATGCAGATAAAGCAGTGCTTAGAGGAAAATGCAGAGTTTTAAACACTTAGAAAAGATAAAAAGCCTTAAGACCAATTATCTAAGTTTCTTTTTTAAGGAGCTAGGGAAAGTGAAAAAAATATTAGGTCCAAAATAATTAGAAGGAAATGATAAAGATAAAAACTAAGAAGTAGACAACACAAACACTAGTAAAAAATTAACAAAGCTAAAGGTAACTCAGTTAAAAGATTAGTACAATTGATAAACCCCTAACAATGCTGATGTAAAAAAAAGAAAAATATAAATTGCAAATATCATAAAGGAAAGATGTTATATCGCTATAGATCCTACACATACAGCAGCCACATAACAGAAACTTTAAAAACTTAGATGAAATAGACACATTCCATGAAAAATGCAAATTACCAATATTTATTCAATAAAAACTAGCATAACTCTGATACCAAAAAATGATTTTTAATTACATATCAAAATTCTTCATAAAGATAGACTGAAAAAATAATCTTAAAAAATCTAAAAACAGCAAATTACAAAAAAAAAAAAAAATTTCATGACCAAGTATGGTTTGTTCCAAACACCAATTTGGTTTAACAGTCAAAAAATCAATGTAACAGAATAAAGAAAAACCATATCGTAACAAGAGACACACAAAACTTATTTGACAAAACACCCATATTTGATGAAAACTCAGGAAACTGGAATAGAAGGGCACATCATTATAAAGACATCTACAAAAAAGTGACAGAGGTGTGGGAACAACTGGACATGCAAATACAAAAAAGGAAAGTGAGTCTAGACCTTACACACTTCATAAAAATTAACTCAGAATGGTGCACATAGAAGAAAAACTCAATCACATTTTTAAAAAACCAAAAAAAACCCCCAAAACCTGACAGTTAACATTGTGAAACATCAAAGGCTTTCCCTCTAAGATCAAAAAGGAGTCTCTCATCACTTCTATTCAACATATTATTTGAGTTCCTAGCATGGATATTAAGGCAATAAAAATAAATAATATAGATTGGAAAGTGAGATAAAAATGTCTTCATTTGTAGACAACATGATTCTTTCTTTATACAGAAAATCTTAAATATTTTACTAAATACTACTATAAAAAAGAGAACCTAATACTGTCACAGGATACAAGGTTAATATACAAATATCAACTGTATTTCTACAAACAAGCAGAAAAAATGGAAAATATTTTAATACCTTTAACAATTCAATAAAAAATAAAACCTTTAGGAATACATTTTTAAAAAGATATGCAAGGCCGCTATTCTGAAAATTACAAAAAAAAAGGAAAAAAACTGCTAAGAGAAATGGAAGAAGCCTAAATAAATGGGGGATAAATTGAAAGACTCTGTATTATTAAGATATATAGATTCAACACAACCCAAATCGAAATCCCATCTGGCATTTTCTTTTGTAGAAACTAAAAAGTTGTTCTGATAAATATTTGATCTCAAATGATGGAAATAATCTTAACAACAAGGACTTAGGCTATCTGCTTCCAGGACTTTCGAAAGCTACAGTTATCAAGACAGTGTTGTATTAATACAAGAATAGACAAATATAACAGAATAGATCCACAAAAACATCTACACATATATGGTCAACAGATCTTTAACAAAGGTGCCAGTGTAAGGTGTTCAATGAAGAAAGAATACTCTTTTCAACAAATTGTGCTGGAACCAGGATATTTATATGGGGTAGGAAGGATCTTAAATTCCTTACATGACCAAAAAAGAAAAAAAAAAATTATGACCTTAAATGGATATTAGATCTAAAAAGGTAAAACCTAAAATGATAAAAGTTCTAGTTAAAAGGAAGATAACATAGAGGTCAACATTTACAATACTGGAGTAGGCAAAGTTTTCTTCAAAAGGATACAGCAAGTACAAACCCCAAATTTTAATTGGTACACTGAACTTCAAAGTTAAGAACTCTGTTCATCTAGAAAATGACAAGCGAAAGATTGAAAAACAGCTATCCACTATATATGTATCAAATATGTATATCTGACAAACGACTTGATTGCAAAATATATAAAGAACTCCAACAACTCAATAAAAAGATGAACAATCCAACTTAAAAAACCCAAAATATATGAACACACACTTCATTAAAAAGAAATACAAATAGCCAACACACACAACAGAAAGTGCTCACCATCATTATTCATTAGAACACAAATGAAAACCACAAGGTACCATTATATACTCACCAGAATGGCTGAAATTAAAAAGCCTGAAAATACTGTTTGAGTATGTGGAGCAACTGGAACTCTCATACACTTGATGATGTGAGTGTAAAATCATACAACCACTTTCAGATATTATCTGGCAGTATTTATTAAAAAAAAAAAAATTCAACATACACCTATCCGATGACCTGTAATTCTTCTCCTAGGTATTACCCAGAACAAATGAAAATATATCTATACACACACAACACACACTCATATATAGCTTTATTTAAAATAATCCCGGGACTTCCCTGGTGGGGCAGTGGTTAAGAACCCGCCTGCCAATGCAGGGGACAGGGGTTCAAGCCCTGGTCCAGGAAGATCCCACATACCGCGGACCAACTAAACCCGTGTGCCACAACTACTGAGCCTGTGCTCTAGAGCTCGTGAGCCACAACTACTGAGCCCTTGTGCCACAGCTACCGAAGCCTTCACGCCTAGAGCCCGTGCTCCAGAACAAGAGAAGTCACTGTAATGAGAAGCCCGTGCACCACAACGAAGAGTAGCCCCTACTCACCACAACTAGAGAAAGCCTGCACGCAGCAACAAAGACCCAATGCAGCCAAAAATAAATACCTAAATTAATTAAAAAAATAAATAAATAAAATATTCCCAAACTAGAAGCAACCCAAATGCCCACCAACACCATCATGTATAAACAAATTGTGCCATATTCATACAACCGAACACACATTTTAGAAGATTAACTTGTGATACACGTAACATGGCTTAATCTCAAAAACACTATGTTCCGTGAAAGAATCCAGACACAAGAAGTAATACCATATGATTCTATTTATTTGAAGCTAAGAAAAGGCAAAACTAATCTATGGTGATGTAAATAAGAACAGTAGTTGCCGAAGTGGTTTAGGGGTTGACTGTAAAGGGATACAAGGTTACTTTCTGGGATGATGGAAATGTCCTACATCTTCATGAAGTATTGGTTACATGGACACAACATCTGTCAAAATTCATTAACCTGTACACTCAAGATACATGCATTTTGCTCTATTTAAAATTTTACCCCCAAGGGCATTGACCCTCATCAGTGATGTCAGCAGTTGTATCAGTTAAGACAAAAATGATCTCGCCCCTTTTCCCCTAAGCCTCCTGCTTGTCCTAACACATACACTAGAGGAAAAAGGAGCCTGGAAGAGGTGAGAATAAAAAAGTAGACACTGCCCCTCCCATGCCAAGCCCCTCCGACTGAATGCTGGGCACTGCTTAGAAGGACAGGAGGAAAAGGTAAGCCTAATTATTCAGTTGGACCAGACTGCACTAGACTGTCTTATGTACCTAGAAGTGACCAGAAACCTCATATTACCATTAAAAGACAGCAAAGAGCCATTCAACATAACATGATTGAAGGCTGTGACTGGAGAAAAATGAGACCATTTCATTCATGAACCCAGTCCTGCTCAGACTCAAAAAAAGAGTTTATGAGGAAATCATTTTCTTGATTTTCTTCCCAAAAAGGGGAAAGAGAAGAGAGTAAATACTCAAGCCATTACAGAGAATCTAGAAACTCTGGCATGGGGGAAAGGCACTACAGACACACAGGTTCTAATGACACATCTACACTGACCATTGCCTGCCCATTCCCCTAGCCAGGACTGATGTCCTGAGCTCCTGACAAAAACAAAACAAAAAAAACAGTTGCCCACTGGACATCTCACTCAGGTGTTTAAGTTCCCCACACTCAGCAAGTTCAAGACTGAAATTGTAATCATCTACCCCCACCTCACTTTCTCCTCCTATATCCTCAGTTGATCCAACCGTGCAGCTCCAGAGTCCTTACTAACCTTCCTGGACTGTTGCTTTCCCCAAATCACGCCCACCCCTGAGCTGCTGCTCTCCTAGAGACCTAGAGTCTCCATGCTACTGTCACCTTGATCCTTCCAAAAAGCAAATATGATTACATATTATTCCCCATCTATGATCCTTCCAAAGTGTCCTGGGGCTTCCTTCAGCATCCAAAGTCCTTGAAGATATGGGTCCTGCCTACTTCCCCAGCTGCACCTCCCATGCCTTCACACACTTCCCTAACCCCAGCCAGGCCAAGCTGTTGGAACCCGTGACCTCTCCTGTGTTACTCTCCTTGCACGTTACTCTGTCAGGTATGTCCTTTCCTAATATCTTTGTCAGAGATACTCCTACTCATCCTTCCTAAACTCAGAGCAAGAGTCACCCCCTCTTAGAAACCCAGCAGAGGTAAGTGCCGCTCTCACTACATTATGGTGTTTCCTAAGAAGAAAACACTAAACGGCAGCTCCTTAGGACAGGGGTCCCCAACCCCCAGGCCACGGACTGGTACCGGTCTGTGGCCTGTTAAGAACTGGGTCGCACAGCAGGAGGTGAGGAGTGGGTGAGTGAAGCTTCTTCTGTATTTATAGCCGCCCCCCATCACTCGCATTACCGCCTGAGCTCCGCCTCCTGTCAGATCAGCGGCGGCATTAGATGCTCATAGGAGCGTGAGCCCTACTGTGAACTGCGCATGCCAGGGATCTAGCTGTGCTCTCCTTATGAGAATCTAATGCCTGATGGTCTGAGGTGCAGCTGAGGCGGTGATGCTAGCGCTGGGGAGCGGCTGCAAATACTGATTATCATTAGCAGAGAGGTTTGACTGCACAGAGACCATAATAAATCAATTGCTTGCAGACTCATACCAAAACCCTATCCGTGAGTGGCAACCGACAATTAAGCTGCATCTCACGGAGTAGACTGGACATAAGCAACACACTTCGGGGGTCACTGTCTCCCATCACCCCCATCTGGTTGCAGGAAAACAAGCTCAGGTCTCCCACCGATTCTGCATTATGGTGAGTTGTATAATTATTTCATTATATATTACAATGTAATAATAATAAAGTGCACAATAAATGTAATGTGCTTGAATCATCCCGAAACCATCCCTCCCCCGGCCCCGCCCAATCCTTGGAAAAACTGTCTTCCACGAAACCTTTCTGGTGCCAAAAAGGTTGGGAACCGCTGCCTTAGGAGACTCTGAGCCCACAGTCTAGAGCCTTATCTTACTCATGTTTGCATTCCCTATGCTGCGCAGAGTGTCTTGTACATAGAAAGGGCTAAAAATTTTTATCTGAGAGAATAAATGAGAGAACCACTGAAGATATGAATTCTGTCAGGGATTTCTTCCAGAGAATGCTAAAATGTAATATAGGAAGCAATCATTACGGAGCAAATCAAACTTTGAGTACTGCCCTATGACTTTAAAGTCAGGTGAATTTTCTTATGCTTCCATGTCTCCAGTGTCAAATGGAGAGATTGGTTACATAATCTCTAAAGAATTCTTCTCAGCTCTAAAAGTCGATGGTGCTATGATTCTGTGTTAACGCAGAATCAGGAAGGAAACGGGCTTAATTGAAAGCAGGAAAGATTCTAGATGGACGTAAGAAAGAACCTCTTAACAAGGAAGAAAATGAGGGACATTTTGGGTTTTCTGTTCCCAGAGTTTTCAGGAGAAAAACAACCAACCATCTGCTTTAAACGGGGGCATCATGCCCTGAACATGAGGGGCCATACAAGATATTTAAATTTTACCTGTTTTCCTACTTCCTAATTATTATAGAATGCAGACATCAAAGGCACAAGTAGAAATTCCCCTTTGGGAAAGACAGGGGAAAGTTAATCAAAGAACTGCCAACTTGGCACCAGGATCCAGCTTCCTTGTTTAAGCTGCTGAGCCACTGTGAAAGAATCAGATAGTCACTGAAGGCACTGTCTGCCATCCAGGGAGAGAGCCCTCACCAGACACCAGACCCTGCTGATACCCTGATCAGGGATTCCAGTCTCCACAAATGGGAGAAATAGATTCCAGGTGTTTAAGCCACTCAGCCTACGGCATTTTGTTATGGTAGCCCAAACAGACTGAGATACAGGTTATGCTGAACAGATTTTGATGGTTAACTTCATATGTCAACTTGGCTAGGCTCTGGCACCCAGCTGTTCGGTCAAACACTAGTCTAGATGTTTCTATGAAGGTATTTGTGAATGTGATTAATATTTACAATCAGGAGACCAGATTATCCTCCATAATGTGGATCCAATCAGTTGAAGGCCCTAAGAACAAAGAGTGCGGTTTCCCTAAAAAAAAAAAGCAAGTCTGCCTCAAGACTACAACATAGAAACTCTGCTGGCCTGCCCTACAGATTTTGGACTCAAAATAGCAACATCAACCTTTAACTAAATTTCTGGCCTGCTGGCCAGCCCTACAAACTTCAGACATGCCACCCCTCCCTGACTGTCCCTTAAAATGAATCTCTATTTCTCTCTTTCTGTGTGTGTGTGGGGGGGGACATATTTATATGTCTGTGTGTGGGGGGGCATATTTATATATTTATATATGTCTGTGTGGGGGGGGACATATTTATATCTATTTCTCTCTTTCTGTGTGTGTGGGGGGAGGGGACAGTTCTTTGGTTCTGTTTTTCCCTAAAACTCTGCCTAGTACACAAGTTTAGCAAAACAGTATAACACAAACATGAGATATATCAAACAATACACCAAATAATCATAACTAGGAGAGAGGGGGACAACGAGAAAGAAAACAGCACATCCTTCCCAAGTTATCTACAAGGGTTGGGGGTAATTTACAGAGGTACAGGACAGCTATTTTAGACTTAACTAAGTTGGTTGATAAGTCTAAGTAAAGAGTTAAATTAAACCTTTTAGTATTGTCTACTATGATCATGTTTACTTTAACCAATTTTGTGTTTTCCTTAGAGACAAAATGGCCTTAGAGATAAAAAAAAAATGGAGTTTTCTCATTTGCACAGTTTTTAATTCATTCATCTTTAATACTTGCCATCAGATATTCTGTCATATGCCTGACAAAAGATTTTTTCCCCACAATGAACAAACATCAGATATCCTATCAACTCTTTTTTTCTCTGGCGTCCTCTCTTGCAGTTACCTCCCAGTCATCCTACTTCTCACACCCAGCTCTGCTGTACACAGCTGTCCTCCTGGGACTTCACTTCTCCTTTCTTTTGTGTTGCACTGTCTTTTTTCTGGAACGCATGTCCTCCTCTTTCTTGGTTTATTTATTCATTTTGTTGGAGTACATCTTTCAGTAACTTTCCAAGAAAGATTAGATGGAAGGTACATTTTAAAAACACTTTTATCCCTGAAAATACCATTATTTTACTTCACAGATGTTTGATCATTTGAGTATGAAATATTAAGTTGAAGGTAACTCCCCCTCAATTTCAAAGGCATTGTTCCTTTGTTGTCTAGAACCCAGCTAGCGTTGTTATTGTAAAGTCTGACTCCAATTCTTCCCTGTTTCTCGTGGTAGAATCCTACAGTGGTTTTCTTTGGTCTAGGTTTTACCCCATGTACTAAAGCATTCAATGTACCTTTCAGAAATACATGTCTTTCTGAATTTTGATTTGTCCAAAAACACATGTCTTTCATTTTATTTATTTTTAGGGTTTTTTTTTTTTATTGCTTCCTATCCTTTTTTGGTGATCTCCCTAGAACTCATACTGGATGTGAACCTCATAAATTGATCTACTTTTCTTACCTCTCAACTCCTTTTTGCCACGTTTGCTTTTTATTTACTTTCTAGGGGAGTTATTTTCCAAATTGTCCTTTGAATTTATTTTGGCTAAGTAAGTTTTTATTTACAAAACCTCTGTGTATTCCTTAATTGTTCCTTTATCACAGTATACTGTTCTTAATTCATAAATAAAGTACCATCCCAAATCTCTTTAAGAATATTAGATACAGTTATGTTGATATTTTCTTGTTTCTATACTTTTTTTTTCTTTCAATTGGTTCATATCAGTGCTTCTTCCACGTTGCCTCTAATGCTTGTGATCTTTGCTTGCATATTCATATTTACAAGTAGAAGCTTGGAATATATGGGCTGGGCATGTTGCCTAGAGGCTTCACTGAAGAGGAATCAGAGAGAAGACTTTTCTTCTTCTTTGTAGAGAGACTCTCAAATGTAAGGATCTGGAAATCTTTCCATCCAGGAGTCATTCTGTTTCTCAAGACACCAGTTTTCTGCTCTCCTGCCTCAGGAGTACCTACTGCATAGATGTACTGAATCTCCTTGTTTTCAACCCTGTGATTTATCTTTGCCCTCTGCTGTATACATGATACCCCTGAGTACAGAGCTTCCCAGTTAACCTCTCAAAAGAAGAACCTCAGTTCTATGAAAGAGAGATGGGAGGCTGGTGAGAAGAGTATCACATGACCATGTTATGTAGAACGGGGCCAAGGATCCCAAACCTACCTCTTCCTTATGAGCCTCTTCCTGCTTTTAAAATTCAATTTTATTTCTACATATAACAACAAACATGTCAATAAAAATTTAATAAAAATTTTAAATGAAACCATTTACAATAGAATCAAACAAAATCAAATATCTAGGAGGACATCTAACAAAATATGAACAAAACTTCTCTATGGAAAAACACAAAGAGAAAACAAACACTGAGAAAAATTAAGGAAAGCTAAATAATTCGACTGATACACCTTTGATCATGGATTGGAAAGCTCAGTAATAGTAAATATATCACTTTCCCCAAACTGAAGTACAGCTTTATTTCAATTCCCCAAGAAAGAAAGACGCAGCTCCTAACATCTGGGTGCTTGTCAAGTCCTATCAGCTAGACTGGTGTTGCTACAAGCTGGCTTAGTCCTCACATACAGGCCTTACTGTTCTCCTGATAAACATAAACAATTCCTTGGAACATTAATAGTGGACAAGAACACCCAGTGCCCATGGTAGATCAAAACATCCTACTCTGTAATCAAGTCTGGAAAGAGACAGGACATGAATATTGTCCAAGCCGCCAAGTACCAAAGAGTCCCCTGTCCTGGCAAAGATGAAATTGTTGCTTCTTTACTAATTATAGGTTTAGTCTCAGTCTAGTCTTGCCTCTTAGGTAAGATTTATTAAGATATCCAATAATAGAATTAGCTCCATTTTCTGACAGCGTCTGGATCCAGAGCAAGCACATACTTCCTTAAACGTCCCATAAAATCATGTACTACAACCCTAAATTCTGCCATAAATCTTTTTTAATACCATCTAACTGAGATATCCTATGGTTCCCCGGGAGGTACATTCTCTCTCGCTACAGTGGGTAATAAATTCGACTTATTCGACTACAAGTATATTCCTGGTTTACTTTGGCTGGAGGACATTGCATTTGGTGATCTTATTCCAAAAGCTGAAACATTACTGTCTAATGTCAAAATTATTTGGGTGTTTTCTAGTTATAAATTTCTTTGAATTTTTAGCATAATTCTACTGCTATTGGAGAATATACTATTAAATAACAAAATTCAAATGAGTAAATTTTAAAGATATTCTTGGCCTTATTCAATGATTCGTGAATTAGGCAGCATCCCATCTAGCAGATAAAAAGGAGCTCTGAGGAGCTGTACCAAATGTAAGGTTTTTATAGGCAGAAGGGAGTGGGACAAGGAACTTATACTAGCAGAAAGGGGACTGGCTGTGGCAAGGTCATTTTCCTTTAGGGGAATGACAAGGGTCTGCCAGGCAGACTACCTCAGTAGGGCTGATCAGGCAGCTCCTGACTGATTGGTCCAAAATTCCAGTTCTGGGAAAGGCCAAAAGTGTAATTAAGTCAACTCTCAGTTTGGTAACATGGGGAGTAGCATAAGTGACTCCACTTTGGGCCTGTTGTCTTGTTCTGACAGGCATTTTGGGCCTGTGGATTTCAATGGCTTCAATGTAATGAGAAATCTGTTCTCATTTTGGTAAATGTTCCACGTTCATTTGTATATAACACTATATATGAGGAATATAATAAAGAACACATATTCTTTAGTTGTACATTTTAATATTCTATCTATGTCAATCAGGATAAATTTAACAGTCATTTTGTTCAAATTTTTCATATCAACTGGATTTTTCTAACAACTACCAGGACACATATTAATGCCGTGCACTTTTTTTTTTTGCATTGGTCCTTTTAGTTCAACCTTATGAACCTTCTAAACAACAGTACTTTGGCAGTTTTCAGACCTATCACTCTGCAACCATCTGTAGTTTCTACTACTTCTAAGACCCTTAGGTTCTATAAGATGAATCTACTTGCTTCTGGTCAGTCTACCCCTTTGTAAGATGGGAGGTGGTAGCTTCCTCAGTTTTGCTAAGTTGGTGACCACTCCTCTTTCTGCCTCTGATCTTGCTAAACTTTATTAATGTCTACTATCCACTGATGCCCCCATCCCATTTTCTTTAGCTTTTGCACAGCCAAGGAAGCCATAAACAGGATGAAAAGATAACCCTCAGAATGGGAGAAAATATTCCTTAGCCTTGGGGATTCATATCATTTAATAACTTTACTAGTGTCTGGTAGTAGTTTGGGTGGAGAAGGTGAGAAGAGAAGAAAGCAAGTGGTCAACTTGTCATATTAAATTGTGTCCAAAGCCCAGGACTGTCTTATTAGCCTCACACACACGCAGCCTGGCTAACATATTTAGAAATGAAACCCCACCGCACCCACTCCTCTTAGCTTCCAACCAGGTTCAGGCAGAAACTGGAAGAAGACCTGAAGGAAGTTCACAAATCTAAATGGTGCATTAACTTGCACCTTTTCCTCCATGTCATCAGTGCCATCATTTGTCAAAGACAGCAGGGACCTGGCCAGGGATGGCCTGCCACTGATAGAAATAGCCCAGGTCTGATATATTTATGCCCCTGAGCACACTGTCTTTATGCTGTATCTGAAGCTTCCTGATCTGAGCCTTCTCACCCTCCCAGATAGAGGAAATGCCTGCCCTTGTCTCTGTGCCTCACCTCCCATCAGACACAGAGCTGTTCAGCAACAGAGACCCCCTAACTGGTCCAAACGTTGGGACAGAATGATGGACCAAGAGAATTTTCTTCCAGGAGAAAAAAACTGAAGGACGTACTATCACTTGCTTTTCTCTTTATAAGGCAACCCCCAGCATCTCTGCCCTGAACCTCACCTGCATACCTCTGACACCAGCTGTGTAGGGTCTGTGGACCCAAAGCAAACAGACTGTATAAAGTGGGGCAGAAAGAAGCTCTGGTTCAAATACAATGCCTCCCACTTCTAGTTAGCACTCTTGCCTTCTTGTTGTCTGAGTCTAGCCAGCCTAGCCAGTGATACCTGTCTGCTCCTCTCCACTACAGCTTCGCTGTCTGGTCCAATCCTGTGCTTGCCTTAGCACACACAGAATCTACCGATTCTCCCACTGTGCTCTGTCCAACAGTCATTCACTACTCAAATTATTCTTATCTTTACTGAAGACCAGTTCCTGATCAAAATGTACAGCTCCTCAAAAGTGACCCACATCTGACCCAAACCTGATTCTAGCCTCACAACTCCAGTTTAGTAAATCCTACAGAAGAGGTGATGTAGTGTACTAGTAATGGATTACACATTGGAGCCAGAGAGACCTGGATTCAATTCCAGCCCTGCCACTTAATAGCTGTGGGATTTTGAGTGAATTACTGCAACTCCTTAAGCCTATTTCCTCATCTGGAAAATGGAGATAATAAATCCTAATTCAAAGAGTTGTGAGGATTCAAAGAAATAATACAGCAATTATCAATTAGAATACGTAAAACAGAACAAGCACTCCATCACATCAAAGCCGACTTGAACCAGTAATAAATCAGTAGTTTCCCCCGGTGGAATACTTAGACTGTCTGGGAAGCATCATATGGGCCGTGCCTGCCTTGAGTTCCTCAATTAATCACCTTTATCGTCAGTGTTGATTTCTGAATGCTTCTAAATCCCTCAACCTCCATCTAAACACAACGCAAAGCCAATCTCTCGGAGCCGTTACAATACGCAATGCACATTAAAATAGCAAAAAAAAATTAAAACGGGAAGTTGTTAAAATTAATTTGAACTTGTAAAAATACAAAAATAAGTCCTCTCGGTTTAACAGTTCTTGATTTAAGTGGAAAATCAACTATGCTCATGGGTACACAGTAATTGACATAATATTGCAGATATCTACAAAGTATAGGTTACTTTTCATCCCAGGTGTTTAAATGGAAATGGTAGGATACTATTGCATTCAAAGCTTTTCTTGCTCTCTGGTATTTTATGATCACATTTTCTTTGGAAATCTGAGTGGCAGTTAACATTCTACTCAATTACCCAGGACTCTTAAAAATCAGCCTTCAAAGATACCTAGTGAATTAATAGGAGAATAAACTTTTTTTTTTTTTTTTTTTTGCGGTACGCGGGCCTCTCACTGTTGTGGCCTCTCCCGTTGCGGACCACAGGCTCCGGATGCGCAGGCTCAGCGGCCATAGCTCATGGGCCCAGCCGCTCCGCGGCATGTGGGATCCTCCCGGACCAGGGCACGAACCTGTGTCCCCTGCATCGGCAAGGGGACTCTCAACCACTGCGCCACCAGGGAAGCCCGAGAATAAACTATTTTTAAGGTATTGTTCTTTGCTATCAAATTATGACGTTACATGAATACTACTTATAAAAACAGTGCTAATTCCTCCACAATTCTTGAAATTTTGTCAATTTCCAATCACTAAGAAATCAAACCTTTCTGTATTCTACCACTAATTCATGCAATGGAAAGGGGCCGATTAGCCAGTCCCAACGGACACAAACACATGTATACATTCACCCACCAAGATCTTAATTCCTGCAGTGGAATGAAAACAGGTGGGGTATACTTGACAGACTATTTCTGCACAAAATGAATCTGACACTCACTTAGCCTGACAATGCCATTACTGTGAGAAATCATTTAGCAGACGAGACTCCTAACAGCAGTCCAACTGACAGATATGCATACCCCATGTTGAGAATAAAATAAAAATCACCAGCAAAGCTAATATGGAAGGAAAAATCTATAGTGCTGTTTCTGGTAATGGATCATCTGAGATAACCCAAGGGAATGATGGGTGTTAACTCCATCTTATCCTCACTTAAAAAATATATATATATATATATATATATATATATATCGCCTCACTTAAAAAAAAGGCTTTCTTTCTTGGTACTTTTTTAGTGGGGTGGTGCTAATGGGAGGAGTAAGACAGCATCAATTAAATACTAGGAGATTTTCAATCACACGCTTAAATTATGAGGACTGAATGTGACCCTGGGGGTTGGTGTTGCTGGTGAGGCAACGTGCCATCCTCTTCCTCTGGGGAGCACTCTCAGTGATGGATCTGATGAATCATCAATACATATTAGCAAAGGCAAATTGACTGTGACGATAAGGAAGCTTAAGCTTTAGGGCTCTCACTCACATAGGCCTCTTCCAAGGACTTGGGAGGAGCCCTAGCAATGTGTTCATAACAGACTTAGGTTTTTGTCAGTTCTGCAAAAGCGCAATCTGTTACCACTACCACTGAGATTGCTTCCTTCTACTCCAATTTTTCCTCCTTCACACACCCTGTCAAACACAAACACCCTGACAGGTGGTGTGGTAACATCTATGGGCATGTTGGGATCCAGATAAGCAGAAACTGAGTTGGGAGTACATTTAGCTGGGATTTAGGAGGATCCATTCATGTGCTTCCGTGTGAGGTAAGTTATTACTAGGGGTCCTGGTGGAAAAATGGCTTCCAGGTACGCTCCTGCCATACACGGTCCCAGTTCCCCCTGCGTCATGACCCAAAGGTGCAGCGCCAGGGATTGCAAAGTAAATGTGGCCTACGTTGCCCAGCACCAAAAAGAAACGGGGTGTGGAAGGAGAAAACAAAGCTTAAAATAAGTGTTCAGAGCCAGAAATCAGTCTACGGAAAAGTCTTCCGAATCTTAGAGAAAGAGATCTTCTGTGAAAGAAACCTGAGTTTCCCAAATTTGACAGCTGTGCTAGAAGATATATGACATTGCTAATAAAATCTACAATTTTTCTAAACTAACAATAAAAAGCAAAGTCCAATCAACCCTGATAAAGGGAAGACAATTATCTAAGCTCTCCGTAGAAAATATTACAAAAATCATTATTGTATGAAGTGATCAAAGACCATGCAGCCAAAAATGTTTTTCAAAAATCAGACCATAGGCAATTAAAATATTACATAATTTTTCTGGATATTATATGATAATGGTGGTATTTGTCTTTTTTTTTTTTTTTTTTTTTGCGGTACGCAGGCCTCTCACTGTTGTGGCCTCTCCCGTTGTGGAGCACAGGCTCTGGACGTGCAGGCTCAGCGGCCATGGCTCATGGGCCCAGCCGCTCCGCGGCATGTGGGATCTTCCTGGACCGGGGCACGAACCCGTGTCCCCTGCATCGGCAGGCGGACTCTCAACCACTGTGCCACCAGGGAAGCCCTGTCTTTTTTTTTTAATTTGTAATTTGTTGTGATTTCTTTTCTCATTCTAAATAGTTCATTTGTACGCAATCTGTTGTTCTTCCTTTAAGGGGTCCTCCAAAATTGTGTGTTTCAGGTCCCATAAAACCTGGATCTGCCTCAGCATGGTAGATCCTTGCTTTCAACATTCCATAGGACAACTGAATGTCATTCCTGATATATATGTGAAAACCCCCCAAACTTCGAAATTTGACTTAATGTTAACCTGAAGAGCTCATGTAAATCTTCCAAAAAATAATGAATACATGAACCCGACTTGTATGAAAAGCATAATTGGATCTAACATTTCCTTTAATTTGTATATAAAGCTTCAAGGGCACCGTTTAACCATCATACAGAACAGTCAGCGTTTAAAGTCTATGAGATTTATCTTTGAAATTTATTTTTAGAAAAAATCATTGACGTAAGACTTCTGAGGCTACCAAACTTCACACCAAACGGCACTGGCTCTAATACCACTACCATTTAGCCTGTTTCTCTGAAGTATGTTCGAGGAGAAAGTCCAGATATTTCTAAATCCTGATAGTTCGATTTTGGGCTAATTAAGTTTATTGTAAGTGTAATTCGGTGGGGGGGGGGAGTTCAAAATAGTCCTTAATTACACTGAATCCCACTCCCTAGTGTTTCCAGTGAAATATGGGTCTAACTTGATCGTCTTGTGGGGTTAGCCGTGTAAGACACAGCCAGTTTTATGTTCCATGAGACCTGTGAGCGCTCAGTAAACCTACCCCAAAGGCCCCCAGGCTCTCTCTGGGTGCCAGCACACCCGAGCCATACTGACGTCTCACATCTGTCCCCTCTGGTCCCAGTCAGAGTGATGGTGAGGGTCTGTGCACTGGGATGAATACACCAATTACCTTTTCGAGGAAGAATCAAAAATCACGTGGATCAAAATATCGTTCAAATTATTTAGGTGTGCACCATATGTAAAAAGACCATAAGCATTTGAAACACTATCCTTCCTAAGAGGTTTAATCCATCTTTGCAAAGATCTGCATTTTTTGTTTAAAAAAAAAAAAGAGCAGAAATAGTAGTTGTGGTTGTTAAAGAGATCTGCCCAGGGAGCTGGCTGCTTGAATCCTATTCTGTAGCCTTGGCTGCGGATGGTGCGAACTGGCAGGAAAATGGGTCTGGGGGGTGGTAGAGGAGGAGTTCATTCTATATTTAGGGTCGGTGAAAACTGTTCCATTTTAGAACAGCTTCTCCTTCGCAGTTGGAAATACCACCAACCAAGCCCATGAACATACTTCATTGTCCATAATTACACATTACGCTATCTCTACGTTGTATATTTTTAAAAAGAGCTAAGGCTGTCTTCATGTGTGCAAGCACACGGAGAGTCACAAACAGAAAAACCTTCAAAGATTTTGTTCTCAGATACTCACTCTTTATTTATTTAAAGCAAACCATACTCCACCCCATTTAATGTAAATGGTCTTTATCCTATTTTTCATATAACAGTAGAGAAGACTTAACTAACTGCTAATGTATCTTAAACATCCTCATTTGGACAACTTGCTAACAGTCTTTCTTAAAGAAGAGGATGTAACTAAGGGTCGGGGCTATAAGTGGTGACAACAGCAACCACAGTAAGGCAAAGGGACAGAGAAACGTGAACGACAACAGGATTCAGGATTCAGGAAGCTGCTGAGCCCAGGAAGACCCTCAGTGAAAATGTTAAGTCATGAACCCTAAATTATAAATTTCAAGACTTTCTTCAATTCATTTCATATACATTATGGTTAATCTTCTTTGGCAGCTGTGTTAGTAGAACTGTTCTCACAGAAGGGACTACTCTAGGAAGTTGATTCAAGTATGGGCAACTTTGACACTGCTGGCAAAGTGGCATCACAAGGCCAGCTTTTCTTTCTAGAGCTTGTCCTTTCCTTCCAATACCTCTTCTTTTCTCCCTTTCCCTCTTCCTACTCCTTGAGTAAGACCTGGGAGTGCCAGCAGCACTCATAAGCAATGCCCCCCCACTGCCACTGCCCCAACTGGCATTCTGATCGATTAAGCTCACATAGTGGTATGCACGATGGAGAAAAATAAAGGAAGGTAGGGGACAGAAACAACACCAGGATGAGGAAGCCACTGTGTCATAGGCAAGTCCAGGAAGGCCTCTTTGAAGAGGTGACATTTTACCAGAGATGTAAACAAGGGCCTAAATCATGCAAAACACCTAAAGGTAAAAGGCAGAGGGAATAAATAGTACATGCAAAGGTCCTGAGGCAAAAAGCATACTGGGTGTGACTGAAGAGCAAGAATGCAAGGATGGCCTGGAGGGAAGTAAGTGAGGTGAAGTGGGTTGGGAGGTGAGATCAGAGCAAAAGCCGGGCCAGATCACAGAGGGGCTGCCTTTTTAGTTCTTTAAGGACTGCTTTCAGACTGTAAGAAGGGAAGCAATTAGGAGGGTTGCAAACAGAAGAGTGATATAATGGCAGGCTCACTCTGGCTTCTGTGTGAAGAATAGACAGTGGGGAGCAAGGGTACATGCAGGGAGACCAGTTAGGAAGCTACTGCAATACTCCAGGAGAGAAATCATGGTGGCTCAGACCAGGGCGCTGTTAGGGTAGGCAGGGAAAGTGGATGGATTCTGGGTATGTTTTGAAAACAGAGCTGATAAGATTTGCTGGTAGTTTGGCTATGAAATTTCAGAGGAAGATAGGATGTGAAAGTCAAAGGTGACTCGTGGGTTCCTGGGGTGAGAAACAGAAAAAATAGTGTCGCTTTCTATGAAGACGGGTCAGGCAGCCCAAGGGGCGGGTTCTGGGGAGATGAGGATATCAGAACTTTGGTTCTGGACAAGTTTGAAAACCTACTGTATATTCAAGAAGAAATATCAAATAGTCAGTTAGATACAGGAACCTGGAATTCCGGAAGAGAGGTTCAAGCTGTAGATAAAATTTGAAAGTTGAAAGCATAGAAATGATCTAAAGACTGTATGAGTGACACGAGATGGGATGGAATCATCTACGGAATGAGGGGAAATGCAAAAGGGAAGAGGCTAAAGCATTGAAACTCAGGGCAGTCCAGTGTTTCGTTTGTAAACTGGGGAGATGAAAAGAAATCAGGAAAAAGGGGCTGAAAAGGCGTCCCTCACAAATCATCCTGTGTGCCCCACTGTGAAAGGAGAATGAACCAGTTCACATTTCCCAAGAGCCATGCTCTCCACGGCAGGAAGAAGGCTGCTAAGGTGTCTACACCGTCCTACTCATCTCTCGCCAACACACATTCTATCCCATACACACAGACATAAACTCTCTCTCTCACACTCGCAAGAACACACACTCACACACCTTCACATCCAGGGTGCTCATCCGTGGGACCACCCAATATACAGCTCGAGTGCAAACTTCGGAACGCGCTTGGGATTTTCCCAGCCAGGGCTCCACGGAGACAGGAACTACCTTGGACCATCACTCTACTCACCTGAGAAGGCAGGCGTAGAGGGAGAAGGGATCGGGAACTCTCAATTTCAAGGTTGTGTCCTGATTCAATTACATAGAGTATTCTCCCAAAGGAAACAAAACCCCAAGAGTAAATTATTCTGCTCGTCTCCAAACATTCATTTAAGCATGAAAGAAGAATTTCTTACTAAAACTTACAGAGACTAACACTATCTAGAAGCTCTCTGAGTGTGCAAGGCAGTGAAGACAAAGAGCCCTGGGTCATCAACTCCCCTCATGCGCCAGGACGAAGCAATCCCAAGGCTGCTGGGCTCTCTATGGAAACTCTGTGCCTCTGGATTATGCTGCATTTCTACAACATGTCATAGTGCCCAGCAAAGGTCAAGTTTTACACACTCTAATTAAGTACTTTCACTTGCTTTGTGCTGCTTGCAGTATCTCTAGGGCTATTCTGAACTAAGTATTCATTTGGTCTCTGCTGGTCTCTTTGTTAATCAATGCTTCAAGTGGTCTTGAAAAAAAAATGTTCTCTGAGGCATCTCTTATTTTCCAAGCATTATAATTGAAGCTCTAGTTATACTTTGCCAAAGTAATGGAATGATCTAGTCAGGGGAGAAGTGGGCAAACCAAACGCCCCATTTAGAGACATGTGGCCGAGTCCTTCAATTTTCTATTTGTAAGCAGTTGTGCTGGCATCATATGGACATTCTCTGTGCCATGGATCTTGCCTGTGATGACTCTACTGGAAAGCAGAATACTATGAAGCAAGAGACGGCAATGCCCTGCCTTAATCCTACTTTGAACACAAGGTCTGAATCTGCTGCAGTCTCTCGCAAATCTCACACGTCTCTCTGCCACTGGGTACCAGATACCACAGAGAATTTAATGAACCCTTAACAATGTGTGGATTGTTTATTGATGGCCACTATTGGGGATGAGCATCTCCTAGGGAGGTGAAGACAACCCTTGATTACCTGGGGGTATTTGAGTTACACCAGTTTATCCAACAGCACCTAATTGCCCAATCCTGGGCTTTGCACGCAGAAAAACCCTTAGAAACTAAGGAAATCAGGGTGAAAGCCAATTTTGTATTGGACTGAGAGAGGCATTTCTAGCAATCAGTTACAGAAAAAAGTGAAGCAAGTCTTTATGAGCAAAGCCTGTCTTTCGGCTTGAAATAAATCCTCAGAATATCCGATGCACTCCTGTTCATACCAAATTCTTTGAAAAATCCAAAACCAATATATTAAGTTAGTCCTGAATAACCCACCCTTCAGTTATCCGAACCACAATCAAGACTTAAGTAAAAAAGACTGAAATCTTGCCATTTGTGACAACATGGATGGACCTTGAGGGTATTATGCTAAGTGACGTAAGACAGAGAAAGACAAAATACTGTATGATCTAACTTATATGTGAAATATTAAAAAACAAACAAACCCCAAGTTCCTAGATACAGACAACAGATCAGTGGTTGCCAGAGGCTGGAGTTGGGGAGCAGGTGAAATGGGTAAAGGGGATCCAAAGATACAAACTTCTGCCTACAAAATAAGTCACGGGGATGTAATGTAGAGCATGGCACTATAGTTAATAACACTTTGTTCCACATTTGAAAGTTGCTAAGAGAGTAGATCTTGAAATTTCTCATCACAAGAAACAAATTTTATTAACTACATATAGCGACACTAGACTAGACTCGTGCTGATCACTTAGCAATATATACAAATACTAAATCATCATGCTGTACACCTGAAACTAAGTAATGTTGTATATTAATTATACCTCAGTGGCAAAAAATTAAAAGTGGAAAAATGATTTTTTCAAAAATCTTAAACAGAAATATTAAAACTAAAGTTATGCTGACTTTAGGCGTATGTCATAACAGTAAATTCGCTACAAATCAGTGAAGTTAAACAACAACGAAAAGAAGACTAAAAGAGTTCAGTTTAACGTGTAAGAGGGGTGGGTAATTGAACAGCTATAGGAGTCTAGCCCATACCTTCGCTGACCCTCTCAAATTTCCTCTACAATCCTATTCCTGGCATGGAAATTTCACCGTTAGAGTAAAACTGGGTTCATGCAGTTGTCTCTTCTTAGCTTCAAAATACTCCAAAATCCTATAACACAGTATATGGTAGATGTTCATTGAGTATATCCTGAGTGAGTGTACGGTTAATTACTTTCATTAGCTCTTTCCTAGTTGCCAGGAAAGTAGATGCCGGAGTAGCTAGGACAGTAGATGCTAAGAAGGGGTTAAGGGTGAAGGGCCAGCATGTGACTTGGGTTGAATCTCTGGGCAACTGAAAGCTACAGTACATGAGTCAAGGGCACCGTCAAAGGGACTACTCGGTTAACGGTTAACTGCACCGTTAACGAAGACTGCTCCAAAAATTCATTTCACCTACAACACAAATTTGCCCCAAGTCATTAGCACTGTTTCTACTTTTCAAACAGCAAATTTATAGCTAGCTTATCCTCATTTCACCAGATGGGAAGTCCTTGGGTACTGGGGCCAGGTCATACACCATACCTTATATATATTTGATGCTCACTCAGTAAACGTTGGCTAAAAGGGACTAAAATGAGGCACAGACTGTGTGAATACAACCGAAGTGATCCCACTGGGCTGTAATGAATGCATGTAGAATTTCAGACTGGCTTAAATGTGATCAATCTTAGCATATGAATTTGGCTAAGTGATATATGAAGGTTCAGAATGGCAGCAGGGCTTTGCCTGAGTCACTTTGGATGCAGGAGGATGTGCACACAACATCCATAAAGGAAGGAAAGAGGATGGAATACCTGAGCTTATAAACTACCAATCTTGCTGCCCTATTTCCCTCTGCAAGGCTCAGGGTTTCAGTTCTAGCCCAAGAATAGCACCGTATGTTTATACAGCCCTGTGGTTTTCAAAGTGCTACTGCAGGTTTCTTCACAATCTCCCTGATGGAGGAGGTTTCATTATCCTCATTTAAGAGATGAGAAAACTGCATTTCCAAGAGGCTTTGCAAATTTCTCTAGATCACTCAAGGACAGGACTGATCTCAGATGCAAGCCCAGGGTACTGATTCGTGACTATTCAGGGCTGTGTCAACTTCATCCCTAAAGCAGATTTTTTTTTTTTCTTAAGAGATGAAAACAAAAAACTAAATTGTATAAGATGGTTTTGTAACACCAAGGTGCATTTTAAAATTTTTGTTACTTTTTTTTTTTTGCAAAGCTCTATGAGAAACAGATCTAATAATCAAAGGCTGAATGCCCTGGAACAGTACAGAGACTATTCAGGCTAAATAAGATATTCAGCCAACGAATTCAATCACTAGGAATGTGTTTTTAAAATGACACTGTTTTATACATCAGATCGACCTTTTCCTTATACTACAGTAATTACCTGCCAGGTACAGTAAATATACTTACTTCCAGAGCCAGTAGACTTTATGCTAACTCCAGGCAACCTAACCCCCAAAAGACGCTTCCTGACAGCAGCACCTAGTGAAGAGATTACCCAGGTCATGAATGCAACACGATTACTAACACAGCTGTGTCCTGCTCATTATGCTAAACTACAGAACAACGGCACATTGCTACTCCTGCTGGCAGGTAAGTAGCCAAGACATGAGAGCAGCTCAAGAAAAATTGGACAAACGTATCAAGTTCATGTAAGCCCAGGTTTGAATAAACACGTTCCAGTAAAGTTTTATTTCAAGCATGACTTCTCCCATTATGGGCAGTGGCAAACATCTTCTTGAAAGCACTGATGAAAGGAAAGATTCTTGTGATTTTTTGTCAGAATCTACCTTTTTTATTTTTTTTAACCACTTCCCCTAGCTTGATTCAAGCTGAAATCACTAGGAAAGCCAAGCTCCAGAAAATCTCTTCTCCAGCAGAAGGCCAAATGGCGTTTTGGGAAGAGCAAGTGTTACTGATTATCTTGTCTGTTGCCCTGTCCATTTTTTTCATTTTTATTTGTTTTTGGTTCCATACTATCTTTCTCGACTTCAAGATGCATGCCGATTTTCACATTGGTATTTCTCTGCTAATCATCAGTCTTCCTGTTCTCTGAGCCTCTGGTTCCCTTTACATCCTACTTTTCTTGTCTTAAATGCTAGTTTGGTTGCTAACCCACCACCTTAAATTTCCCAACTCAATATGGACATTTGAGCAGGTTTGGCCAAGGGAGTACTGAGGTCTCCGTAGCATAGATTTGTGAGGAAGCAGGTCTACTGGGGTTGGTGGAGATGATCCAGCTATCAGACTGTCCCCCAAGATGAGTCATGGGACTTCAGCATTCAGTGTCCAAAGAGACAAGGAGAAATCAGATCTGACCTGGGCCATCAGCAGTATACCTGAAGAAGCCCCATATGTCAAAAAGGATAAAGGAGCTTCGTGGTTTTCAGTCCATTAAAGGCAGAACTTCAGCCAACAGCTAAGTCTCTAGTACCTGGAGAATAGGCTCCAGGAAGACGTAGGAAGGTGACAGAGGGCCAGCCATGCAGGTAGAGTTCCGGGCGATCCAAAACTCAAGAGAGGAACACTAGGCAGAAATAGAGGCAGATGCCCAGACTGCAAATGCCAAGGGGATCAAGGGAAGGCTACAAGTCCGTGGATACCCAAAGGCCAGGATCTACCACATCCGTATCAGACATGGGAGTACAGAAGCAGAACTAAATCCACCTCCACCCACCAGCAGACCGGAAGCTCCCAGTATGCACATACCCTGTCCTGCTCAAGGTGGTCAGGGATTGGATGGGCCTGAACTAGAAGTGGGAGGCCTGGGAGGCAAGCGCCAGGAAGTGGTGCTGGGGACAACAGGGCCCACTGGCTCTATAGCCATAGCTTTCTCTCATGTCGCCTTTGTTCTCTACCATCTCATGACATTAATTCCGATATGCCAGCCTCTAGGAGTAGGGAGGAAAAAAGCAATCAGTGCCTATGATCCTGTCTATAAAAAATGAGCCACAGCGAAAAACAGCATCAGTGTACCCCAATGCTCACTGCAGCTCTATTTACAATAGCTAAGACATGGAAGCAACCTAAATGTCCATCGACAGAAAAACAGATGAAGACAACGTGGGGTGTGTGTATGTACACACACACACACACACACACACACACACACACACACACACACAATGGAATGTTACTCAGCCATAAAAAGGAATGAAATAATGCTATTTGCAGCAACGTGGATGCACCTAGAGGTTAAATTACTAAGTGAAGTAAGCCAGAGAAAGACAAATATCATATGATACTGCTTACATGTGGTATCTAAAAGAAAAAAAAAACAGATACAAATGAACTTACTTACAAAACAGAAACAGACCCACAGACACAGAAAACAAACTTGTGGTTATCAAAGGGGAAAGGTAGGGGACAGACAAATTAGGAGTTTGGGATGAACATATACATACTGCTATGTATAACAGATAATCAGCAAGGACCTACTGTATAGCACCGGGAACTATACTCAGCATTTTGTAATAACCTATAAGGGAAAAGAATCTGAAAAATAATATATTTCAGGTTCTGCTTCTTTGTTATCAATGCATGAATCATTATACTTGTAAATAATTATAAATTTCTTTAAAAAAAAAAAAACTAAAACTAATACAATGTCAATAATGTATCCCTACCACTTCCGGCTCCCAGGTCCCTATTCACCAACTTCCCTGCTCTGTTCATCCTCAGTACTAGGTAACCTCACTGGTAAGCCCAGCACTGCCCTCAGTTGAAGGAAAAAGCTATAATCTAGGTCACTATAACTATATGGCATTCCACCACACTTGGCCCTCAAGGTTGCCTAATCCTTATTTTATTCATCTCACATTGACCCTGAATCACCCAACCTTCAGCAATTATTCTGAACTTTCTCAAAGGCCTCAGCTCTACATCTTACCCACCCATTTACTCTCACAGAGGACTTTATTTCACGTTTTACTGAGAGGACTAAAGAAATCCAACTTAAAGTGCTCCGAATTTCCTTCCAAATGTTTCAAAATCACTCTATTTACCTTCTCCCTCATATCTCAGGAAGAAATGTCCCCTCTTCTCGCCAAGCCAAACCCAGACCCAATCTCTTCCCCTCTTAACTTTGCAAAGACGCAACTTAATCAGTTCTTTTCTCTCATAATTCAACCTCATTTTTCTACTGACTCCATCCTTGTCACAATCATATTCAGGTCTCTCCTGTCCTAGATCTCATCTTCCCTTTTAAACTACAACCTTATTCTACCAAAACTCTAGATGGAAGAGTCTATACCAGGCTGCCAAACAGTATCATCCCACGGCTACCTTTGTTTGGCACAATTCTCTGTGGAGAAGGACTCAAGTCAAGGCCAGGCCATGGCTGATGGTGGAGTACGATGGGGAAGGGAAGCAGTGCTCAACACACTGGCTGTATCTTCCTAACACCCACTCGGCCCTGAATTTCTTGCATCTTGGCTTTCAGTGAGATCCTAATGGATAAATCCACAGACATTTTTTCATTCTTCATTTTTCTTGGTACCCTCCTTCTGCAAACTTTCTTCCACTGGATTCATCCTTCTTCTCCCTCCCTGGCGGTTCCTCCCCATCTCCTCCCACAGCCACGCTTGCCCCCTCACTTCTCAACTGCAGAGGTGCTCCCAGACCCCGCTCTCTACCTTCTTCTACATCCTCACACTCCCTCCTCAGAAGCTGATTTACTCCTTCAATGCCATGTCCATGGCTCCCAAGTTGACATCTCAAGGAAGAACATCTCTGATAAATTCTAACATGTCTATGATTTAAGAAGTAGAAATCCAAACTTGTCACATTAGCTGATCCCAAATAAAAAATAGCCCTTCCTCCTGTCTTACCTACTTCTGTTGATGAAAAGGATGTCAACATCTTATCACCATCTTCAATCCCTGTTTCTTCCCCACCATCACTAGCTAATGCACAAAAATTTGACATCGGTAGCATTTTTGTTTCTTCTCCTCATGTCAATTCAAAGAGCAACTATCCTTTAGATCTTTGTGATTTCTCATTTAGACCATCAAAATAACTTCCAAACTTCTCCCTGCCTCTAAACCGCCTTATACATACCTGAATACACACCTGGTTAAAATTCTTAAATATGTTTTATCCCACTCCTCAACTCAAAAAACTTAACTCCTCGTTCTGGCATCTAAGAGCCTCCAAATTAGGCCCAAACCTACTGCCTCCCAGATGTTTTTTTTATGTGACTTCCCTACCCCTACCCCTTGCTTTTGCCGGACAGAGTGACTGCATACCCCTCACCTCTTCCCACCTCATGCTTCACTCCCATTGCCAGCTGCCGTTCACTGTAACTTCACCCCATCTCCCCCTTTCACTAACCCACCATAATTTGTGTTCACCTTGTAACTTAGTGTTTACTTTAAATACTATCTCCTTCATAAAAACTTTCCTGATCCCCTGATTGAAGACATTACCTTCCCTTTTTGAACTTCTAAGTACTCTGGGCCTCATTTGTGTCACCCATTACACTCTGGGTTGCATTAAGATTATTTATGCCTTGTCACTATCTCCAATACACATATGTGAGAATATGACACTATAAAGTTCTCTGAAGTCAAGAATTGAGTCTTAAATTTAAGTTTGTGCTTCCAGAATGTACATACCACAAGACTTTGCTCATGGAGGGTACTTGTTAAATGTTTTACAAAATTGATTGAAAGTAAACTGAGGGGGCTTCCCAGGTGGCACAGTGGTTGAGAGTCGGCCTGCCGATGCAGGGGACACGGGTTTGTGCCCCAGTCCGGGAGGATCCCACATGCCGCGGAGCGGCTGGGCCCGTGAGCCATGGCCGCTGAGCCTGCGCGTCCGGAGCCTGTGCTCCGCAACGGGAGAGGCCACAGCAGTGAGAGACCCATGTACCGCAAAAAAAAAAAAAAAAAAAAAAAAAAAGAAAAGGTAAACTGAGGTCTATAATATGGTAACTTATAAGGTCATGGGTCATTTGAGTTATTTTACATTCATGGTATTGGAAGGGTGGACTTAGGTCAATGCTCCCCATGTGAGTGAACCCTCTCCTTTTCCTTCTCAAATATTTTGACAAGCTGAATCTGTTACTACCAGTTATTTTTAAAACTCTCAAGCACAAAATGAAAAATAAATGGCATTCATCCAGCAACACTTTACAACTGGTGCCTGGTTTTTTGTTTTTGTTTCATTTTTAATACCTTCTCAGAGTCCTGAGTCTGCAGGACTGTTCACTCTTTTCCCAACTTCTCAAGTCACAGGGAGCTTACCAAATGCACGTGGCAGTCATTCACACAGCTTGGGCACTGGGCCAGGAGGTCTATATTTATCTGGCTGGGCAAGAAAGTCTAATCCAGACAATACCTGAGTCACCTGTGTGGCTCTTAAATTAGGATAAAAATGGCTTGCCCTACTTTGAAATTTTAAAGTGAACACTGAAGACCTAATCCTCTAAAAAAAAAAATATCTGACTTAATACTGCAAATGAATTCTGATGGGTGTAATTCATTCCCTCCTCATGCATGAGTTATTTTAGTCAACCACTTTACAATCAAATTTTCTTTAGGCAATTCACAGCTAGGCTGACTGACAGGTTTTAAAGTGGTAACACTGATCAATAGGCCACCAAGGACATGTTGTGCCCACTTAATAAATAGTGATAATAAGGTGCCTGACACCTGAAAGACAGTCTCATTAATTAATTCTCATACACAGTCCTACAAGGTACCTAGACTCTGCTTAAAAAGATCTGTAGTCCATTACGGCCAAAAGATTGGTTTTATGTTCCCAGAAAAAAAACAAACAAACCAAAAAAACAACACAATAATCAATGTACAATTATTCAAAATGCAACACTTACTATTATTTTTAATTTCCCAATAATACCCCTTTCATAGAGTCCTCAGTATTTCAGCCTGTAATCAAGATATTTTGGAATTCTGATCTTTGTGAGCTAACTTGAATATTCACCATGCAATTCACTGTAGTTTTCAGGATCATGAACAGGAAACCTCTAAGGACCTTGAATTCTACATAGGCTGTGGTGTACCTCTTCTCATCTCTCCTATCAACCCTTTCATTGCCTCACATGTTTCTCGTATTTTCAAACTCTCCTCCCTTTGACTTTCTTATCTCTAAGCAAGAAATGCCCCTCCTTATTACTGAGGCTAACTGTACTGTCTGCTCTGGTCTCCTGTAAATCCTATTCTTCCTGTGTTTTCATTTTCTCTTTCTCTACGTAATCTCTATGCTATGCCTATCATAATGTTCAGAATTTACTCCCTCCCAGCAAAAAATCCTTGACCCATGACTTTAATAACGGCCCATGGTTCCAACATTTCTTCCTCCTTCCAAGCAGATCAACAACCTTCTCAACTCCCTGGACCCGATGACTGGTCTCGTTTTCCCTGTTCTTTAATGTCTACAGCATTTGACAGTGCTGGTTCCTCCTTCCTTCTGAAAGTTCCCTTACCGGCTACCATAACTCCGTGTGCTATTCTCCTGGTACCAGCTGCAGGGAAATGCTCTCCAGGACAGTTCTTACCACCTTCATTCTCTGCTTTAGTTTCACCGATCGCTCCCTATTTGTACTTCTCTCAAAATGCCCTCTCCACCCTCTCCCACCCCCACTGCGCTCCTGCAAGGTCTAGCCCTGCACTCCCAACTGCCTGTGGGCAGCTTCTCCTACCTAATACGCCAGACTAAACATGACCTCAGCCAGGCTTCCCCCTTCCCCCCAGAAGCCTCTATCACTGCCTTAACCTTACGAATTATACTTTAACTCTACATTCATCCAGGAGCTAAAGGTCACTCCTCCTCCCTGACTCCTTCCCCTCCTTTACCACCCACATTTTTTTTTTTTTTTTTTTTTTTTTTTTGCGGTACAGGGGCCTCTCACTGTTGTGGCCTCTCCCGTTGCGGAGCACAGGCTCCGGACGCACAGGCTCAGCGGCCATGGCTCACGGGCCCAGCCGGTCCGCGGCATGTGGGATCTTCCAAGACCAGGGCATGAACCCGTGTCCCCTGCATCGGCAGGCGGACTCTCAACCACTGCGCTACCAGGGAAGCCCTACCACCCACGTTTTTTTAGCCACCGAATCACTGAGACATCGTTTTCATGGTCATTGATAAGCTTTCCTCCTCTGACGTATGCATAATCATTCCTTCAGTAAATGTCATCTGTATCTCCCAGTCCCTAGCAGCTAGTTGGGGTCAAGCGATCAGTCTGGTTAATGGGCGGTGAGCAGAAGTAGGATTCTTCTGGATGGGAATAAAGAAAAGCAAGGCATGGGAACTCCGTGTGTTCTCTTCTCATTCCTCAGCAACCAGCAATGCTCTAGAAGAGGAAGCCTCCAACAGCTGGGGTCCCCCAGTACCTAGGAAGGACAGAGTCTCCTCACCAAGGTACATCATTCAGGTAGGGAAAGGAAGAAACAAGCCTCTTTAATGCTAAAGCCCCTAGAATCTGGGGGTTGTGTTCTTCATACATAACCTAGCCTGCTTTCTCTCTCGCCTCTTCAAACTGCCCTATTAGACAGAATGCTTTTCTCACCACCCTCTCCTGTCCAGATTGATTACTATCCTTCTTGCAACTTAATCATCAACTTCCCCAGAGAAGCCTTTGCCGAGATCCCTAGCTAGATCCAATTCCTATTTGTAAGCTCTCATAATACCATGTATTCCTCCCTTATGGGATACATCACTAGCCTACAAGTGCCATGCGAACAGAGATGCCGTGCTTGTTTTAGGTCACCATGGAAACCCAATGTCCAACACAGCATAAAGATTTTAATAAGCACTTGTGAATTGAGTCCGTGTTGCTCATCTTTCCATCTACAGTGTCTAACACAGCGTTTGGTACAATACTTGGTTTTTTATATGAATTAATTGATAAGGCACTATCATACACAACAGACATTGAGTAAATGACTTAATCACCTCTATTCAATTGTTTCAGGGCAGGATCCATATTTTTATCCTTGATATCACTGCTACCACCACCACCACAAGTACTGGGACATAGCATCAATAAATATGATGTGCGGTGTCACCAAAGGGACTGCTGGGCCCCTCTGTGAGCCTGCTGAGACGGCTTTATGAGCTGCGAACAGGAGGTGGGTATTCCTCCCTTCATATTCATCAAATTCAACAGACCTCATCACCCCTCTAAACACCTGCTCTAACTCCTGGCTGCTAAAAGGAAAAATATTTACAAACTTCACGTGAACATACATACATTCATCTATCCACACACGTATATTTGTGTATATGTATACGCATGTATAGATGTGTGTGGGTATGCAGGTATGCGTGTTTGTGTATCTCTTCCTCAAGAGTAGAGGGGAATAAGTTAGGAGATATATGAGGAAACGTGACACATTCTTTTACATTTTAATACCCAAATGTACCAATCTATGACTTAAAGCCACCACTGCCGACAACAGCTTGGATGAGCACAACACTAATCACACCTGTCCTTGGTTTTGCCCACTACGTCCCAAATCTGCATCCTGCAGAGCCATTGTAGTCGAGCTGGCAGATAACCTCAGGGACTGACATCACCCTTCCTCCACTTTTCCAACCAGAAACCTCGACGTCATCCTTGACACCTTCCTCTTCCAGCCCCTGTAGCGGATCCATCAACAAGTGGGGTCAATCTTTGCTCTGCAACATCTCCCAAATACACCTACTTCTCTGCATTGCTAGCACTACCCTTGAGCAAGCCACCTCCTCTCCAGCTTAGAATATTGAAATAAGCTCCTAACTGGGCTCCCCTTATTCTCTCTGACTCTTCTCCAATCCAATCTTCAGGCTCTTCATAAAAAGAAATCTGATACCCTCCTCTCTCCTACTCCACTGCTTTTAGGATGAGACACAACCGCACAAAGGTCCACAAGACCCAGCACAGTCCAGCCTTAACCTTCCTCCTCTCCAGCCTCAGTCTGCACCAGCCTCTCTCTGCCCATCCCATGCCAGTCTTCTCTCAGTTCCTCAGATGCTTCCTGCTCTCTCTTTCCACAGGTCCCCCCACCTGGAAAGTCTTCCCTCAATCTTCACCTGGACTCCTGTCCATCTCACCCTTCAGCTCTCAGCTCAAACACACTTCCTCAAGGAGGCCTTCCCTGGCTTCCTATTTGATCCATTATCCAAACCAACCCACACTTTTACAAGTTGCCAGCGTAGTTCACCCTCCAACAAGGAGCAGGAACTGGAAGAGGATGTGAGGGGAGCACTTCTGGGTGCTGGTAAAGCTCTGTGTTCTTGATCTGGTGCAACACAGGAATGTTGCAGTTCTGAGAATCCATCAAGCCATACACGTATAGTATGTGCCCTCTTCTATACGTATATCATACCTCAACAAAAAGCTTTTAAAAATACCCAGGGCAGGGCTTCCCTGGTGGTGCAGTGGTTGAGAGTCCGCCTGCCGATGCAGGGGACACGGGTTCGTGCCCCGGTCCAAAAAAAAAAAAAAACGCAGGGCACCCTGATCCTACGGTATTTCATTTGCATATCGTGCCTTTGGACAGCTGCAATTTTACATCATTAGATTACCGTCTAGCACTCTCCCATTAGACTGTCAGCTCCGCAGAAGCAGGCTGGGTGTGCTCACCAGTAACCCCACAGGGCCCGGCCTGGGTAAGTACTCAAGAAATACTGGGTGCTTTGGCCAGTGAGACTCTGGGGAAATGAATCTCACAGAAGAATATAAGAACAGGTTGAACTGAATGGCACAGACTATGTGACAAGAGAAGTGACGGTCGCTTTCCCTCCAGCTGGACATTCTACTCTCTCAGGGTCCCTTCCCACATCCAGTGCTCATCTGGTGTGATGAAGCCCAAGCTCCTCATCCTAGAGACACCAAGACCCCTGTCGTTCAGGAAGGCAGAATGAAGAATCCATAAAGGCACTAAAGCAGGGAGGGAAGCAGAGGCATCTCAATGACGAGGACAGGAACAGCCGGACGAGGCCGTGCAGGCAAAGAGGAAGCAGGGAGCTGGCGCCAAGCCAGCCGTGGAAGGAGGCTAAGCTAAGAGGAAGGTGCAGCTTGGTATAAAAAAAAAAAAACATTAAGAATAGAGGAGGGAAAAGAAACAGCAGAACCCACCGAAAATAAGCCACTGTGAAAGAGAGTCCAAGACTAAACAGCAGCCCAAATGGCAAATGGCAAAGCCACCGTTCACAGAGGCAAATCCAAAGGAAACCCACCAACATTTTTCCAAACAGCAACCCTTATCTTCCGCCCTCACTGGCCCACCTTTTTCAGAGACTACAGCCGCTTGTTCAGACATTCACGAAGCCCCTAATATGTGCCTGGCAATGGGCCAACGTGGCCTCACTAAGCATTTGCTTCCTACCAGGAGGAGGCAGAGCCATGCCGAGGCAGAACTGCCTCAGGACCACCCGAAAAGACAAAACAAGACAACAACAACAACACAAAAGACGGAAGAGAATTAAAGTGGAAAGAGAATAAACAGGAATCAGAGTGAAAAACCAAACAGGGGAGAAGGGCGGTCAGGTAGGCGTAATGGAAATCTGGTAAGAAAAGAAAGGAGAAAAGATGACATTTACAGTGAGAGGACTCTGCCCCTAAAATCCTTCACATATTCCTCTGTTCCAGACTATCTCTGGAAACAACTGGTCAATGAACAAAGAACTGACCACTAAAATTAACCAAATGCTTCAGTTTTTCCAGAGATTTCGGTATCTCTAAAAGAAGCATACATTAGCAATTTGAAACACATTATAATCTTTCCTCTGACGTATTCACTTCTCAAAACCCAAGAAAGAAATCCCTCCTCACTGCTTCTCAGGAGACCTGAGAATTCTCTGTCCTCAGCCTGAATGCCCTGGCCCTTGACTCCCTCTGCTTCCCTCCTGGTTTCTTCCTCATTCATCCACCCTGCCAGGGGCCCAAGGAGAGCTTTTCCTCACTTTCATCCAGGCCAGGTCTGAATCATCTGATTCTCAATACACAGTGCAATAGGCCTCTCAACAATGTACCCTACAGAAAGTGTGCGTGCTTTCTAACTTCAATCTAAGAACACTTTTCAAAGTGCTCATGCGTAAGCCTGGGCGCAGAGGAATAATTGCAGAACTCCACTGCAGTCTCTACACCAATTTCAGAATAGGATCTAGGGGACATTTCTATTGCTGATGCTTAGAAGAGCAACCTAACTTAAAATCTTACTGTATTTTGAGCAGTCTTCCCCCAAACGAAACAAGTACCAAGCCCTTAAGTGAATTAATACTTGCTTCCAGATGCTTCCTGCTGTCCCACAAGGCCCTGGCCATCCACTGCACTCTCCAATAACCCCATAGTCCTTGCCTGTGTAGGATAGGGAAGGGAAACCTGTGAACACACAGATTTCATGGACAAGGCCCCACCTGCCCTTCACGGCTGCCAGCCGAAGGCATTTACTGCCTCAAATCTTCAGAAGCAGAGGCAATGCAAAGAATGAGGCAACGAAGCCATTTAAACAAAGCTATGGCTGGGCTTGGCAGTGTTACAGCAAATTAAATTTTAATGAGACGCGGAAAACGCTGAACCTTTGGAAAGTTTATCAGATGAAGGGGCATCTGAAGGACACAAATGCCCCAGGGCCCAGGCATAGACACAGAGGGATAACTACAAGCCAACGCCACTCAAGGTCAAGAATTTGCAAACTACACAGACATCCAGAAGGGGGGAGACCAGCCCTCTGCAAATATGCTGGCTTTTACTCAGAAGGCAAAGCAAGTTGATGCGAGCTTCCTCTTAAAGGCTCAGAGAAAACTGATGTGTAACAAGGTCAAGAGAAAGATGCTGTACGTAAAGGCAACTGCCCTAAATACAGCTGCTGACCAATGACCCAGTGACCTCCTCATCTGAGGTTGCACTTCAGGGACGGGCTCACAGATAGGCTATGAGCGAAGACCTTTTCAGCGTCCCCATCCAGATTCACTCTCCCCTCCTCCACCCTGCTCTGTGCCCCAGAAAGCTGCAACACCCCAGCTTCCCTGCCTTTTAGCGCTGGGCTCAGCCAGTAAGAAGCCCTAGCAAGAGAAGGGAGTAAAGAAAGAGAAAAGCAGGGGTTCTCTCCCAGCCAGGCCGTGGTCTGGCAGTGGCTACATCCCTCTACCTAAGGCAGCGCTCCTATCTGGCGACCCCTCTCCCACGGTGACAGCCAACTCTTCCCCTTGCCCCCTTGTCCTTGAGGGTCTGATCTATATGGATCGCAGCCGTGGGTTCTCCAGGCCTCTGGCTTCCTCCTGGGCTGTCACTGAGCAACGTCTGCAGGACACTGGACAGAAGGCAGAGAGTGAGGCCCTGACAATTCATTCTCCCGACAACTCCGTCCAGGGGCACCGTGAGCTGCGGCATCTAACTCTTCACTGAAGGTTACAACACTTGCCTTTACCTTTACCGAGGAGTCCCACTTGTTCTTACGAGAGCCCTGACACAGCCAGCCACCTGATTCGATCTTCAGGACAACTAAGATAGCTATGAGTGTGGGCTTTGGGGTTCAACCCGCTGATAACACTTTTGAATTTTGCCAGTTAATATCTATGTGACCTTGGACCAGTGACCTGCCCTCTCCAAGCTTCCTCACCTTGAGGATCCTAATGGAACCCAGATCAGAGTGTTGTCATGACCATTACATCAGGCATGTGGCATGGAGCTTACCCTCACCATGTAAAAGTGCTTGTAAATGTTAGTCGTTATTATCATTATTATTTACAATGATTCCTCCCCATCTCTTCCCTCGCTGACTGGTACCTGCCTGAAACCCTCACTTTTGAGATGAGCCTCTGCATTGCTAGAAGGCACTTGTTAAAACAGAAACACGTTGAGAGTACAGGGGAAATCTCTGTACTTTCTGCTCAACTTTGGTACCCAAAACTGCTCTAAAAGATGAAGTCTATTAAAGAAAATAAGTAACAACACCTCAGGGAGACATGACACATTCGGCAGCTATAACCACCTATCACTTTAAGTAGTTATGCACCCAGAAAGGACCAGCACGTTAGGCAGGGCTGAGCGGACTGCCACAAGAACCCTGGGATGCCAGGGCCTTCGAGCAGACACTGAGGTCTCGAGAGACAGGCCGCCCACAAGGCAGATCAGCCGGCACCGGAAGGGAGGTGGACAGCCACCAAGGGCCTGTGTCCCCTGCTTCCCTGTTTTCCCAAGGGCAAGCCAGCCTGGACCAAGCATCATCGGACTCTCCTGTGAGTACCACCCTATCCTAGCACCTGCTCAGGAGACCAGGGCTGTCCCAAACCAGAAGCCCCCAAGGCTGGAGACCCGAGCAACGGAACCCCTTCCAGAGCCAGCAGGCCCAGAATAGACCCTTCACCCTAAATCCATCATCCTTCCTGCCAGCTGGCAGGACATTTTCCCTCTAGAGCCGATGTTTCTGTGAAATATTTAGAGAGCAAAAGCATTTATCACAGTGATATATCCTGCATTCCAGAAATGGAGATATCTAGAAACAGCCATCTGGGTAATATCACTTACATCCCCTGTCACTTTCTGAAATGATCCAGGAGAGAGAAAGATAAAGTTGCTGTAACTTTCCGCCAAGCAGATAAAGCATGAGTGCACCTGACGTGTCTCCCTGCTCCCCGGCGTGGAGCATTTCCAAAGCACTCTCCTTTCCCTCTCTAAATAGCTTCTGGTACCAGCAAAACATTGGTCCCAATTCCAGTATCCCCAGATTTCCCACTTGTTTATTGAATCAATGCATTCCTTCCTTTCTTTTATGATCTAAAGGAGAGAATTAAACAGGGCCATATTCCACAGAACTGTATTAGAAGGGAAAATACATCTTCTATCTTCTGTGTCCTTCAAATCCTTTATGATGTCTTTTGTTTATATTTTTAACGGTCTAGTCTTTTCCATTTCACATTTTTATCGAAGTATAAAAGGAGACACTTAGCAGTCCCCATCAAGACAAGACAGTTTGGAAATACCCAAACAAAACACTTCACATTTAAACAAAGTGACTTCAAGGACCCTATTTCTTTTTGTGGCCTCCTACTGCATGAAAAGCCTCAACACTCTCAATGAGAAAAAGCAGGAGAACACTCCAACTACTTTAAGGTTGTAGAGGAACACACCAGGTGTGTGATCTATGCAAGGCAGAATTGCAGGGAAAAAAATGTATCTTCCAAGTTTCTTTCCTCTTCCTCCCAGGGACAAAAAATTTTACCTGTCACGTTCCATGTCTATAATTCCCAGGTAAGTATTAAAATAACGTTTAAATTTCTCAGTACCCACTATCACTAGATACCAGAGGGTTACTGTTACCCTCCCAAGCAACTTATTTTCATGGCAACCCAATGTCAGAGAGCCTCAGTGCCAACCCAAATAAGGGATCGTGACAAAACAGGACAAGTTCTGGAAATCCACTACTTTCTGGTCACCTTCAAATTCCCTCATATTAGGCGGTCACACACCCTAGGCAGTCTTGGTTCCTAGGCAGAACCTGTTCCCGTGGCATAATCATGTTTTGAAAGGACATCATTTAGCATGCATCTTATCTGAATCCTCATAATAAAAATATTATAGAGTGGAGCTTCATTGAATTTTTATAGGAAAAATTAGTTGAAGATTATTCTAATCACAACTCCTTCAAATCCTTCACACATACTTCAGTTGCAAGGATGACTGGGATGAATTGTTCTTTCTCAAAAATAAATACTTTCAAACCATGAAGTCAGAAGTAAAAGGTCCTGAAACCATCAACCTTCAAAAATAAAACAGGGCAGAAACAAATACAAGTAAATTTTTAGCTTTTAAAAAAAAAAAAACTCAAAGAAATCTATGCATTAAAAACTATATGTTCAAATCTAAGCTAACTATCCTCTCATGTTCTGAATCTCCTCTTCCTCTTATGTGTTCTCCTTCATTACTTTACAGACTCTTCCAAGAAGTTGTTTTAAAACAAGTTGTCCTTTTTCCAAAGGTCACCATTTAAAGATGTCAAAGGTGGCTGCAGATTGGGAAAGAAGAACACACAGACATACTAGGGAAATGTCTCTTGGCAAGAGCACAGTTCCCCTCTACTCTCAGGACAGTCTGGCCCTCCAGTGACTCACATTGAACGTCTAAAACCAAATGAAGCAATGATCCTCTAATGGATACCCAATGTTGATGCCATGATCTGCCTTCAAATGCCAAATCAGATCATACTCCTCCATCATCTCTCCTTGGGACAAAAATTTCACTAAATTATGTTAAAAATTATAGAAGGCATTCCAGCATAAAACCTCTTCCTCTCAAGACAGTAGTCTGAACATCAAGTTAAATTTAAATTATACACCATGACCAAGTGAGATTTATCTCAGGAATGCACGGCTAGTAATACCCCATGTTAATAAAGAACAAGAAACACATGTGATAAAATCCAATACCTTTTCATAATAAAAACACACAACAAGCTAGCAATAAAAGGAAATTTTCTCAAGCTGATGGACAGCATCTACATACCCACAGCTATCATCACATTTAATAGTTAAAAGACTAAAATTTTCCTCCTAAGATCAAGAACAAAATAAGGATGTCCCCTTCTCACTACTTCAACACTGTACTGGAGGTTTTAGGTATGGAAATTGGGCAAGAAAGTAAAATAAAAAAACATCCAAATTGGAAAAAAAGTGAAACTCTCTTTCTGAAGATGACATGATCTTGTACATAGAATCCACAAATAAACTACTGAGCTAATTAATGAATTCAGGAAGGTTTTAGGATACAAAAATCAACTGTATTTCTACACACTAGCAATGAAGAATCCAAAATGAAATTAAGAAAACAATTTACAAAGGCATCAAAAGAATACAATACTTGGGAATAAATTTTACAAAAGAAGTGCAAAATATGTACACTGAAAACTACAAAACACTGTTGAAAGAAATTAAAGAAGACCTAAACAAATGGAAAGATATCCCAATTCACTCATTGGGATTGCTAAGATTGTTAAGATGAACACAAGATTGTTAAGATGTTCAGATGATCCCCATACAAAAATACTCCCCCAATACAATCCCTACCAAAATCCCAGCTTGCTTCTTTGCAGAAATTGCCAAACTCATACTAAAATACACATAGAAATTCAAGGGACCCAGACCAACCAAAATAATCTTGAAACAAAAAAGTTGCAAGACTCATACTTCCCAACCTCAAGTCTTACTACAAGCTGCAGTCATTAAGACAGTGTGGTACTGGCATAAGAACATATAGATCAGTGGAATAAAACAGAGTCCAGAAATAAACTCTCACATTTACAGTCAACTGATTTTCAACAAGGGTGCCAAGACAATTCAATGGAGAAAGAACAGTCTTTTCAACAAATGGTTCTGGGACAAGTGTATATCCACATTCAAAAGAATGACGTTAGAATTCTACCCCATATCATATACAAAAACTAACTCAAAATGGATCAAAGACCTAAAAGTAAGAGGCAAAACTACAAATCCCTTAGAAGAAAGCATAGGCATAAATCTTCATGACTATGTATTAGACAGTGGTTTCTTAGCTATGACACCAAAAGCCCAAGCAATCAAAGAACAGGTAAACATGACTTCATCAAAATTAAATTTTGTTGTGCTTCAAATGACACTACCAAAAAGTGAAAAACAGACCCTAGAAAGAGGAAAAGTATTTGCAAATCATATCTGATAAGCAACTTGTATCCAGATTATATAAAAAACTCATAATCTAAATAAAAAGACAACCCAATTTAAAAAAATGGGCAAAGTATTTATCCAAACAATATATGCGAAAGGCCAATAAGACATGAAAAGATGTTTATTAGTCATTAGGGAAATACAAATCGAAACTTTAAAAGATAGCATTTATACCTACTAGGATGGCAATGATCCAAGGGACAGACCATAACAAGTGTTGGCAAAGATGTGGAAGAAACTGGAACCCTCATGTATTGCCAGTGGGAATGTAAAATAGTACAGCCACTTTGGAGAACAGTTTCGCAGTTGTTCAAGAAGTTACACAGAGTCACCATATGGTGCAGCCATTTCCACTCCCAAGAGAATTCAAACATATGTCCACACAAACACCTGTGCACAAATATTCATAGGAGCATTATTCATAATAGTCAAAAAACTGAAATAATCCAAATACCCATCAATTGACGAACAGATAAATGTGGTACAAACCCACACAATAGGCTTAATAAGGACTAAAGTACTGATACATGCTACAATGTGAATGAACCCTGAAAACATTTCGCTAAGTAAAAGATGCAGACACAAAAGATCACATATCGTATGACTCCAT
This sequence comes from Pseudorca crassidens, assembly GCF_039906515.1. NCBI lineage: Eukaryota > Metazoa > Chordata > Mammalia > Artiodactyla > Delphinidae > Pseudorca > Pseudorca crassidens. The sequence continues at coordinate 44,193,803 of NC_090309.1, forward strand.
TTGCATGAAATGTCCAGAACAGGCAAATTCACAGATACAGAAAGTATGTTAAGTGCCTCCTCAAGACTGAAGAAGGAAGGAATGGGAAGCAACTGCTGATGAGTATGATGTTTCTTTCTGGAGCGATGAGAAGGATTAGACCTGGGATTAGATAGCGTTAGTGGGTCCACAAGTCTGTGAATTTACTTAAAATCACTGAATTGTACACTTTGACCATTGTACACTTCAAAGGGGCATATTTTATGATACATGAATTATACCTCAAAATTCTGAACTTTAGTGGCATGTAGACTCTAAGAGTACGCAAATCTTGGTTAAAAAAAAAAATCAAGCAATTCCATTAAAAACTTACCGTGAAACATATAAATATATAAAATGACAAACTAATAAAAATATCTAAAGTTAGGACAGTCCTTAAAAGTATGATTCCAGAGAACTCCCAAGGGAATTCTCCAACAAATTATCACATCATATTACCATTAGCTGTCACTGAAGGGTGAGGACAATGTGCTCGCTGAATGGGGCCAGACCAGGCCCTTTCCAAAATCAAAACCTGGAAAGAGTCTTTAACTTGGTCTGAAGAATCAAGCTCAGTAATTGTTGAAGAAAACCCTTAGCAAAACAAAGTTCACCACCACCCCCCCGCAATTTTTTCTTTTTAACAAATCTTCATCATAAAAATGAATACTGCCCATTTATTTCTCAAAAAAGTAACGTGCCTCAGTGAGTTTTACAAGGCTCCAGACCCTAACCTAGTTGGTGATTCCAACTGAAATGTGCTTGGCTATCTCCTATCATGTAGCTTCCTACAAAGTTACTTTGAAGAGGGAACAGTCACACACCAGATAAAACCTACACAGAGTAATTTGTCAGCCAATACAAGGCATTAGTCAACCTGGCTTCATAAGTCTATCACTTCATGCCATTTCTCTTTTGGGCTTCACCATCAGGAAGTTTCTTGGGCTTCCCTGGTGGCGCAGTGGTTGAGAGTCCGCCTGCCGATGCAGGGGACACGAGTTCGTGCCCCGGTCCGGGAAGATCCCACATGCCGCGGAGCGGCTGGGCCCATGAGCCATGGCCGCTGAGCCTGCGCATCTGGAGCCTGTGCTCCACAACGGGAGAGGCCACAACAGTGAGAGGCCCGCGTACCGCAAAAAATAAATTAAAAAGTCTCTCTTTTAAACAAAGAATAGTATGGCACATACCTTGAGTACAAGGACATTTAATTATCTCTTTTTCTAACGCAAACAGGCTGTCTGTGCATACTCCACAGTCTCATACTGACCTTGACAACTGGCTCAATAAAAAGACAGTGAAATGTCTACTTGGGGAACCTCAAAAAGCACATTCTTCTCTCTTCAGGATTTTAAATTTTAGCACACTTTATACAGGAAATCTGTCTCTCTTTTAAAGCTGCTTTGCATTTTTTTTTCAGCCACCAAGGGAATTCTTAAGTATAAGGATCCATTTTTTGTCTCTTAGAGAAGTACCAAGTATATGAATGTGATGCTCCATCGCACGGGGAAAAATATAACATAAAAAGATAAAAAGCAGTTCAGTAACTTTTAGCTAACATCCATTTCACGTGTAAGGTTACACGTGGACATGATGCTTATCAAATGAATCAATCCTCTGTGGAAAGGACTGGTTTTTTGTAGACTGAACCCATGATTCAAAACAGTACAAATTAATCCCTCTTGCACAGAACTTAATACATGCTCATGTGTTAAGAAAATGATCAATTCTTTGAAGGGAAAACAAATCTCTGATTATATGAACAAACTGCATGATTTGGTCAATCCAGTTAACCAAGTATCCCTATAGAAACAAAGCCTCCAAATAATTTTCAAAGGTTTTTCATGTTCTCAAGGTACGTGTACATTGTTCAACAAGCAAGAATATGGGCTACAGGACTTCCCTGGTGGCGCAGTGGTTAAGAATCCGCCTGCCAATGCAGCGGACACAGGTTCGAGCCCTGGTCCGGGGAGATCCCACATGCCGCGGAGCAACTAAGCCCGTGCACCACAACTACTGAGCTGGCGCTCTAGAGCCTGCGAACCACAACTATTGAGCCCACGTGCCACAACTACTGAAGTCCGCGCGCCTAGAGCCCATGCTCCGCAACAAGAGAAGCCACCGCAATGAGAAGCCCGCGCACCGCAACGAAGAGTAGCCCCCACTCACCGCAACCAGAGAAAGCACGCGTGCAGCAGCAACGAAGACCCAACACAGCCCAAAAAAAAAAAAAAAAAAAAAAACTGTAAAATATATGGGCTAAACAGACTGTACCAGAAATGAGTCGTAAATGATAAGCCCTATTTTTAACAAAAGGATGTGTTAAAAATAAAGGGTATGTTTGTAATTTTACAAAGAAGAAGTTGAATGCTGAGTACTGTTTTTATATGAACCTGCTACCTCGTGGCAGCACACCACAGCAGAAAGAGCAGAGATAAACAGGACAGTCAGGCAGACCTGGGTTCAAAGCCCAGCTCTGCCACAAATTGGCTGTGGGTGTACTTGAGGAAGTCGCTTTACCTTCTCAAACCTCAGCTTTTAACTCCGTAAAATGGAGATAATAATATCTACCTTTTGTGGTTGGCATGAGGATGGAACGATCAGTATCTCACATAACACAGCATGTGGCACTACAGCCCCCATCCATCTCTATTAGGTCACCTATAATAGGCACCCAACCAATATTCTTTTTTTCATTTACAAAAGAAATGACACTTTATTAAGCATTTATTACAGCAAACTTGTTTTATTATTATTATTCAATGGTTAGAGTTAGTATAGCATCACAGTTAAGAGTTCCAGACAAACAATGATGAGGCTTAACTTTGAATCTTAGTTCCACTGCACACTGGTAAGTAGACTTGTACCAAATTTCTTAACCTCCCAAATGCAGTCCCTTTGTCTCTAAAATAGGGATGAGACATTCACGTAAATTGCTTAACAAAGTGCTTGATACACATTAGGGATTACTGTTACTACTTATCAAGATTCTTACATGAATTTTTTTTCTACTAAATTACTTTAGGTATCAATCTGCTGAATCTCCATCACGGCAGCAAAAGCAACATCACCACAGAAACACCTGCAGACACCTGCTTTCTACCTCCTGCACCCAAGCTTCCCAGACAAATGAGCTAAGCCTGCCTGTTATTTGGATTATCATGATAATTGTAACAAAACTAAGCCTGAGGAACTAATGGTAGATTATGCGTGCTAAGTCATGCCAGGAATCTAGAGAGGACATCCGGCTTTGGCAAAGTGCACAAGCCGTATCTGAGCGTGCGCCTCTCCATACTGGCAAGGTCTGGGTTAGCCCGCTTGGTGAGGCTAGAGGTTCCAGGTCTCTCCCCAGTGAGAATCCTCACAGAACAGAAATGCTGAATTAAGCACCACGTAGAAATGCCCCGTTGCATCAAAGCAGCATTTTGCACGGATTAGCAGCCAGCTAAAATACATTTTGATGAGCCATGTAAGTAAGTTCCAGGAAAGCTGCACAAGACAGAATATGACAGAATCCATATTCTTGCAGGGGAGGGGCCTCGCTTTATTACTTCCCTGAAAGACTTTGCATCATTCACACATTTGGGCACGAGAATGAGAATGAGACTGATGCGGACATAAGAAGCCTGACAAATCTGCACAAATGTGAGGCTGAAATGCTGAAGCAGCCATTTACAGAGAGAAAAGAACATACTCAGGACACCTGGGTTCTCTTCACTCTTCCTCCGGGTAGACATGATGCTTGTTTTATCTCATCTGCCCTAAGTCATCACCCCTTGTCCTGACACTAGGCAGAATATTTTTAGATTCTGAAATGGAATGTGTAAAGTGTGGGAGCAGAGTTAAAGATACAAAAATGAATTTCTCGGGCTTCCCTGGTGGCGCAGCGGTTGAGAGTCCACCTGCCGATGCAGGGGACACGGGTTCGTGCCCTGGTCCGGGAAGATCCCACATGCCGCGGAGCGGCTGGGCCCGTGAGCCATGGCCGCTGAGCCTGCGCATCCGGAGCCTGTGCTCCGCAACGGGAGAGGCCACGACAGTTAGAGGCCCGCGTACCGCAAAAAAAAAGAATTTCTCATAAAGTGTGAGGGCTCACACCTCCTCTGTCCTTCCATTCATTGCTCTTCCTCTTCCCTCCACAGAGAATCTTCTTTTCCCCTGCTCTCTCCTTATCATCTGTACCTAACCCCAACTCCAGAGAGAGGCCAAGTCTGGAAATGGATTACAGAAGTCCACACAGGCCACACCTGGTTCTCTTGCCTGGTCTCCCAGCTACAGGTCCCTCCCCACCCCATCAGACACACAATTGTGTCACTTCTCTGCTCAAACACAGGAAACAGCTTCCGACTGCCCTCCTAACACCAGCCATAGGAACTCAGCGCACTCGAGGTACCAGGACTGTACGAGGCTTTCCTTCATTATTCTTGGCACTCACAATGATCTTGGAAGAAAGTTATTATTCTGTTATTATTATTACCCCCAACATTATTCCAACTCTGTATCTGGTCACATCTGTACTTTCAGCATCATTCCCTGAACCCCCAACCACCTGAACTTCTCACCGCTTCTTATTCAATCCTTTGGTTCTTCTCCTTTGGTTCTTGCTTGTGGCTTTCCCTCTAACAGAAATGTTCTCCTATTTACCAGGCACCCCTCTTCAAAGGGGATCCAGACACACCTCCTCCACATGGACTTCTCATACCTCTGAGCCAAAAATAATGTTGTCTCTTCGTTATCAGAGATACTTTTGTACCACCTTTATGGAACTTCCATTTGATTTTGTGCATCTCTCTTCCCTCTGCTAGACTGTACATTTTTCAAGAGACTGAGCATCATGACATCGACTCCTGTGCTCAGCACTGGGTGCACAAAACACATTTGCTCAAGGAATGTCTTAAGGAAAAATACAAACTTTGAGAATAAAACCTAATCTCTCTTTAGTGTCATATATTCTGCTTCTCTCATTGACAAGTTTTATCTTTTCTCTGATGTACCTTTTTAATTTATTTGTAAAAACCAGTAACAAAATAAGCCTCCTAAAGTATTATATTATTTTCCCAAGTATATCTATTAATAATGTTTAATCAAGGCTCCGGTTGGCTCTACAGTAAGTGGACCTGAAGAAATTAAGGGAGGAGGCTGTGCAGAAAACCTCCTGGGCCTACTCTATCAACTAGTCCAAGGGATGAGATTATCCACATTCACATTTGGACAAGCTTGCAGATTAGGAGTGTAATAAGTTAATATTTAGCTTCATACCTTTCCTCTATCACATTGCACACCATGGGAGATTGTATTTCAAGTAATTCACTGAAGGTATTTTTAGCTTATTCAGAGGTGTCCATGGAACTTTAGTGGAAATTAATGACCCCAAAATCTTACAACTGTTTTGATTTGTTTCTGATTTTAGTAAACTGTTTTTCACAACCTGAGATCAACTCATTTACGCCCAGGCTTATAGGTATTTGGGAACATCTACTAAGCTATTTCTCTCAGCAGAGATGATAGAACTGTTCAACTTCTCATAATGCGGTCATTATTATTCAACAAATAGTTAGGACATAGTGTCTTCCCTAAGTCAGCAAACAGGCAGGACAAGAAAAGAATGTGTAAACACTCAGGTGAAGGAAAATGAATACATAATCAAGGGGTTAGAAAGATTAGATCAATTCTGAATATCTTTAAGAAAGGTCTAAGCTGGCTCTGGGAAAACATGCATATTTGAAAGGGAAATGAAACCCAGAGAGGAGAAAAAGTAGATGATAAATAATGAGTGACTGACGTGAAACAGACAAATTTGAGAAAAAGACTGAGGAGTTACAAAATGAACCAAGATGGGAATAAGCATGAAACACAAGGGAAAACAAAAATGCACGGAGGTCTAATCAAAAAGAAAAAGAAAAATCAGAAAAACAATTGGAGCCAAGACAATCTGAAATGGTTAGAGCAGCAGTTCGAAATGAAAGCTAAGCAAGCTCAGAAGGGGGCCAGTTCAATTCAGCAGCTATTGATTGAGGTCCTACTACGGATAAGATGCCACGCTAAGAGCTGTGGAGCCCACAAAGGCAAAAAAAAGAAAGACCCTGCCCTCCAGAAGTGTAGCAAAAACAGAGCTAGCACCATACCTAAAAACCGCGATACAGGGGCTTCCCTGGTGGCGCAGTGGTTGAGAGTCCCCCTGCCGATGCAGGGAACACGGGTTCGTGCCCCGGTCTGGGAGGATCCCACATGCCGCGGAGCGGCTGGGCCCGTGAGTCATGGCCTCTGAGCCTGCGCGTCCGGAGCCTGTGCTCCGCAACGGGAGAGGCCACAACAGTGAGAGGCCTGCGTTCCGCAAAAAAAACAAACAAAAAAACCCCGCGGTACATGGCCGATGGAGACGACTGCCAGGAGAGAAGCACCCAGAGATGAGGAGGAAAAGGAGTACGCTCCCTAGTGAAGGAAGTGACCATCAGCACCAACACACTTGACCATGAGAGCTAGTCTCATGCATGGAGAACAGAGAGTTCAGTAAACACACAAAAAAACCTTGTATTAATAAGCGAGACATAGACTTTCTCATTTTAATGGGGTTAGGATGGGAAGAAAGAATTCAGAAATAAAAGGAGGACCAGAACAAACACTATTTATCTATATAGTGTTAACACTGTATAAACCGATAAGCCTCCGTTTCAAATGCTGATGAACACCAGCAGATGAAGGATGTTCTAGCTAGCCTCCTAGCGGACAGAGCATTTTTCTGGTGTTCTGCCACTGAACCATTAAAGTTTACACTACCCCTGGGCTTCCCTGGTGGCGCAGTGGTTAGGAATCCGCCTGCCAATGCAGGGGACACGGGTTTGAGCCCTGGTCCAGGAAGATCCAACATGCCACAGAGCAACTAAACCCGTGCGCCACAACTACTGAGCCTGCGCTCTACAGCCTGGGAGCCACAACTGCTGAGCCTGCAAGCCACAACTACTGAGCCTGTGAGCCACAACTACTGAGCCTGCGCACCTAGAGCCCGTGCTCCGCAACAAGAGAAGCCACCACGAAGCCTGCAAACCGCAATGAAGAGTAGCTCCTGCTCGCCACAACTAGAGAAAGCCCGTGCACAGCAACTAAGACCCAACATAGCCAAAAGTAAATAAATAAAATAAATAAATTTTAAAAAAATTTACACTATCCCTCAAGATCTTAGCTCAGAAGTTAGAAAATAATGATCGAAAAACAATTCAGCCCTTGGTGCATTTCCAATTTGAGTATGCCATCAGATGACTATTCACCCTTTTTTTTTTGACCTAAAATGTAAGGAGGGTCTTTTTTCCATGCAGACTGCCAAACAGGACTCAGCAAAATGGGATCAACTCAAGCAAGCATCAGTAAAGAGAAATACATCACAAGGGCCTTCCCTGAAGGAGCTTAGAGTAGCTGCAATTCAGTTCAGGGGTTAGTCATGAGGCCATTCTCAGACTCACAAATATAGTATATGAGAACTCTGATAACATCCCTTAGAGCAGGGGTCAGCAAACTGTGGCCCCTACGCTAAATCCAGGCCACTGCCTGTTTTTACGTGGCCCACAAGTTACGAATGAGTTTTATATTTTTAAATGGTAAAAAAGAAAGTTTTTAAAACATATTTTGTGATGTGTGAGAATTATATAAAATTCAAATTTCAGTGTCCATAAATAAAGTTTTATTGGAACATAGCCACTTCCATTTGTTTACAGATTGTCTATGGTTTCATTGGCATTATAAAACCAGTTGAGTAGTTATGACAGAGACCTTTTGGCCCAGAAACCCAGCCTAAATATTTACCATCTAGTTGACAGAAAAAGTTGGCTGACTCCTGCTTTAGAGCGTGCCAGGACTCCTCAACACAAATGTTGAGCATGAATTCTCTCTGCTATTTTTCAAAGGATGAGACAAGAAAGCTGTGTAGTTTTGCCGTTACACAACAGGCTCTGTCACCACAAAAACAGGGCTCTAGTCCTGGTCCCTCAGTCACCAGCCATGTAAACCTGCCAAGTGCTTTAACTTCTCCGAGCCTCTGTTCCCTCTCCTGCCCAGAAGAGCACTGTCAATCCACACCAACCAACCAGCAGCCTAGGTCGACCAGGAGCTGGACAGGCTGTGAGTTCTGGGCCTTCCCCTCTTAGCTCACCTACAAGTCCTTCTTCTTTCACATGCACATCTGAGACGTTTATACGTACACAACACAAAGGCATTAGCCATACAGTGGTACGAAAGACAAATCCTGAACCACAAATCTATTGTTTTGATGAGATCTCTGTCCATTTTAATGCCTTTTCAAATCACAATCCCTTTGAGTATAATCATGCATTCACTCATCCAACAAATAACTGAGCTCTGTGACTGCCAACTGATATTCTGTTGGGGAAACAGACAATACACACAAATCTGTACCCTTGTATACATTCATATATACATATATTATATATATTATTATATATACATATATGTACACAATCTTATTATATACAGATATTCGGAGACAGAGTCAACAGACTGGATGTGGAGGGTGAGGAAATGCAAGAAATCAAAACAAGGAGTAGATTTGTGGTGGGAGCAACTGGGGCCATTTTCTAAAATCAGCAATTCCATGGGAGGAGCAGCTATAGGGAAGAAATCCAGAGTCTGCTTTGGGGCAAGATTCAGATACCAATTAAACATCCTAGTTATAATGCTGAACAGGGATTTAGAGAGTAGAATCTGATGTCCTTCAGCAAAGTCATGGCTACAGACAGATTTGGGAGTCATGTGTATTAGGTTCCCATTTAAAGCCCTGGGACCAGATGAAATGACCTAAATATGCAGGTAGAAAAGGGAGGTACACAGGAGAGCACCCTGGGGCCCTCCAACACTGAGAGGTCAAGCAGAGGAGTGAGGAAGGTCTAAGAGAAAGAAGAGGCAGAGAAGTAGGCAAGGGGAACACAATGTCATAAACGCCAAGAGATGCAGTATTACAAGGAGGAATGGCCCTCCTTATCCACTGCTGCTGAGTGGCCAGCAGCACAGCATCCCCTGGGATCACCAGTATGGAGGTGACTGGTGACTCCCGTGGAGGCATCTCGTTGAAGTGGTGGGAAGTGAAGAGCTACTGGAGTGGGATCAGAAAAGAATATGAATTGAGGAAGTGAAAAAAGTGACTAAACATCTCTGATGAAACCAAGAACCTTTTTCCCAGACCAAAAACAAAAAGCACACTAGCACATGAAGCTTCAAATATCAGGGGGATTACATGGCAGACCTCTCTCTAGAGCCACGAACCCCCTAAGGTTCTGGGCACCCCATTAAAAACCCTTGCTCTACAACAGAAACACACTGCCAAGGTGAACTCCCTTCCCCCAACAGAAACCTAGAATCATGAAGCCACGGACAATTCCAGATACGTGGAGGTCTCCTGTCTTTCCCTTTACAATGTGTCTCTTTTTCATAAAATGGAGTCACTGGGATTCAGAAAGAATTCACAGGCTAAGTTACGGCCAGTTGAGTCAGATTTACTCCAGCTCTTTCACTGACTTGTCTAAGAGACACTTTTAGACTGAGGGGTGGGCCATGCAGAAGCCAAGGCCCCCAAGAGACTGTCTACTTCAGGGCTCAGCTACCTTATCCTGTTACCTAACTTGCTTTTCCTCCCATCTCAGGTTGGGGAGACTATGGCTAGCAAGAGTGATTTTACCAAGAAGGCAGCTGAAATATTCTTATTTTTCCAGAAGAGACTCTAGCGCCATGTTAATTGAATGAGCAGCCAGCACATCACACCATCAGACTCTACAGAGTGAGAATTTTTAAAAGATAAAGTAGCATTCATGGAACGAATTTTCTTTAACACCCTCTCATTTGCTCCTAAATCTCAGCTTTGGCTGGCATGTTACCCTTTTGTACGAGGGAAAGATACCACACTGTGTATGACAGGTTTACAGAATTTCTTAACAGCCATGCCGAGATGTAAGAAACAGATAAGCAGGGCGTGTCTGGATCATGCTTTGCAACTCACTTAAGCACTGAAGCAGACTTTCAGTAGTGAAAGAACCTGAACCAGAAACAGTTCATTCTTGTTCTTTCATTTCCTTCAGCAATCCTCTACACCAAGCACTTCCTATGCCCTTTCAGAAGGCTAGCACCAGGGCTGGGACCAAACACCAAGAGGTGAGTGACAGCCAAGGTCCTTCCACTCATGGAGCTCACATTTTAGTGATGGAAGAAAACAGTAACAAGTTATTTAAAAATATATATTATATACACAAAATTTTCAAATGAGGATATATACACACACACACACATATATACATATATATACAAAAATTTTCAAATTGGATTATTGCTTTGAAAAAAGTAAGTCAGAACAGGGTGGTCAGGAAGGACTATCTCAGAAGAGACCTCTTCTTCTGAGACCTGCATGACAAGGAGGTGTCAGCCGTGGAAAGCTGAAGACGAGTGTCCTGCTTATGCTTTTAAAATCTTGTTTCCAATATCAAACTTAAAACCACTGGAAAATTATCTAGACTTTGCCATTTAGCAGCGGTATTTCTAACAGCAGAAAAATAAAGACGAACTCCTGGGATCGCCTATCAAAAGGAGTGAGTCATTACTACTTTTATGAGGTTTTCAATGACTAATTAAGAGAACAGGGAGCCCAGAAAAATTACAACTGCTTGTACTTTTACTGCCTGTATCCAGGAATTACATCATCTGCCTGAGGTATCTATCCCCAGAGTAAGTCTATGTTCCTCAATTATCAGTCATGAGTTACGAGTATCATAAGCAGGGAAGGGTTCAGTTCAATTAGTCTAAGTAATTGTACAAATTTTATCCAGACTCAAGAAAAGGTTTGAAACACAGAAAATGAAACATGAGATACAGAAAGTAGAATGTTGAATATGCTGGGCTCATATCCTGTGAGCTGTTTCGCAGATACTGAAACCCCCACCAGGTGGAAGAAGGTAACCAAATTAACCATATGTTACCCACAGCACGTAGACCACAGACTGGTTGGAACAAAAAGGTTGATGATGTTGACTCCCGCTTACCTTACCACCAACCAACCAGAAGAACATCCACGAGCTTATCACATACCCCACCAATCTCCCTCCCTCACTCTGGTCTTTTAAAACCTTTCCCTGAAAGCCATCACAGAGTTCAGGTCTTTTAAGCACTAGCTACCTGGATTCCTTGCTTGGCTCTATGCAATAAACACTGCACTTTGCTTCACCACGACCCAGTGTCAGTAGATGGGCCTTACTGCGCATGGACGAGCAGACCCAAGTTAAAAAAAAAAAAATTCTGGGCTCAATGTTGCCCAATACCTTGATAACTTTCACTGGCTGACTCTGATAATGACAGGGTTCAGTATTAAAAAAATTTTTTGGCCCAGCAATACTTACTCAAGCATAATTTTACTGACAACATCAATATCTATATCAACCCCACCAACATTCTCTGACAATAAAGAAACAAATTGTCAGAGTCAAAATTCAGATACATCTTGCTGCTAAAGTAAAGTTAGCTCAAGGTGAAAGTCATTGATTCCCCGGTGAAAACCCATTTGCTGGGACTGATTAATTTTTGCCTCAGATAAAACACAAAGATAGTGTAGGCTATTTAAGCCTGATTTGTACCACATACTGCTTTGAAACATTGATCACTCTCATGTTTCATTTAGGCAAAAAAAAAAAATCAAGACTTACAGATTTAGCTCTTTGTAACTGTGCTTCAACATGGCTCTTCTATCTTTAAGACTAAACAAGTTTATGATGACCTAGAGCACAAATCAGAGGTCTATGACACCAGCAATATGCTGCTCCTTTTTCTTTCTCCTATTCTCCTCGCCTTTTCCTCTCTCTTACTTTTTCCTCTCCTCTCCTCTATAGTCCAGGCTTGCCACCAATACCCAAGGTCTTAGCAAATATTGCAGAACCCAGGTCTAAAATGACTGGCAATCACTCACTGGTAGCTTTTACCACAATTACTAGCTACAATGTTAACAATCTTACCTAAATAATGCTTCTTTAAGGTCCTCTATTAAAAACTAGAGAAACATTACACATGTCCAAAACAGCCAATCAAAAGCAGGAAATAAAATGGATGAGCAATAGAATATTCAGAGATATAAGTCTGTCTTGATCATGTAGGATTAAGCTCCTTATAAGCTAATACTAGGAGATTAAAAAAAAACCCACTGGGTATGAAACGACAAGTGAAGCTTTAGCTACATCCATCCAAAGAAAACAAAATTTCCAAACAGAGGGGATATAGGTCATAATTCTGCTGATAAAAGTAATCGTGTCACAGCAATCCTGGACGATGTAGGAAAATCCTGTCATTGGCTGGGTTTTTGTCATTGGTTCTTGCACCAAAAAGAGACTCCTAAACAGGAAGAGGTTCAGGGTCTTCAGAACCATCACTAGCATCCAGGTCTCTCTTTATTTCAGTTGTGCAATGGGAGAGCCTTAATGTGAAACCTCATTATTTAAACATATTATTGTCCAATGAATATAAAGTTTAGAAGTTAGATAAAAACATACCTTCTCTCAACTTGATTCTGAATCTTAATATGGTCATGTAGAGTGGAATTAAAGAAGCAGAAGGAGGGGGGACAGAAAATGTGGAGACTTCTATATTGTTGCCTTTTGACACTTATATCAAATAATAAAGGCAAACATATACTGTACACTTAGTATGTGCCAGGTAGTGTGTTGTCTCACTTAATTTGAGAAGCACTTTATAAAAGGTGGGTACTATTATTATCCTCAGTTTACAGATAAGGAAACTAGGGCACAAATAAGTTAAGAAACCGTATCACAGAGCTTGTAAGTGGCAGAGCCAGAAAGTAATATCAGACTGGCTGGCTTCACAAAGGAAGTTCATAGTTTCATAGTTATTCCTTGATGCTCAGTGGGAGAACTTTAGTCCTCAGCTCTGCTCTGTGCCATGTCCTTGGAAAAAGCTTCTATTAATCTCTCCAAAACTCAGTCATTTCTGTGATTCTGAAATAGAACAGATCTACCCTATAAGTCACAGAGAAAGCTCACAACAGAGTGAAAAATTCTATGGGGAGAGCACTGGTGTCCAAATTACTGAGTCTGTCATACCTCTTGAAACCTAGGTAAGCATATTTTGAAAAGGGCACTCAGACCATCAACAAACCTCATAACAAGCCCACAGAGAGTTCTGAAAAAGACCTTCAGGGACCTTGAACTCTGACAGGGGAGACAGGTTAAACCAATATATAGTTATCATAAATACACAATCATTACAATACACCAAGAAGATGGGGCAGGTCCCAACGAGTTAGGCAATGGGTAGGGTTAGTTTCAGGAAGGCTTCCTGGAGAGAGAGGGCCTGTGGGCTGTAATTTTTTGGAAGGAAACAATGAAAAGAAAAAACAAAAAATGAATATTCCTCCATACATAATAGGTAGACTGGGCAAATCTTCAGATCATGAGCCTGAGTCCCAGCCAGAGTATCTATACAGCTCAAATGGACAAAAATTGATTCCTACTTAAAACATTTCTCAGAAGACAAATGCAAGAAAGATATTGCTGCTATGCTATGTTTTCTTCTCCCTCCAGGCTATTTTCCCCCAAATAATGAAATCATTTTAATAAAAAAATGAATAATAAAACCCTGAACTATTTTTAAAATCTGAGAACATTATATCTTTCCTTCTGTTGCCAAGCAACACACTTTTGCTATGGTACAATCTGAGACCTTGATTAACATTCTCAGCTGTATAGAAAGGATACAGGAACAGGATATCTTGATTACAGAATGAATTTTTTTAAATAAAGAAATAAAAGAGAAGAGAAAGAAATGAAATAGGACTCATATCAAAATATTGCATTTTTGGGCTTCCCTGGTGGCGCAGTGGTTGAGAGTCCGCCTGCCAATGCAGGGGACACAGGTTCGTGCCCCGGTCCGGGAAGATCCCACATGCCGCGGAGCGGCTGGGCCCGTGAGCCATGGCCGCTGAGCCTGCGTGCCCGGAGCCTGTGTGCCCGGAGCCTGTGCTCCGCAACGGGAGAGGCCACAACAGTGAGAGGCCCGCGTACCGCAAAAAAAAAAAAAAAATTGCATTTTTACACTGGAAACAGCAAGCCATGAATTCTTCAATTTGAGAAAACTCAATGTACAGAGCTAATAATACAGAGGGATTCTCTGCAGATACTCAAATTGCTGCAGCCATGTGAAAACGCAGCAATGTCACTGCTACTACATTAGCTGTGATTATGCGTCTTCAGTGACTCAATGGTTATTTGTTAACTTTTGCACCTTTCAGTGCTAGAACTTGCCTAGCTGATGGTAACTTAACTGGGTAACTGATGTTAAGCAGAGCAAAATGAATACAGTTCCTGCCCTCATGAAATCCACAGCCTAGAGAAGCTTCCGGTGCTTATCATCCTCGTTTTACGGATGAGGAAATTAAGCAACTTCCCCACAGAGCTAGTGAGTGGTAGGCCTGGAAGTATGACTCAAGTCTGTTTGACTCCAAAGACTACGGTCTTCTCCCTCTTGCGAGAGCACTGGAATCACAACTAACTGCTGAACAATCACCGACAGGAAGACACTGGAACTCACCAAAACAGATAACCCACATCCAAAGACAAAGGAGAGGCCACAATGAGATGGTAGGAGGGGCGCAATCACAATACAATCGAATCCCATAACCACTGGGTGGGTGACTCACAAACTGGGCAGCACTTATACCACAGAAGTCCACCCACTGGAGTGAAGGTTCTGAGCCCCATGTCAGGCTTCCAGGCCGGGGAGTTCCGGCAACAGGAGGAGGCATTCCCAGAGAATCGGACTTTGAAGGCTAGTGGGATTTGACTGCAGGACTTTGACAGGACTGGAGGAAACAGACTCCACTCTTGGAGGGCACACACAAAGTAGTGTGTGCATCAGGACACAGGAGGAAGGAGCAATGACCCCATAGGAGACTGAACCAGACCTACCTGCTACTGTTGGCGGGTCTACTGCAGAGGCGGGGGGCAGCTGTGGCTCACCACAGGGACAAGGACACTGGCAGCAGAAGTACTGGGAAGTACTCCTTGGTGTGAGCCCTCCCAGAGTCTGCCATTAGCACTACCAAAGAGCCTGCAGGCTCCAGGGCTGGGTCGCCTCAGGCCAAACAACCAACAGAGAGGGGACTCACCCCCTCCCATCAGCAGACAAGCGGATTAAAGTTTTACTGAGTTCTGGCCACCAGGGCAACACCCAGCTCTACCCACCACCAGTCCCTCCTACCAGGAAGCTTGCATAAGCCTCTTAGATAGCCTCATCCACCAGAGGGCAGACAGCAGAAGCAAGAAGAACTACAATCCTGCAGCCTGTGGAACGAAAACGACATTCACAGAAAGACAGACAAAATGAAAAGGCAGAGGACTATGTACCAGATGAAGGAACAAGATAAACCCCCAGAAAAACAACTAAATGAAGTGGAGACAGGCAACCTTTCAGAAAAAGAATTCAGAATAATGATAGTGAAAATGATCTGGAACCTCTGAAAAAGAATGGAGGCAAAGATCAAGCAGATGCAAGAAACGTTTAACAAAGACCTAGAAGAATTAAAGAACAAACAGAAATGAACAATAACTGAAATGAAAAATACACTAGAACGAATCAATAGCAGAATAACTGAGGCAGAAGAATGGATAAGTGACCTGGAAGACAGAATGGTGGAATTCACTGCTGCAGAACAGAATAACGAAAAAAGAATGAAATGAAGACAGCCTAAGAGACCTCAGGAACAACATTAAATCCACCAACATTCACGTTATAAGGGTCCCAGAAGGAAAAGAGAGAGAGAAAGGATCTGAGAAAATATTTGAAGAGATTATAGTCGAAAACTTCCCTGATATGGGAAAGGAAATAGCCACCCAAGTCCAGGGAGCACAGAGAGTCCCGGGCAGGATAAACCCAAGGAGAAACACACTGAGACACATAGTAATCAAACTGATGAAGATTAAAGACAAAGAAAAATTATTAAAAGCAGCAAGGAAAAAATGACAAATAACATACAAGGGAACTCCCATAATATTAGCAGATGATTTCTCAACAGAAACTCTACAGGTCAGAAGGGAGTAGCACAATATATTTAAAGTGATGAAAGAGAAGAACCTACAACCAAGATTACTCTGCCTGGCAAGGATCTCATTCAGATTCAACAGAGAAATCAAAAGCTTTACAGACAAGCAAAAGCCAAGAGACTTCAGCACCACCAAACCAGCTTTACAACAAATGCTAAAGGAACTTCTCTAAGTGGGAAACACAAGAGAAGAAAAGGACCTACAAAAACAAACCCAAAACATTTTAGAAAATGGTAATAGGAACATACATATCAATAATTACCTTAAACGTGAATGGATTAAATGCTCCAACCAAAAGACACAGGCTCGCTAAATGGATACAAAAACAAGAGCCATATATATGCTGTCTAAAACAGACCCACTTCAGACCTTGGGGCACATACATTCTGAAAGTGAAGGAATGGAAAAAGATATTCCATGCAAATGGAAATGAAAAGAAAGCTCGAGTAGTAATATGCATATCAGATAAAATAGACTTTAAAATAAAGAATGTTACAAGAGACAAGAAAGGACACTTCATAATAATCAAGGGATCAATCCAAGAAGAAGATATAACAATTATAAATATATATGCACCCAACATAGGAGCACCTCAATACATAAGGCAAATGCTAACATGTAATAGAGGAAATTGACAGTAACACAATTAACAGTGGGGGACTCTTCAACACCTCACTTACACCGATGGACAGATCATCCAGACAGAAAATTAATAAGGAAACACAAGCTTTAAATGACACAACAGACCAGATAGATTTAATTGATATTTATAGGACATTCCATTCAAAAAGAGCAGATTACACTTTCTTCTCAAGTGCACAGGGAACATTCTCCAGGATAGATCACATCTTGGGTCACAAATCAAGCCTCGGTAAACTTAAGAAAACTGAAATCATACCAAGCATCTGTTCCGACCACAAGGCTATGAGATTAGAAATCAATTACAGGGAAAAAAAATGTAAAAAACACAAACACGTGGAGGCTAAACAATACGTTACTAAATAACCAAGAGATCACTGAAGAAATCAAAGCGGAAATCAAAAAATACCTAGAGACAAATGACAATGAAAACACGATGATCCAAAACCTTTGGGATGCAGCAAAAGCAGCTCTAAGAGGGAAGTTGACAGCAATACAATCCTACCTCAAGAAACAAGAAATAAACAATCTAACCTTACACCTAAAGGAACTAGAGAAAGAAGAACAAACAAAACCCAAAGGTAGTAGAAGGAAAGAAATCATAAAGAGCAGAAATAAATGAAATGGAAACAAAGGAAACAATAGCAAAGAGCAATAAAACTAAAAGCTGGTTCTTTGAGAAGATAAACAAAACTGATAAACCTTTAGCCAGACTCATCAAGAAAGAGAGAGAGAGGCCTCAAAGCAATAAAATTAGAAATGAAAACGGAGAAGTTACAACAGGCACCACAGAAATACAAAGCATCATTAAGAGACTACTACAAGCAACTCTATGCCAATAAAATGGACAACCTGCAAGAAATGCACAAGTTCTTAGAAAGTATAACCTTCAAAGACTGAACCAGGAAGAAATAGAAAATATGAACACACTAATCACAAGTAATGAAATTGAAACTGTGATTAAAAATCTTCCAACAAACAAAAGTCCAGGACCAGATGGCTTCACAGGTGACATCTATCAAACATTTAGAGAAGAGCTAACACCCATCCTTCTCAAACTCTTCCAAAAAACTGCAGAGGAAGGAACACTCCCAAACTCATTCTATGAGGCCACCATCACCCTGATACCAAAACCAGACAAGATACTACAGAAAAAGAAAATTACAGACCAATATCACTGAGGAACACAGATGCAAAAATCCTCAACGAAACACTAGCAAACAGAATCCAGCAACACATTAAAAGGATCATACACCATGATCAATGGGATTTTCCCCAGGGATGCAAGGATGCTTCAATATACACAAATCAATGTGATACACCATATTAACAAATTGAAGAATAAAAACCATATGATAAAAAAAACCATATGATCATCTCAATAGATGCAGAAAAAGCTTTCAACAAAATTCAACACCACTGTGATAAAAACTCTCCAGAAAGTGGGCATACAGGGAACCTACCTCAACATAATAAAGGCCATATATGACAAACCCACAGCAAATATCATTCTCAATGGTGAAAAACTGAAAGCATTTCTTCTAAGATCAGGAACAAGACAAGGATGCCGTTCTCGCCACTATTATTCAACATAGTTTTGAAAGTCCTAGCCACGGCAATCAGAAAAGAAAAAGAAATAAAAGGAATTACACATTGGAAAAGAAGAAGTAGAACTGTCACTGTTTGGAGATGACATGATACTATACATAGGTCATCATAATGATGCCACCAGAAAACTACTAGAGCTAATCAATGAATTTGTTAAAGCTGCAGGGTACAAAATTAATGCACAGAAATCTCTTGCATTCCTATACACTAACAGCGAAAGATCAGAAAGAGAAATTAAGGAAACAATCCCATTCACCACTGCAACAAAAAGAATAAAATACCTAGGAATAAACCTACCTAAGGAGGTAAACTACCTGTACTCAGAAAACTGTAAGACACTGATGAAAGAAATCAAAGATTACACAAACAGATGGAGAGATATAGCATGTTCTTGGATTGGAAGTATCAATATTGTGAAAATGACTATACTACCCAAAGCAATCTACAGATTCAATGCAATCCCTATCAAATTACCAATAGAATTTTTTTTTTTAACAGAACTATAACAAAATATCTTAAAATTTGTATGGAGACACAAAAGACCCCTAGAAGCCAAAGCAATATTCAGGGGAAAAAATGGAGCCCGAGGAATCAGACTCCCTGACTTCAGACTATACTAAAAAGCTATAGTAATCAACACAATAGGGTACTGGCAAAATAACAGAAATATAGATCAATGGAACAGGATAGAAAGCCCAGAGATAAATCCATGCACCTTTGGTCAACTAATCTATGACAAAGGAGGCAAGGATATACAGTGGAGAAAAGACAGTCTCTTCAATAAGTGGTGCTGGGAAAATTGGACAGCTACATATAAAAGAATGAAATTAGAACACTCCCTAATACTATACACAAAAATAAACTCAAAATGGATTAAAGACGTAAATGTAAGACCAGACACTATAAAACTCTTAGAGGAAAACATAAGAAGAACACTCTGACATAAATCACAGCAATATCTTTTTTGACCCACCTTCTAGAGTAATGAAAATAAAAACAAAAACAAACAAATGGGACCTAATGAAACTTAAAAGCTTTTGCACAGCAAAGGAAACTATAAAGAAGATGAAAAGACAACCCTCAGAATTGGAGAAAATATTTGCAAACAAATCAACAAAGGATTAATCTCCAAAATACATAAACAGCTCATGCAGGTCAATATTAAAACAAAAACAAACACCCAATGAAAAAATGGGCAGAAGACCTAAATAGACATTTCTCCAAAGAAGATATACAGATGGCCAAGAGGCATATGAAAAGCTGCTCAACATTACTAATTATTAGAGAAATACAAATCAAAAGAACAATAAGATACCACTTCTCACCAGTTAGAATGGGCATCAACAGAAAATCTAGAAACAACAAATACTGGAGAGGGTGTGGAGAAAAGGGAACCCTCTTGCACTACCGGTGGGAATGTAAATTGATACAGCCACTATGGAGAACAGTATGGAGGTTCCTTAAAAAACTAAAAATAGAATTACCATATGATCCAGCAATCCCACTACTGGGCATATACCCAGAGAAAAACATAATTCAAAAAGACACATGCACCCCAATATTCATTGCAGCACTATTTACAATAGCCAGGTCATGGAAGCAACCTAAATGCCCACTGATGGATGAACGGATAAAGATGTGGTACATATATACAATGGAATATTACTCAGCCATAAAAAGGAACGAAATTGTGTCATTTGTAGAGACATGGATGGATCTAGAGACTGTCATATAGAGTGAAGTAAGTCAGGAAGAGAAAAACAAATATTGTATAGTAATGCATATATGTGGAATCTAGAAAAATGGTACCGATGAACCAGTTTGCAAGGCAGAAATAGAGATAGAGATGTAGAGAAGAAACATATGGACCCCAAGGGGGGAAAGCAGGGGGTGGGGGTGGGATGAATTGGGAGACTGGGATTGACATATATACACTGATGTGTATAATATAGATAACTAATACGAAACTGCTGTTTAAAAAAATAAGTAAATAAATAAAATTCAAAGGCTACGTCTTTACCACAGTTTCTTGCATGTGCCCTGACTTGAGAGGTGACAATTCTATTGTACCTTGCAATGATATCATACCTGGAAAACAGTAGTTTTCTGTTCTATGTGACTCATTTTAAGAGGAGTTTTGAGTTCCTCTAGATACATTCTAGTTTGTCCATCAGGATAATGGAATATCTGGAAAATATATTAGGAATACCCTCCAGGTTGTTTGACCAGGAGAGAAGATTTAGGTGAAGATGTGATAAACATCTACATAATGGAAAATTCTTAAATAGAAAAAGTATGAGATTTACTCTATAAAGCCTTGAAACAAGAGTAGAGTAAAAGAGAAAATAATGGGTAGAGGATAACGAGGGACAGATTTCAGTTCAACAAAAGGAAGAGCTTTTTTGACACAGAATCTGTCCAAAATGGATTATAGGTGGTTTTAAAACAAAATGAAGTCCCAGGAACTAAAATTCCTCAAGTGGAGAATGACCAATAAACCATGGATGGTGACAGGGATGATGTATGTGAACTGGAGATTGAATCAAATAGTTTCTAAAAATCCATCCACTTTAATATACTGTCATTCTAGAAGAAAGCCATATACTTTACTTTTTGACACATACATACATACAAAATTCAGGTAACTAGCTAGATTTCTATATACAGAAGAAAAAACTCTTCGTTTTAATTTTCTTTTAAAATTATGTTGACTACATCAGGAGAAAAGGTTCAATTAGGTGCCTATTTATCTTTAACGGTTCCCTTTAATGCTTGCTGAGAAAACCAAAACAACAATAACAGTCAAAATATAGCAGGAGTGGGCTGAAGCCAACCCAAGAAGTAGGAATCAAAGATGGGTTAACAAAGATAAATGAATATTCAAAACTGTGAATTCTCTACCAGCAAATCTAAAAGGTTTCCAATTCTGACAATATATGTAATCCTATCACAGGACCACTGAGCGTAATTGTGCACTTTATAGTCTCTGTGAATTGCACTCCGTGGAGTTGTTCAATGCATAATTTGCCAGCCCATATGCCCCAACGCTGCATATCTTTCATCAGCCAAGAGAACATAACTGACTCTCTTCTAGTTAAAGGAAACATGTTGAGTTCCATGTCCACTGGTGCCCAGGGCCTTGTAAGTTCGATTTACCTTTTCACCAGCCCCTCATGACAGAGGATGGTACGTATTTATGAGACTTGCTAACACAGTGGTCAAATTAATGATCCTGATCTCACTGGCCCACTGCTCCAAGTAAATAACCCAAGCAAGCACCAAAAACAAAAATCAAAACCAGCTCACCATTAATAAAAACAATAATGATTTCTTTTAAAAAGCTCACTACTATTCTGACCTTGGAAGATTTTTCTGGAGTTTTTTTTTTTTTTCCAAATCAGTTACAAAAGATAGAATTTTTATTTTTCAGCCTGTCCTTGACTTGCAGTTAAGGTCTGATAATACAAAATTTCTTGAGGTTCCCCCCATATAATATACAGTATTATTTAGCTCTCTGCCTTTTTGTCATCCTAAGAGATCTCCTTCTGAGAGCAGAGGGTACAGTTACTGGAAAGGAGACTTAACTATGGCGTTAAAGGACTGAAACAGTCACAGAGGGGAACAAAAAAAGATGTTAACTGAGTCCAATATATTTTTTTAATGCCTAACTTGCAGATATGATGTTATACACAGAAAGTTCTAAGGAATTCATTGGACTATCAAAACTAATAAATGAATTCAGCAAGACTGCAGGATAAAGAAATCAATTCTAATTCTATACAGAAGCAATAACCGATCAAAAATAAAATTAAGAAAAACCAATTCTATTGACATGGGCATCAAAAAGAATAAAGCACATATAAATAAATTTAGTAACAGAAGTGTAAGACCCATACACCGAAAACTCCAAAACATTACTGAAAGACATTAAAGAAGATCTAAATAAATGGAAAGACATCCAATGTTAATGAATCAGAAGACTTGATATTGTTAAGCTGACAGTATTCCCCAAATTGGTCTACTGATTCACTGTAATCCCTATCAAAATCTCAGCTGCTTTTTTTTGAAGAAATTAACAAACTGATACTAAAATGCACACAGAAATTCAAGGGACCCAGGAAAGCCAAAATAATGAAAAAAAAAAAAAAGTTGGATGATTCACATTTCCTGATTTCAAACTTACTACACAGCTGCGGTAATCAAGACAGTGTGGTACTGGCTTAAGGACAGACATATAGATCAGTGAAAGAGAGTTTTCATAAACCTAAGGGTTTATTTTTGACACAGGTCCCAAATCCATTCAATGGGGAATAGTCTTCAACAAATGGTGCTAGAAAAACTGAATATCCACATGCAAAGCAATGACTTTGTACTCCCAACCTCACCCCATGCACAAAGGTAAACACAAAATGGATCCTAGACCTAAATATAAGAGCTAAAACTATAAGACTCCTAGAAAAAAAAAAAAAAAAACAGGTGTAAAACCTTCATGAGCTTGGGCTAAGCAGTGGTTTCTTAGACATGACCCTAAAAGCACAAGCAACAAAAGAATAAATTGGACTTCAACAAAATTAACACCTTTTATGCTTCAAAGGACACTATCAAGGAAAAGAAAACCAACAGAATGGGGGAAAATATTTGTAAATCTGATAAATATATGTATACTTGATAAAGGACTTGCATATAGAACTTTTATCTAGAACATATAAAGAAGATATACAACTAATAAAAAGACAAACCAATTTAAAAATGGGCAAAAGACTTGAACAGAAATATCTCCAAAGGTGACATACAAATGGTCAATAAGCATATGGAAAGATGCTCAACATCATTAGAAATCAAGGAAATAAAAATGAAAACTGAGATACTACTTCATATCAAGTAGGATTATAATAAAAAAAGACAGACAATAACAAATGTTCGCAAGAATGGAGAGAACTGGAACCCTCATACATTGTTAGTGGGAATATAAAATGGTGCAACCCCTTTGCAAAACAGCTGTAAGTTCCTCAGAGTGTTCAACATATATCATACGGATGCCATGTAACCTAGAATCCCACTCCTAGGTATTTATTCAACGAATAGGAAAGCATGTCCACACAAAACCTTTTATACGAACATCCATAGCAGGTTTATATTAGCCAAGATAAGGAAACCTAAATGTCCATTCAATGGATGAAGGGATCAAAACATGTGGAATATGCACACAGTGATGTATTCTCTGGCAATAAAGGCAATAAAAAGGAATGATGTACTGATATGTGCTAAAAGATCGACAAACCTTGAAAACATTTTGTTAACTGAATGAAGCCAGTCACAAAAGAATGATTATATGATTCTATTTATATCAAACCCATTATAGGCAAATCTACAGAAACAAAGTATACTACTGATTTCTTTGGGGTTGTGAGGGAAGATAGGGATGGACTACTAATGGGCATGGGGTTAAATACTAATTCTTTTAGGGAAAATTAAAATGTTCTAAAGTCTGTGGTGATGGTTGTACACCTGAATATACTAAAAGCCATTGAACTGTACACTTTAAATGGGTGAATTTTATGATATAGGTTAAATATGTTTAAAGATATGAAAGGAGAAGAGGTAAGGCAGATAGGAGGGGAGAAGGGGAGAAAAAACAAAAAGCCCCACTAGACAGTTGAAGAGGATTCTAAAGGATTATTTAGGGATATGGAAAGACCCATCTCATCACATCTTTGGTGAATCCCTGATGTAGCCATTCCAGATATTTGTATGGCCAGACTTTGGGGCAGCAACAATGACAGCCAGAATAACACAGTGGTAGTGAGTACGTTTAGCTGATGAGATACAGAGGTAACTTCCCCTTTAGACTTCTGCTAAGGCTACTGGCTAAGAATATCAGATTTTAATTTATGGTCAATTTTGTTTCATCTTTGATGTAACTTACTGTCCTTTAAAGTGATAGTTATTGTATCAAAGATGGGAGCAATCATTTCAATGTATATTTTTGGTGGATGAGACACCAAGAAAGAACTATTGAGGGTCATTCATTTTTCGGGACGCTGTGAGAGCAAAGGTTGACAAACTATGGCTCAGGGGCCAAATTCAACCTGTTGCCTGTGTTTGTAAACAAAGTTTTAATGGAAGAGAGCCATGCCCATTCATTTACGTATTGTGTATGACTGCTTCTGTACACAGTTGAGTAGCTGTGACAGAGACCTATGACCTGCGAAGTCTAAATTATTTACACTCTGGTCCTTTACAGAAAAAGTTTGCTGATTCCTGCTCTAGAGCAATACAACTATTTTGACTTTTTAGCAAATCATTTATACATCCAAATTAACGGCCTCCTCTTGAAAATATTCACCTCATTAAACGGTTTATATTTATTTCAGTGATGCCACCATTGCTCAAAGCTTTTCTGAAACTCCCCTTTTGGGCTGTCTTTCAAGACCTGAAATGCATGCTTTTTAATATCCTAGCAATGGGAAACCGAGGTAAGTAGCTCTTTGGAAACAAGATGGCAAATCAAGACAGGTAAAACTATCACTGGTTTAAAATCAGGTATGACTCTATTGAAATAATTCAGCTGGCATTCCATGAAGCATGTAAATTGTCTCCAAAAGCAATTTCGAATGAGTTCCAAAGATGATTTGAGTAGCGACAGCATCTTTTGAATAATTGTTGAACCTCCTGTCACTATTTTGAAGAAAGCTCATTTGAATGGATAAATCCTGGTACATTGGTTAAATCTGTCTCTTTACTTCCCAGTCACATCTCATATTGGGGTCTTCGGATACATTTATTATCAACGGGTGGGAAAAGGTGTCTGATATGCCCCTGAATATTATGTGCCAAGAAGACAGATTTACAAGTCATTAACTCTCCATGGTTCAATTATCCTTGATGGGCTCTTTGATAGGCTGCACATCTCCTTCCCTGCTTAGGTCCAGAAATTCATTCTTCTATAAAAGGGAAGTGTTCCAGCCCAGTGGTTTTAACAGAGGACACTCCTCTTTGCATGACTGTACATAAAAGGGGGGGGAGGGTCCCTGCATTTCAAATACTTCCCAAGTTTTTTGCCTAAGATATGGCCTAATAGGGGTCATTCCATTAATTTCAAAAGTTGGGAGTCATTTTTAAAAGGATAAATATAGGCAAGGACCTGTTCTCAGACTCTATACAGCTCACAAAAGCCAATGCAAAATGCATCACCTAGATTTTCTAGTTTTGCTTTCTTCTTTCAAGTGGAGTGAGAAATTCACACTTAAACATTTAAAAGTGGAGTGAGAAATATGTTACCTAGCAAAATCTTTCTAAATTTTTATGATTCTGTTTCCAAATATTTTACCACTTTCTTGCCCAATTTCTAATTTGACATCAATTTTCATTAAACAAGTTACCTTCACTGAATCTTTCCATAGCATCTGATTTACTTTTCATAGAAAAATAACTCATTTTACAGTTAGAGTTCAATCTATGCAATATTTTAACCAAACTTCAAGATTACAATAACAAATGCAACTGACAATAAGAAGGTTTGGGAATGCCCACAACTAACTCCTGGGTAAGCAAACAGTTCGACTAGAGCGAGTATCCTTCTAACTGCAAATGCTGTGGGCACCAGTCAGTATGTTTTA
Organism: Pseudorca crassidens; assembly: GCF_039906515.1. Lineage (NCBI taxonomy): Eukaryota > Metazoa > Chordata > Mammalia > Artiodactyla > Delphinidae > Pseudorca > Pseudorca crassidens. Next base: position 44,219,775 of record NC_090309.1, read on the forward strand.
CAGGATAAATGAAAGTTAAGTGCACATCTCCTACATTGGAGGTGTATATCAGGTTCACAACTTCATGAGGTTGACAGCTTAAAAAGCCTTGCACACAGGCTGATTCTATCTGAGTAGCTGTCTATGGGCCCAAACCTATCAAAGACATTTCTATGAAACGATCTGTGGTTCATCTCTTATTCATAAGCTAGCGCTTGTTATTTGTGTACCAGGAAAGCAAAAAACCCCAAAGAAAACATGAAGAGAGTTAGGACCTTAAATGGGGATGTTTTCACAAAATGGGAATTAATTTTAAAAAGAGAGGGAGATGTAGTCCGATCCAATGGGCCAGGTGTCAGAGGGTGGGGAAGGTAGGGGTGTGGAGAAGGCTTTGGTGGGAATGGAGAAGCCATACTAGAGCCAATCAAGAGACCCTACATCCTTGGCCACCTGTATATTTCTTTCCTTCTAGATTCATGGAAAAATTTATTATATGCTATTTTTGGTAGCCAGGAGACAAAAGAGAAGAGGTTATCAATGGAGACCAACTTTTACTGCTATTTTGTTAGGTAAAGCCAGTCTTACTTAGCTTTTAGACAATCCATTTTTCGTTGGTCCTATCATTAAGCACAGACATTGCTGAACAGTGATCTTCCGGAACGCCACTTAGCTACTGAGAAGAAATGACGAAGTGCAAGCTGCCTTCTCAGAAATGTCTGACCTGCTAAACTGTCTGCAATAAAAGGAATACTAAGTGAGAGAGTTTCTGGAAAACAAAGCACCACTCCCTCTACGTGGTTCTTTGGTCCTAGTTTATTCTTTGAAACTAATGTGTCTTTCTTCAGAATCATTATTATAAAAGGTAAGCTGTTTTCAAAAGCTTAGTGATAGCTTCCTGACTTACTATAAATAATCACATCTTATTCTCTGATATGTCAATAGTATTTTGTCTTTATAGCCTACAAAGCTTGGTTTCATAAAAACAAAATCCCTAAAATATTTATTCAGCATGTGGAAGGTATCTGATTTAGCAGCCTTTTAAGGAAAAAAGTATAATGGTGGAGTGGTGGAGCTCTAGATTAAATAGAAAACGAAATCAAAAGGGATTACAGAGGGAGTATTTGTGCCTATAGTGACAAGAAAAGCTCTTCCAAGAACACTAGTGTCTCAGGATTCCCCGACTGTGTCTTGACTTCAGAACACCATGCTTTTATACATACTGTTGCCTATATTACACTGGCCCTCCTCTTCTCTATGTAGCAAATCTCAGAATCTTTAAATCTTTAGAATTAACCTCAGTGAAGCTCTCCCCCTTCCCCACATGGTTGATCACCCCCTACTCCTTGCTCCCATAGATCGCCGCACTCGTGTCTATTACATTTATCACACTGTGATAACAGTCACATTGTGACCGTTTCTGGCCATCACTCCTACTACATTTCAGTCCCACGAAGAAAGGGACAAAGTCTTACTCTCAGTTTTATCTACCCCACGGTCTAGCATTAAGCCTGATACATAATGAACACTAGAAACATATTTACAAAATGGATGAAACTGAAAATGGAAAATGTTTGCTAGTAGGGGGCAGAACGAAGATATTGTTTGAGTGGAACAAAAGAATATTAAGCTGACACTTTCTTTAGTAAATGGTGTTATACACAAGGGTTTCTGAGAGCACAGAGCAGGGTGAACAGCCAGGTGTGAGGCTAAAGCTGAGGTGTAAAACTTGCAAAGGGAGTGAGGTGGAGGGCATTCCAGACAAAGGAAAGAAGCAAAGGCACAAAAATACTGAACAGTGGGAAGGGCAGGAAGAGGGTGGGATCTGCGGTAGACTTCACGGGCAGTTGTTAATGAGCAGGATGAAGCAGGGGGTGGTCAAAAAAAGAAGCTACTTAACATGGGCACATTTTATTGTACGTAAATGACGCCTCAAGAGAGGATTTTAAAACGTGAGATCATGGAGTATTTTATTTAACTATAGTTGATTTACAGAATTGTGTTCGTTTCGGGTATACAGGATCATAGAGTATTTTTAATGCCATCTTGTTTATTGTTGAGGGTATCCTCTAACACTGCATTTAGTTATTTCTTTATATAATGGTAGATCTTTTCTCCACAATTATTCTAGAGATTCCCTAGGGAAGAGACTGCGTAGCTTATCTTAAGGTTACCCATTTTCAGCTCCTTAACATCTAACACAAGGCATAACACACTGTAAGTGTGCTAGACTACTGTTTCTGGCAGGGGACCTAAGGGCCCAGAAAAAATATCTGTGTGTGTGTGTGTGTGTGTGTATACAGGTGCGCACACACACACACATATATAAAGTCAGTGTGAAGGCAAACTACAGGCTAAACAAAATTCAACAAAGGCGCCCCCGTATCACTACCAACCTCTTTAGTATACTGATGATCATGACTGTCCTAGCTAATATAGTAAAACATGGAGAAGTCAGAGCTTCACAGTTTGGGAGACATCTCATAAACCAGGTATGTAAATAATAAGTAATTAGCACACCCGTGCAAATGAAAGCATTTTCTCAGTTCAGTAATACATTTATATCTACCTTCCCTCCACTCCTACCTCTGGTCCTACTTAAACCTCCTAAGAGTGAATTTTTTTTTTTGCGGTACGCGGGCCTCTCACTGTTGTGGCCTCTCCCGTTGTGGAGCACAGGCTCCGGACGCGCAGGCTCAGCGGCCATGGCTCACGGGCCCAGCCGCTCCGCGGCATGTGGGATCTTCCCGGACCGGGGCACGAACCCGTGTCCCCTGCATGGGCAGGCGGACTCTCAACCACTGCACCACCAGGGAAGCCCAAGAGTGAATTTTTAAAGATTCAAGATGTTAAATGCTATCTCCCAAAATCTTAATATTAATAATCTATGAGAACATGACAGTTTCTTCTGGTCCAGGCTCTTCAGCAAGCCAGCACCACAGGAAAAAGGTGACGACTATGCTAGATGAAAGAAGCATAAAGGGACATAACAACCAGATGCAAACAGTGAACTGGGATAGAATCTAGGCTGGACTAACAAGTTCTAAAGGATATTTTGGGGAAATTTTTTCAATTTTGAATACGGAGCAGGTTAATATATAATATGTAAATTTATTGACAGGAAAAGCTGGTGATCACTAACTGGAAAAAAAAGCAGTTTAAAAAACAGCATGTAGAGTACAATCTTTTCGTTATTAAAAAACATGTGCACAGAAATGGATCTGAAAGAACTGTACAGAGTATTAACAGTGGTAATCTCTGGTAGAAGAAGGTGTTTATTTTCTTATATTTTCTATTTTTCTACAATGTACATCTATTGCTATTGTAATAATGTTTTGTTTTGTTTTGTTTTTTTGCGGTACAGGGGCCTCTCACTGTTGTGGCCTCTCCCGTTGCGGAGCACAGCCTCCGGACGCGCAGGCTCAGCGGCCATGGCTCACGGGCCCAGCCGCTCCGCGGCATGTGGGATCTTCCCGGACCGGGGCACGAACCCGTGTCCCCTGCATCGGCAGGTGGACTCTCAACCACTGCACCACCAGGGAAGTCCCCTAATAATGTTATTTTTAATTTTAAAAAAGTAGGTGACTGACCTAGCTTCTTTAACAAGCATAGTTTTGCTTTAAAATAACTTCAACTACTATATTAGGACTCTAGTTTCCTTTTTTGTTTGTTTTTAAACACTTCTTTCTCACAAAGATATTTAGCACTGTATCCACAGTCACAATGTACAATATATTTGCTGAAATTACTTAAAGAGCATTTCGACTGGGGAAAAATTTTACGCTGAGGTTTATTATTCTTTTTTGCTGCTTTTGTTTTGGTTTCTAAGCAAGATTTTTCACACAAGATGCTGTATCAGACAAGATGCCATATGTCCTCAAAACTCAGCAGGAACAACTCAAGAGTCTGTAAAACAGATTTAATGATGCTTTTCCATAAACTGACTTCCCTATGATCCTTAAAATATGCACATATTTTAAGAAACCAATAATCAGGCAAATCTAATTAAGATAGATAATTATGACTCACCAAAAAGGTTGGCGAATCACGTTCAGAGATGTATATTCAGATGTTTGCCGTGATTTTCATGTTCAATAAATATAATCCTCGGATAATTAAGATACATTACATTAAGCTTTTAGAAAGAACATCATTATTTTGAGCATTTTGCTTTCATTCCATAGAAACATTTTTCCCTTCCATTCTAGATGTTTATGCCTTTGGGAAGAAAACACCTTACAAATGCTGGCTCTGTTTACATGGCATCAGCCCATCAGGATAAAAAAAGTGAAAATTATCCACTTATTTTGTCTAACACCACACTTTATATTTTAAAGCACCAAAAAGATATTTCATGACTTCCAGTAAAAAAAAAAAAAAAGGCTAAGTAAAGGAATTCTCCTCCTTCAAAACCATCCAAAAAATTAAATATAGAGGAAACTTCTTTGGAACAAGGACATAGTGACAACTCACAATGAAAACTATGAAGCACACCTCGACCACAGAGGGTAATGTTACTACCAATACCCTCCTCATACATCAGTGGAAGCAGGTTTTCCTGAAAGCTCAAGTCAGACTAGGCCTACAGGTACAGGAGGCCTATCCAATGACTAGGGCAACCAGGTGAAGAGGTTGGTGTCTGGGGAAAGGGGGAGTTGGGGAATTGGGAGGGTTATAGGGAATATATCTGGAGGCAGTAAAGATACAGAACAAGCCACAGAATGTCATGGGAGATAAAGCTAACACAGAAACCTCGGGGTTTTTTGTTTTTGTTTTTTAATCTGCATTTCTGTTACCTCTGACCTCAACTTAGAGGAGGGAGACTTCCAGGGGAAAAGCATCCAGGCCAGGAGATCACGCAGTCTCTTACTTTGGTGGTATTGCCATGAGTCACATCACCTGTTAAAGGCTAAAATCTCAGACAAGACAAACCCAAAGGGCAAAAAAATAGCCCATTTGATGAGAGGACTTTTGAAACAAAAACCAAAACTGAAACTAAAGCTTTTCCCAGTTCACATCCCCCTTGCCCCATAAGCAAAGATGAAGGACATAAAAAGAAAAACAATGAAACAGAGAAAAATTGCAAGCAAACAGTTCCCTGTATCTGCAGAGATATTTTAGATAAAAGAGCTCATAAAAAAGAAACAAGTTTCAAAGAAATAAGATGGCAAAGTCCACATTAAAAAAGGAAAGAGAGAAATGAAAATATTACTGAAATGAAAAACATTAGGAGGAAAAATAGATGGAATGAATACAACTAAAATCACAGTCAAAAACAAGGTGGACAGGATGGAGTAAGTCACCTTAAAAGGGAGGTGGGGGAAAAACGCAACACACGTATAACTGGTGTTCTGGAAGAAGAGAAAGGAATTAATTCAGAAAAATACCCCCAAACATAATGGGCCTCATTGGTGGTCAGGAAGGAACAAATAAACACCGAAATGAAAGACTAGGTTTCACCTATCAGACTGATAAATCTTGAATAATACAAATAGCCATTATTGGTGAGCCTATGGAGCAATGACTTTCATTTTCTGCTGGTCAAACTCAAATTAGAAATATCCACTCTGGAGCAAGTGGCATTATCTAGTAAAGCTAAAGACAGACACACTCCATGACTCCACACTGCCACTCCAAAGTATATACCCAGCAATGGTACACATGCTTACATGCACCAGTATACAATTATAGAGATGTTCATGATGACTTTTTTCGTAACTGCCAAAAACCAGTAACATCCTTAAGCCCATCAGTAGGAGAATGGATCCACATTTTGTGGACTATGTATGCAGTAGACTACTACACAGCAGGGGTCAGCAAACTTCCTCCTGTAAAGTGCTAGATAGTAAACGTTTTCTACTTTGCGAGCCTATGATCTCTGCTGCAGCTACTCAACTCTGCCACGGAAGCACAAAAGAAGCCATAGACACTACATAAACAAATCAACTGCCGTGTTCCAATTAAACTTCATTTATGGACAGTAAAATCTGCATATCACAACTGTCACGTCACAAAATATTATTTTTTTAGATCTTTTTCAATCATCAAAAAATTTTAAAACCATTCTCAGCTTGCAGGTCATAAAAACAGGCAGCTGGCTAGACATGGCCTGCAGGTCAGAGCTCAGCAACCCCCGCTACACAGCAAGAAAAATGTAGAAAGCACAACCACCTGCACAAGACTGATGAATCGTCAAACATAAGACTGAGTTTTTTAAAAGTGAGCAAATTCCACATGTAAGTGAGATTGTTAAAAAGTTTTTTTAATTTAAAAAGTGAGCAAGTTCAAAAAGAATATATACTAAGGAAAAAGAATCATGGTTATATCAATATAGAAAAAAAAGCATTTAACAAATTCCAACACCCATTCTTGACAAAAACTCTGAACCGGGAACAGAGGGGAACTTCCTTAACTCGATAAAGAACATCTACAAAAAGCCTACAGCCAACTTCATACTGGATCATTTGCCTCTAACATCCAGGACAAGGCAAGAATGTCCTGTCTCACTATTCCTGTTCAACATCATACTGGAAGTCCTAGCTAGTACAATAAGGAAATAAGTAATATACAAATTGGAAAGGAAGAAATAACACTATCTTTGCTCACAGATGACATGAACTGTCTATGTAGAAAATGCCAAGGGTTGGGGAGAGTGTGGAGGGGAATACCTCCTGGAACTAACTAATAAGCCAGTATGGCAAGGTTGCATGATACAAGGTTAATACATAAAAGTCTATTGCCTTCCTATATACCAGGAATGGATAAATGGAATTTAAAACATAAAAGAAAATGCAATTTACAATAAATGGAGAGATATTCTGTGTTCATAGATTAGAAGACAATATTGTCATCAATTTTCCCAATCTGATCTAATGGAGTCCCAATCAAAATCTCAGAAAACATTTTGTGAATAACAACAAACTGATACTTAAGTTTACGTGAACAGATAAAGTCCCAGAATAGTCACCACAATGCTGAAGAACAAAGTTTGAGGACTCACACAACCCAATTTGTATAATTACAAAGCTACAGAAATCAACACAGTGCAGAATTAGCAAAAGGACACATACATCAATGAAACAGAACAGAGCTCAGAAATAGACCCACATATATAGAGGCAACTGATCTTTGACAAAGAAGCAAAGGTAATCCAATAAAAAATAGTGCTTTTAACAAATGGTGCTGTCCATACACAAAAACTGACACTGACCTTACATCCTTCACAAAAATTAGCTCAAAGTGGATCACAGACCTAAATGTAAAACATAAAAGTAAACAACTCCTAGAAGATAACATAAATACTGTACGATTTACTTTCATTCCAGTTTCTCTGTTATGTTACAACGAGAATGTTAAATATTTTAAAGATATAATAGAAGAATATTCTGAAATTAAAAAATAACTGCATCAATGGGCCTCCTCCATCCCAGGAAAAACAATTCTGAAGCATCAACATCAAGACATATTCAGGGAAGGCTTACTGAAAACCTTAGGCAGGAAGTCACATTCGTGGGAAGGAAAAAGTTAACTTGGCCTTAGATTTCTCTACAGCAACCTTCAAAAAGAGGGGTGGGGGAATAGACTTATCTCAGTTTGTAAAACAGTTTCTCTCTGTCTACCCTTCATCCATATTCTGCACGGGAAGCTGTGCAGCAGGTTCACAAATGCGGATGATGTTTATATCTGGATGATACAAGTTCTGCTTTTTTCTAATTTTTCTGGGTTGCTTAAATTTTTTTATTATAATTATAGGCCATTTTTACAAAAACAATAAAGTCATTATTCTTGGGGATGGGGAGGAGGTACATCACTTATTGTTTGCAAGTCCAGACTCTAGGCTCAAACTGCTCAAGTTTGAAATCAGATCTGCTACTAAATAAAGTTAACTGTTAACCATGATTAACACATGCCCTTCATTCCTATTTTTTTTTTATTGTACTCTCTTTAGCTCATCTTAGATACTAGCATTTGTTCAGGAGAAGAATATAGGAATTTGGCTAACAAGATGAAAGAAAATTCACCCACTGGGTAATTCGCCTCCAGGTAAAGGTTTTCACCCACGTTGCCACTGATCCTGACAGTCTCTAAGTAGCATGGCAGTCAGTGGAAAATCCTAACCCACCTTAGACATTTATGCAGCCCCTACTGTGTGCATATATCGATCTAAACGCTTTACATCCGTTGATTCTCCTACTATTCACAACGTCCCTGTAAGGTAGAAATTTTTACCATCTTCCTCCTTTCTCATTCCTATAAATGAGAAAACTAGGCCCAAAGAGGTCATGTAACTTATCAGAGGTCATACAAGTAGCAAGTGGGTAAGACTCAAAAATCCCGTGTGGCCTCGGAGTCCAGCCACATGTTAACATGTTATATATACACTAACAATGACCTCTTCCCTAGGAAACCGTGCTTATCTGCGTAGCCTCGTCTCAGGAGAATGTTCAACATCACCACGGACCATCAGTCAAGCTGAGTCCCTGACGCCTGTCCAGCCTTACTGGACACCTCTGGTACCACATCCTGCGGCTGACTGTGCAGCCTCTCCACCAAAACTTCAGTTCACTAGTGAGGCTTGCCCTTCCCAAACCAGGCCACATAAATGTGATCAGGCTGCATTTATGAAAAGAGACTATTTTGGGTGGTTCTATTTTCAGTTATTAGACTTTGCTCCCTTCTATGCCTGAGTTAAGGCAAGGGAGAAAAGAAAATCACTTCAACGGCAACTTTTTCACACTTTAAATAAATACTCCTTAATATCCAGTCATTAAAAGTGCATTAGTCTCTTTCCAAGGGGTTCCTAGAGCGCATAATAATAAAATTTTAAGAGGCAGCTCAATCCTGTTTGGTCTAGATCCTAAAGTCTCGGTATTCAGTCAAAAGTCATCTATCTCCCCTCTTCCTCCAACCTCCTAGAAAAGGGCAGTTCCTAGAAGAACTCCTTTTGTTTGCAACCCAGGTAATTTTAGCCTCCGCTCTTGGCAACACAAAGAACCTGCTGCCAATTACAGCCAAGTCTTAACTCTTGGTAAAACAAGATTGTGGATCTCAGTTGCTCCCCTACTGCCTTGCTAGCCAAGCCATTCTGAGCTTCGGTCTACAAGAGGTGGGAATGAAATACAGGTCCATGTGAAATATTGACCTAATACCCTAGGAGCAGGCAACAGAGGCCCAGGACTAAGCAGTGAGCTTGAAACTGCAAAATTTTGGACACACTCAGAGCACATCTAAGTGCTTCTTTCTTACATAAAGTAAGAGTGACCACAGTGAATCATTTGAAAGCTGTCAGCTGATGCAGAAGCGTAGAGCCCGGGAGTGTAGGGTCAGTTGAGAGCTCTTCACCTTTCATTCTCTTTATTCTGTGATGTCATATCCCCTTACACATCATTAGTGACAATTCGCTTGCAATATGAAGTTTACTCGCTTCTAAGTTGCTGCGATTAAAGTGACAAAATAAGGAGCTAAGAGGTGAAGGAAACGGCTCTCCGACTGTCAAGCAAATACGAAAAATAGGTGCACTATTATTTTCCCTCTGGAGGAAGGAAGGGACCTAACATTTATCAACTCCCACTATTATCTGCTGTTTACATTTTATAAATAAGGTGAGACTCTGAGAAATGACATAAGCTGTCCCCTAGGATGCGTAGTTTAAGAAGGACTAGACCCAGAATTTGCAGAGACTGCGTGTGGCTCCAAGTCCACGTCCTGCCCACTATACCAGGATGCTTCCGAGAGAATTTTTGTGAAAATTCGAGCTGTTCACTGAGGGAACTAAGAAATGGATCACAAGTGTAGGTACACACAAAGGAAGGTTCTTCTTGACATTTACCAGGAAGGACTAGATTTCATACTTTCTTTTGTAATGTACACAAACATAGTATCAGAATATACAGATTTTAGAAAAAGATCTTTCATCCTTCAGTGTGAAGAGCACAGAGAACGATGCCTTCCCCCTGCCAAACAGGAACTTGGAAGAGGATCCTCTCTCCCATCATAAGTACTCTCTACCGCAAGGGTAATTTTGGGATGGAATCACTGGTGGGCTTCAACCAGTCAGCCCTTCCGTGAACACTTACCAACAGCCCTACTTATGCCAGGCACTGATATACAGAGACAAAAGATGGTCTCTGCCTTCAAGAAATCTAAATTAGAATTGGGGAGGCAGATGGTAAACAAATCATTATACTGGATAAACACTCCGGGATGTTACCGAAATCCAAAGATGAGGCGTTTGGCACAGCATGGGAAAGACAGAACACCAGCAAAGGCTTCCAGTGTAGCACATGGCCAGGTGTACCTGGCAAGTACTTGGGAGCAAGTGGCCAGTTATGACCAGAGTAACTTAGGGTGTGAAGGTCCTGGAGGGGGTAAGAGCAATTCGGATATGAGGTCTAAGAGCTAAGCTGGGTTCAGATTCTGTTAGGATCTCCTATACCATTTACAAAAGGAGACTGAGTTTTATCCAGAGGCATAGAGACGCCACTGTCAGCTTGGTAGCAGAGAATTAACATGGTCTGATAGAGATTTTTGGAAGATCACTCTGAAACAGAGGACAGTTTGGAATGGAAGATATTAGAGATGAGAACATCCAGGGAGGTGGTCTACTACCAGAAGTCCCAGTGATGAGAGGCTGAGCTAAGGGAGTGACAGTGGGGACAGGGGACACAGAGAAGGAATATTGAGAAGAATAAATAAATTTGACAGTCTAGGATGGTGGGCAAGGAAGAGACTGGATAACACCCAATATTCCAACTAGGACAACTGCGATACCTTCACTGGAAGAAGAGAGGTTGGTGAAAATGAGAAGGAAGACAATAATACTGGTTTTAGATGCTTTTCTTTAATTTTTTAAACCTGCGGTTGCTTTATTTCTAACATTCCTACCACTGTAGCACCAATAAACAAGACTTCACTATTTACAATGAAAGTGATAACATCCACAGGATATTTTTAAAAGAATAAACAAATAAATGGCTTGGCCCATTTTCCCCAGAATAAGGAAATGCACCAGCCAAGAATAAGAAATAAGGAAATGAATACATGAGTAAGATAACACATTTCTACAAGTGTAAATAAAGAACACGGCCAACAAAAGCATGAATCCCAGCTCCGCGGATTATTTCCCCCAGCCAAACATCATACACTCCTTCCCCAAAGGAGTTTGCAATCTGAGTACATGTTGCCTTCCACTCCCTTCCCCAACGGGCACACTTCGATTTATCATTATGAATGTTGACAAAAGAAACTCTACCTAGAATTTGTGGTTCCTCAAAAATTTGGAAGTACCAAGGAAGAGCAGTAATCGCTTACTCAAGTGCCCTCAGGGGCAGTCGGATGATAGAAATGGGTAAAGCAGCCTGGATGTCATGTAACAAGGGGTGGTGAGGACTACAACGAATGGAAACATGTCTTCCCCCTTGGGTGGTTTTAAAACAAAGTTGAAAATTCCTTGACACTTAGCCCATGGAGAGGAGGGGTCTATGACTTTTCTCTCTACATCTTGGTGGGCTGGAGACTCAACCAATAGAGTACAAGGAAAGCGGCACATTATGACCTCTGAGGATAGGTCCTAAAAGGCCAGGTGGCTCTTGCCTTGTTCTGCTGGAACACCTGCTCTTGGATCACTGTGCCGCCACGTAGCAAGCCCGACTATCCTGAGGCTGCCAAGTCACAGAAGACACACAGGAAGACCACATGGAAAGAATGGGAGATGCATACAGACTTGGGGATACCCAAGGAGCCCCAAGTCATCCCAGCCCAAGTACAAGATATGTGAATAAGGACACCTCCAGATGACTTCGGCTCCCCGAAGTCTCCCCAGCTGAAGACCCAGACACAGTGGAATAAAAGCAAACCATCCCCACTATGTATGCCTTGTCCAAATATCTGACTCACAGAATCCATGAGCATGATGAAAGGGCTACGTGCAGTTTTAGAACACTAGGTGCTGAGAGGGTTTGCAATAGAAAACTAGAAATAGAAAACTAGAAATAGAAAACTAGAATAGAATACTAGAGCAATAGAAAACTAGAGCAATAGAAATACTAGAACACCTCCACTAAAGAGGCAGCCACTACTTTGTCCCGCTGACACAGCACCAGTGTCAGAAGACCCTCTCTGAAGTCAGAAACCTAGATTTGTACATGACTTTTCCAATTGGTAGAAGAATGTGTGGGCCAAATAAAACATGATTGTCACTGGATTTGGTCCTAAGACCATTAGTTTGCAACGCCTCATGTAGTATGTAGATTCTATGGAGGCAAAGGGATGTGCGCTTGGTGATGGCCACTTTCAAAGAGCACAGTCAGTGGTTCAGACCACCTTACTATCGCCACCCCGCACCACACTAGCTTTTGTTGCTGCTTTTCCTTAGATGACATTAGGCAAGAGTCAGCTCTAGATAAGTCTGAGAAACTCCCCCCAAAATTCCTGAAGAACACTCTAGGATTTGCTTTAGTTTTAAATCTCCAATGGATTTTAAGGTCCACATTCTAACACCAAAAGCCATGGTGATAACATTCAAAGTCAAGGGCCAGTAAGTATGGAAGTCACAAATATGAGTTCAAGCACCAGGCCTGGAATCCATGGTCTATAAAGCAGAGCAGGAAGTCAGTTGGGGAATAAAAGGTGAGCACATAGTCTAGTACATAATAGTAGCTCAATAAAAGATAAGTGTATAAATGAATGGATGGATAAACAACCATTTCAATAGATGATTTGTCTAATCTTCCTTTAAACTGTATTTTGGCATCTCCACAAAGACAAAACCACAACCTAAATTCGCTTAGGTCTTAAAACTTATGTAAATTGTTAAGTCTCTAAAACAGAAATGACAAATTCTCCCAAGTTTCTATCTCTGCTGGAGACTGACCAGTACAGCTAGTTCACTGTAATCCACTATAGAATAAAACCTTTGCCAAAAATGAAAGTATTAAACAGACGAACAAAACAGGCCACTCTCATTTAAACTACGAAGTAGGAAGTTTTGCATACAAGTCAACATTTACTTCTGGAAGAAAAAAAAACAGACTCCTATTTGCACCTCTAATTTTTACCAAATAGCACCCATGCCTAAATTAATCTTTTTGTAAGTGACTAGGGTTTTGTGTGTCTGTTGTTTTCATTCTCTTTATAAGGAGCAGAGAAAAGAAGGCACATGAGACTCCACAAGAATGTTTACTTTCAAATAGGTTGCCTTCAACAAATTAGCATTCTATTTACCTTCTGTGAAATCACTGCACCACAGCCATCTGTAGAGGAGGCTATGATATAAATGATCATATCAAGACTGAGTATATGAAAGACGACTTGAATATGAACTCCGAGAGCAAATGCAAATCTGCCACCATTCTGTGATCTGCTCAGAGAAGGATGGCTCCGAATGGGCAGACATTGACACCACGGCCAAAGGATTCCTTCCATTCCTTTCCTTTCTGCCTGAGTTTGGCCCCAGGCCTGCACACACAGGAAGCCCTTGAGACAGGTGAAGAATGCCTGCTGTCCCCTGGCCACACTACGAACGGGCATTTCTGAGATTCCATACAGGGTACAGCAGGAAATTCTGGTTTCTTTGCTATTTATGAGAAAATGCTGAAGACCACGACGTGCCAAGAGTTTACAAGGAGATGGGAGGACACATCCTTACCACCAGCTCTCCTGATAATATCCCCTCCTCCCCCACCTCCGTTTTATCACATGTACTGGGTGAGCCTGGAGGAGGAGAATGAGGTGGAAGCTTGAAATTATTATCCTGAAGCGTATAAAGTCACTCTGAAAGCTTCTCTGAGTCAAGCTGGGTTCAAGACATTGCTTGACCCCATGGCAAGTGGCTCATGACGGGCCCAATAAATTCTGAGTTTCCAGTCATCACACCGGGCTCTTCTTGATTTATATGAACCCAGGATTCCACAAGTCATGACTACAGGGAAGCAAAGGATCCTGTGTTGCTGTAACATGTACCGCTGTTTCAAAATGCTCCGCTGCAGTGAAGCTGCATGTTCAGTGAGTTAACGATATTGGTGTTGGTACAGGTAAGGTCTACGTTTGGGAGAAAGCATGCGCGTGTAAGAGAGGGCAGAGACCTAGAACAAAGCTTCATTTTATAGATAAAATGAGCCATTTATCTTTTCTTTCTGAGCTAATATCATGTAGTATCCTGAATACCACTAAAAGCTGGCTTTTAAATAAATAAATCTTCCGATCAGAACTCAGAATTGAGGCAGACGGGCAACTAAACGACCCCAAAACTCAAATTCAACCCACTGATGTAACAATAAAGATCATATTTATCTAATTAAGCTAATAAAACGTAAATTCTGCCCACATAGTTCCATAGTAAAGAAAGGAAAAAGGGGAGATTCACACTAAAGAAAGCTGTGTGTTGATGGATTCAAGGATAACCATTAAGCTAAATTTCTCTAGAAAAGTTTGTCACTTCTATGAAAACCATTCAAAATGATCAGTACCTTAGCAGCTCTAAGCAGAGGTTAACAAAAGCTTGGTTTCCTTTAAAGAATTTATCTTTTGTTTGCTCTCCAGTCCCAGACGGCATCACAAAATAAAGAACAGATGGTGGAGACTAAACGAGGAGACCCTGAAGGTGAAAGTTTTCAAAGATGCACGAATTTAAACGTCTACCTCTGAAAAAGACAATCCCCACGCCTATGAATTAAGCTGATCGTGTGTTTTCACAACATGCCTATCATCACAGCTGAGGCCAAGTACACATCCTCGGTGACAAGAAGAATCAAGAAATGGTGTTATCTGGGACCATCTATTCACTGGTCCAGAAACCCAGCTCATGTATCGAAATGTTTGCTTCTTCTGGCGTCTCTGGGTTAGACCAGGGGTTTTCAAACTTTGTAAAAAGTCACCTTTGTGGCAGTAGAAGCTTAAACAGAAGTGTGAACAAACCAGTTAAATGCAGAGCTGCCCCAGCTGAAGGGTGCCTGTGGTGGTCTGAAGCGGGTGGCAGAGCCTGGCCTGTGCCCCGCACCCACCCTCCTCTAGGGCTCAGTGGAGCACAGTTTGAAAAACCATCTGAGACTTAATCTACAGCATCATGGGCTAAAATGAGACCAAAACACTAAAGCAGGAAAACATCAGAATGAATGAAATGTAAAGGACAAACTAGGTTACTTTTTCTACATTAGACCAACCCAAAGGTCAACAGGTTCCAACATTATTTTTCTCACTTTAGTGTTTTAACAGAATTAATTTACTGATTTCCACTTGGCAGTATATGCCCGCCTTCTGGGCAACTAAGCCATGTTTTCCCCAAAACCTTATAACATCTTTATTACTGACCCAAAAGATATTAGTCAGAAGAGGGGTTTTCTTAACTGATGACCCTCGTTGTAAAACTCTCCCACTAAAGAACAGTAATTCACCATAGTCTTTGCTAGAAAAATAAAATAATTGGAGAATTAAATGATAGTATAAATCTGGGCACATAAAGCCCTGAAACCCAGATCACTGTAAAAATTCTTAGTTCAGGAACCCTTAAGAAAAGGAACAAACCATTAAAATTAAACTGAGTTATAAAATCCTAACAAGGGATTTTTTCTTTTTAAATGCTAAGGAACTACCTTCCCTAGCCCACTTAGTTTAACCACAAGGTCTAAACAATTGAAAACATTTTACCTTCCTCCCCATATGAGAAATTAATGTCGCTATCAGGAAACACTCTTGGAAAGCATTTAGTATCCTATGTAATCTAGCCTCTACCCACTTTGCAAAATCATCTGCCACGACCTAACAAAGATATGCAGCACAGACCTACTCACATCCTCATGGCTCCTCAATACTGTCTGCTCATTTCCATCTCATGCCATCTCTCCCAGACATCCTCACCCCTCCTGCCAACGAATCCAAATCCAACTCTTCCCCAGACTCAACCTGACAACAGGGCTCCCTTGAACGGCCATCTCCCAGGCCCACAAAGGCCCAGAGCACCAATAGCTCATTCCGTCCCTTTGGCTGTTAACTGTACACCTTCTCTGTTACCCACCTCCTCCCACGGATACAGCGGACCGTGAACTAGTATGAAGGGCCTGCGGCTCACTTTTCTGCTCTACCTTATAGAGGGTATCCCCAGGCTGCACCCCCATGGGACGCACAAACACTTGTCGAATAAATACGTATGTTTATACATTATTCTCAATAGTCACTCATCTACATGAGACAGTACAGACATTTATACGAAGCAAGTGAAACAAAGCAGAATTTTGTTTTCTACTACCACCTACACCCTTGAGTCTTTTACCAGCTGATGCTTCTCCCAACTATCATTTATGTTTGTTTTACTATGCTGTTTATCTCAGGACACACTCTGATTAGCCTTTGTCGTAATAAATCTCCAATATCCCCGACGTTGTTTAGAATGCGTGGCTGCCTGATGAGTCAAGGCAAAGATTTACAAGGAAATGGTGCCTTCCCTTCGGTTAATGGTGCTGTACCCTCCCAGTTTCACTGAAGAGCCTCACCCCAAAGTAGTTCAAGCTCAAGCTATAAAGTTATAGGATTAAAGGGCCAAAGAATGGAGAGAACGGCTCTTCTTCTGTCCCAAGGTTCCTGGAAAAGATGACCAAAATCTGGTGGGATGGGACAGAACAAAAGTGCACGAACAGCCTGGTGACACTGCCTTAATCTCTACCAAACTTGAGTTGATAAGCTACACTCTCCCATTCGGTACAAAGGTGGCAAAGAGACTTGAGAAAATCTAGTCTGCAATGGAGTCGAAAGCAAAATCCTTCGCTCTGATTTTCCAGAGCACTGTCCCACTGAGACAGGGGAAAATAAGAAACTAGATGCAGGATGCACGTTTCACACGTGGCCAGCCCATCTGAGCCTGCCATCTGAGACCTGCCCAAACAGAAGAAATCACACTTCAGGACTCCACGAATCCCAAGTCACCTCCGCTATAGCCTCTTTAGCTCCCCTGTCACCCATGAGGTGTTCAATCATCACTGTGGCTACGTCAAAGGGGACTGGGTCTACTTGGACATCGCTAGGTGAACTGCTGCAACCCCGACAAGTTCCCAAGAAAGCACAGTGGTGCAGGGAAGCATTTAGCGCCAAGGTTCTCAGGTCGTGCCATGCACAGTGAACCCTCCACCTGAGCCCAGAATCCCTCCCGGATAACATCCTCACTGCTCTCTTAGGAGCTCAGGCCCAGCTGCACAAACTCTGGAGGAAGGCAGGTGGGGTGGCAAGCAGGGAGAGGAGCCCCCAGTCCAAGCTGATCAGACCTCCAGGCTGTCCTTGTGAGAGAAGGGGCAAGAAGCTGGAAGTGGTACGTGGGTTGTGGTTCCTGGTTTCCATCGGTTCGTCCAGACCCTGCCTAAGTGTAATGAACACTGCGGGTTCTATGTTTATCAACACGCCAAGCTGTGTGGAACTAGATTTTCTCTGATGTCTGGGATAAAAATTAAGTCCCAGGGCTTCCCTGGTGGCGCAGTGGTTGGGAGTCTGCCTGCCGATGCAGGGGACGCGGGTTCGTGCCCTGGTCCGAGAGGATCCCACATGCCGCGGAGCGGCTGGGCCCGTGAGCCATGGCCACTGAGCCTGCGCGTCGGAGCCTGTGCTCCGCAACGGGAGAGGCCACAGCAGTGAGAGGCCCGCGTACCGCAAAAAAAAAAAAAAAAAAAAAAAAAAAAAATTAAGTCCCAAAACATGCTGGACACACAGAAACGCACTTTGCATTGCGTTGTGGAATCTGAACCCTGGGCTGTATGTTATTATTCAAAAAAAGTTTATTAGAGATATAGAGCTGTATCAGCACAATGTGAGGGAGAAAAACTACCCTTTAGTAAATACATATTTTTTTGTTTCTAAATATTCAAATGATGTTTTAGGAAATGATGGTGTTAATAGATGATTATTTAACAGTCCATACCTAACAAAAATAAAAAGTTGGCAATTCCACATTTATTCTCAGGTTTTATATACCTGTGAAATCCAAATTCTGAGACTACTGACTTAGAAAAACTCTATTCCAAGCCCCTTACTTGAGGGATAAATTATTTTGCCTGCAGAAGTGGGTGGTGTGCTAAAGGTCACACAGCAAAGTATGACCTCGAAAGTGGCAGAGCCAATTCTGTACCCGAATCTTCAGCTGGGCAAGTGTGCCATGATGCCCTTTATGAAGTTAGGGCAACACACTGTAACTCCATGAAACAAATGTGATTACTTTTTAACTGTTTTGAAATACGTGTTAAATAAATACCACTTTTACTCACAATTAAAACAGAATTTGGCTAAAGGATGTTTATAAAATTGTTTCATTGTTTTAAAGCTATAAATGAAGCTTAGATGCCATATGCCGACTCAAGGATGGGTATCTACATATTACTTTAACATACGGGTGAAATTCCACAGATACCTACAAATGTAAAAATAACTAGCTATGCCTTGTGAATAGGTGTAATAGTACTAGCCTAGCTTTCTTTTTTCAATGAATGGCTGTTGTACACATGGCTGTATAGAACTCTGGCAAGAACAACGTTTCCATCAAGGACAGATTCAAGTGCTAGGCCGATAAAATCCGAAGTGGGCAATTCTGAGATTGCAACAGGAAAAAGCCAAATAAACTAAGGGTGAAAACCATGTGGCATATAGTTTGAGAGTTATGAAGGACTAAGTATTGGTCTTCATTTAAGAGCTAAAGGGATACTGTAAAAATAAGCAATTTTCAAGCCTGTTCTTCCACAGATTTTGAAAAGCTTGGTTCCTAACTGTTTCTCATGAAAGTCACTATACTGAGGGGCTATTCATGGCAAACCACCTGGATAATGTCTATTTCTAGACCCCTAACTGATCATAACTGTAAAGGTACTCTCTTCCGAAGTACTCTCATATGTACAATAAGCAGCTAAACTCAGCCAGTTCTCCCCCGACGGCTCCATAACCAGGGCGATTCTGGTTGGGCCCTGTAACAATGAGGCAGCTGGCCCTGCCAGTCGACATAAGACAGGTGCCCATTGGCAACAAGGGGCACTACCAAATAGACCCTTTGAAATTCTTTATGGCATCCCCCTTACACAGCCCCTGTCTGCTATTTTCACTCTCTCTCCTCCTTCCCGTAAGCTGACTCTCACCTCACTTTCCTTTGAGTCACATGGAATCCATCATCGGCAGATATGACTAAATGACTTGTCTTTCAGGGTCTGATTACTCTGTTTAGGTGAACGGGTGAACTGGCGCTTGCTGTCCAGGAAAATCGAAAAGATGCTGAATTCATGAGCACGGTTAATTTGAATTCTCAAGAGTGGTTCAAACAGAGCAGGCTGCTTGGAACAGAAATTTGCAACTCAGATATTCTGACCTTTTAAATGCCATCAAAAGTGTAACGTAAGTGTACTTTACTTCTGCCTATAGTAGCATAAATCAGAATAACAGGCTTAATTAGTTTTGTTTGCAGTAAGCTGAGTTATTAAAAAAACACAACTCCTTGAGAGCAGTTGGTGTTGCCATCTGGCACATCCCCTTGCTCCTGGTCTTTCCTTCTGTTTCTTGTGCTCCAGAAGCTGACACTTCTCCAGACAGAACCTTTTGGCTATGAAGACAAGCGGATGGGTGAGAATGCGACTAAGGTCAACCCATCATCACAAGGCTGTTTATCTGGAGGAGTGTGGTCTTGGGGTGGGGAGAGTCCGTGTGGGAGGAAGAAGGGCAGGAAGGCTGTTGGCCTCTCAGGCCAAGAGCAGGAATACTCCTTCCACCAAGAGTGCATCTCAAGACTTGATCATCCAGCTGTGAACAAGTGGACCCCGTCTAACCGAATGAGAGACTCCCAGGCAACAGATCCCAGCTCCCCTCCTGCACCTCCAGCTCTTCTCTGGAACCTAAGCCCGAGTCTACTGACATGCACCTTGTCTCACTCATCATTGCAGGTCGCTGGTTTTCTGGAATTTCCAACAGGAATGGGGCAAGACCGGGTCCCTATTCCATTTAGGGTCTTTACTGTTAACATTACCCCTACATCAAGTGCCTTGAAAGTCTGGAAGATTAAATGTCTTCTGTATAAAAATGACACCTTTCCTTGGGAGTCAGCGGTACTCTAGTCCTCTACTAACTGGCAATTGGCCTTGGGTAATTCACTGAACATCTCTGGAAGTCAATGTTCTCAATCAGAAAATGGGAAGGTTGAAGTGCATAAAATGTAGAGGACTTTACAGCTCCAAGTGTTATGATTGAAAGTGCCCATGGGCTTCCCTGGTGGCGCAGTGGTTGAGAGTCCGCCTGCCGATGCAGGGGACATGGGTTCGTGCCCCGGTCCGGGAAGATCCCACATGCCGCGGAGCGCCTGGGCCCGTGAGCCATGGCCGCTGAACCTGCGCTCCACAACGGGAGAGGCCACAACAGTGAGAGGCCCGTGTACCACAAAAAAAAAAAAAAAAAAAGTGCCCTGATTTCTTAGCGTTAAAATAGACATTCTCGGGCTTCCCTGGTGGCGCAGTGGTTGAGAGTCCGCCTGCCGATGCAGGGGACACGGGTTCGTGCCTCGGTCCGGGAAGATCCCACATGCCGCGGAGCGGCTGGGCCCGTGAGCCATGGCCGCTGAGCCTGCGCGCCCGGAGCCTGTGCTCCGCAACGGGAGAGGCTACAGCAGTGAGAGGCCCGGGTACCACAAAAAAAATAAAAAATAATAAAATAAAATAAAAAAATAGACATTCTCAATTAACCAAATAAATATATACATACTCATGTATCTATGCCCCCCAATGCAATTCATGCTTTTTAACCTTTTTGAAACAACTAGCAATTATGGACGCTCAGGAAGCTGTAGCTGCACACCATCCAGATCAGGGGTTGCCCCTGACAGCCAAAAGACCCCTCAGTAATTGGAAGAAAGATGAGAAGCCCTTTCAGAAGACCTTTCTTTATCATCAAGAAGGAATGTACCTGACTAGAAAAACCAACTCACTCAGGAAGCATCAGAGACTGCCTTTGAAGTTCTGATCATCAAAAGGTAACCAGAACATTCTATCCCTCAACCATAGCAGTAGGCAAAAATGGGGCTATAAATATTTTGTCTGCAAGATTTTTAAATGTAAGGATCCACTTTGCTTTATATAGCTGAAATTGAAATGAAGGCATTCAATGTCTTCAATGCATTTAATAATTGATGAAATATGCATACAAGAACACTCAGTACGTGAGAGAGAAGCAAGTAACTGAAATACAGATTTAGAGCAATCACCCAACCCAACCTTTCCCCATAACATATCCTGTCTCATAGAAAAGCCCACAGAAGGACTAAATAACTAAGGATCTGAAGAAGGAAAAAACTAAAATATCATTCCCGAAGTTTTCGTTTACCTGTAATTGAATATGTGCCTAATTTCAATCCAGGGCCAAGACCAAATCCCAAGACTTTTTGTACCCTTCCATAACGATTCAAGTACAGTAGCTCTATAATACATTTAACTCTTTGTTACATGAAAACTGTAAAGGACCCAACTGTGTGTGAATAACCCAGTCATTGTCTTATCTTAAGGACAAACTAGTATTGCCTTTATAAAGATGATAAAGCAAGCTACTGTTCCTCTGCCATTTTGTCATTTCTAAACACCTCTTCTGCTTCTCTGCTGTTGAAGAATCCCTGGTCTCAGAAAGAGGAGCCACTCTTTCTATTGGAAACTCTTGAATGACACTCTAAAGAGAAGGCAGTTTATGTCAGGAACAGCAGTAACTTGAACCTCACTCTTTTGCAGATTAGAGACGTATAAACTAGAGCTGAGATTTCATGTCTGTATTCGCAAGTGCCCCATGGCCTACTCTCGATGCTGAATCCTTAATTTCCTAGAACCCTTGAAAATCAGCCCATTTCAGAAAATGAAATTATTCTTAATATCTCCCAGAATCAAATTCAAAAATAAGTATTTTTCTTCAAATGTACACAAAGCTTACCATAAACATTATGCATTAAAGTAGTACTAAGGCCAACCTGATTGTTCCAAAGTACCCAAGAAGCAAAAATAGCTGAGTTGTTACACAGGTTCCCCAGTGCACCGGAAGGAGAGCGTTCCTATGAAACCTTTCGTAAGCCGAAATGGGATAAAGTAAAGCAGCAATTACCTTAGGACACATCTGGCTAACAGATGCACAAAGGAAATCGAGATAAAGCACAGGTGCTCATAGACAGTTTAAAGCTACGGTGGCCTGAAGCTAAGTGTGGTTCCCGGGGAAGGAGCTTGGCGGTGCCACTCTCCCTGCTCGGGGGATCCACTGCCTCTACAGGGGCTCACTGCAAAACAAATGCTGAACGCTATTTTTTGCTTTTCACCTTTTTCATAAAATTGAAAATCCGCTTTAGATTTCTTTCAGTTAGTGAAAACAGGTACAAAGGTAGGTCCTTGGTAAAGCAAACTTTTGTAAAGTAGGGGACACCTGTATTACAGAAATACTTCAATTATCTGAAATATAGTCAAGACCCAGAAAACAAGCAAAAACTTTTTCAGCCCAAATAACTGATAGATGCATGACACATGTACCGTGCGCAAAAGCTCATGCACTTTACTCATAGAAGGATACTTCAAGGTCACTTACTCTTATTTTCAACACAGTTCTAATCAGTGTGATTATCCATTTTCCCAAGGGAAATGGATAATCACATTAGATTATCCATTAAAAAGAGCAGAGCAGAAATTAGAAACGATGAGGATATGATGTTAAAGCCAGGCCGGGTGAGGGCAGCAAGGAATATTGCGGAAGCATGCTGGTACTAGAAGTGACTGAAAATCTATTAAAAGTAGATACTGAAAAAAAAAAAGCCACCTGGGGCCATTTAATGTAGGGACTCACAGTTCTATCTAGCTTCAGAGTTTCTCAACATCAGAAGTGGCTAAAATGAGAAATTTTAGAGCCTAGGTCCATAAAGTGCAGCACACTGGCCCAACGGTGCTATGCAAGTAAAACTTTGTTTTCAAGCTTTTGCAAAGTTTGGCTTCACATTCTTACTTCTGAGCAGCGGAGCTTGACTACACTGATGCCTCCAGAATAAGGTATCATTACTATGAGTAAACGTAGAGGCTTAGAGCAAATCACCGCTTCTGTACTCACTTGACACTCGTGAAAATGAGTTATCTGACGAAATGGAATACTCACCCTAATTCTGTTCTAAGGTAGGTTTTTTCTGAGTTATTTCAGTTGAAAAGATAAAGGCATTACTAACTCAATGGTATTTTTTCTATTATGTGTATCTTCTGAAAACCTGCAATGGATCCCCAAATACAAATGTTTAATTGATTTCAACTGGGTCTAAAGGGCTCAACCATAATTAGGGGAATGGGATTCCTCTGGCTTCACAGCATCAACGGGCTTATGTGACTGAATTCCAAGGCACTTGAAGATTTGTTTGCTAAACAGAATCAACTGAATAGTTGGCATTGTTCACATGCAATATTAAAGTTACTGAAATATATATACACACGCACAGCATATAGATAATAGAGATAATCTCCTTAGAAGATTAACATTGTCCCCTAGATTTAAAGAATGTTTATAGCTTTGTGCTATTATTGCCAGTGCAGTTGAAAACCTTACATTCTACTAGAAATTACCTTTCTAAGCCATCTAGGTTTTCCAATAATAGTTCACCTCTTAGATATTTTGCAATATCTCAAACTATATTTTCAACATTAAGCATTCTATGTCATTAAATCAAAATGTATTCTTATGATGAATGCAACATGCTTTGCACAAACAGGTATAGTACAATCGATTGATTTTTCCAAAACATCTTAAAATTGATGTCCTATCAAAGTGAATATAAGGCTACCAAATTACCATACTGAAGATTGAAGACCAAAAACTACTATCTAGTTCTTTAACCATCTACGTGTCAGCTCACACAACAGAAAATACACTCAGAGGACCTCAGTTAAAATCAGTTCTGTAGGATTTCCATAACTGTTAACTGCTGACATTTTTCTCCCAAGAGACATTCAATTTCTATTGTCCAAATTCATTCATAAGTGATGGTCTGACTTTCTCTAAGCAAAATAAAAGATTTATGAGAGCAATCTCTCATGCCGTAGTGCACCACTACTTAATTCACAGACAGCCTTGCTTCAGAGAAACTCTGCTGGGCTCTTCCACACATAGGTTATCTCACCCCTAGCAGACAAGGCCATTTTTGTGTTATCAGCGTCTTTCGTTTACTCATTAACAGAGAATAACAAGCCGTCTTAAAACTCAAGGTAAAACCTATAAACTGGGAGATTTGAAATGCAGGTTCTCTTGTGGGAAATATTCGTTAGGATTGCAGGTGCCGCGTGATCTACATTCACCAAAAACATCCACTGGAAATAGGTTACAAACTCCTGTGCTTCTTTGTCCAGCGGGATGTGAAGGCTTGAAAAGGTCGTCTTAAACGACTCATATGCCAGAGTTTCCCCGAATTAACCAAATAATCCCACCCACCAAAAACTCAAATTTTCAACCCATACCCCTGAAGAAGTACATTATCAGATAGCCTTGGTCTGGGGTTGAGAGGGGTGACGTTTTCCAGTACCTGCTGGCGTCAGTCCTTCTCGGTCCTGGAGTTCAGCAAAAGAAAAGAAGAACTTTCTTCTTCGGAGGACGCTTGGGTGTTTGAGAGCTTCCCTCACACCAGCCCATCTTATCCAACAACCACGCACCTCGGCCAATGGTTTCCACCTGGTCTGCTCATTAGAATCACCTGAAGGGCTCTTTTTACAACGTGCCCAGGCCCAGTACCAGACCAATTCAATGTGCATCTGAGTGTGGGATCCAGGCACCAGTGTTTTTTCAAAGTCAGCCCAGTGATTTTAGCCTGCAGCCAAGCTGAAAAACGCTGCTCTAGAGCAGTGATCTTGAATCAGAGTCCATTTTGCCCACTCCCTACCCCAGGAACATTTGGTAGCATCTGGAGACACTTTTAATTGTCACAACTGGGGGTTGCTTATGGGTAGAGCCCAGGATGCTGCTACGCCTCCCAAAACGCACAAGACAGCCCCTCACAACTTTCACCTGCTTTTTGTTAATGCAGAAACATTCAAGGGCTCATCCAAAACACTCACCTCTCACACCAACCCCACACAGAAGGATTCTGTAAATGACTCAGCAAATTTGCAGTTTGGGATTTACCTTGCTGCTGGTTCCTATCTGTTTATAAGACAATAATTCAACCCGACTGTGGGGGGATTTAAAAATATGAAAAAATCATGTCTCACTATCCATATCAAAAATTAATTTGTAACAGCGGGATAAACACAAGCTACCAGGGCCCAAGTTTATAGGTTGATGATCCGTAAACACCTCATCGTGCCTCTTCATTTTCCAATTAATTATTGAAATAAAAATGCAATGCAGATGGACTACAAATACACTTTGGTGAGGATATCCACGGTCAGAAGATGTCACTTAAGAATGAGAAAACCCGAAGTAAACACAAGAATTAAACTACAGTGTCATTCTAAACAATGCATCTATGTTACATCAAATTTTTAACTGAATAAAATTGTTAAATTTTAAAAAACCATTTGCCTGACCATGAAATTTATCTGAACCCAGGCAATAAGATTCAATGATTAACGCCATCCCTATCTAGCGACAGACCTTACTTTATACAAAGAATTGCTTAAAAATTGCACCTAAAATCCCTTCTTATAAGTTAAATCACTCATTAAATTAGAGAAGTTCTTTACTTAAGTAAGCCTTTTTGTAAGGAGAAGAACCATTTTGTAAGTGAACCAGCTGCCCTTAAGTAATCTTTATTTTGGTTCAAGATAAAAAGTTTGCTCAAAATAGTGCACATTTACTTCTCATGCTCATTAAAAAGTAATCAAGAAGTGGAAAAGTCATTAACTTTACCTTCCTGTTAACACATTACCCCCTGAAGACAAGTTTCATGGCCGATGACACATCTTGTGATAGTAACACAACCAAAATATCTTTTTAAATGACTTTCATCTCTTGTGAGAACTGCACAGCTGAGGCTGCCCACAGCAATCAGGGCAGCGTCTCCTGGAAAGAGTGAGGGAAGGATGTCATCAACAAAGTAAAAGCCCCAGCCAGCCCGGTGGCTTCAACACAACAGGTGAATTGGCTTCTCCCAGCTTTCACCTCCCAGCACGTAACAGAGAAAGCAACAGCAGCCGATCTTTCCCATTCTTTCTAGTTCCATATGTGCTTAAAACACTGGACGTATTAGAAGCCAAGCTTCAGGAGTCAATTTTCAGCACTACGAGAAAACGATGAGGGTGAAATGGAATCCAACAGGTAAATCCCCAACTACAATATTGAAAATTTACCCCTTCGTGTCACTGCTAAAATTGGCGGCCTCCAGCACTGCTCAGAGCTGACTGCACATAGCCTCCGGAGCAGCTTTCGAATAAAGTGAAAAACCCCAGATATTTTGGATGCAGAAACCCCACTTCATAAAACCAATCGTTTTAGTTCTAACTCGGCCACAGCTGACATAAAAAAAGACCCTCACAATTCTTTTAAGTTTTTTTTTTTTCCTCTCTTGAGTTTCAAGTGGTTTCATAACAAAGATGCAGAAAAGTAAACCTCTTCCAAACGGTTTAGAGCTGCCTCAGCCAATGCAGTGGATGTTGCACTTTGGAAACCTAAGGAGTGTCCAAACACATCTGTACATTTAAAGGGGAATATTTAAACAACCAGAAAGATGACTCGCCATGTAAAAAGGCATGCTACTCAAGCACTGACATATATCCACTACCAAACGTAAAATAGATGGCTAGTGGGAAGCAGCCGCATAGCACAGGGAGATCAGCTCGGTGCTTTGTGACCACCTAGAGGGGTGGGATAGGGAGGGTGGGAGGGAGACGCAAGAGGGAGGAGATATGGGGATATATGTATAGCTGATTCACTTTGTTATACAGCAGAAACTAACACACCATTGTAAAGCAATTATACTCCAATAAAGATATTTAAGAAAAGGGAAAGAAATCATCTGATGCATTTCAGATGCAAAGGGAAGTCACAGAGTCATGCTAAGGCCCCCAACACAATGGAGAACATCCTCAAGGAAAAGTAAGGCATATTTACAGGCATTCAGGCAACCCAGCGTCAAGCCTGTTTAAGGACACCCTAGTTCTTTTTTAATGTTATTGTTTTTCATAATAAATACTCATTTCTTTCTGCACATAAGCTGTTAGCTGAACTCAAAAACCTTTGGTCACCTGTTCCAAGAGAGCCCTTGTAGGAAACTGCACACAAGCAGGAAAATGTTCAAGATAGAGAAATCTTAGATTGGTTCTATTTTTATCTTCAATGCCCACAAATCTCACCCTGACTACTCAGGGTCCCACGGAATTATCGTTCCTCTCCTTCCCCTGCCCCCTCCTCCCCAATATTCTCCAGGCTACCTGGTAACTGCATAAAATAGAACAAATGGAGTGGGAGACACACACATCATGATTTGGGGGCAAACGTGTGCTCCTCTCCCCAACCCGCCTCCTTACTAGCGCCTGCAGTTTCTAACATGGCCGCAAAGCCTTGCATCATTCATAACTCTCTACCCAGTGGCCCCAGCAAAGCGGTTCCCCGTCACGTACTGACCCACCGTTCATGCCACTGTAGACATTCCGGTGATGGGGTGACAGATCCTCTTGCGCCTGCCTTCGGAGGGTGCCCTCCCTGCTGCCACCGCCGCCGCCGCCGCCACCGCCGCCACCGCTGCCGCCGCCGCCGCCACCGCCGCCACCGCTGCCTCCGCCCACGTGTTTGTGATCGGGGCTCCCCCCGTAATGCTGTTTGAGGTGCTCCGGGCTGGTGCCCCGGGCCCTGGGTAGCTGCTCCAGGCTCCCGCCGACGGCGTGTTTCTGAAGATGCTCAGGGCTCCCTCCGCTGTGCCTGGCGTGCTCGGGGCTGCCCCCGGGCCTGTGCTTCTGTAAGTGCTCAGGGCTCCCGCTCAGCACGTGCTTGGGCAGCGTTTCGGGGCTGCTCCCCGCGTGCGGGTGCCTTTGCTGTTCGGGGCTGCCCTTGCACAAGGGTTTGTGGTGCTCAGGGCTGGGTCCTTTGAGGGCTTTGGTGGGCTCTGGGGTCGCGGAGGCCCTGGGCTTCTGCAGATGCTCAGGGCTGGCGCTCCTGTGCTTGGAGTGCTCCGGGCTGCCCTCGGCCCGGGGCTTCTGCAGGTGCTCCGGGCTGCCGCCGCTCGCGTGATGCTTGTGGTCCGGGCTGTCGGTGCTGCCTGTGCTGGAAGTGCTGCTGCCGTCGCCCACGTCCCGCACGTAGGGCGCCGTGGTGGCGGCAAGCTGGCAAAGGCTGGCCTGGCTGTCGATGGAGCAGCGGCTGCCCGCGCAGCCCGCGCCCTTCTCCTCGTCCAGCAGCACGCAGAGCTCCTTGAGCTCCATGTTCTCCTTCACCACCTCCTCCTGCTTCACCTCCAGCTCCTTCAGCTTCTGCAGGTATAAGGCCACTTCCTTGTGCATCACCCCCGCCGTGTAGCGGCCCAGTCTCTGCCACTCCCGGGACACCCTCTTGCCCTTCTGCCGGTCGTCATCCAGGAAACAGCAGAGGTCCCTCAGTTCCTGGTTGTCCTCCTGGAGTTTCTGGTTAATATCCTGAAAAGAGACACACAGCCATTCAAGCCAGGTATGCGTGGGAGGCGACACCAGGCTCAGACTTCTGGGAGCCAGGGAGCCTGGAATGGGTGAATTCTCTGTGATGATAGCGGAGGGAGGGAGAAGGTGAGAGGAAGCTACAGATGTGTAGCTGTCCAAAAAATTAACAATAATGGGTATTGATTCTGCTCCCTGCCCCATGCTTTACTTGCATTATCTCATCTACTTCTCACCAAACCCTCAGGGGATATTATGGTTCTTTTACAGACAGGGAAACGGGACCTCGCAAAGCTTCACTTGTCCAAGGTCATCCAGTCAGTCTTTAGGGAGCAGCCGGTTCATTAACAGGAAATCAGTAGGCTCCCTGCCCCACCTTCAAGGAAGAAAGATGGCTGCTTGTGATCTGTGAAAGGCTTAACAAGCTCTGAGGCAACAGGCCTTTCGTCAGCGCAAACGACAAACACTGCCTAGGTGTTCAGCCCACGACCCGGAGAAGCAGCCCCAACCCCTGCATGAGCGAGCAGCAAACTGTCCCCTGGTGGCGTTTCAGTCCTGCCCATCCAACCCTACTTGCCATCCTCCCTGCACGGCTCCCAGGCAGCTCACCTGGAACTCAGGTTCTTGTGTGATATTCAAACTCCCCCCCTCCCCCCAAATCGCACCTCTCAGCAAATGCCACCTCCACCCATCCTGTCGCCCTTTATAAGAACCTGTGGTTATGCCTGGCACCTCCTTCTCCCTCACCTCCCAGTTCCGAGCCAAACACGTCTCCTGAACTCTACCTCCGAAATTTACCTTGTCACTCCCATGCTTCAACCCTTAAAAGGGTCTCACTGCCCTTAGGATAAAGTGCAAAATCCTTTAAGTCTCAAAAGGACCCCAATCCTCTTAACTGGCCTACTTCTCCAGCATGAACGGTGATTCATTCATGAATATTTAGTAAGCATCTATTATGTGCCAGGTACCTGTCCAGGTGCTAGGGACAGATCAGAGGACGCAGCAAAGCCCTTGCCATCCTATGGCTTTCATTCTGGTGGGGAAGACTAACAAAAAAGCAAGTATAGAACATAATGTCATAGAGTGAAAAGTGCTGGGAAAAAGACTAAAGCAGGCTAAAAAATACTATGTTTTAAGAGAAGGCACCTCTGCAGAGAAAGAAAACATTTGAGCAAAGACCTGGGTGAAATAAAGGCACAAACATTTGCTGGAAGATGATCCCAGGCAGAGCGAAAGGCAAGTGTAAAAGCCCCAAGACAGATGTGGCTCAAGTTGCAGCAAGGCCAGTGGGCCTAAAGCGGAGTGAGCAAGGGCGGGCAGCGCTGGGAAGGAGGTCTGGGAGGTGAGGTGCAAGTGGGTGGGCACCAGGGCTAGGTAGATAATGTGGGCCTCGTCAGCCACAGGAAGACTTTGGCCTGTTGACGAGCTGAGGATAGAGGACTAGACATGATGTGATTCATTCTGCACCATCATTCTGTGCAGAAAATAGACGGCTGGGGGATGGAAGGAGGCGGGTGACTGGAAGAGAGAGAGACAGGGTAAGGTGGAAGCTGGAAGACCAGGTAGGAGGCTACAAGGTTAGTCCAGGGAGAGGGAGATGATGGTGGCGGCTACCCATGGTGGCAGTGGACAAGGTGAGACCATCCCTCCCCATCATGCACAGAGCCCCACCCATGCTGGCCTGGCCTCAGGGCCCAAGGGACAAGCCCTTCCGCTCTTTCACTCGGAAAGCTTCCCCCAGCCTCTACACAATCTTTGTTTCTCACTTTACGGCACTTCCCCATAGAAGCCATCCCTGACCACTGATCTATGCTCTGCGAGGAGCCCTTCAACTTCCCCTCTGTTGCATTACAACTTCTAATCACATACGGTTGAGTCTATCAGTCAAGTCTCCATCCTCACTAGACCAGAGTCATGAGAATGGAGACCCGTCTCTTCTGTTCACCGCTGTGCATCCTACTGTAGAAACCTGAAACCAAGGAATTCAGAATTAACTGTGAAATCCCCACTTAGTCTCCATTCACACATATAGTAAAGGGGGTAGCTGTTTCTTGAAGCACCATAGTTTGGTGGGGGGTGAAAAGAGGACAGCTACCTAAGATTTCCCTTACTCCACAAAGCCTGAAAATCTCTGGTCTTGTGACTGTCATCCAATCCAGACCTAGAGGTACTCAGAGAGGGGACTTGATTCTCCCAAACTCAGGTTGATTCCAACACTTCCCCCTGATATTGACTAGGAAATAAACCATAAAACAGCTGCCACCCTGGAATCTGCCAAGCTGGAATCTCCTGGCAGTCATGAGGCCTAACGTGGGAGTGATTCTCAAGGCCTGAGGAGAAAGAGGCTCTGTGCCGCTTAGTTTTCAACTCAATTCTAACTCTTAGCATCACCAATCCTTGTGTCTAATGCCCATCTAGTCCTTTTGCTTCTCAGTGCCACTCTCTGACCTCAGGCCCGGCTGTTTCCAAAAGCCTCCAGGAGGCCTCCCTGCCTTGGTCTACCCCAGCCCCTAACTTCCCTTGCTCACTCCAATCCAAGCTCTCTCTGGCCAGACTGATCGTCAAAAACTCTCCCTGCAGGTAGTGTCTCTCCTGCCCCTAAACCCCCATTGCCTCCCCTTTGCCAAGGAAAATGAATAAACCCTTGGGCCAGGCCTACAAGGCTTTCTTCCTGCCTTTCTACTTTTAGCTCCCTCTAATTGTGAAGCAGCTAATTATGAACCCTGATTAGGTCTAACTTTCCAACTAGAAAATACTATCTTCTGCCTTCTATAGACTTACCTAAGAGGACAGATTGCTCTGATAAGACTCCACCAGCCCTAGAACAGCATCTGGTGTGCAGCAGCGCCAGGCTTGAATGAATGACTAAAGTATCCCATTCACTGCTCAACGCCTATAAGACACACTCCTTAGAGCACTCATTGGGCATCTTTTTTTTTCTTTCTTTCTTTTCTAATGTAGGTTACCTTAGCTTCTGGAGGGCAGAGTACATTCCAATGTCTTTCTTTGCATAACTGACACACTTGATTTGGTGTGTTGCATACAATGAATGCTTAATATGTGTTTATGGACTGACCAGCCCTTTAAAGCGCTAGGCCTATGGCCAAAACAGGATACAGCTCTAGCTACTGAGAAAATATTTCTTATTGTCGTTTTCAGCTAGCCCTGCTGTGTTGGAGTCTGTAGTAATAAGAGAATAAATTGTTCCTTGACACTGGTGCTTTATGGGAAATCAGAAGCTGTGGATATTCCGAGAAAATAATGCTAAACAAAATTAATCATTCTCAGCTTCACAGCTCATGCAGCTCAATATCAAAAAAACAAACAACCCAATCCAAAAATGGGCAGAAGACCTAAGCAGACATTTCTTCAAAGAAGATATACAGATTGCCAACAAACACATGAAAGGATGCTCAACATCACTAATCATTAGAGAAATGCAAATCAAAACTACAATGTGGTATCACCTCACACTGGTCAGAATGGCCATCATCAAAAAATCTACACCAATAAATGCTGGAGAGGGTGTGGAGAAAAGGGAACCCTCTTGCACTGTTGGTGGGAATGTAAATTGATACAGCCACTATGGAGAACAGTATGGAGGTTCCTTAAAAAACTAAAAATGGAACTACCATATGACCCAGCAACCCCACTACTGGGCATATACCCTGAGAAAACCATAATTCAAAAAGAGTCATGTACCACAATGTTCACTGCAGCACAATAGCCAGGACATGGAAGCAACCTAAGTGTCCATCGACAGATGAATGGATAAAGAAGATGTGGCACATATATACAATGGGATATTACTCAGCCATAAAAAGAAATGAAATTGTTATTTGCAGTGAGGTGGATGGACCTAGAATCCATCATACAGAGTGAAGTAAGTCAGAAAGAGAAAAACAAATACCATATGCTAACACATATATATGGAATTTAAAAAAAAAATGGTTCTGAAGAAACTAAGGGCAGGACAGGAATAAAGACGCAGATGTAGAGAATGGACTTGAGGACACGGGGAGGGGGAAGGGTAATCTGGGACAAAGTGAGAGAGTGGCATGGACATATATACACTACAAAATGTAAAACAGATAGCTAGGGGGAAGCAGCTGCATAGCACAGGGAGATCAGCTTGGTGCTTTGTGACCACCTAGAGGGGTGCGATAGGGAGGGTGGGAGGGAGACACAAGAGAGAGGGGATATGGGGCTATATGTATACGTAGAGCTGATTCACTTTGTTATAATGCAGAAACTAACACACCATTGTAAAGCAATTATACTCCAATAAAGATGTTAGGGCTTCCCTGGTGGCGCAGTGGTTGAGACTCCGACTGCCGATGCCGGGGACACGGGTTCGTGCCCCGGTCCGGGAAAATCCCACATGCCGCAGAGCGGCTAGGCCCGTGAGCCATGGCCGCTGAGCCTGCGCATCCGGAGCCTGTGCTCCGCAACAGGAGAGGCCACAACAGTGAGAGGCCCGCGTACCGCAAAAATAAAAAAAAAAGATGTTAAAAGAAAAATCATTCTCAGCTTCAAAAATTCTTCCACATTTAGCTTAATCCTCCCATTTCATAGAAAGTTTGTCATGTTCTTCTTCATCTAACTGAATTTCCATGTGAAAATATCCCCTTTGAGTATCCTACAACTATTCCTGTTTTCCCCAGAACTGGGAAGTAAATAGGACTTGTGCCACCATGGGCTCCTTCCCAAATGGAGTGAAATATATACAGTTGACCCCTGAGCAAACTGGGGATTAGTGGTGCTGACACCTGGCCAAGTTGAAAAGCCATGTAACTTATAGTCTGACCTCAGTACACCAGATCCACAATCATGGATTCAACCACCAGCAGATAGTAGCACTGCAGTATTTAGTAGTGAAAATATCCCTGTAAAAGTGGACCTGTGCAGTTCAAACCTGTGTTTTCAAGTGTCAACTGTACTTCTCAGAACTCTAGTTGGGGTAGAAGGGGCGTGTATTAGCCCATTCAGTTTTATCACAGTTCCTTTTTTTCCGTTATTATTCTTGCAAATATTATTTACTCTCCAATTATGAGCTATTTCCTCTGCCTTCTAATGAACAGCTAAGCAACCAGCTTGATAATAACCTTGTGAGCTAGTTTTTTCAAATCTATCACTGTAAGACTTGGGCCGTCTTTTTCAAAACAGTGTCTTTTTTAACACTGCAGCAGGCTACTGGATGTTGCCCATCTGTCTAAAGGGGGCTTTTAAAAGATTAAATCCATAATCACCCGAAATTCATATCATCCCAAATTTCATACATAAGATTCTCAAGTACTATAACTGTGGTTAAAGAGTTGTTTTAATTTGTTATTTTTCCATCATTGCAGGATGGGGAATTGGTGTGTTGGCGAACGAGGAAGAAAATTAATGTGCTGCAGATAAAAAATCCATAGAGATTGAATTGCCCCCAATACCCGCCCCCGCCCCCAGAAAATTCCAGGCCAGAGCAGTCTGGGTGTTGGTATATGCTCAGAAGTGCACGAACATGGTTCTCAGGAATCCATCCCTTTCAACAGCAGCACCCTAACCGGAATCTCCTTTCTCCAACCCCTTTTAGGATGACACATTCTAACCAGAGAATGTCAACTAGCCAAAAGAAAAGAAAATCAGCTTCTTTGGAACATTTCATATCTGTGTGACCTTAAGAAAGCTATTTAACCTCACTGTGGTTTCTTCATCTATGTATCATTTAATCTTCACACCTCAAGTGGAAATAATATCCCCATTTAGCAGATGAGAAAACGGAGGCTCAAAAAGGTTATTTGCCCAAGCTACCCAAATTGTCAGACTCCAAAACCTTTCTCTTTCCCACTCTGCACTACCTCCTAAATGTTTAAACACAAACAAGTCAGCCAGTGCTTGCACAGAGTCACAGGCCCCTCAAAGGAAAAGAACGATGCTCCCATTCCCCAATGTCCACAGCCACAGTACCACCTAGAAGCCTTGAAAATATTTAGATGCAATTTCAAAGGCAGCTCACAGAAAGAGGCATAAGAAAGAAAAGTGTTATGGCCTTAATTACCCTAAATTTACAGTCTTCAGCTGAGAGTCCCAAACCAACAGAGGCAAAAAAAAAAAAAAAGAAAGAAAATCCCTTCCTTCCAATTAAATGAAAATAAATTTTAAATGTACTATCGTTATCTCCCATTTCCTCCCACCCCACCTCTTTCCTTTTCCCCCTTGGTATCCATACATTTGTTCTCTAAGTCTCACTATTGATACTATGTATAAAATAGACAACTGTTGGGAACATACTGTATAGAGGAAACTCTACTTAATGCACTGTGGTGTCCTAAATGGGAGGGAAATCCAAAAGGGAGGGAATATATGTACACGTATGGCTGATCCATTTGGCTGTGCAGTAGAAACTAACACAACATTGTAAAGCAACTATACCCTAATAAAAATTAATAAAAAAATAAAGTGAAATGTACTATCACTTATTCAGTCAATCACATTTATGGATCACTATGGTGTCTAGGGAAGCTCTGAGCCGATATGTGGAAGGGAAGGAAGAAGGCTTGCCCCTCAGAGTTGGCCAGAGGCTTAGGAGGGGCCGCCATGTGGCTGCCCCAGGATGATGGGAATGAGGAGAAGGGGCTGCATCAGAAAGTAACCAACCCCCATCATTTCCGAACTTGATAAGGAAGTGGACTGGAAAGTCTTTTAATGCCAGGTCACGAATCTAGACCACAAGGAGACTCTTACTTGAGGTGTAACCGCTCTTATCTGGCCTGATAGGTACTTCCCTAAATGAGGTTACTGGAATGAAGACCCGGTCCTCCCCTCCCCCACACCACTCACACACAGACCCCCACAACCTAAAAGAACTTCCAAGTATTTCTAAGCTCTTATGTCAATGCTCCATACTATCAAAATCTCTAGGAAATTAATTACAAACTCTTCCAAGTTGCATTATAGTTCAAGCCATGAAAGATTAAATTGGAGGGTTACGAACTATATTTGTGTCCAGCTTTGCCACGGAAACCCACATCCAGGAGATGCATGGCATTACGTACACTTACGCATCATCTCCTGGTGACAATAACTACCATTTTTTGCAGTCAAGTCCAGAACTAAACCTTCACCTAAATTATAATTTATTGTCACACCCCCCTAGGAGGTGGTTATTATGATTTGCATTTTATTGATGAGTAAAATAAGGCTCTGAGAAATTACCCAGGCTCACCCTCCTGGCCATATGAGGATTCTAGATGCAGACCCACCTCTGAGATGATCTTCCCCCTACACCACCCTGCCTCTAATCCAAGAGTCTGGTACTTAATAGTCCGTTAGTAACGAATTAAGCCAAAGGAGAGAGTAAGGCTTGGGATTTTTCTAAGAGATCCTCCTAACTGCATCT
Organism: Pseudorca crassidens; assembly: GCF_039906515.1. NCBI lineage: Eukaryota > Metazoa > Chordata > Mammalia > Artiodactyla > Delphinidae > Pseudorca > Pseudorca crassidens. The sequence continues at coordinate 44,255,688 of NC_090309.1, forward strand.
GCTCTAGGGACTATATATGACAGTCAACTGGAGCCTCAGGGGAGGGCCTTCTCCACCTGCACTGGGCCCAGCACCCTGGTGAGCATCTAGCAGTTCTCCCCCTCCCACTCCCCTTTGCCCCAGAATCCGAGGGCTGGAGCCGCTGAGGCAATTAAGAAAGTGTCTACTGCCTGAGAAGTGGGGTGGGAGTGGAAAGGGGACAAGAACAGCATGTGCCTGCGGGAATTTGCTCCCCGAGGTCCCTGCAGCGATTTCGTTTGTGTCTGGCTTCCTATAAACAAAAAAAGAACAATGAGAGGAAGGCATACCAGGAGGCACCAGTGCAAGCGGTGAGGAGAGGAAGTTTTGCGGTACACTCGGGCAGGGCGGTTCCCCGCCACCCATCTGCTGCAGCCAGCCGGGCTGGCACATTGCTGGCACACTCAGAACACTCCAAGGGGAAAAGAAAGGTGGTGGGGGGTTGGGGTTTTATTGTTTTGTTTTTCTTTTGTTCTTTTTTTCCCCCTAAGAGCAAAGAGGGAGGATTGGCTCCAAAGGAAAGCATGACTGGATAGCACTTAAGGTACACTTTCAAAACCCTGTGCTTCCTAAACTGAGACCCTCTGCCCTTCCCCTCCCAGCTAGACGAAATTATAATCAAATTGGGGGTAAATGGGGGCGGTCAGGCCACCCCAGACGACGCCAGACGACGCCAGCCGAACTCGAGGAAAAGGAAAGCATAGGAGCAGGTAGAAAACAGAATGTGAAAGAAGAGGTAAGCTCCTCTGCACCATGCGACATAGCCCAGTTACGAGGGTGGCGCCGCGGCTTCACCCTGGGCGCCCCGCCAGCACCACTTCCCTGCATCGGCGCCCTTTCCTCACCCTCTGCCCCACGGAAAAGTCGTGGCGCCAGAGCGGCCATATCGTATCACGGATCCCCAAGGGCAAAGATGCTCTGGACTCGCTCCTTCGCTCGTTTTTTCCCCTGCCTGGCCGTAACCCGGCTCCCCAAAGCACTGATTTTCCCGGCTTCCCGGAAAATTAAAGCTTCCGCGTACCCATCGCTCCCCTCCCAGCCTTTCAGCATCCTTGGCGCCCGCTCCTCCGGCCACGGAGGACCACGAGCTCGACGCTAGTGCGCCCCATAGGGGGAAGAGGAGGGAACCAAACGTCTACAAAGTTTGGAAAAGTTTCCAAAGGGCTGGGGAAGGGGAGCAGGGGATGCTGACAGGGAGAATGGCGGGGGAGATCACCTGTTGACGGAAGGGGGGAAAGTTTGCCTGGTCCCACCTCCCAAGGGCGCCCGGCGCCCGGCTCCCCGCCCCGCCGAGCCCGGCGCTCACCTTGAGCCCGCGGATCTCGCCGAGGTGCAGCTGCAGGCGACGGTTGACCTCGCGGATGAGGTTGCTGTGGTCCAGCATCGCGCTCACCTTCTCCGCCTCCGCGCGCCGCAGGCAGCGGATCAGCTCCTCCTTGCTCCACTGCAGCAGCTCCTCGTCCGACACTTTGGACAGGTCCTCCACGGCAGTGGCCGCAGACGGGCTGGCAGAGGTTGGGGGACAACTTTCCGCCGCCGCAGCCGCCGCCGATGAGCCTCCGGCCGCCTTCGACATGGTATCCGCGAGACGGCAGGTGCGAGTGGGTGGAAGAGGCAAAGCAACTCCCGAAGGCGCGGGCACGGCTGGGCCGCCTCCGCCCACACCCCAGTGCGCTCCAACGAGTCAGCTGCACCGCCCGGAGGCCACTGGGTTGGGGCGGCAGGGGTCGCGCTGGACCGCCATCCTACCTCGCCATCCCTGTGCGCGCGCCCGCGCACCCCCAGGGCCGGTCAGCCACCCGCGCGCTGCGGCCAAGGCACATCCCAACTCCGCGCAAGTCCATGGTGAGGGGCGCCGTGAAGCTGGCGCCGCCGCGGGAGACCCTAGAGGACCGCACCCCGGTTCCCCTGCCCTCTCTGCCGCCCTAATTCAAGCCTGTCGCCCCCCACACTCTGGCACACACGCACTCACACACGCTCACTTTCCTCCCCCTTGCCCAGCTGCAGCCCCCGCTTCTCTCCTCTCCTAGCCCCGCCGGGGAGCGCCGGGCTCCGCGGCACCTCGGGAGCTAATCCAGCGCCGCCGCCGCCGCTGCCCGAGGGACTGGCGCAGCCCGCCGGCTGCGCTCCTCCTGCAGCCTTTGCTGCGCCCGCTGCCGCTCCCAGGCTGCTGGGGGAAGCCTAGGATTTGCAGCGCCGAGCGGTGGGGGCGGGGGAGGGGGGCGTTTAAAGGCTGGACCGGCAAGAGGAGGAGCCTGAAGCCGGGGCAGCCCGCAGCCGGCCACACCTCCCGCGCGGGCTGCAAGCTGCTGCAGCCGCTCGCCCGCCCGCTGGGATCCCGAAGCGCGCTGTGCGCTGTCCCGCCGGGCAAGGCCGTGGGCGCGGCTTCTTCAGCGCCCGGGCGCAGGTCGGGGTGGGGTGGGAGGGGGAGAAGTATAAGAAGCTGTGACACTCGGTCTTTGGGAGGCGCGCGCGCGCCACCATGTGGCAGAAGCAGCTCCCTCCGCCCCCTGCACGCCAGGCTCGTCACCGGGCAGGGGAAACAGCTGCGAGGTATTTTGAGAAATTGGGGTTCAGGAAAGATGCGTAGCAGGACCTGAAGGGTAACCGTCTGACTGTACTTTGGAGAATGGAAGAAGAGGTCGATGGCAAAAGCAAGGGGGGAGGGCTTTGGGGAAGGAACGTTTAAGAAAACCCCTATACTCTAAGAAGGGGAAAAAGAGGCTTCTGGGCAATACTCTTTAGGGACCATCCACCCCTACGCTCACCCAAGGCCTTTATCTTTTCTATAAATCAACGACTTTGTAACGAAGCTTAAGGGGAGGTTCTGAATCTTTTCTATTTTTGTTTGCAAAACACCAAAGCCTTAATTAAGGGAAAAACAAAAACCTTCATCTCTTGCTTCCCGAAGCCTGGATTTTAAGGTCAGCACAGTCATCTCCCCTCTGAGCAAAGCACGGCCCCTTAGACAAGCTGAAATGCCAGCCAAGGAGATTTTCATTTTCCTCTGTGCCGCAGGCTGCCCTGTATTACTGCCTTGGCTGTTTATGATGGTAATTTCTGGAAGGGGTACTCTGTGTCCCTGAGTACTAACTTTGGGCTACAAGAGTCCCTTCCCCGCCCCAGTTCTACTCTCACACGAAGTCGCATGGAATCATCTCTGAGCTGAAAACGTGTTGTTTTGCCTGAAGAATTGGATGTATTTGGTCCTGGCATGTCACTTAGGTGAATCCTCTCCTCTCCAGGATGGAGACAGGGTCAGAAAACTGCAGGGATTTGCCCCCAGGGGGCTTCAGAAAACCGGAGTGCAGAGGCAATCATCTCCATCCAGTAGGATGAGAATCTAAGTCAGAGACCCTTACCAGCTGGTCAGTGTGTGTCCCCTGATAAAGCTGCCACCTGTTAAGAAATGATCACTTGAGGACTTCTGAGACCAGACTTCCTGGACAGCCTGCAAGGTGGTATTGCCCTCTGACGTAGATGGCCTTCAAGTTCCCCTCAGCTTGACTACACTTCAGACAGGTTTCTTCCTGACCAAAGGTCCCTGACCTCCCTTTACGTAGAACATTTACTTTAGAAAACTTTCCATTGTCAATTCTTTCTCTGCACCCTTGAACTGTCGATCATCTCCCAGCTTCTCACCAGTTTTACCACCCAGGAATTCTTTCTCAAGGACCTGGGAGCCATCCCTTTGAAATGTGACCATCAAGGATGATGGTCCTTGGATCCAAGCATGATCGATCATCAGGGATGATATATCTCTCTGGGAGGGAGAAGCCTAACTTCAATAAGTACCAGTTAGCAGACAGATGGCCTCATCACATTGACCCATGGTCCCCCGCACCCAGCATCCTCTAGTACTGGTGACCGTTGAACAACAAGAGTTTGAACTGTGGGCGTCTGCTTATACATGGAGCTCCAGCCATCCATCTACATTTGAGGCAGGAAGAAGGTAGAAGCAAATGGCACAAGTTCTCCTGGTAATATGACCCAGTGAATCTCACTTATATCCTAATAGCCCGGGTTTGCCATCTGACCACCTCGCAGCTTCAAGTGAAGCTAGGTAATTTTTTTAAGTTAAGCATATCAATGCCACAAGTAAAATCAAAGTTGTTTTAATAAGAAATAAGAAAACAAATATTGGATAGGCAACTAACAATTTCATATGCAAACCTTAGCAGTGGACTCTGTGTACAGTAAATGGAGGTAGCTCAAAACCAGCCATAAATGACTCTAAGTCATTAGGTCCTGACGGTTTTACCTCATTTGTTGTTTTGAACTAACTGTTCCATCACAGCTCACTAATCGTCCAACCCAGATTCTCACTAGGTCTCACCTGACCATCCTCACGGGTCCATCTGACTTCAGTATCACCTGTCTCGAATTTGGTTTCCACAGAACTGCCCAAGTGAACTACCTAAAAAGTCAAGTCCAGCTGCGTCCCCCCTAAGGTAGATTGAATCATTGTTCATAATTCTTCACAACCTCCCTGTATAATTCATACCATCTCTGCCATGCAACTTTGCAGTAGCTCCCACTGAGGGGGGCAGAGTTTATCCTCTCTTGATGATATTGTGCTTGGCCACAGGACTTGCTTTGCTACTGGAGAGTGGGTGCACCTGAGGGTGTAACCCTTCTCTGGTGAGAACTCACCCTCTTGTACTTCCACACTTCACGGGGAAAAGAGCTAACTTTGGGTGGCTGTTTTGGCTTCAGTCTGGGCCTCACACAGGGCCACCCTGAAGCACGGCCACCCTCCCCTCACAGACTCAGATCTGTGTGCAAGAATGTGTGATTGTTATTAGGCCACCGAGTTTGGGGGAGATTCATTGTGCAGCATGAATGCTATCGATAGCAGATACAACTCCCCTGCCTAAATCCCTTCAGTGGCATCTCAGTATCTCTCCACAGAGCAAAGCCACATTCCTTACCAGAGCACGGAAGACGGGCACAGTCTGCCCTTGCCTGCTTCTCCAGCCCTCCCCCCCACCCTACGTTGCCTCATATTTCATACTTATCCAGTGCCAAGCTGCCCGTAGCTCCCTATGGGCACTTTCTATACCTCTGTGCCCCACTGGTGCTGTTCTCTCAATGCCTTCCCCGCCTTTTTCCCCTGGACAACTCACAGTGTATCCTTCCATGGGCAACATCTCCTCCAGGTCTCTGGCAACAGCCCACACTTCTCCAGTGGAGGCAGAAGTGAGTATCCCTCTCCACTCCCATAACCTCCAGTGCATACCCCTAGCTCAGCATTTAAAATAGAATATCAAACTACAGAAAATTATAGGTAGAGACTCAGACTAACCCAGCTCAATCCTAGCAGAAAGTTTAGCTCCAGCCAGAATTTAATATTCTATCTTTTCTGTTTTCTCCAAACCCTACAGGCTCCCATCATGCCCTACAGAACTCCTCGGTGCAATGGGAGATGCTCTTGAGGACATTGCTGAGTACATCCCACAGCGCCTTGTCATGACACTGCACCCTAATCCATGAGGTTTCTTGGCAACTCATTAGTTTTAATCTTCCAAAGACTAAATTATGCAACTGGTGTGTATTCCTCTTTGCACTGGGTGCTGGGAAGTCAGATCCAAACTTGTGGCCCACATTCAGTTACTTAGACAAGACTTCAGGAGTATAATTTTTTTGACTAATTCTGACTTCCATCATGTTTTTACTTTCAAATTTCCTTCTCCAAATTTCCACATTTCTTTTTTACCTTGCTCTGTATGTATCTTTGTAAGTTACCGGATACATACATCTATAAGCACATATACGTGTGTACACACACACACACGGCAATAAAGAAAGGAAGAGGGGGCTTCCCTGGTGGCGCAGTGGTTGAGAGTCTGCCTGCCATTGTAGGGGACACGAGTTCGTGCCCCGGTCCGGGAAGATCCCACATGCTGCGGACCGGCTAGGCCCGTGAGCCATGGCCGCTGAGCCTGCGCGTCCGGAGCCTGTGCTCCGCAACGGGAGAGGCCACAACAGTGAGAGGCCCGCGTACCGCAAACAAAAAAATTTAAAAAAAAACAAAAAAAAGGAAGGAAGAAAGGGACAAAAGGGAAAGAGAGGTCTTGTCTTCAATCATAGACCCTATATGTTTTCTCTCCCATTTACTTTGACGTCTTCTCCCTCTATTAGCCCCTAAATTCCGTGAAGACAAGGCCTACTTCCTACCTAGAGTCCGCACTCAATAAGGAAAGGAGAGGAGGGAGGGAACAAGTTTGCTAGAGGCTTTTGTTCAGAATTTTTTATCCCCCTGGTTTGGAATGCCTCTTCCTTTTAAAATATTAATTACTATTTGGTATTTGCTGTCTTAGAAGTCAAAGGAGTGATCTGCAGTTTAGAAAAGTTTTCGAAATTGTTTAAACGTAGGGTAGTATGGTGCTTTGATGAGCTCGTCTCAAATGGCTACAAAATGCACTCAGGTGGCAGGTTTATCCTCTGATGATGCCAGAGTGAGTTATGGCACTGCATGAACAAGGCTGCGGCTCATCTCACTGTATCTGTGTTGTGTCAAGTAACACAAGCAGCCATTGAAACCTCCTATCTTGCTCCACCAAGAACCACTTTCCCAAACAACACTTCAAAACTCAGTGGAAGTGCAACGGATCTTGGCTTTGCTCCCTAATTCTGAGTCCAGAGCCAGAGAACACGGCCATGTGTGGAGCCACGAAGTAGCTGGGAATCCTAGCTCCGGTGAGGAACCTCTGGGGGTGGTGGATGTTACTGCTAGATGCCTCCAAAACATGTTTCCACTGCAAGCCACTGCGGAAGTGCTTTGCCTTGATCCAGCCCCACAAACGGAATATTTAGGAGCTTGCTAGGTTTTATTGCACTTTGTTCTACCAAGTACTAGGGCAGAAACTGCGAAAGGAAGAGAGGTCCAGCCAGCCTGACCCCCAGTGTTGAGATCCCTGGTGTCTTCTGGCTCAGGGGAGGGAACAGCTGCTCTGTGCTCCTCCCACACCTCCAGGCTCACAGCTGCGCTCTGTGGGTGGGGGAGGTGTGCATCTCAGTGAAGGCAGAGGGTACTTCAAGGAGCCCCTATTTTCTGTCGTTTGTAAAGGAAATGAGCATACCCAATTGTGGTAATTCCTGGACCTTTAGTGCTATTTTCACTATTAACCCTCCTCCGGGTCTCTACTCCACAGATTCTCAGCCTTGGTTACATACTGGAATGACCTGGGGTGTTTAAAACATGCTGATGCCTGGCCCTCTCTCCCTAGAGATTTCTGATTTAATAAGTCTGGGGTGCAGCGTGCACATTAGTTTTTTTTTAAACTCCCCACATGATTCTGCTGTGTGGCAGTTTGAAAATTGCTGTTGTAGACTGTGTAGAACACTGTCCAATAGAAATACAGTACAAACCACAAATGCAATTTTAAATTTTCTAATAGTTGCTTTTAGAAGTGAAAACAAACAGGTGACACTAATTTTAATAATAGAGTTCATTTACCCTAAATATCCAAAATATTAGTTCAACAGGTAACCAACATAAACAATTATTAATGAGATGCTTTGCATTTTTGTAGTAAGTTTTCAAAATCTAGCATGTATTTTACCTTTACAGCACATCTCAGCTCAGACATATTTCAAGTGCCCAATAGCCACATGTGACTAGTGGCTTCCAAATTGGACAGCATGGCTGTAGACCATTTGGTTGGGGGGAGGGAGTGGAATGAAGAGTGGTACCTGGGCTTCCCTGGTGGCGCAGTGGTTGAGAGTCCGCCTGCCGATGCAGGGGACACGGGTTCATGCCCCGGTCCGGGAAGATCCCACATGCCGTGGAGCGGCTGGGCCCGTGAGCCATGGCTGCTGAGCCTGCGCGTCCGGAGCCTGTGCTCCGCAACAGGAGAGGCCACAACAGTGAGAGGCCCACGTACCGCAAAAAAAAAAAAAAAAAAAAAAAAAAAGTGGTACCTGTGGTGGGCTGAATAATGACACCCCAAAAGATATCCATGTGCTAATCCCTGGAACCTGTGAATGTTACCTTACATGGAAATAAAGGACTTTGCAGATAGGATTACATTAAGAATCTTGAGATAGGGTCCTAGCTTATCCCAGGGGGCCCTACATGCAATTACATGTATCCTTGTAGGCGGGCGGCAGAGGCAGATTTCCCAGAAGAGGGGAGGGCTATATAACCACACCAGCTGGGACTGGAATGATGAGGCCACAAGTAAGGGAATGCTGGCAGAGTCAGCATAGAAACTGGAAGTGTCAAGGAGCAGATTCTTCCTAGAGCCTCTGGAGGAAACACAGCCCTTCCAATACTTTGATTTCAGTCCCTAAGACTCATTTCAGATTCCTGGCTTCCTGTGAGAGAATAAATTTCTGTTGTTTAAAGACACTAAGTTTGAGGCCACAATAGGAAACTAATACAGCACCAATTATAACAGCACTTCCTTTTTATCTGTATTATCACAGCCTGTCTCCTTTTATAGCTAGTTGGATACCTATTGATTTTTTCTTTTTGAGGCAGGGACATGTCTATTCATTGATGAACCCTCCACCACACCTGGCAGGTAAAGTGTTGGTTGTGGGAGCATCAGCAAAGGTCGCTCAGATGCATCTGAAGCACAGTCTTCAGGGTGCCCAGACTGTGGTGTGCACTCAGGAACAGCATGAAAGGAAGGCCTCCTCCAGGAGAGATCTCTATCTGGGGAAGTGACAGATCACAAACATCCAGACGCCCACTGGTCCACTGTACCGCCTGCCCACCCTAGTCCCTTGACGTGTCTTTGAGAAGCAGTAACCCCAGGAGTAGAAAAAAGGAAGAAAGTGCTAAAAGCAGGAACTGCCTACCGGGTCTGACCTGCGAGGCAAACTCCAGCAGACTAGCCCACCCCTGTCTGTCCCAGAGCAGACCCACACCCACACAATCAGGAAGTTTTCAGTCCCTTTGCTCAGCTGCCTAAATAGACATAGTTAAGAGTCTCACAAGTGAAAATGCCTCTTCACACTTTTGCTCAATAAAATTGCTTTTCTCCTAACACAGAGATCAGCTGCCCTGAGGGTGTGCAAGTTTGATTAGGAAGTCTGCTCTTAGGCAGACAGACAGTCTCCTGCCAGCATCAGTACAACCTGGAATGTTGGCTTATAATTGCCCGCATATAGTTAAAAAGGATAAATGACAGAGCAAAAGTTGAGGTATACTCATTGCCTTTCAGAACAGCACCTTCCAAAGTGCCGTGGTCACACTGTACTGGAGAACTCTCATGGACGAGGCACACAATCTTATTGAATCAACTATGGGACAGGCATTTTATCCCATTTTATAGATGAGGAGTCCAAGGCTCAGGCCAGACCCACACAGTTAATGTAGAGTGTCATTCTAATGATCGTTTTCACCAAAAGAAGCAGGAGGAGCTTGAAGACTCTGCAGGTGACTCTCTGGGCCCCCAACCTTAGATACAGCCTTCAAAAGTGGAATAGGGGTCTTCAGTGGTGTATTCAGTGAGACCCAGGTTTCTGGAAACAGCAGTCCAGCAAGCAGAGAATGAGAACAGGCTCTGAAGGTGACAGAAAGAGAGTCCTTATGCCTTTGCCATATTAATTTGCCAATTAGGACTTGTAAAGAAGTCCTAATTGCAGAATAGTTTGCAAGGAAGGGAGCTGTAACTTGTTTTCTTTGGTTTGTCTGGTAGCATCTACAGAAGTTGCTAAGGCACGTGCTTTCCCATGGAGATGTTTGCATACGATGCTCTGTGCCTCAGCACCACTGTGCTGCTGGTAATTCCTACCCCTTCATGTCGCAGCCTTAATGTCACTGCCCCAGAGACACCATCACTAATCAGGTCATCAGAAGGACCTACTCCTTCATCGTGGATTCATTGCCTTATTAGTTTCCTTTATAACACTTTTCATTTGCAATTATTTCTATTTTGTTTGTTTACTCTCCATTTTTCAGCTGGGAAAGGCATGAAGGGAGGAATTGTGTTTGTGTTGTGCCTGACCCATGGTACGTACTCAGGAACTCTTTCAGTAACTGGATAAATTGCAGATGCTAAATACTTGCTCATCAGCACAGCAAGCCGCTAATCACTCTGTGCTTTATAACAGTACAAATCCCCCAACACCGGAATGCTGATTCAGTTGGTCTGGGGTGAGGTCCTGGAAGTGTGTATTCAAAGGCTGCTTCTTGGCTGACTCTGACGTGATCAATCATTAGAACAGCATGTGGGAGCCCCTGCCTGCCTCCTCACACAATTTTTATTTGTTGTCTTTGCAGTGAGAGTCATGGCAACCACCTAATTCACACACTCATTTCTGGGTCTTTGGGATGCCTGAGAGTATTTTGTGAATCCTATATGCATATGTACCCTTGTCTATCCACAAGAAGCCATGAATAAGATTCAGGGCTAATGTTACCTCTTATACACCGTGAGTTAACACTCCCCAGCAAGATGGAGAGACAAAGACCACCACCATGGTGGGAATCTGGGGGGATATTCAGGGCAGCTGAGGAATTCTACTTTCTGGAAAATGCATTCCAAGTTCCTTGGAACCTGAAAGTGACATATATCTTTTGGGAGCTTGTAAAAGAACCAGAAGCTAGACCACCTAAGGATGGCGAAGTGAATTCTATGCAGGCTTGAGTGATAGGAGACCAACTTTAAATACTCTCTTAGCAATAGATGGGGAATGAGGCCAGAAATGGCAGCAACAGGGAGCAGAGGCCACAGCCACACAGTGGTGACATCAAAAGAAAAAGCTGGAAAGGAATCAAGTACCTGAGAAATTAACTTCACTCTGGGCCTTTACTGTTGTCCATGGACCAGCAGCATTGTCTTCACCAAAGACCTCGCTAGGAATTCAAAATTTCTGTCCCCACTCCACAAGTACTGAATGGGAATCTGCCTTTTGACAAGCTCACCAGGCAGTTCATAAGAACTTCAAAGTTTGAGAAGGGCTGACCTAAACCAATGGCATTTGGTGAACTAGAGGAAATTCCTTAGAATTTTGGAATTCCTTAGCTTAGAGGAAATTCCATTGTGGGCTTATTCAAGCCTCAATGACATCTAAGGGTGGTGGGACCAGGGAAACAGGGCTTAACCTCTCTTTCCTTCCTGGATGTCTCATTTGATCAAGGAGGATGTGAGCTCACTGGAGCCAAGGAGAGTTCACTAAACTCCCTCCTGACCCTCCCAGGGTGTAGCCTTGGGAACTGGAATTGGATTGTGATAAGCAGAGACGTTAGGTAAAGATGATTCTGAAGGGTTGACTGGGATCTGCTTCTACCATTTTCTCTTAAAGAGTCTTGGCCTAGAACTTTAGCCTCCTAGGATGGTGTGAATATGAAGATCACAAAACTTTAGAAAATGGTTTAGGAATCTGTTATTAATGCTCCTAAGTAGACTGTGCCATTCCTCAAAAGGGGGTCTTTCCAGAGTTGGAGGTGTGGCCGACTGTGTTGCTTTAATCTGCATTAAATGGCCCAAAGGGAAGGTTACATAAAAGTGCAAGAAATTATGAAACCAATTTAGGTAGCAGCTGAAAACAAAACAAAAACAAAACATTGGTCCTCTGGTTCATTGCCTTTCATCTTCTCCCTGGGGCACAAAGAACTCTCAACTGCATCATAATATCATTGCCACTCATTTAGCCCCTGCTGGGGATGGGCACGAACAATAATTCTTATTTTGAAGCCAGTGTGTCAGATACTGCAAGCACGACCTCATATTCACCCTCTTTTGCGGTGATCTGTGTGATACCCCAGTGCCTTGAGTAAGGGCAGTTTGAGGACTTTTTAGAAAATTGCTGAATAAAACAGTGTGTGTGTGTGTGTGTGTGTGTGTGTGTGTGTGTGTGTGTGTGCGCGCGCGCGCATTTGTGTATGTGTGGATTCTTGCCTTTACAGCAATTAGAAGAGAAGAAACTTTGGACAGTGAGAGTAGAAAACTAGATTAAAATATATAATTATAATCCAAATAAATGTGGTCATTTTCTCAAAAAAATAAAAGAAAATAAAATCTGCTCTAGCCAGCATCTGTTTGTTCTTTAAGGAAATTATGCTCCTAATTATCATATTCAAATTTTTGTAAGAAATGAAATGCTTCTACGGACATATGTTTTAAAAATTTTAGTAGAGGGCTTCCCTGGTGGCACAGTGGTTAAGAGTGGTTTGCATGCCGATGCAGGGGACACTGATTTGTGCCCCGGTCCGGGAAGATCCCACATGCCGCAGAGCGGCTGGGCCCGTGAGCCATGGCCGCAGAGCCTGCGCGTCCGGAGCCTGTGCTCCACAATGGGAGAGGCCACAACAGTGAGAGGCCCGCATACCGCAAAAAAAAAAAAAAAAAAAAAATTTTAGTAGAATTCTTTGCATGTATGTAAAACATTCAATAAACAGTAGCTGTTGGTTTAATTACTGTAATATCCAAGAATGACAATCGTGCATATTGTGAATGTTTAATGCTCAATTGATTATCTGAACGTTAACTTTGAATATTTGTGTCCATATCTTATCACCTGTTGCTATGAGACAAAGTTACAATTCTACAATAAAAATTTCAAAGTCAGGCAGAGAGCAAATTTTCCCTTATTCCACCTTTGTGTTCTATTGTGGCATTCAGTGGATTGGATGAGGGCCACCCACACTGGGGAGAGAAATCTGCTTTACTGAGTCTACCTATTCAGATATTAATTTCATCCAGAAACACTCTCACAGACACAGGTAGAATAATGTGTGGCCAAATATCTGGGCACACTATGGCCCAGTCAAGTTGACACATAAAATTAAGTAAGGTGCATGGTGGACCACAGGCTACATTCCAGCCCCCATCTGCCCATCAGCTGGGCACAGTAGTATAGAACACAATCTATACAAGCACACGCAGTGACCCTGCCCACCATGTTAAGAACTGCTCTAAGAAATGGCTTCCTCTTCTCCAGATCCAGGGACCTCGAAGTCTTACCTTTGCGGCTCCCTCAATCCCACAATTTCTGGACTGATCATGGTTTAAACTCCATATAATACCCCAACAATGGATACTTCATTTTAGGAGCTATTCAAATGAAGCCTCCTTTTATTTTTTTACCTGGGGCACGCAGACATGCATCTGAGTTACATGACTTACATAGATCAAGGGTGCAATGTTGAATACTTCCTTTCAGTGGGAGAAGCACAGCTTTCCCCTGGACTGGCAGGTCTGTGAGACACATTCAGTTTCCCCTCAGCGAGGAATCAGAGAACAGAGGAAATCAAAAAAGAAAACATTAGGAGGAAGACAAAAACCAAAATGAGTCCACAAAATAAGGAATCATGTAAATGAACAGGGAGGTAAACAGAAATAACAACTGGCAAAGCATTCAGTGAGTACTGAGTCCCAGAAATGACATTTGTGCAGAGCAGTGGCACACAGAATGACTCACTGTTTACCAGCCACGGACAGGGTGCTGTCAAGTTCAACACACGTGAGAAAATTAGGAGCAGAAAGTGTGATGCCTGGAGAGCAGTGGTGTAGGGCTGGCATCAGAAAGCACACAAAACCTACCTCTATCAGGTCTTCAAAAGGTGGGAGAGTGGCGTGCAAAATTCCCCCACATAAGGTTCACACATACGGAATATAAATGTTTCATAAAGCAAAGGGCCAGAATAAATCGCAGTTCCAAGTGAGTAAAAAAGAAAAAAATAAGGTTTAGATGTTGCTGGCTAAGAAATACAAACATTGCAACCAGGGAAAACTGGAGAATATAGTTCTTGCTGTGGTGACAGGTTTAGAAACCAAACGTGACTCTGATGTGGAAATGCAATTATTTATGCTGGCAGAATAAGCATAACGTGGTTTGCCTTAAAATATACTTTCTGTGTTCATCCCTGAGATCTGAAAACCCGGAAAGGAATTTCAGACCCAAGAAGGCAGGAGCTTTGAGGACGGGGGTTTTAGGTGATTTTCCACACATACAGTGTGAAATTCTGGCCTTTTGCCTGCCATGTAGAGATGTGTTTACAGCTAGTCTTGATTAAGTCTTTGCTTAATCATAGTGAGTGGAAAACAGTTCCAGGTCAGCCTACCCTCCAGAAATCAAGGACTGGGCTTCCAAATGCCCTTCGTAATTGAGTCTCCACTCAGACAACCTGGACCTCAACCTCCTAGGGAAGAAGCGTCATCATCCCTGTTGTTCTCGCCCGTCCATCTCCTTGCCAGCGTAGCCTGGTGTACTCTCCCTCCATCGATAGTTGCACATCCAGTGGGTTTCTCAACCTAACCCATCCAAACCCGAACTCATAATAATCTTCTAAAACTGCTCTCCTTGCAGCCTTCCCCAGCCTTCCCCTGCAGCAAATGACCACTCCATTCTCCCTGTTACACAGACCAAAACCATGGAGTCATCCTTGACTTTCTCTCTCATACCCTCGCCTAATCATCTGTAATCCGATGGTTCTACCTTCAAACTATATTCAGAATCTGACTGCTTCACACAACTTCTGTTGTTGTCACCCTAACCCAAGCCGCCACCATGCCTTGCCTGGATTATTGCTGTAGCCTCCTAATTGCACACCCTGCCTCTTCCTTTGTCACCCTTGTTCTGTTCTCAACAGAGGTTAATATAAGTCAGATCATGTCACTCCAATGTGCAAAGCTCTCCAATGCCCCCCCTCCCATGAAAGCCAAAGTCCTTAAAATGACCTAGAAGGCCTTGCACATCTGTTCTCCCTCCCTCCGGTTGGTTGTCTGGCCTGATCTCTGTGACTTTCCCCCTTGTTCACTCTGCTTCAGCCACACTGACTTTATCTGCTTCCTTTAACACACCGAAGTCAGTCCCATGTTAGGACCTTTGCACATGCTTCTCCCTCAGCTCAAGCCCCTGTGCCAAGTGCCTCTCATTCCCTCACTGCCCTCAAGCTTTCAGGTCTCAACTGAAACATCTCCCTAAGGGCTTCCCTGGCTACATTGCTTAAATGTGCTTAAAATGTAACCCACTCCTTCAACACTTCCAAACCCCTCCCAATGTGGATTGGCAGAGAAGGAAGCGTGGGATCTCTCTCTACACAGCTGCAGGGCCGAGGCTGTTTAATATTGCCATCTTGTAGCTGCACAGTCTGGAACGTGTGACCTCCTAGGTTGCCAGAGAAGGGAAGAGAGAGCTCGGAGGTGGCACACTGCCCCTTACCTCCCTGGACATAGGAATGGCACAGGTCATTTTCATGTATATTTCATTGACTTCAACTAGTTAGTTTCACCCAGTTGCAAAGAGGATAGGAAGTGTGGTAGTACTCTAAGTGCTCAAGAAGGAAAGGAGAACAAGACACAGGTAGATTCTATACCGTGAACTACAACCTGTTTCCTTGGAAATCCTTCACAGCTCGGGCAGTAGGAATCCTTGTCTCCTTATCTTATTGCTCTAAGAGTCATTGTAGATTGATTCCTTTTCACTCATCCCATTCAACAAACAGTTTTTAGTGTCTCCTATGTGCCAGATATTGTGGGTGACGCTGAGGAAACAAGACAGCGGGTAGTGTTGTATTCCTGGCTGCAGTACCCCATGGCAGGGTGGGATAGGCACACCACAGTATGTGACACCAAATGCCCCCACCCAAGGTCAGTGGCATGATGCACGTGCCCCACGGGATGGGTGCGCAAGATGGACACAAGAGTCTTACTTTCCCCAGGAGTGTTGATATTGTAAAGGGATGCTACCAATGTAAGCTTTCCTGAAAGATCTTGCAGCCTTCTCAGAAACTTATAGATCCACTGTATACATATGTAACCACATAACTTACTATGATCTCCTTTATTCAAGAAATAACACATAAATGTTCATTTGATCTTCTCAGAATGATGAATTAATCACAAACATTTTCCTCCTTCTTTGAACCACAGGTGTACACCATAGAATTTTTTTCAGCACTTAGAAGCAGAAATCTAAACATGCTCACAACAACAAGGGTAGAGTTTATTTTTTTAAATTTGCTGTCTAGTAGTGGAAAATGTAAAATATACAATATTTATAAATACAATTTATGTAAGTTAAAAATGCATATACTTGAAACCACAAAACACTATATATTCTTCAAGAAAAATGTATATCCTATATATATGTTAAACACACTAGAATAGCTGCTTATAGAAGAGAAAGAAAATGAAGTGGGGATCAGGAGGAAAGGAGAGGAAATAATAAAATAAAACAAGAAAGCTTCCTGGCATGGACCATAGTTATAACGTGCCTTCAACTGAGAAGTATGACTAACGTGTCAAATATAAAGTTTTACGTTCTAAATTCTTTTTCTTTTTTGAAGAGGCACTCAGAAAACATTTGTTGAATGGATTAATGAAAAGATATCTAAGATTAGTATTTAGAGCAGTGAGACAGACTGACAATACTTCCTTCTGTACTTCCGTATTCTGATCTAAGCCCAGAATTAAGCCTATAAGTAAATAAAAATAATATATCATACTATCATACTTTTTTCTTTCAAACTGACAAGCATAAAAAGTTGTAACACACTTTGCTAGCCAGGGTGTAGAGAAAAGAGCACTTTCAAATTACTTATAAGAATATAAAATGGTACATCTTTCTGAAAAGCAATATTTGTCGAGATCCATAAAAATATTCAGTCTTTAACCCAAAACTTCCACTTTTAGGAATTTATCATAATAAAAATAATTTAGGTACAATCATCGTATTTGTATAAAATGATTTTTGAGGCAATACTACTTGAAATAACAAAATATTGCAAATAATGTAAATGTTCAGAAATAGGGGATTGGTTAAATAAATTCTGATATAGCTATATGATAGAATTATATTTAATTAATATGTAGTGATATAAGAATATGTTTATGATATATTACTAAGCAAATGTAGCACTCCAAAATATGCCATGTAATTCCAATTTTAAAAACAGGAGGATTGTACATTAAAATAATGTTAGATATCTCTGCCTTAAATATATTAATTCAGTGAGTGGTGGAATTACGTATGATTTTTATATTCTTTGTTCTGATCTATAGAGGATATGTATTTTAACTGGAAAAATACTATACTTATTATAACACAGTATAATAGTTATAATATAGTAGTTACAGTATTTATATGTAACATAATAGTATAGTATTTATATACAGTATAGTATTTATATATAACATACATAATAGTAGTTATATATGACAAACATCAGTGAATATAACAGATAATTCCATCTATTATACTATGTTATGGTTCAAAGCCATGAAAAAGCTGATTATCTTTAAAATTTTTTTGAATGAAACGCTTCCCTGTTTACAGAATTCTCAGATCTTTGTCACATGTACATTTCAAACATTACTCATACATTGCTGTGTCACCTTGAATCACTGCATCATTCCCATGTTAATAATTAAAGAGAAAGTCATTTTGAGATAAGAATATGGATTAATAAAATATTCCCCGTAATTTTCTAGACCTTAACCAAGAATTCATTAAAACATTTTATGAAGGTTCTATTTGTGATTAAAATCAAGGGAATCCATTTTATCATCAGCATGGGTGTTCTTCCAGTTCAATCATGTCAGGACAAAAGAAACGACAAAGCATTATGACCCATTTGAAGCTAAGAGTTCTATTAAAACCCAGGTTGGCTTTTACTTTAATAATAAAGAATAAATGTTATTTAATTTTTTTTACTCCGAAATATAAAATCCTGGAGGGGTGGAGAGATAAGCAAGGGCTGGATGGAGTCAAAATTCAAAAACATATATTTTCTATTCTTCTATGGGTAATGGCTAACTCTAGTATCTTATCACTTTAATAAATAAATCTTCTTGGGAGAAAATTTTTAAAACACACACATAAACCAAAAACTAGCCTGGATCAAGATTTAAATTTCACTGAGAGCAAATGTTACCTTAAATTAAATTTTTTAATTCCACTGTGATGGG
The DNA here is from genome assembly GCF_039906515.1 of Pseudorca crassidens. NCBI lineage: Eukaryota > Metazoa > Chordata > Mammalia > Artiodactyla > Delphinidae > Pseudorca > Pseudorca crassidens. The sequence continues at coordinate 44,273,573 of NC_090309.1, forward strand.
TATAGCCATAAAAACAAATATGATATTTTCAGTCTATTAAGGACACACCAATACAAAAATGAGGTTTGTTGGTAGTTAGAGGAACGGTGACATATTCCAAAGCAAAATGTTTGCAGTTAATATCATCTGATGGATAGTATTTTTTTAGTGGTTAGTTACTAGGTGTTGCTAAGATTTAGAAAAGTGTACAAGCTTTTGTTAAGTATACATTTACAAATCTGTCTACCACCTGTTACTTTGAACTATTGGCTTCTTTAATATAATTTTTTAAATTGCACTATGCAGATGACTTAAGTTATTATGAACAACCCATAAGATCAGATGTGTTTAAAACTCATAAATGCAGCTAATGTGAAAAACATTAAGAAATCGACTTTGATGTCTTGCTTTTTTCAAAAATGATAACCCTGTCTAGATCTGTAACTCCTATGATATCCCCTTCTCCAAATAGGAGACATACACCTATCTTTTCTATCACATTTTGTTAAGGACTTAATATGTTCTCCCAAAATTCATGTCGAAGCCCTAACCACCTCCCCAACATGTGGCTGTATTTGGAGATAGGGCCTCTAAGGAAGTAGTTAAGGTTAAATGAGGTTATGAAGCTGGGGCCCTGATCCCACAGGGCCTTATCACTCTCTTTCCTAAAGAACACAGAAAAGAGGTCATCTGTGTATAAAAGGCAGCCATCCATAAGTCAGAAAGAGAGCTCTCACAGGAACTGAATTGACCAAAACCTTGATCTTGGACTTCTGGCCTCCAGAACTGTGAGAAAATTAATTTCTGTTATGTAAGCCACCAAGTCTATGGTATTTTGTTATGGCAGCCAAAAGCAGACAAATACATAATTATTTCATATAATTTGTATATTTGTTTGGTACTTACTTTGTACCAAAACAAACGTTAAGTTATTGACTGATTGGATTCTACTAAATACAAGCTTCTTCTACTATCTGGACTTTGTATTTATTCTGCAAATTGGGGATTGTGAATGTGTGGCACCCATGCTACCATGCTCCATTCCTAAATAAAATGGTAGACATTGCTAATTAATCACAGCATTATTTCCTACTGAGTCTAGACCTGGTCAGCAGTCCAAGCAGCCATCATCAAATGATGATGAGGTGGACATTTAAGTTGAAATCTATGCATCGTTCATGGATTAGACTATAAGCTCATTGAGTGCTTGGATATTATCTTATTTCTTTGTTATAGCCTATAACCCTTCACATGATAGAAGCTCAGTAAATATTCACTGAATTAAATAAATTGTATCCTGAGTATAAACCTTGTATAAAGAAAGATCCCCAAACAAGAGCTCTGGGCCTTGAGTCAAGATAAGCTTGTCTTGATTCTACATGAATGCATGAGAAAGAAAGCGTCGTGTGTACTTTTAACTTTGACTGAATTTTCATCAGGTATGAATAATGAGTCATAATAAGGATCATACGAATAATTCATAACAATAATACATAATTCATAATAATGAATGGTGCATTACGCATCATTATATACGAAGTTCAAAGCTGGAAGATACAAGGACACAAAGGAGTAGAAAGCTCAGCCCCTTGCCTTGAAGAACTCCCCATCCAGTTGAGATATTAGACTCTTACACACGACATTTCACTCACAATATGAACAGAATGTGACAAGTGCAACTGCCAAGTGAATGGTTTTGACAATAGAAGCATAAGTGTTAAGAGGAAGATGGTTGCATGTTCCCCAAAGAGGTGCATACTCTCTACACTGCCCTGCCCCATCATATGCAAAGCAGATGGAGGGGAATGATTTTCTCAATTCTTGAGCAGCCTGGGAGATGCAGTATGTCCTCCCTTTGATGACTCAGTAACCCACGGTCAAAGTCTTGTCATCCTGATCTAAGATGTTCTTACCTTCAATAGCAATTCACAGCAACAGAAAACACATGAGGCTCCAAACCCATCTTTGGGACAAAAATTCTAAAAACTAACAAATTGGTGGCTTTCTTACCCTCTGACAGACACTTCCTAGGGCTACACATACCTTACTGAGTTACGTCAGGAGAGCAGCATTTAAATTTTTAACTAAGAATGAATTTGGCCTTGCTGGACTAGTGGTAGTGAATCACTATTATCCTTCAAATCACCGAGAAAATAGCCCGTCACCCATCACATGTTAAGCAATAAGCAAATCAGCAATACATATTTATTAGCATTTGATTACAGAGAAACTCTAAATCATTCTGTGAGTCTGATAATTTTCTTTCTTTTTTTTTTTTTTTTTTTTTTTGCGGTACGCGGGCCTCTCACTGTTGTGGCCTCTCCCGTTGTGGAGCACAGGCTCCGGACGCGCAGGCTCAGCGGCCATGGCTCATGGGCCCAGCCGCTCCGCGGCATGCGGGATCCTCCCAGACCGGGGCACAAACCCGTGTCCCCTGCATCGGCAGGCGGACTCTCAACCACTGCGCCACCAGGGAAGCCCTGATAATTTTCTTTTTAAGTGGAAACTAGATGAAGAAAAAGTATCAAGTTTCCCATGCATGAGGACTCAAAATACCCTTTAAAGACACTGAAACTTGTACCAAGTGGCAGCCGGAGTTTTCAGAGCAGTTCACTATAGTAGACACTAAGAATCATGTCCCAGATTACTTTTTCCCTGGCAGTCATCCAGTTTACTTATAGAATGAGATAAAAGGAAAGAAATATCCCCAGACTCCATGCTGGGTGCCATAAAGAGGCATCCCCTGTTCTCCTCTAAATTACAAAAACAAAACAACGCAGAGTCTTGTTCTCAAGATGTAGACCCACATCCTCCCACCTTCAACCCCACTTCCCTAGGACATCTGGATCTCAGGATAAAACGAACCCAGACTCTGGTTGATGGAGCTACATATTTTTAAGAATAAGGTTAAAATGACCTCATGTTTGAGAAGAGCTGGCAATTGGTAGAGCTTTCCCTGTTTAAAAAGGAGAAAAGTTTTGTGTTACCATGTGAATCACTTTCTCCAGCTGTAAACAAGTAACTGAAAGAGCATGAAGGACAGAAATACTGAAAAAGGAGAGAAGGAAGGGGTGAAGGCTACCACTCTTATTCTTATTTTTGAGGAGGTAAATAGGCACAGGACTCTTTCTGGTCCTACCTCTCCCAGACCAACAGTGGACAGAGCGGGAGAAGGCGGGTGGCAAGGGCGTGCATTCAGTCCCCCACACCACCTGCTCTCCCTCCCATCACCTGCTCAGTTGGAGAAATCATTGTGTAAGTGGTTTTCTGGCTCTTCTCAGAAGAGAAATCCCCAAAGGAATCCCCCCAAAGTGATGAGTTATTTGGCTGGGATCCCGGGGATGAGAGGGAAGAAGGAAAAACAGAGGAAGAAAATCAACATTATTGAGCTCCTAGTTAAAGCCAGATACGTTTAATCTATTTAATTCTAGCAATCAGATATGAGACAATGAATTCAGATGAGACCTAGATTTGAATCCCAACTCTGCCACTTACTAGCTATATAACTAAACCTCTCTGAAAATCATAGCCTCGTCTGTAAAGTGGGGTTGTTAATAATAATCTTCTAGGATTATGGACAAGATTATGTGAGGTCATGCCTGTATACTACTTAATGTAATAAATGGTAGTAACAATTTATCAAAAATGAGCTCTGTTTTATGTATGAAATATATGACTCAGAGGTGTAGGCAGCTCTCCCACCAAGTGATACCCAAAAGACAGCACATTTCCCCCTGGGATGATGCCTGACTAGTTCAAAACATTATACAAGTATGCATATGTCTTTAAAAGGCACATACATTCTATACATTCAGGAGTCACTTATTAAAATCCCTTCATAATAATGTGAAACAAAGATCTTTGAAAGTGACCTTGAGATACTGCGTGTCAGTCCCTGCCCCAGGCCATCCTATTGGTCAGAGTGAGAACTCAGCTAGCCGAGGACTCCTTGGAGCTCCTTCCTGACGAACCAGGCTCTCCTGTTGCCTTCCTCCACCTCTCTTTTGGATGGGTTCCCTTGCACTTACTTCCCTAAACTTCAGCGGCAGCACCCCTGCCCACTCCTGATGGGATTCTTACCCATGGATCTTGTGGTAGAAATAGAATTCTCACCAAATATTATACTTTCTCTCCTACATTTCCTGAGCCCCTTAAAGTTACAGGGCCATCTGATTAGTTCTAACCAGTAAAATGTGACCAGAAGTTACATATATCACTTTTGCACCAAGGAAGTGAAAAGCTCATGTCAGATTCCCCAGTCCTATTTCTCCTGTTGTGGAGCATAAAGTCTACAGGACCCAAATGATGCAGAGAGTAAAGTAGCAGAGACTTGGTTAGCTTGGGTCCCTGAGTGACTGTGTGGAACAGATCATCACATCGTACCACACTGGATACCTTGTATAAGAAGTCAACTTTCATTTTGTTAAAACACTAGTTTTGGGGCTGTGTGTTATTACAGCACAATTTAGCATACTCTAATTTATACAAAATGCAATTCCTGCCTATAAATTAGAAGTGGATCTCTTGTTCTTGGCCACCTGTCCATGACTCCCATGTTGGTTCTCATTTTGCCTTTTTGATCCTAGCATGCTTTGCAGCAAGTGCAGAACATGAAGCTCTAGTCATCCAGGAGTTAATTATCTGAATTCCTCCTTCTCTTTTCTACCCCAAACCCTACTTCAACCCCAAGTTGGTCAGGAGCTGAGCCAGCTGGAGATTAGTTAAGTCACCAGAATAGCGAATGCAACAGGGAGTTTTCAGCTGAAGCAGAGAGTCACTAGAGCATGGGAGGTGAAAGAAGAGAGAATTGACTTCGCAGAGATCAGGGGGTAAATGTGCTCAATCAGATGGGGTTGCTCAGAAGTGGGAATTAAAGTCAGAGTCTTGGATCCAAGACCTTCAGGATGGGAAGATGAGGCCAAAGGGAAAGTGAGTCATGATCAAAGTTTTGATGGTCCTGGGCAATTCCCCTCTAGCCCTGGTTGGTGTACATGGCTTACCCCTACTGGTTCAGCAAGTGAGTGTGCAGAGGTAATTCTGATTGGCTTCAAGGATCATGTGTCTACTAGCACAGAAGCCCTGACCAATCTGCTGTGCTAGGTGATCTGTTAAATCCTATTGTGCATGTTAATGCACTGGGAAACATGGTTCATTCCATGCTCCTTGGTGCAGGGTCTCTCTTTTCCCCCAGATGCAGCAATTCATACATCTCTTACCAGTGGTCTCCAACCTAACATGCTTAATAAGTTGCTTCATATTGTAAAAGCTTACAACCTTATTCACTTGCGTAATGCAATTTCCCCAGAATAAGCACAGAGCTAATTGAGGAAGTTAATGACTAATTTCTCAAGCCAAACAAGATGTTCACATTACCTTTTGACATTCAGGTTTGTGACCAGATTATCTGATTTGGCTATGAAAGCAATAATCACACCTTACACCCCAAATAACATTAAAAATTAATGTGCAGTGGAAAAGTTAATTAAGATTATGAAATATTAATTATCCTTTTTGATCGTTTCATTAAAAAATCCATTCTTCCTTCATTTGCTCTATATTCAAAGCTGAACTGTAGATGATGTATCTCTGAATTTACAAGGCTATAACCAGTGATATTTACAAGACAAATCTTCATATCACACACTGAATATTCAATGAGAAGCAGCACACTGCCCAGTAGCTCCTCTATTATTGATACTCTGCATATCTGGAGAAACTGTACATCTTTTCATATAGACCAAATTAAGTTTGTGATTAAAGGAAAAGTCAAAAAATCCATCTACTTCAGGCCTCCAGATATAGTGAGAGGAAATGTTGTCATCAACGAGTTTTATAAAATGATCCAATTTAAACTGAGCCAAATGCTTTTACTGTGAAGGAACACTGAGTTCACTTCTAGAGTGGTTCCCACATCATTAAATTCCACCTGACTATATTTAAGAACAGATTCCATTGTTCAATTCTTTTACCTTTCAGAAATTGTTTTTTCACTTTGTGCATATGGGACCTCATATATCTTATTCACCTTCTGCCAATGTAATAATCCCCATCCCTGTTGAAACTGAAGAAAGAAAGAGTTCATGAAAATGTGTGCATTTAAAATCTGAAATTTTAAGATATTTTCAAATTCTAAACCCCTTTCTTTTATACAAACCTGGTGCTACTGTTAGAACCTGTGGAGATGGTATCAATTTAATTTTTGTTGTGCTTTTCAAACCACATAAAAGTTTTATTTGATGTTCTTGGCATGTTGGTTAGTATATTACTAAACAGACAAACCAAGTTGAAATGGGGTAGCTTACCTGAGGCACACCCACTTCTCCAGATTTTACAATTGTAGTAGAGCTCTTGTGAGAAACTTCTGGGGCTTCTGTTCCTAGATGGGGCGGTTTGGAGCACCCCAGAACCAGTTAAAACTGCCAATATTATAAAAGGAAGTATGACTGGTCCACTGACCAGGACCTCTGAGTAGGCATCGTTGCTCGCCTGCTCACCTCTACACTCCAGGGACTTCTTGGAACTCTGTCTAAGGGCTTTCCTCTAGCAGTGAAAGCATACTTGGCCACCCTTAGAGCAAGCAGGAGTGCTGAAGAGTTAAAGTCTCCAGGAGAAGCCCTTAACCAATGACTGACAGGAATTTGGTATATAGATACCATCTTACTTGCCTTTCAGCTGGGATCATTCTGAAGCATTCTACACTACCTCCTAGAGTTCCCCAACAGGGTAACTCTGATACATTGTCTTTCACCAGCCTCCTTCACCTACTTACTTTACTTCTTAATTCCTTTACTGATATTTCCTAGGATCACCTCCTAAATAAACTACTTACACTTGAATCTTTGTCTAAAGGTCTATTTTTTAGAGGAAACCAAAGGCAACTTCCTTGTGCTTTTGAGTGTTCAAAAGAAAAAGTCATCTGAATCCCTTGATGGATAACTGAAGAGAGAAGGGGTGATCCTGGCTCCTTGAGGTGACTAACCACAGAATTGGCTCTGATCCTGATTCAATTACTGTAGTAGTTCTGGATGGTAGATGTACATGGAAACATGAATAAGAAAACTTCCAGCCTTGGAGTCCAAGCATGGGCAGCTTGGCTAAGGTTAGCTGAAGCAGTGGAATCATATCCCCCAAGAGTTGTAGTAGGAAGAGCAGGGTTCTATCACCTCCTCTTCCAAGGAGGGGACCAGCAACTGTGTGCAGTCAGTGCAGCACTGAACTTCTCTAAGCAACATTATTTGGTGGTGGGAACGTCAGCTACTGTGGTTACCGAACCCAGTGATACTCAACTTGTGTGCAGAGGTTGGTGTAAAATTTTTGGACTGTGGAAGCTCCTAGAGCTATACTAACAAATATGGTAGTCGCTAGCTGCATGGGGCTATTTAAATTTTAATTTAAATTAATTAAAATTAAATGAAATTAAAAGTTCAGTTCTTCATTTGCACAAGCTACATTTCAAGCATTCAATAATCACATGTGAGTAGTATCATGGCAGAAAGTTCTATTTGACAGTGTCTCCCTAGAGTTATTGAGCAGTTCAGGAAGAGGGGAAATCTCAAGGAAAAAAGACATACTAAACTCTTGACAATAGGGATCTAACATATAGCACCGTGCCTATAGCTAACAACATTCTACTGTATACTCGAAGTTTGCTAAAAGAGTAAATCTTAAATTTTCTCACCACAAAAAAGAAACAGTAATTATGTGAGGTGATGGAGGTATTAGTTAACACTACAGTGGTAATCTTTTTGCAATATGTAAATGCATCAAATCAACATATTATACACCTTAAGCTTATACAGTGCTATAAGTCAATTATATCTCAGTAAAACTGGGAAAAAAACATGGAAATAAGTAGTAAGATAGCCATTCTAAAAATAAAAAGATGTGCCTTTATGTGCACCCTAAGTTTGTGAACAGTTCATATTAGTTACAGAATTATAGAAGTTACAAAATTACAGAATTACTGCAAGAAAGTTTAGAAATTATACAGGCCAACCTCCTGAACTAATGCATGAAAATAAGATGAGTGTACCTATGATTACTGGAAGAAGTAATGCATAAATGCTAAGGGAGCTATAACATCTCTATTGCAGTTAAAGAAGCAAGGGTTAATTTTAGTTGGGGTCAATAAAGGTAAGCTTCGTGGAGGAGGTGGCATCTTCAATAAGCCTTGAAGTATATGTAAGATTTCAGTAGGTGAAAAAGTGAGGATAGGACGGGCACTTAGACTAAAGTCAGAGGCAAGAAAGCAGCAGGCAAGTTCAGGGAAGTTTTATTTGTCAGATTGTCTCTGTAGTAGACAATAAAGATGGACCCGTGAGCTGCGGCCACTTAAAGGAGAATGAAGTCTCCCTCCTAGCACAAAGCCAGACCTAAAGACCCTTTCTGGGAAGACAGACTTCATATCTTTTTTCCCATTTATCCCTCCTTAGCTAGCTATTGTTAGGGCAACAAAAAGTGATTTCTTACCACAAGACCACCTCAAGTGTTCTAATGATCTACACCCTCAGGGTCAGCCTCTGTCTACAGTTCTGCAGGTCTTGAGGCTAATTCTTAGTGGTGCCTTTACTCCTTTGCTCAGAGCAAACAGAACAGACTGCTGTTTCTATGGGGTGATTTCAGGAGAACATTCTATTATGATGCTCTGTCCTAATTCCCACCCTAAAACCCTATAAAATGCCCAATGAAAGAACTCTAAGTAGCTTAAGCAAATAGGGAATTTGTTGGTAGGATTCTGGAGGAGCTCAGACAATCAGAGAGAGCTTATCTCCCAAGCTCTTAGCAGGACAGGGAGGGCAGCGCTGAAGCTCTCAGAAGAAAACAGATTTGCACGTCACCTGGGCTTTCCCTGTCCCACTTTTGTGCTGTTCCCCCTGGGGTGGTCCTCATCTTTTCTATCTGCAGACAGGCTCTGTCACCCAGCTGGACATGGCACCACAGCTGCAAACTTGCATCCTCATGATTCTGTCATCAGAGAGGGCAGCTCCCGCTTAAGTACTCACAAGGGAGAACTCATAGGGCATCTCTGGATCCATCACTGTGGCCAGGGAACTAGGGACATGTAAAATGATGACAGTCCTCATTCAGACCACATGACCAGGGGTCAGGAGACAAGAGGAGTTTCCCTCAAAAGAAGTGGGCAAGAAGGGTAAGACAGAATCTGGCTCAGATATAACCACTAGAAAAGTTGTTGTGGTCAGTCACTCAAAATATCAGGTACAGGGAGCACCAAGCACAGAATTTTGAGGAAAACAGGGGCAAGAGTTTGCAAAAGGATCCCCAGTGCCAAGTCCCACTGTGCCAGACTACCATCCCAAGAGGTACAGGAGGCCTGATGTTAGCCAAACCATGGCCTTCTCCTACTCAACTCCAGTCTTGTAACCCTAAGGCTACGGTGAAGAGTACAGGGCAATTGCCCCCAGTTTGCCAAACACACCCATAAGTTCCCAAAGCACAGAACTTTTCCAAAAGAACCTTGCTGCCATCCAAAGCAACGCTAAGCCCTGATTTCCAACCTCTCCTCTATCAGCTTCAGGATATTTCTTAGGCATACTTTGCTTCTTTCATTAAACAAATATATTTCCTAGGATTTGAATAATAAACAAATGCAAAATGTATCAGTCTGATGGATGACAATGTATTTTAAGACACAAGAATGTTAAAACTAAGGGTGACCCCCCAAATGGGAAATCTACTCAAGGAGACAGTGTTCTTGGCTGGAAACAGGCGTCCACATCATGGTATTCACTGCTTAGAGAGCTGGAGGCATTACTGACCTGCAACTGGCCCCCGCAACAGTTTACCACATTCACTCAAAAGCAAATGTATCCCTGCAGAGAGAATAAAACTTTCAAAGTCCTTTGGAGAAAAGAGCCTTTTAAGCTGGATCTGCAGCTTCCGGAAGGTGCTCATTTTAGAGGAAGGGGCAGCAGTCTTGTGGGCCAGATCAGATAAATCACCCAGCCTTCAAACAGAGACAAGGGATCCCAAACACTGATTGTTCACAGCCTATAGGATCCTTGAATATCATTGCTGACTGCCAGTTTTATGGATATTTCCACACTGGCCAAATCCAACTGAAAATGTGGTATAAACTGTGAAAACTAAAAGCAAATGCATTATTTGCCTCCAAAATCAGCTTCTCTTCCTGACTTCCATATAGTTCTCAATGAAAATACCGTTCTCTCTGTATCCCAGGCTTTGAAACCCACCTCCTGATACCTTCTTTCTCAGTCCCTGCAGGTAGCCACAAAGCCTAGCAGTCCTTCATCCTTGGTCTTTCCTAGCCCATCCTTTGTGCTCCAGCCCACTGGACTGAGACCCAAATCTGACCTACCACCTGTTCTTGATAAATAAGGCTTTACTGGTACACAGCCATTCTCACATTTCCATATTATCTGTGGCTGCTTTCACACTACAACAGCAAGGCTGAATGGTTGAGACAGAGACTGTTGCCTCTCAAAGCCTGAAATATTTACTATCAGGCCCTTAACAGGAAATATTTGCCAACTGTGGCCCTATATTATTGCAACAGGTCTGCCCCACTCTAATTTCTTTCCTGTTCTTCCTACTTTTTAAAATGTCCCTTAACCAATATCCTGTACTCAATTACTAATGGATATTATCACACACACACACAAAGACACACTGTTTAAAACTTATTAAAAGCATCTCATTGCCCTTAGAACAATGCTATGTTCTACATGATGGGGCGTGGCTTACCTCTCCAACTTGCCTCCCTCTTCCACACTCCAGCCACTAGCTGTTCTCATTTTCTTCAGGCATCAAGCCCTTCCTGTTCCAGGGCCTTTGCACCTGCTGTTCCCCTGAGTGAAACCCTCTTCCCCACCCACTTTCATCTGGACAATACCTCTCACCCTTCAGGTCTCTGAGTCAACGTCAACTCCTCAGAAATGAGTTCACCCTTTCTGATGATTTCTCTCACTCTGTTCTCTCCCAGTGCCCTCTCCTTTTTGTCCATGGAGAGAAATGAAGCATTTATTTGTTTGCTTATTGGATTGTTGTCTGTCTCACTGATCACAATAGCTCTAGGAGGCCAAGGGTTGTGTCCATTTTACTTAACATTCCACATCCAGCAGCTGTCAAATAGTAAGCTCTCAACTCATATTTTTTATGAATGAATGACCTTCTGTTCATTCTCAGGTATTATTCACTCTTTGGCCTGGTGCAATCTGGCTCTATTCTACTTTGCAGTCCTACTTGTATGCCTCACTCAATGAACTGAGATAACCAGCATTTCCCACACTGCACTGCACTTTTTCACCTCTGAACCTTCCTCATCCCTCTCCCCTACTGCCTCTTCTATCATTTTTGCTTAGGAAAATCTTTCTCTTCCAGGCTTAATTCAAGCAATTATCCTAGGAAGCTGTGTAATAATGAATAGTTTGAATAATGTAAAATCAAAGACATATTTCAAAAGGATGTTTCCTGAAACAATCTTTAATATAGTTTCATGCCTTCATGCCAAAGTATACAGTTCAATAAAAGTGACTCTCTGTGGGCAGGCTGTGATGCATTCCTGATTCTTCGATAGGCTTTATTCAGGGACAAAGTTTAGAGTGTGGATGGATGGCTTGCATAACCTTCAGGTTGTTTTCCATTAATATTCTTTCTCTCAGCTCCAGTTTTGAAAGTAATTGCATAATAATGAGTATTGACAGGTACGTTTACTCTATGTTTCAGTTAAACTGAGCTGGGAATAGAATTGATAACTTTGTGTGAAATCTGGGGATCCTGACTAAGACTCATGCCAAAGAACAAAGAACACCAACCCCCATTCAGTGATAATTCGGTGATAAGAAAGTACATCCTTATATCAACCTTAATGAGGTACTGTACGTAGGATATAGCAACCTGTCTACTGAACATTTTTAACTCATCATAATAAAACTTTATCATTTGCATAAAAGAGAATGCTTCAGTATCTATTGCTTATCATCCACATCCAGTTTATTAGAAGAGATAGCAAAGTATCCCCCAAAAAGTTAAAAAGGAGTGAGGCTATAATACATTTCTGTTGTGTGTGTACCTGTCCTCTCCCTTGTTTCACACATAAAGAGTGTAACTTTTTATTTCTCTTGCTTCTGAACTGTTTACTCATAGTAAGTTTATTTTTGACAAGAAACCAAATAATTTTTTTATGTTGCTGCTAATCTACAGCTTCCTGTTACTTATGCAGTTGTAACTGTAGGACTCAAGTATAGGAATGTATACACACAAACACATGCATACCTAAATTTTGTTCTCCCTCACAGTCTCTTTATGTCAAGTGTGAATTTCATAGGTATGGATTCCATGGCTTTGTTCAAGACATTTATGACTCTTGAATCCAAAAAGGGACACAATAGCTTCAGCACACCTCTAGTCTCTTCCAGTTGACATTTACTATCAATCAGTACCCTAATCAGTACCTCAACAAGCTCTTTGCCTTCACATCCAGTCCTTTGACATGAAAACATTAAACAAACAATATTGAGCTCCTACTGTGTAGCAGGCATCTTGCTGGGTACTAAAGTTTCAGCAGTTTAAAAAAAGAGACGACTTCTGACCTCATGACGCTTATAGGTGGGCCATAAGGCTATCTAACAAGAAGTAACATTTATTGAATCAGCCGCTATTCTAAGCACTTTAGATGTATTGTGTCATTTAATCTTAAAAAGAATCCCTGAGGAAGGTGACATTACTTATTATTTATACAGAAGGAAACTGAAGTTTAAGTAGATGCTGTATGTGGGACTATAACATAGGCAGCCACTTCGGAAAACCCTCTGGCCGTTCCTCAAAGTTTAAATATAGAGTCAACCCGACAATTCCAGTCCTGATTATATACTTAAGAAAAATGAAAGCATACGTTTATACGCAAACATAGCATTATCCGTAATGGCCAGAAAGTGGAAACAACCCAAATGTCCATCAACTGATAAATGTATAAATACACTGTGGTATACCCAGATGTTGGAATGTTATTTGTTGATAAAAAGAAATGAAATATTGATACATGCTACAACATGGATGAATCTTTTAAACATTATGCTAAGTCAAAGAAGCCAGTCACAAAGGACCATATATTGTATGATTTTATTACGTGAAATGCCCAGATTAGGCAAATTCACAGTGACAGAAAGTAGACTGGTGTTGCCTAAGGCTGGTGAGATTGGGGGAAAATAGGCAGCGATTGCTAATGGGTACAGGTTTCTTTCTGGGTTGACGAAAAGATTCTAAAATTGATTGTGGTGATGGTTGCACAACTGTGTGAACATACCAAAATCAACTGAATTGTACACTTTAAGTGGGTGACTTGTATGATCTGTGAATTCTAATTTAATAAAGTTGTTACTAAAAGTTGATGGAGAAAGAAAAGAGTACGAGAGAGGGAGGAAGGAATGGGGGACAGAGTTCTTTAAATATGGAACACTAAACACATTCATTTCTCTCTCCCAAAATACCAGTAAAATACTGTGAAAAGAATTTTTTAAAAGGCATAACCCCACATGGACAAATAATATGGGAAAATAACACTGCAAATAATACTGCAAAATGCCCATCACTGTGAAATTTCATAACACCAGAATTCTGGAAGAGCATTTCCTTCAAAGTTCCCAGGGAAATTCTGTCTAACACAGAATTCTATACTTAGCAAAATTACTAGTCAAGTGTGAGGGGAGAATGTAGACCAAGGAAGAGGAAGTCATGTAATCCGAAAGATCAGGATTCAACACAGGAGACAAACAAGCAAAACTCCCAGATTGATGGTGAAGGGGAGCCTCTGGGTGACAGCTGGGCTGCAGGCCCGGAGAACAGCCAGAGCAGATGGGAACAGAGGGTAAGAGGATTCCGAAATGCTTGTCTCCAAGGTGAGGGAGGTAAGGAGAACAAGAGATTACTGGAAGTGAAGACCTTGTAGAAAGAAGGGTTCAGCCTTCAGGAGTTTAGGGGTGAGCTAAGCAGATTAAAAAACTAACAGAGCAAGTTAATAGCTCTAGAGAAAACAAAAGGTGCTATAAGAAAAGAAGGGTCAAATTGTAGTTGCTGAATCCTTCCAAGATATCTGGTAAATCAATTTCCTCTTCCCCGTGTAAGTTTCTAACAATTTGATAAATAAAACTAAGAAATTCAGAAGAAAGAGAAAATATCAGTTTTTCTTCATGATAAGGTTGATTTGGATAATGTAGGTTAGTTGGGAAAGACAAAGGGCCTTTGAACCCCAGAACTGGGCATATTTTCTCACCCACTCCAGGGAAAGCTTGTTCCTTGGTAACAAACAGCTTCCAGTGGGGCAGAAGGAAAAAGGGCTGATGGAAATTTACCAACCAAATTAAACCACACCTTCTCCCCTAGAGAGAAGGGAATGACTAAATGAGCAAAGGGGCAGAAAGAACAGAGAAATCCCACCTCATGGAAGAAAACATCAGGAGTATGGAATACGCTTCCTTCCTGACATTAATGATGCCATCGTGAAAAGTGATTTCACCAGAAATGAGAATAGAGCAACGTAAGAAGCGTCAGGGAATGTGGGTATTTATGACAGTGGTGGCGTCAGACAGCTAAATCCCCATCCTCAAAACAGAAATGCAACAGGTAGTGTGAAAACGGAAAGTCAAGAAATGACAGTAAAACATATTATGAGGCAGCAAGTAGCCAAAGAAATAGCTGAAAACAGCTCTAAGAGTGGAACGTGGCAGACTTGGGGAGGAAGGGCTGGGTGGGGAGATGGAGAGCAGAGAACTCCTGCCCTTTCAACATGGACTTGTCTGTACTGCTGTTGAACTGTAAGACTTTGGGTTACGTTGGATCAGTGAATTTGACAATATTTGACTATTTATGGCCTAAAAAGTGGCAATCCCATATATACGAACATATGTTCATACAGTTCAACCTAAAATTTTAAAAGAAATTCAATTTAAAAAACCTTTTTAATGGAAGGAAAAGGAACGTGATCCCTGGAGAACTTTCTCTGCCCTTTTCTCTAGCCCGGTTTGCGTGCCTCCCTGGGCACCCCTCCCCCCACCCCACCCGCGGGCACCCGATGATATACTTCTACTTACGTGGGTGGTTCCACAGCATTGCCATCATCTGACCCTATCTCCCCTGCACTGGTTGTGACTACTTTGAGGGGACGACTCTGATTATAAAGGGAGCCCACACAGCAGCAGGCACGAAGTAGCCACAGTTATTTTCTAAACGATGTAACCTGTTTTAACAACCTTTGCTGGGTGCTTGGACCCGATGCTTCCGTGCCCGGGTGTGTATAACAACCATTTAGTAGTCTACCATAGGATTATACTCAGAATCTACATCAAGTTCATTACTTGCAATTTGTAGAATCTACTGTAGTCTCCTTTTTTTTTTAGAAAAAACATATATCTTTTTAAACAGAAACCTATTTTCCCATCCAGCTGCTTACCATGGTCCACGTTTACATATTGGAAGTTCTCTCAGCAGCTGGAGTGCTGTGTGTCTGCACCAGGAGACCTGACCTCCCTTAGGACCTCTGGAGAACAAATAATTGCACAGCTTAGCTCTCAGACTCCAAATCAGATGGCCAGGGTATATGTTGTGCCTCTTCCCTTCCCCTAATTACATGAAATTTAAGTAGTTTCACCTCCCTAAGTCTATGCCTCCTAATATCTAAATAAGATAGTGCCTAAAAGCACAGAGTTATTGTACAAATTCAATGAGATGACACAGGAAGCATTCAGATATGTCGCTCTTACTATCTGACATGGGTTTCCTCCAGTCTGGACTTCTATTTTCCTTTCATCAATGTGTGTTCTATGCTTTTCAATCCAAAGATCATTCTCTGTTGTCAAAATGAGGGTGAAAGGAGGTGGAGGAGTGCTGATTTTGTTTTTGTATTATTGGTCGGCACACAAGAATCACTCCAAGTAACAGGCCCACTCCCCAACTCTGCCTTAGGGGAGTTGCTCTGAATATAATTTTATGGGGTTTGTTGCCCTGAGCATTTCTTACTAGCTCACGGGAATTGAAGCCTCCATAATACCATTCCCACAGGTTTTGCCTCTCATCTCTGGCTCCAAGCACTCACTTCTCTTTGCAAGTACTTTTTTTTTTTTTTTTGGTACACAGGCCTCTCACTGCTGCGGCCTCTCCCGTTGCGGAGCACAGGCTCCGGACGCGCAGGCTCAATGGCCATGGCTCACGGGCCCAGCCGCTCGGTGGCACGTGGGATCTTCCCGGACCGGGGCACGAACCCGTGTCCCCTGCATCGACAGGCGGACTCTCAACCACTGCGCCACCAGGGAAGCCCGCAAGTATTCTTTTGAAACCAGAACTCATCAGAGAGCTCCTGTGTGGCCAGCTTGGCTTTTCTAAGCATGCATTTTTACCCCTCATTGGGTGTTTGCATTTGTGTAGACAGAGCACCATGGTTTTGAGAGCTCCTCATTCCTCCAAGTACCTGCTTTTCTCTGAATTCCAGGACTCGGGGTCTCGGCCTCACCAGGCCCAGCTTTCCTCCCTGGCCCTCACTGCCTCAGTGATTCTCACAAGGTTCCTCTCACTCTCCATCACCTTCTCTTGGCTAGAATTAGAGCTCAAGCAGCAATTCTGCCGCTTACTTTCTAAATAAGCTGGAAAATAACAGCTAATCAGAAAAACCCTACTTGTGTGAAGGTGTTCGTGGAAACTTACAGTACAAATGAGTAAGCACCAGTTTTCACTCAAAGAAGCAACTCTAATTTTGAGACTTTCTAACAGTTTGTTTAGCCAGCAAAAGAGAGAATGTTTGGGGCCCTGGATAACTTCTTGGCATCCTTTAAATCATAATGTTTATCCAAATGGCCACTTCTTCTAAATAAGAACCATCTTGGTGATGAGAAGATGCAAGTCCTCTGCCATTACCCAGCTGGAGAGCGTGGATGAATTCCTTCCCTTGAACCTCTGCTTCTCAACTGTAACATGAGGGTGTTGAACTTGATCCCAAGGGTCTCATCCCTATGAAAGTTTTGGAATTTTAAGTAGACTGAGGGTTTATTAGACTGAGGGGTTTTCCTGATATCTAATGTTTGACCTGATGTTAAACAAAATACTAGATCAAAGAAGCCTATTAGAGTTCAAATAAAAATTTTCCAGTATTAAGTAAAATGTAAACATCCCATGTCTTTGCATGTTTCCTTTTATATATTCAAGTTCTCTTTTTCTAAGTACTCACTCCTTTGCAATGAGGTCCCCACCAAGTCTGTTTATAATCTATTGTTCTATTGCCCCAGTAGATGGCACCCAGTCACAACTTTCAAATACCTTCTTCTGCCTACAAACTCAGGGCAGACAGTCCAGAAAATAAGAATGTGGGGAGCATTTGTTTATCAAACACAGATAAATAAGAGGAAACTTATATTAAGCATTCACCTAAAATATTTATTGAGTTTCCTAAAATTTAAATAATAAATTAGGTTCTACGTATAAGGTGTCATAATTAGAGTATTTTGATACAGACATGTCAGACTGTTGTATGTTAGAATTGAGCGCTACCCTTCAAAATTATGCAGCTATGAGATTTTGGCTGGTCCGAGTGATGCTGACACATTACTATTTTTAAAACATTTAGAAAACCATTTTCTGGTAGATACTCCCAGGATCAGTTTCTAGTCTACATGAGAAAAACAGTCTCAATGCCTCCTTTTTGACAATCCCTCCCCAGTAGCATCATCTTCCTTGATAATCCTCACATCAAGAGTTGTTTTTTTCTCCCCTTGGAAAAGCTATTTCCAAATATTCCACCTCAATGAAAATTGACCATCCACTTTTAATTATTTTGGAAAGAACAGAACTCAGCAACTTACTACCACATTTTCAGCCCATGTGCTCTGTCTCCCAGCTGGCTGCTTTTGCCATGGTGGGTAGAGCATGGCCCATATTGTAGGAGAATTTATTCTGGTACACTGGTAAGCAAAGAAGCCAGTAATAAATGAGGTGGGAAAGGCTTCTAGCATTGGGAAACATGAATCCTTACAAATCTGAACTTACTTTCTGAGAAAAGTAAGAAGGTGAGCAAACATCTCACCAGCCTCAGGCCATAGAGAACCAGCCCCTGCTTCAAGCCCGGCAGTGGATTAGGAACCCCAGTCCTACCAGTATAGGTCTTAGAAGGATTGGTCTCACTGCCCTTAGCCTACATGCAGAGCTCCTCGGACAGGACAGGCAACCTTATACCCTTGGGGCTAGAACCATCCATAACCCTTATCTGAGTGCATTCCTATTTCCCTATTAGAAGGAAAGCCCTGCCCTGAACTATTTCTCTGGGAATCCATCCCTGGTTCTTTAAACATGGCCAGCCCACCCCTTCAATGCACAGGGGGGATGCTCAAACACTAATATCCAGCCCAACCAACAGCCCTCACCTCAAATGTGACTGACCTGTCCTTTTCTCCCCTTATCTCCTCAGGTATTGAGTTCCATGACCTTTATACTCCAGCTCCTAAAATCTACTACAAGCTCTGCTTGTTTTGGTGACCTTCTTTCTCCACTGCTGTCAGATTCTGTAAACCTCTGGGTTTGGGCTTCTCCACGTATGAGATGGGGTCCCACAGGCCCCAGCCTCACTTACTAACTCCCTGCTGTCTGCCAGGAGAAAGGATCAATACCTGACTCTGACTCCCTCATTTCTCGCAGCTGAGAGTTTAAAGGATTGGGAACATCAACCCATCGATGAGTTATACTCTGAAACCACCGGGCTGAGTTCACCCTAAAGGTTGGTTGCATGATCTTCTAGACTTCTAGCTACATGAGCAATTAAGTTTCCTAGTTGCTTAACCCAGTTTGATTCGGGTTTTCGGTGATTGACTCTTTCAGCTCCCTCTGGTGGTTGAAGCCTCACCCACAGGCCACCGTGAAAGTTGACAGCTCTGAAGCTCTGCTGGTTTATAGGCCCAGTTTAGTGGCTTCCTAAGGATATGAGGATACTCATTTCAGTTAAGTAGTGGGGGAACTAGGCCATCTGGCTCCCAGGTTAGGTTTCCTTGGGCAAACCCTCACCGACTCTGAATTGCTTTCATTTTAACCTTCAATTATATTTTCTCCACAGCCTGAAAATCCTCTGCGCAAGGAACTGGCACACTAGGATGACAATGACAATTCTATCAACAGCCTATATCTCTATAGTAATATTTAAGTTTTCCTAATATTTATTGAGTATTTAGTATGTGTTTGTCCCTGTTCTAAGCACTCTTCTTATATTATTTAATCCTGAAAACAACCCGAGGGGTTAGTATGATTATTATCCCCATTTTTAAGAAGAAAAGATTGTCATACATTTTCTCACATGCCACAAGCCAGAGAGAAAAACAAATACTCCTCTCTCAGATTCATCCACACAAATGTGTGACTCAAATGAGCTGTTTAGTCCATAAAGAGGCCTCAGGCTTACAGCAGTGGCCCAGGCAGGTCTTTCTGCAGGAGCTACAGAGCCCAAGGGGAGGTGGTTGGCCCATGGGGGACACTATCACCAAACTGCTCTCAGAAATTTCGAACCAGGACTTTTAGGAGTAACACATGGGTAAGGGCCAGCTTCCAAACAGACTTGGAACACAGAAGAGAAAGAATCTAGAGATGCATATGACATCTGAGATGCGCCACCACTGTGATCTTCCAAAAGGGGGAGCAACTGTCCCAGTTTGCCTGGGACTGAGGGGTTCCCATCATGTGGAACTTTCAGTGTAGACACCAGGAAGATTCCAGGAAAACTGGGATGACTCACTCTGTCTTCCAAAGAAATTCAGTTCTACTTTGAAATATAAGAGACTGCAGGGGCCTCCTCTCTCCCCTCAAAGTTCACAAGACTGCTAATTTCATTGGCTTCCATCTCCCTCCAACACACCTAAACAGGGATTGGGTCTACATATCAAGTTCTACGTCACCTGCTGAGGGCTTTCCTAGTTGGCTTTAGTACATAGGAAGAAAATCTCTTGCTTCTTGCAAACAGTAATAAACCTGTGGAACTTATTACCCCCAAAACAGAACTGGAATAAATATTTTTTTTTTAAAGTTTGGATGCAGAGGAGTTCAGAACATGCTACTCCAAAGTATGGCCCTTTGGCATACTGACTATGCTGAGTTAAAGGTTTTGAAAAACAGTAGATGCAGGAAAGGTACTCTGATCTTCCTTTTCCTTGCTGAAAGCAGGAGATAAAGTTCCCATGTGAAAGTTGCCCTCCCTGTACAAGGAGGAAGCAACATTCTGGGGAGTCAGGCCAAGAGAAATCTGTACAAATAGACCTTGTTAAAATAACTCTCATCTTCCTTTAGTCATCCCATATAGTTTAGTTACTTTTCCACAATTGCCACATTTTGTTCAACCTGGAATATAAACACTTAGGCCTAGTCACTGCTTTGGATCTTCTTTTTTCTTGTGAGGGCTCCTAGGTACATATATATAAAATGTGTATGCTTTTCTCCTGTTAATCTGTCTTATGTCAGGCCCAGCTGGAGACCCTAGGAGGGTGGGGGAAAATTTTACCTTCCCTACAGATGAACTAATGAAATTCAGATCTCTAAAGGATTGGAAACATTAAGATGGGTGTAAGGAAGGAAGTGATGTCACCCTATGAATGTCCCTCAGGCCTCTTAGCCAATAAAATTGTAGCCTAGTTGGACCATGGGTCTGAGTCGCTATAACAATTCTTACAGCAATTATTATGGGTGTTAGGGGAGAAAACAATGAACAAATAACCCTGACTAAAATAAATACATGACCGAAAGACGTCAAAATAGAAAACCAATTAGATATAGCGAAGTGATTTTTTTATCCTTTCTTCCATTTTGCCAAATTTAAAATACAAGGACCAAGACGAAAGATAATTCCAGTTTCTGATTTTCTTATCTTCTTCTCGTATTTTAACTTGTTATACTTCAAATGGCAAGTCTTCCTGAGATTAGGTAGGCACATAAAATTCTGTAGCATAAGGGACTCGTCAAGGATTTCCCTCCTGGACAGCCAGGCCTGATCCTTTAGTAAGCTCTACCACCCAAGCCCCACCCAGCAGCAGTTTCAGACAACTGTCCTGGACCCTGTGCATTTCCGGCTTGCCATATTCGAATCCGTCTTCCACCTGTTGAATTTTGGCTCTGAACTCTGCACTCTGCTTTTAGTCCCTGCCTTTAGCCCCTACAGACATAATATTTAAACCTCCTCCATTATCAAGATTTTAGCTACAGGACTTTGTCTGGCTTGTCCTTTGGGTTCCTGGGATCCTCCATGGGCTTTGATAGGAAATCACATCCCTATCCTTGACCCCTCAAAACCTAAGCCACTCTCCAGTTACTTAGGTGGGCAACACTGGCCTCTCCTATAGGAAGTAGTCAGGCCTGAGATTCAGGCAATCAGAATCTGGTAATAACTGTTTAACCCCATGGGCCTTCATATTTCCAGATTAAAATAAGGTTAATCCCTGCCCTTGCCCACCTCTTAGGCTACTTGGACCCCTCAGAACAACTTCAGAAACCCATGAGGAAGACTGTTATGATCCTAAGAACATCATTCTACCCAACTATGACTATGTTTAAAAATAGGCCCCATGATTTCCAACGTTAAAAAAATAAAAAGAAAAAAACAGACAAGGTTTACCCAGAGAAGCAAAGCAATTAGAAGGATTTAGGTAAATACCTTGAACACTTAAAAAGAAAGATACTGTCTAAAACTGATTCCCAATCTTGATTTGTGTTCACATCTCCAGCCTAGAACCAATCAGTAGCACAGCGTTAGGGAACCACCAATAAACCCCATTTGGTATAATAAAATGGTGACCATAATTTTTACTCCAAGGGAAAAGACACAGGGAGTGGAGACATTACTGCCTAGAAAATTGAATTAATAGAATTAATAGGATTAATAGAAATGATCCATGCAATTCCAGTTTTCTAATATCACTGAAACCATGTCTCTTGCTCAGCAATTTATCCAGAAGTGTCTTGAGTTAGCCTTTTGGTATCCTAGAGGTCTGGTTTTGTACTACTGCTCAGATTCCCAGGTTCAGAAATATGCTACCTGGTGGAAAGGGTCCTCATCCAAGAAATGAGACAAGCTTTCAGATGAAATACCCTTTGTATCTTCCAGTGCCTCTTTCATTTGCTCTGTCTCCCTTATATCTCTCCGGGATAAAATTCATGTCACCTTTTAAATAAAACACATCTGCTTAATCCTGCCCAAAAGAAACTTCCACTGTCCTATTTAATAGTCATTTGATCTACTAATGAACATCAAACAGCACAAATTAAACAGGAACCCTCTCCCCAGCCCTGCTTTATCCATTAAACACGTGTGAATCTGCAATGATCTCGCCTCTCCTTGTGCCCGATGACTAATTGAGTTTGAGACAGTGGCTGTCAAATGCTGGAAAAGAAATGATTTATGCTAAGGATATTTTTGGTCTCTGATATACCCAGCTTCAGAGGGAATAAAGGAAGTCATTACCATAACAGGATTGTGACGATAGGCAGTTTCTAACAATGGAATTGCCCTCCTACAAACAAGCCAGTCTATTAACTGGAAGCATCAAGTTTCCATTTTTGCTTTCACCCCCTGCTCCTGTGCAGGTGATCCTGCAGATTTTTATTTACATTTATTTCAGCTGCAACATTTAGTCCATTTCCCAGTTATCCTTCACTGAGTTCTTATTGAAGCTGGGAACCATGGAAATAAGTGATAACCTCAGTAAAGAACCCAGCTGCTGGGCCCAGCCCACTGTTCAGTTGATGTATGATGTAGCAGTTGGCCCCTCTCTCAGAAACAGCAACTCGGGAACACTCTGGTTACCCACTGAGGAAACCTACTCCTTGCCTATAACCTGATACCATTGCTCTTGCTCGGGACTGTAAAATGGCAGTAGGTGAATAGAAATTTCAGGCTGATGTGTACGAACTGGGTTTACAATACTGCCTTCTTGGAACAAAAAGGGGGGTTGAGTAGGGGAGGGGGGACCGATTTTTACTTGTTTTAATATACACAGGGTGCATACGTCAGAACCCAAACTATGTCAACCTGTAAGCTTTAGAAATCCCAATAACAATGCTGAATGTTGGTGACTATATATTGGCTTATTTTATCACAGGGATAGTTTCGTCAGCTAGCCAGAGCTGAAAGACTGGCAAGGATCACAATGCAAAGAGATTTCTGACTTTTTGTGACTCTGCTTCACTGGATCTTCTGCTGCCCCTGGGAGTTGCCTCTCATGGATCCAGGAATAGTATAACCATTTTCCCATTTTCCATCTCCTCCAAGCTCCATTGCTCTTATGCCATCAATTCTGCCCCAGGTAACACTGACAGAGCACCCTCTAGCTGGTCTCCAGCTCCTCAGATGGGCCCTGAGGACACACTTCTCTCCGTTTCCCACCCTAGCTGTCTCTCTTAGCCCCAAATATTGACTCCTACAAGGTTTTTCTGATAACAGGTTAAATGGATCTTCAGTGATGTACATGGAAATGAAGGCAAAATTCCTCCAAGGGTTTAGATTCCCTGGGAGTGAGGAATTCAAAGGTTGGATATTCACATCCCAAGGTAACAGAGGGAAATAGTTTTCATCTGACCTCCCTCCTGTCTCATGTTCTGCTCCTCGTGTCCCCCATCAAGGTATCCAGTGCCTTCAAGCTACCTCCACGACTCCACAGCCTCTCTCAATACTGTTTGCTTCCCTATGAAAAGCCCATTCTTTTCTCTGAGCCCAACACCCCTGCTCAGAACATCCATCAGCAAGAATCACACAGTGATTGGGCTGTGACACTCAGCTATAAGAGATAAACTTAACACAAAGGTAATTTACATAAATGGGAAGTTCAAGGGCAAACGAACTCCAGGCATAGCTGGATCCAGGGGTTTAGACACTGTTTTCAGAAATCTATCTCCATTTCTCAGCAATTCCTTTTTGGTCTTGGCTTCATTTTACTTTTTTTTTTTTTGCGATATGCGGGCCTCTCACTGTGTGGCCTCTCCCGTTGCGGAGCACAGGCTCCGGACGCGCAGGCTCAACGGCCATAGCTCACGGGCCCAGCTGCTCCGCGGCATGTGGGATCTTCCCGCACCGGGGCACGAACCCGTGTCCCCTGCATCGGCAGGTGGACTCTCAACCACTGCGCCACCAGGGAAGCCCTTGGCTTCACTTTAAGGCACTGCCTCCCTGAGTTATAACAGGACTGCCAAAGCTCTATATTTACCTCATCCTTAGAGCTAGTGGTCTTGGTAATTCCAATAGAAATCCCAGGTTGGGCTCTGATTAGCTGAGCTTAATCATGTATTATCCCTGAACCATTTACTATGGCCAGGTGGACTGTATTCTAATTAGTCAGCCTGGATTTCTATACCCACCTGAAAGCACTTGTAATGGGCTCCCCACTGGAAATAAGGGTTTTGTCACCAAAGCAGTTAGGTCAAGAGGCAAGCTTGGGAAAACACACTATAGCTATGCTAACAGTCCACGGATTAAATGATTAGTTTAATTAAATTAATACTAATTAAAAAGCCCCATCCCAGATAAATAGGTCCATGATGGAGAAAATGCCTCCATTAATAACAGGCTAGTAGGAATCAGGGCCTTTTAGAACCATTCTAATCATATTTCCTGCATTTGGCTATTTATCGCAGCCATATCTAACTCCCTCAAAATGTAATTATAATATGTGGAGCATTCATATTGGAATTGGCCCTGCTTGGGCATCATTGTCTAAAACAACAATATCCAAATTTGTTTTTAAGCACCATCACTTTCTTCAAATAAAATTGTATGTAAAATTCCAATACATAAAATAGGTGAAACTGAGCTGCTCTATTTACAGCTGAGAGTTGGAGATGATGAAGAGTAGAGGGGCAGACACAGATATGAGGACCCAGCCCTTTCCCACTTGTTGGCTCAGGGGTGGGTACATCCTTGGAACCTCTGGGGTTCCTGAGAGAACAATTTGAAAATGATACATCTGACTGCTCTGGACACCAGTCTCTTGACTATGAATGTTAGTTAAGCCTACCTAATTCAGTTTCCTTACCATAACTAACTGTGAAGGAGCTCATTTAAAATAATAATAATAGTAATAATAATAATATTAAGACACTTATATTGAATAACAGTAACCCAAAAGAAAATTACTCACATCACAACCTGAAGTCAAATCGATATATTTCAATTTATCTATGTCAATCTGCTATGTATTGTCTAAATGAATGTTCAATCTTTAAATATCTATGACACTACCTATAATTGCATATTCTAAACTTTACATTAGCATTATGCTATGTATAGTTTCTCTTCTTTCTCTTCTCCCCCCATCACTAAGTAACCACTATTAACAGCCTGTTTCCTATTTTGTACACCTTTCCTTAAGCTTGTACAATCATATGTAGACATAGATACACATCTATGGGGAAAAGTAGTGGGTTTTTGTTTACAAATATGAAATTATTATACAGTAGATACTTATCTACATCTTAAATTTCTCACTGCAGAATTCTTTGTGGAAATCCCTCTTGCTCAACTAGTATAGACCTAATTCATTCTTTAATACATACTAATTCATGATACTGACATGCCAAAATTTATTCAACTATTTCCTACCAATAAGTGTTCAGGTTGCTTCTACCTTTTTAAGGTTTTGTTTTTATAAAATTTTGTTATTTGTTTATTTTGTTCTGCTTTACTATTACAATGTAGCAGTAAACATTTGTATAAATATACCCTTAGATATCAGTGATTTTATTCCCAGATATGAAATAGGTCAAAAGATATGTGTATTTTAAAATTTGACATTTTTTTTGCTTTTTTTAAGCAGTATTGTAATTCACATTTTCACAAGTAATGATTAAAATGTCTTTTCTCCATAGGCCCATTATCATTTGTTATTGTCATTCTTCTTAAGCCTTTACATTTTACTCAATTCTCTATAACAGGTATCTTTATGATGGGCATGAATGGTTTTCCATTGTACCTTTCATTGGCATTTTCTTCACTGTTAGTAAGGTTGAGCATCCTTTCACTGAGATGGCAATTTTGATTTCTTCTTCTGTGGATTCCCAATTCATAGCCTTTGCCCATTCTACTATTGGGTTGTGTATTTTTTTTTGTGTGGTACACGGGCCTCTCACTGTTGTGGCCTCTCCTGTTTGCAGAGCACAGGCTCCGGACGCGCAGGCTCAGCAGCCATGGCTCACGGGACCAGCTGCTCTGCGGCATGTGGGATCATCCCGGACCAGGGCACAAACCCGTGTCCCCTGCATCAGCAGGTGGACTCTCAACCACTGCGCCACCAGGGAAGCCCGGGTTGTCTCTTTTTTTAACCACTTCATGGAGGTATGATTGACACACAGAAAGCTGTAGATTTTTAATGTATAATGATGTGTTTGAAGATAAGTATCCAAACCCATGAAACTATCATCATAATCAATGCCATAAACTTATCCATCCATCCAAAAGTTTCCTCTTACCTGCTTTGGTTTTTTTCTTTTTTTGTGTTTTGTTTTGTTTTGTTTTGTTTCTTTTGTAGTAACAACACAACATAAAATCTACTTTCTTAGCAAATTTTTAAGTATACAATACAGTTTTTTTTTTTTTTTTTATCTTCTACTCTAGGAATCTACTTTTCTATTTTTGGTGTAAAATCTTCTATCTCTAGGAGTATACACTTCTAGCTCTAGGTGTATAGACTTCTATCCCTCGAAGTAGCATCTTGTATCTTTAGGTGTCATGTCTTCTATCTCTAGGAGTATACTCTTCTATCTCTGGGTGTATAGTCTTCTATCTCTTCAAGTATAAATTTCTATCTCTACTTGTAAAGTCTTCTATCTCTAGGAGTAAAAACTTCTACTTTTAGATGTAAAGTTTTCTATTTCTAGGTGTATACTTTTCTATTTTTGTTGTAAAATCATCTATCTCTAGGAGTATACTCTTCTATTCTTAGGTGTAAAGTCTTCTATCTCAAGATGTATCACCTTCTATCTCTAGTTTTGAAATTTTCCATCTCTAGGAATATACTCTTCTATCTCTAACTGTAAAGTCTTCTATCTCTATAAGTAAAATCTTCTATATCTAGGTATAAAGTCTTCTATATCTAGGAGTACATTTTACTATCTATTGGAGTATAGTCTTCTATCTCTAGAAGTACATTATTCTATCTCTAGGTGTATAGTCTTCTATCTCTTCAACTATAATGTTCTATCTCTACTT
This sequence comes from Pseudorca crassidens, assembly GCF_039906515.1. Lineage (NCBI taxonomy): Eukaryota > Metazoa > Chordata > Mammalia > Artiodactyla > Delphinidae > Pseudorca > Pseudorca crassidens. The sequence goes on from NC_090309.1 coordinate 44,300,733, forward strand.
GTAAATTCTTCTATCTCTAGGAATATACTCTTCTATCTTTAGATGGAAAATCTTCTACTCTAGGAGTATACTTTTCTATTTTTGGTGTAAAATCTTCTATCTCTAGGAGTATACACTTCTAGCTCTTGGTGTATAGACTTCTATCACTCAAAGTAGCATTTTCTAGCTCTAGTTGTAAAGTATTCTATCTCTAGGAGTTTACTCTTCTACCTTTAGATGTAAAGGTTTCTCTTTCTAGGAGTATACTTTTCTAGTTTTGGTGTAAAATATTCTATCTCTAGGAGTACACTCTACTATCTCTAGGTGCATAGTCTTCTATCTCTTGACTTATAAACATATATCTCTGGGTGTTTTTTGTTTTTTTTTGTGTTACGCGGGCCTCTCACTGCTGTGGCCTCTCCCGTTGCGGAGCACAGGCTCCGGATGCGCAGGCTCAGCAGCCATGGCTCACAGGCCTAGCCGCTCCACGGCATGTGGGATCTTCCCGGATGGGGGCACAAACCCATGTCCCCTGCATTGGCAGGTGGACTCTCAACCAGCGCGCCACCAGGAAAGCCCCACAATACAATATTTTTAATCACATATCCTATGTTGTACAGTAGATCTCCACAATTTATCTCACATAACTGAGACTTTGTACACTTTGACCAACACCTCCTCATATCCCCCTCCCCACAAAGCACCTGGCAACCACCATTCTGTTCTCTGCTTCTATGAGACTGACTATTTTAGATTCTACATATAAGTGAGATCATGCAGAATTTGTATTCTGTATCTGGCTTATTTCACTTAGCATAATACCCTCTAGGTCCATCTATGTTGCTGCAAATGGCAGGTTTTCCTTCTTTTCATGGCTGAATAATATTCCATTGTGTTGGGGCTTCCCTGGTGGCGCAGTGGTTGAGAGTCCACCTGCTGATGCAGGGGACGTGGGTTCGTGCCCTGGTCCGGGAAGATCCCACATGGCGCAGAGCAGCTGGTCCCATGAGCCATGGCCGCTGAGCCTGCGCGTCCAGAGCCTGTGCTCTGCAATGGGAGAGGCCACAACAGTGAGAGGCCCGCATACCACACACACACAAAAAAAATTCCATTGTGCGTATACACCACATTTCTTTATTCACTCATCCATCAATGGACATTTAGGTTATTACATTTCTTTATCCACTCATCCATCAATGAACATTTAGGTTATTTCCATATCTTGGCTACTGTGAGTAAAGCTGAAATAAGCATGCGAGTGCAGATATCTCTTTGAGATGCATATTTCAATTCTTATGGATATATACCAAGAAGTGGAATTGCTGAATCAAATGGTAATTCTATTTTTAATTCTTTGAAAAACCTCCATATTGTTTTCCACAGTAGCTTCACCTATCTACATTCCCACCAACAGTTTACAAGGGTTCCCTTTTCTCTACATCCTTGCCAACGTTATTGTTCTTTATCTTTTTTTTTTTTTTTTTTTTTGCGGTACGCGGGCCTCTCACAGTTGTGGCCTCTCCCATTGCGGAGCACAGGCTCTGGACGCGCAGGCTCAGCGGCCATGGCTCACGGGCCCAGCCGCTCCGCGGCATGTGGGATCTTCCCGGACTGGGGCACGAACCTGCGTCCCCTGCATCGGCAGGCGGACTTTTAACCACTGCGCCACCAAGGAAGCCTGTTCTTTATCTTTTTGATAATAGCCATCCTAACAGGAGTATATCTCACAGTGGTTCTGATTTTCATTTCCCTGATGATTAGTGATGTTGAGCGTCTTTTCATGCACCTATTGTCCTTTTGTATGTCTTATTCAGAGAGATGTCTATTCAGTTCCTTTGTCCATTTTTAAAATCAAGGTTTTTTTTGCTATTGAGTTATAGAAATTCCTTATATAGTTTGGGTATATTGTCAGATATATTGTCTACAATTATCTTCTCCCACTCTGTAGGTTGACTTCTCATTTTATTTTATTTATTTATTTTTTGCTGTGCAGAAGCTTTTTAGTTTGATTCAGTCTCACTGGTCTATTTCTGCTTTTGTTGCCTGTGCTTTTGGTGTCATAGTCAAGCAATCATTGCCCAGTCCAATGTCTAGAAGATTTTCCCCTATCTTTTCTTCTAAGAGTTTTATTGTTTCAGGTCTATGTTTAAGTCTTTAATCTATTTTGAGTTGGGTTTTGTATGTGGTGTGAGATAAGGGTCCAATTTCATACTTTTGCATGTGAATATCCAATTTCCTCAACACCATTTATTAAAGAGACAATCTCCTCCCAATTGTGTATTCTTGGCACACTTGTCAAAGATCAGTTGACCATATATGCCTGGGTTTATTTCTAGATTCTCTATTCTGTTCCATAGGTATATATGTCTGCTTTTATGCCAGTACTATACTGTTTTGATTACTGTAGCTTTGTAATATGTTTTGAAATCTAAGTGTATGATACCTCCAGCTTTGTTCTTCTTGCTCAGAATTGCTTTGGATGTTCAGGGTCTTTTGTGGTTTCAAATAAATTTGAGGATTGTTTTTTCTATTGATGTAAAACAAATGCCATTACAATTTTTATAGAAATTGCATTGAATCTATAGATTGCTTTAGGAAATAAGGACATTTTAACAGTTAATACTTCCAATCCACGAGCACAAGCTATGCTGCCATTTATTTGTGTCTTTTAAAATTTTCTTTTGTCAATGTTTCATAATCTTTGGTGTACAAGCCTTTCACCTCTTTGATTAAGTTTATTCCTAAGTATTTTATTCTTTTTAATGCTATTGTAAATTGAACCATTTTCTTAATTTCCTTTTCAGATAGACCATTATTATAGAAATGCAACTGATTTTGTATGCTGATTTTGTATCCTGTGACTTTACTGAACTCACTTATTAGTTCTAACATTTTTTTGTGTGTGTAGTCTTTAGGGTTTTCTATATATAAGATCATGTCATTTACAAACAGAGACAGTTTTACTTCTTCCTTTGCAATTTGGATGCCTTTGATTTTGCCTGATTGCTCTAGGTAGGACTGCTAGTACTATGTTGACTAGGAGAGGTGAGAGTGGGCATTCCTGCTTTATTCTGGATCTTAGAGGGAAAGCTTTCAGCTTTTTACCATTTAGTATGATGTTAGCCATTTATAAATAACCTTTATTGTGTTGAGGTAAATTCCTTCCATAATTCCTAATTTGTTGAAAGTTTTTACCATGAAAGGGTATAGAATTCCGTCAAATACTTTTTCTGCATCTGTTGAGATATCATGTAGTTTTTATCCTTCATCTGTTCATGTGGTGTATCACACTAATTAATTTGCATATGTTGAACCATACCCATATCCCAGGGATAACCCTACTTGGTTATGCTGTATGAATCCTTAATGTGCTGTTGTTTCAGTTTGCCAACATTTTCTTGAGGATTTTTGCATCTATATTCAACAGGGATATGGTATTTTTGATGGTGTCTTTGTCTGGCTTTGGTATCAGGGTGATGTCAACCTGATAGAATGAGTTCGGAAGTGTTCCCTCTCCTTCCATTTTGTTTTGGGGGTGGTGGTGATAATTTAAGAAAGATTGATATTGATTCTACTTTAATTTTAAATGTTTGGTAGAATTCACCCATGAAATCATTTAGTCCCGGGCTTTTCTCTGTTGTGAGGTTTGTTTTTATAACCCTTTTAAGCTCCTTATTTATTTTTTATTTGTTCAGGCTTTCTATTTCTTCTTGATTCTGTCTTGATAGGTTGTATGTTTCTAGAAATTTCTCCACTTCTTCTAGGTTGTCTAATTTTTGGCACATAATTGTTCATATTAGTTCCTAAAGCTCTGTGGGATTGTAATGTCTTCTCTTTCACTCCTGATTTTATTTGAGTCTTCTTTTTTCCTAGTTAGCCTAGCTAAACGTTTTTCAATTTTATTTCTTCAAGAAAACCAACTCTGTTTCCTCATTTTAAAATTCTTTTTCTATTCTCTATATCATTTATTTCTGCTCTGATCTTTATTATTTCTTTAGATAATTTGGGGTTTAGTTTGTTCTTCTTTTCCTTCAGGTATAAAGTTAGATTGTTTATTTGAGATGTATCTTCTTTTTAAACGTAGGAATTCATTGTTATAATCCTCCTTCTTAGCACTGTTTTTCTTGCATCCCATAGGTTGTTTGCCTTTTCTTTTCTTATTGAAGTATAGTTGATTTAAAATATTTTACTAGTTTCAGGTGTAGAGCATAGTGATTCCATATTTTTAGTTTATACTCCATTAAAAGTTATTATAAGATAATGACTATAATTCCCAGTTTTATACAGTATATCTTTGTCACTTATTTATTTTATACATAGTAGTTTGTATCTCTTAATCCTTTACTCCTATTTTGCCCCTTCCCCCCTTTCCTCTCCCCACTGGTAACCACTAGTTTGTGTTCTATATCTGTGACTCTGTTTCAGTTTTGCTATACACGGTCATTTCAAAATGTTTTTAAAAAAATTTTATTTAGTTATCTATCTGTATTCTCTTGTAGTTCACTGAATCTCTTTAAGGTGATTATTCTTTAATTCTTTGCCAAGCATTACATGAATCTCCATTTCTTTGGAGTCCATTACTTTAGCTTTACTAATTTCCTTTTACAGTGTCATGTTTGCCTGATTCTTTGTGATCCTTGTAGTTCTGGCTTGGTGTCTGTACATTTGAAGGTGCAGTCACCTCTTCCAGTCTTCACAGGCTGGTTTCAGCAGATAAAGACTTTCACTAGTCAGCCTAGTCAGAGATTCCAGGCTGATCAGCTGGTGGTGTCTACAGGCAAGCTTACTGCTGGGATTCACAGGTGGGGCCATCAAGTCCCTGGACAGGCGGGACTAAAGCCAGGTCATGGTGCTGCCTCCATATCTGCAGTCAGGTTCACAGTTTGTGGGCCTGCTACCGGGGCCATTGGCCCCCCTTCTCCAGTCAGCTTTCCTTAGTTTTGGACTCCACCTGGGTGTCACAACCTCCTACCTGGATCCTGAAGCTTCCAACAGAGGCACTGTTGTCCATGGATCGTTGCTAAATTGGTGATTCTATGGGGGACAAGGTCTGGGGTCCTTCTATTCTGCCACCTTGTTGACATCCATGTTGTCTTTTGTTTTCCACTTTTATTGAGATATATTTGACATACAGCACTGTATAAGTGTAAGGTATACAACATGATTTGAATGACATACAACATGAAATGATTATCACGATAAGTTTAGTGAACATCCATCATCTCATATAGTTATAAAATTAAAGAAATAGGAAAAAAATCTTTGTGATAAGAACTCAGGATTTACTCTCTTAACTTTCATATATAACATAGAGCAGTGTTAATTATATTTATTATGTTGAACTTGATAAATCCTTAGTACTTATTTATCTTATAACTGGAAGTTTGAACCTTGTGACACCTTCGTCCAATCTCCCCTCCCCCCACTCTCTGCCTCTGGTAGCCACAAATCTGATCTCTTTTTCTGACGAGTTTTTTGTATGTTTGGGGTTTTTTTGAAGTATAATTGACATACAACACTATGTTAGTTCCTGTTACACAACATAATGATTTTTTTCTATACATTTCAAAATGATCATCACAATAAGTCTAGTTACGATGTCACCATACAAAAATATTACTTAGTTATTGACCATATTCCCCACACTGTACATTTCATACCCATAACTTATTTATTTTGCAACTGGAATTTTATACCTCTTAAGCTCCCTCACCTATTTCTTTCCTCCTCCACACTTCCCTCTTGTCCTCTGACAACCACCTCTTTGTTCTCTGGATGTATAACTGTTTCTCTTTTGTTATGTAAGCTCATTTCTTTTGATTTTTAGATTCCACGTCTAAGGGAAGTCATACAGCATTTGTCTTTCTCTGTCTGACTTGTTTCACTTAGCATAATACCCTCTAGGTCCATTCATGTTGTCTTTTTAAAGTCCATTTTGTAGGGCTGCTTTTATATTACAAATACTTTCTTTTCCCCCCATAGTGGTTTATTTGACTCAAGCCTTTAAACATCAAAAAAGATGGTTGAGAACAGACACAGTATAAAATGAACTATGTGAATTATATATTGCCTTTTAAATAATTAAAAGCTCAAACATAAATACATGATTAGTAAATTAAAGATGATATTTAGATGTCAGTGTAGCATGGTTCAGGAAGTGACTATCAACTCTTCATGGGAAAGGTGCTGATCGATTCTTAAGCACTGCTGGGTGGTAGGTAGATCATTGTCCCAGCACCAATTTCTGGAGACCTGTGTTCACACCATGTCTCTGCCTCAGGCACTTTCATCTTTCTCTCAGGAATCAGAGGAAACATGTGAGGAAAAGCTCAGAGAAATTTTGCGACCCAAGGTGCAGTGTCAGTTAACTTATTCAGAGGCAATTTGGCTGAGGGCTGGGGCACAGCAAAAGAGAACACTGAACAAATATGTTGATCATACAGAAAATGAACGTGCAAACATGTCATCAATCTTTCCACGGACATTTTAAAAGACTCTCCAGTAAGTGGAGACATGCAGTTGAAACATTCCCTGGAAGCTCAGAAAAATTACTGTACTTTTTGTCCCCATAACAAGGGAACCAACCATTGTTGAATGCTTACTATGTGCCAGGCCTCAACCTCGGCCTTTAATCTTTTATCTTATTAATTCTCCTAACAGCCTTGTAAGGTAACAATTATCATACTGACTCAGCTGAGAAACTTCCCAAAGTCACACAGTTGGGTATGTAAGTGGTAGAGCTAAATTCTAACCCAGGTCTGCTTATTCCTAAGCCAGTCCTCTTACCTCTATCTCATTATAAATGCAGCACCTGGGATAGACTATTAATTGAAAAAAGCTGGCACAAAATTGTATGTTTCTAATATGAGCCTACCTATTTAAAAACATAAAGAGATGATTAAAAGATTGAAAGGGAATATACTAAAGCATTAATAGACCACCCATCTGGGTTGATGAGATTATAATAATTATACTAATAATAGCTCAAATCCAAGCTTTTACTACATGCCAGGCACTTTGCTAAGAATCATTGTCTCATTAAATCCTCATAACAACCACTTGGGGCAGGTGTGATTATTTTTCTCATTTTACAGAAGAGGAAATGGTAAGTGACTTGCCCAAAGTCACACAGCTTGTGAGTTCTGGACCCAAACTCAATCTCCAAAGACTTTGCTCAAACAATATACCTGTGCCTTTCACTAATAATAGACATATACTTAGTTTTTACTTGGGAAAAAAACTAACGATTAAAATGAAATCAGATTTTTTAAAAAATCCACATTTTTTTCAGTGCATGGTTACTTAGCAGGACATGGGAGCTTCCTGGGCTTGGCCCATTGTTCACCATAAAGGTTAATCTGGGCTGCAGGGCCTTTCAGCCTTACCCTGGCCAAGTGCCTACAGGACATGCAACCCTACAGTCACTTTCTCCAGCCAGCAGATGCCCTCCTTCATGGTGGCTCAGCTCATGCCCTCTCTGGGAACACTTGCTGGCTGATCTGCTTCAGAACCAGGGTTCTAACCCAGGGATCTAATGACTGTTGGTTTGACCTGTGCTTTCTGTTTTTCCAGACTCTGATGCCTACCTCAACTCCATCCCCCTTTTGCTTCCAAGTCTCTGGTTCACCTGCAGGCAGAACCTATGTTGCTCGCTTGTAGGTAGCCTTAGAAGAAGGGATTACAAAGTCCACAAATCACAGGCACAGCTTCAAAAATGGTCAGGGGCTTCCCTGGTGGAGCAGCGGTTGAGAGTCCGCCTGCCGATGCAGGGGACACGGGTTCGTGCCTCGGTCCGGGAAGATCCCACCTGCCGCGGAGCGGCTGGGCCCATGAGCCATGGCCGCTGAGCCTGCGCGTCCGGAGCCTGTGCTCCGCAATGGGAGAGAGCACAACAGTGAGAGGCCCACGTACCGCAAAAAAAAAAAAAAAAAAAAAAAGGTCAGAAAAGAAGACAAAGCTGCCAGCATAATTTCCCCTTGACCGGCCATCTCCTGAAGTGGGGGCCACACCATGACTGATGGCCCAGCACTTCTTGGCTCTGTCGACTTTCCTGTTAATAGGTCTTCTCCAGGGGCAGGCAGCAGGGGATTTCTCCCATCCTGCCCGCCCCTGGCTTGAGCCTTGACCATAGCAGCCCTTCCTCATGTCTTCAGCTGAACACTGAGCTGGCATTGCCTCCCTGACACACTCAGCGCAGTCGTCCTTCTAGCTGAGCAATTCTGAGCGCTGAACTTCTGCATCCAAAGTGGGGTAGGGCGGACACCCATTCTGCAGCCACTGCGTCAGCCAGCTTACAGCTTTTCCTGACCTTCTGTGGCCTCCCTCTCATAGGAACAGGTCACACAGATCCACCTGGAGCTCACGTATGGCAGTTCACAGGTGGCTAGTCCAGAGCAAGTCTGTGTGAATTCGTAACCTCCTAAGACTCTGATCTTTAGTGACTATGGACTCTCTCCAGCTTTTCTCAGGGCAGCACCGAGTATTACAACTATCACCAAACAGTTTTATTTACAACAATAGTGTCCTTTGAGAGGCTTGATAATATATTACAAGGGGTGAGGGGAGTGTCTGTTATTAAATGAGTTTGGAAAACTCTGCCTCCATAACCTTTATTGGAGATTCACAATTCGCATCAGAATATACAAGCGTCTGTGAAATCCTCCCATAAGGAAACCTGCTTAGATGGGCTGCATCCAGTGTTTTGCACTTATTTATAAGGCCCCAGCTCACCCCATGTTCTCCAGAACACCTATGGACCTCATATTGGACACTGATGTTCTAATGAACATAGCTTGGAAATCTCAGTGGCCTGAGAATGAGTAGATGAGGGTAATCATCTAGTGATGCCTCCAGCCAGCCTTACACAAGTCTCTTCACCTCTCTAGGCCTCAGTTTCTTCATCAGTAAAATGGGGGTTAGATTAAGGCTATTTTCAAACTAATCCTGAGGGAAGTTTAAAGTGTCTATGGCCCCACCTCACGAGCTTCCTCAAGGGGTGAAGTGGAGGAGAGGTCAGCTTGGAGCCCTCCAGATCCCCTCCTCACAACTGGCTGAGCTTTGCTGAAAGCTGTTTTATGTATAATAAATTGTCCTTCTCAGAGAACCTTCAGAAACACCTTTTGGAAGAGAAGGCAGTGGGAAAGGGATAGAGGAGGGGAGGAACAGTGTGAGGATATAGATTGCTATCTTGTTGCCCTGGCTCCTGTACTACTGTCTCACTCTCCTAGTCTGGACATTGGTTCACTACTCCCACCCCAACTCCTCTGTCATCCAAAGGCTGGATATGACATGGTCTGACACCCCTGTTACCACCAGCAAACTTCTATTTCTCAAGGTGAGGCATATGGACTAGATGCTTATTAAAATGCAGATTCCTGGGCTCTACCTCAGACCTACTGAATCAGAATAGGGGAGAGCAGGACCTGAGAATCTTCATTTTAACAAAGGCTCCAGCTGATTCGCAGGGACTCTGAAGTTTCAGATCCACTGCCCAGACCTTGGGAGCTGGTAAGTTTCCACCATGCTAGGCATTTGATCCCCTCCCTCCACTGATGAGGGTTACTTCTCTGGCAGGTGCTAGACAGACAAGGGGTTTCTTATTTGTTCTAGTGGAACTTGTAACACAAAGTAAAAAAAAAAAAACAATAGAACAAATAAACCAATTTTCCTCATAAACAGGAAAAAACACACAGAATTCCCAGATGAATACTGGAAGGTACAGCTAGGAATCAAAGTTCTGAAAAGACACTCACCCTTCCTTAATGGGGACATGCTTCTTCATCAGCTCACCTCACTCCTGATGGACTTCTTGTCCTGCCAATGCTCCTTTGCCTTCTGGATTGTGGTTCTGAAAGCTTGATGTGCCTCAGAATCGCCTGGAGGGCTTGTTCAAACAAAGATTTCTGGGCCCACCCACAGAGTTCTGATGCAGGGAGTCAGGGGCAGGGCCTGAGAATCTGCCTTTTCACAAGTTCCAAGTGCGGCTGCTGGCCGGAGTCCCCATTTCAAACGGCACGTCCCTTATGAGCTACTTAACCTCTTTATGCCTCAGGTGCTGCCTCTATAAACTGGGGATAAGAACATCTACTTCACTGGGTTCTTGTGAGGATTAAATTAGTTACTCCTCAAAAAGTACTTAGAACAGTTTCTGTAATTGTTAAGCCCTCAGTAAATGTGGGCCATAATCCCAGAGAGAGGGTTGCAGTAAGGAAGCACTCTGCTAATAAAATCTTCCACACCTGCTTTATAGAACTCAAGCAGTCCCGCAAAATGAGTCCCTTTCTCCTTGCGCCCATCACATCATTTCAAGCTGGATTAAAAATAACAACACCTAAAATTTATTGAGTACTCACTATGTGCTAGGAATACTAGGCAATTTACATGTATTCTTTCTGTCACCTTCACAATAACCCTGTGAAATGGGGCTGTAATCTCACTTGTGCAAATAAGGAGAATGAGGCTGCAAGAGTACCTAAATTTTGTAAGTATCTTGCTCTGTCTCACAACCTGTAAGTGGCAAAACTGGGATTCGAACCCCCTAAACCCACGACTGCAAAGCCCATGCCCTTCACCATCCCAGACGTAGCAAATAGGTTTCATCCTCCATCATCCCATCTGCTAACAGCTGCCTGGAGAAAAGGATTCTGAGGCATAAATATCCTGACTTAAGGGGAAGGATTGCTAGAATTGATTAGAAACGTCTAGCTGCCATGCAAACTGGTGGGGGTGGGGAGGATGTCAAAACGTAGACCAGATATTTGCTGCCCCTGCACTTTGCTATGACAACACAGATGGTGGTAAATGTTTCCTAATTGTATTGAAGATTATATTTAAATACACACAGCTCAGGTGGATGCTCTCAGGAGCTGCTAATGATTTCAGATCTGTAGTCCAGCTCCCCTGCCCACTGTAATTTAATTCACATTGTATTTCACTGCACACGGATGAAGGCAAATAGTTGTGTGACTAAGCCTCATCTGTAGATGATCCAAAACCATCTGTCTTCGGTTTTAGAGTTCCAGCAGGGATACGGTGCTTTAAAATTGTCATTAGACTCTCTGACATGATTGATAGATATTCTAGCCAGTTTTTGGATAGTATGCAAGGATTTAAACGGGAAAGAAATAATACTCCATCTTCAGGTAAAACTTGAAGAAACAAAGCTTTAACCTCCTGAACCTGATTCCTGATTCTGTCAACGTATTTTCTGACTATCTCAAGCCCGGTGTTCTCAATGCATGGGAAAATTGACATCAGGACATTTGTTAGAAAGCAGATTTCCAGTTCCTAGCCTGGGAGATTCTAATCCAGACTGTGAGGGGTGGAGCTGGGCAACTGCACTTTAAACAGGTACGACAGGTCTTAGGACTACACCTGGGAAGCCTTACCTTAAGCAATGCTATAGAACGGCAGTTCCCACTGTTTTTCAACAGGAGGAAAAAACCTTTTCTATTCAAAACATTTCTTAGACATCACTTGATAGCAGCTGAGAAAACAAAGGATGGCAAAAAACTACAATTCATTTTGTAGTGATTATAGATAAACATGTATATGTTTACCACAATAGTGTGCGAATAGATATTTGAGAGTGAGAAGGAACTATGTGCAAGAGATTGTGTTTAATTCATCTATATGCAATGTTTGATGCACATATAAAATTTAAATCTTTTGCAGATAACTCTGCAAACCTTTCCTCCACCCCTCTCCTAACCCTGCCTGCCTACAGAGGACCACCGGCCAAGATGAGAAACCACTGACTCCAGTTTTAATTCCTACCCATTCTAGCACAGTTGTCCCTTGGCAGGTAGATGGGCCACCACTCAGCTGAGGAGAGAAGAAAAGCCACATTCATGGAGCACTTACGTGACAAGTGTAGATCCATATTAGCTGCTATACATACAATTCCTTCTTCCATCATCTGCATCAACACAGTCAAAACCCAAGTTTGATTAATAAATTCTCATTTTACTGTAAAATCAGATGTCTGCATCTCTTAAATCTCAATTCCAGTTTCTATGGTTTTTATGTCTAAAACTCACATTTGTAAATAATATTGAATCAGAAAAAGGTGTTGGGTAACTACTGTGAGAAAAGCGCTATACTGAGGACCATAAAGACTTCATTAAAAATCAGCTTGGGTTGAATACTGGGGATTCTCATCATTAAAGAAATGTTCGTTTGGATATTTTTGGATGGTTCCTATTCTGTTTGTCAAATTCAAAACTCTTCTCAACTTTAGAAATGGAGAACTAGGAAGACAGGATTGTCTTTCCTTAATAAAGAGTTCCTGGGTTCTAACACATGTGGCTTAAATAAGATTATGATCCCAATTGCCTTTTGCTTAAACTCACATTCAAATTAGCTGGGGATCCCTGAGAAATCCCGGCATAGACGGTGGAAGGTGCTGGGCTAGAATTCAAAATTCACAGAGAAAATCTATGAAGCACATGTGGACAATAAGAAACGATGAATATATGTAAAGACAAAGACACCATAATTATCAGTAACCAGAAAGTTTTTGCCCAGTGTCTGTCGTGGCTGGCACTGAAGGACTGGCTGGACATTACAGGTTTGTTTGATATTGTCGTAAATGGTAACAATGAGGAATCGGACTGTGGTAAAAACCCAAACTTAGTAACACAAGGACAAAAGCACTCAGAAAGTTGTCTTAATCGATTCAGTTCTGATCGTTTCTGGCTAGGCTATGCTCAGATTTAAAACCATCATGCTCATAGATGATTGAGCTGTAGTTCATTAAGAAATGCTTGAAGGGCGATGAGAAAGGAGAAAATGAGAACTGCTTCATTGGGAGAATTTTTTTTAATGCTATTTGTCTTCATGACGCCAAGGAGAAGCACAAGGAGATTCAGCAGCCACATTTAGTTTGTGATGACCTTTCACCTCTGTTGATCTCTGACCCAGCTGTTTCAATCACACAGACGTGGCAGCTCAACAAGGAGATGTTTAAGGAGACAGTTTTCCTTTGTAGTGCAGTGGGAGGGAAAGAGGTTGAGGAGAAAATCTCTCCAGCAAAACAAATTGCCTCTGTGCTTTAGCTGACAAAGGGTTAACAGACCATCAGGTCCAGTTTCTGCTCAGCAGTTTAATTGCTGCAGGCCAGGGAAGCATTGGAGGGAGAGAGGGCCATTACTGGGGACCTCATTTTTCAAACACCTGTCAGAAAGCTAGGCCACGGCATGGATTTGATACAGAAACCAGGAATTGGGTCTCTTTCCCAAATTCAAATGACTTGGGTCCTATTGACTTGTTCCTCAGCAGGAATTCTCTAGCTGTTAGCTACCAGGGTCCTTTTATCTGTGAATAGATTGTTTCCCCAAAGAGGCACACCATAGAGAGGGAGAGGGAGAGAGAGAGAGGAAGAGAGAGAGAGAGAGACAGACAGAGAGAGAGAGAGGAAGAGAGGGAGAGGGAGAGAGAGAGAGAGAGGAAGAGAGAGAGAGAGAGAGAAAAGAGAGAGAGGAAGAGGAAGAGGAAGAGAGAGGGAGAGAGAGGGAGAGAGAGGGAGAGAGAGAGAGGAAGAGAGAGAGAGACAGAGAGAGAGAGAGGGAGAGGGAGAGGGAGCGAGAGAGAGAGGAAGAGAGAGAGCAAGAGAGAGAGAGACAGAGACAGAGAGGAAGAGAGAGGGAGAGAGGGGGGGAGAGGGGGAGGGGAGGGGGAGGGAGAGGGAGAGAGTGATTTTTAAAGCAGGGTTCCCAAAGCTTAGGATGCATCAGAACCACCTGGAGAACTTTTTAAAACAGGCAGTAGTCAGCCCACACTGTTAGATTTGTGTCAGTAGATCTGGGTGGGACCCAGAAATTTGCACCTCTAGTAATCCCAACGTGATGCTGCTGCTGTTGGTCTTAGGACCACTTTGTGAGAACCGGTGTTCTAAAATACACTTTCCACTGTCTTCTGTGGGCCTTAATAATTACACTTACATACACACACACACCCCAGGATAATAAAATGTTACATATTTTAAGTTATAAAAATGCCAAATATTATCATTATTAATAATAGCTACTTTGAGTACCCACTGTGCGCCAGTGCTATTAATTCTCCAAGGCAGGTATTACTGCCCATTTTACCAACTAAGGCCTGACCCAGCCCAAATCCAACTCCTAAGCCTATGCACTTAACTTCTTTAATACTTTCTTAACAAGTAATAAAATGAGTCAAAATTAACCAACGTGCAAGTATTTTTAATCAACGTATTTTCTACATTTTAATAGCATACATACCTGTATTAACTCTAAGTGGAAGAGTATACTTTTCTATATATCACTTAAAGCTAAAAAAAGGAATATCCAAGGACTATTGCAAAAATCAACCAGCTAACAAAGGTGTACTGAGTTCTTCCTGATACTTGACGACCACAGGACAAGCCAGCTTCCTGACCTAATGCACCTGAAACAATCAGGAAATAGTCTAAGATTAGCGTAAATGTCGAACATGAGTGCCGCCAGATTTTTTTTTCTGCCTTGACAGATAGTAGTAAGTGCAAAAGATAACGTGGCACCCAAACAATGTCTTAGAGCAGCGGTTCTCAAGCTTTCCCCAGTGTCAGAGTCACCTGGAGAGCTTGTCGAAACTCACACAGCTGCCTCCCAGTTACGGATTTAGCAGGACTGGTGGGAAGCCCAAGAATTTGCATTGCTAACCATTTCTCAAGTGATGCTGAATCTGCTGGTGCAGGGACTACACTTGAAGAACCACTGTTCTAAAACAAGCCTTCCTGGATTCTGATCCAATTTTGGGGCACTGATTCAGCAGACATTGCTGGAGTGCCTACCATGTGTAAAGCTTCTTTCTAGCTCTGAGGATAAAGCTGTAAACCAAACAGACAAAAATCTCTGCCCTCGGGCTTCCCTGGTGGCACAGTGGTTGGGAGTCCGCCTGCCGATGCGGGGGGTGCGGGTTCGTGCCCCGGTCCGGGGGGCGCGGGTTCGTGCCCCGGTCCGGGAGGATCCCACGTGCTGCGGAGCGGCTGGGTCCGTGAGCCATGGCCACTGAGCCTGCGCGTCCGGAGCCTGTGCTCCGCAACAGGAGAGGCCACCACAGTGAGAGGCCCGCACACCGCAAAAAAAAAAAAAAAAAAAAAAAAAATCTCTGCCCTCAAGGAGCTATTTAGGAAGGATGGCTGACAGGAAATAAGAAGTACATAATGTGACAAGGGATTCTTTGAATCCCTTGTTACAAATGGGCAGATAGAGGACTCTGTCTTAGTGTGTTCACCTCTCTGAGGAGATAATATCCATCAGAACAAACCAGTGTAGACATCTAGGTGAAGAGAGTTCCAAAGAGGAAGTACAAAGGGCCCTGAGACAGAAATG
Organism: Pseudorca crassidens; assembly: GCF_039906515.1. Taxonomy (NCBI): domain Eukaryota; kingdom Metazoa; phylum Chordata; class Mammalia; order Artiodactyla; family Delphinidae; genus Pseudorca; species Pseudorca crassidens. The sequence continues at coordinate 44,316,047 of NC_090309.1, forward strand.
TGCTCAGTGTGTTCAAAGAAAGGAGACTAGTGGCAGAAGGGGCGTGTGCAAGAGGAGAGTGGTAGATGAGATTCAGATTTAATAGGAATCTGCATTTTTAAAAAGGAGATTGTAATACACATACAGGTTTGGAAATGACTTCTCAGGTGCAATTATTTCTAAAGCTCATCCAACTTTTTCTGTTTCTCATCAACACTATTTTGGTGTGAGATCTGAGAGTAGACATGTTCCCTGCAGCAGAAAACAAAGAATGCATCCTCATAGGGAAAGGTTTATTAGGCATGCCCAGGGACTGAGCTTTGCATGATTTTTATTCAAAAAAATCGTTTCTCTCTCCTAAACAAGAGTCTGAGTCAAGCTTACATACTGAATGTGCAAATGGCGGAAATAACTGAATCCAAAGAGGAAAGGGAAGCTCTTGGTGACAGACAAGATATGGAGGGCAAAGGAAGGAACGAATAGATATGCAAATGAGGATTTAGAGAAGGAAAGGAATTTACATGGGGATGACAACAGGTCTGGTTCTATACCTAAGTCTATGTGACTCTAATGGAAGTGCGTGTGTGTGCGCACGCATGTGCACACATGCGCTAAGAAGTAGGGGAGATAATAAAACTTGGGGAATAGGTCATGGCTGTTTGCAAACAGGTGATAAATGAAGCCTCCTAATTAAGTAAGTTCCCTGAAGAAGTGAGCGTGGAGGGTGGAGAACAGAAGGTGGGAACTCAGCCCTGGTGAGGAGAGATGACCATGGGAGGAAGAAGAGAGAAAGAATCAACAGCAGAGTACAAGAAAAGTGCAACAGCCTACCAGCCTATTACCCTAAATTACTGTGTCTGACAGAACTGCAGTAAACACAAAATGGGCAAAGGTCAGTTCTTCTGTCCTTCAAGCATATGGGTATGTAACCAGCTGGTTTGTAAAAGGGAGCTCGTATTATGGAGAACACTTTATCCCATAAATAAGTCAGACTCAATTATCTTATATCAAAACAGTATCTTCGCTTTTAACGAGCACAACTGCCAATACCCCAGAGTCACACATTATGAATCACTATTTGCTCCTTCCTACACTTTCTAATTTCCTGCTAAGGAGACAGGGCTGAGTGGGGTCGTTAATCTGAATTAGAAATACTGTGACCTGCTCTGCATTTTGCTTGCTAACACTGTGGCAGATCTGGATCGATGGGGTGTTTACTTTCCATTCAGTTCTGAGGAAGAGGGGGGGCAGACATGCGGGAGACGCTGAGCTAGTTTTAACTTTTAAGCCTTTTTTTTTTTTTGCGGTACGCGGGCCTCTCACTGTTGTGGCCTCTCCCGTTGCGGAGCACGGGCTCCGGACACGCAGGCTCCGGACACGCAGGCTCAGCGGCCATGGCTCACGGGCCCAGCCGCTCCGCGGCATGTGGGTTCTTCCCAGACCGGGGCACGAACCTGTGTCCCCTGCATCGGCAGGCGGACTCTCAACCACTGCGCCACCAGGGAAGCCCTCTTTTAAGCCCTTTTAAATTCCAGATACCATTTGGGCATCTCACTTTGGGCTTTGAAATCACTGCTGTCATTTCAATGCTTTTACTGGAAATGTCATCAAATGACAAGCTTTGCTCAGCCTCTGTCTGGAATTCTAGAAGGTTCACCTAAGCAGCCTAAAATAACATGCTGGCTTTATTAGAAACGGGGAAACGTGTGTATTTTTCTGGCTGAATTGATGTGACTCAGTGGGTATTTCACTGCTGATGCCATGGAGGGAAGAATCTGTATGAGGCAGGGGCACCTGCAGGCAGTTGGTTCAATAAGTCTCTCTCACCACTGCCTCCTTACTTCAGAGGAAATACAATGAATGGCCCTTGGAAAAACATAACTGCAAAGCCATCATTTACAGCTTTCAGATATTTATTTCACTTGCAATAACTGCTTACTGTGTGGGCTAGGAAAATACACAGAGAGAAAACTCAAGTTTTTAATTCACCTTCTTGTTTAGAACTCTGGTAAGAATTTTGATGGAATTACTGGGGCTGATGGGAGTTGAGAATTCTCTTCAGAACTACGCCAGCCTTGTTCTCCCAAAGCACCTGGACCAGAGTCGCAGATGATAGCAGACACCTAGTGCAGCAAACTTTGGTCGAAAGATGCCAGTGCCTTTCTTGACCTACCCAACCTGGCTCTACCCCCTAACCGGTCACAGCCCTTACTGCTAACAGTACTACTAAGGGAAATTCATTAGAAGTGGGTTTCAACAGGGCTGGATGAATTCCCAGCAGGCATGTCTGTTAGGGTGTCTGCAGGTACAGACACTGAGATCAACAAGAATGGCTGCATTCCCTCAAGTCACTTCGGACGTCTCTCCCAGACTCTGAAAGCAGAGACTGAAGGAACTGTGGGTTTGAGCTAAGAGTCATTCATTTGTCTGTCCTGGCCACTGGGCCCTACCACCCCATTCCAGTGTCCTTGGAAGCTGGGAGGATGGGAGCCTCACATTTTCTTCACAGCTTAAGCATGAAAAATGTTCCCTTTCTGACTCATCCCCTGCCCCCCACACGGCCGTCCATGGTCCTGGGTGGGTAGGTCCCTGAAACAGGCCCATCCACAGCTTTACCCTGACTCCCTTGGGCTGGCCAACATCCCAGTGCCCACTATACATACCGCACTTCCTCCTGAGAGACCCAGAGGTGACTGTAGCCAACTTGCTTTGGAGCCTTGGGCTTTGGGGGTTTTGTGGATGCTCTAGGGCTATGGAAAACTTGAGTAATTTTCTGTGGTCACAACCCCAGGGTCCCCAGTCAGTGTAATTATAAGTCAATCACTTCCCGTCCAATTCTGGCTTCTCTTCCCTTTGGGCAGGTAAAATCATTACCATGGCTCCCTTCTCCCCTCAGTCAGACATTTGTACAGGCCATTTACCTCATGCCTCATGAATCTTCTCAACTGAATGTTATTTGGGGGGTTGTACTTTTTTATTGAACTCAGAACAGCAGAAGGCCTGTCATCGATCTCGCTGCCCTCCACAGCCCAGGGCGGCCTTCTGTTTCCCTAAGTGCAAGGGCCAGGCAGACGATCCGCAGGAAGAAACCTTTCTGATGCACAGCCCTGGAGGGCTCCCCAACCTGCAGCCCTCAGGAGATGCCCCCGGGGTGTAATGAGGCCAAAGGAAGCAACGCTCTCTCCACAAGGGAGGCACTGAGGGCAGGACGGGGAAAGAGGAAGCTTTATGTGTATTGAGAAATGTGAGGCAGAACCCCTTGCAAAGAGGTCCAAACCTCCCTCACTACAGTAACTAGAAGAAAGAAAGAGAGAGAGAGAGAGGGAGGGAGGGAGAAAGGAAGGAAGGAAGGAAGGAAAGAAGGAAGGAGGGAGGGAGAAGAAAGAAAACGCCTTCTTGAGTCAAGTAAAGCAGTTCCAAATACAGGCTGGTTATTTATGAGTTACTTTTGTTAAGCCAGAATCCAGTGGGCTGTTTAAATGCTCCCCAGGACACCTCCTAATTGCCCTTCCCCTCCCTGCTCCATCAATGATCCCACCAAACAAACCCACAGAAGGTGTTCGTATTAAGGCTTTTCATGATGTAGAAGGAGTTCCTACTTTGGCCTAAACCCAACCCACAGAGCTCAGATCCAGGGAGGCTCTATCCCTGAAATGCCCCACCATCTCTGAAACCTTAAAATTCCCTGAGTGACATGCATTTCCAAGGTTCCAAGTTTGCAGTTTCCCTTTTCTGAGGGCATGGATTTTGCAGTTGAACTTGGAGCCAGATTCACTGTCCATTCCTGCCCCAACAGCACGTACTTCAAAGGCCTTGTTGTGTTTTTACTTATGTCGTTTAACCGCTGTCAGCATTTCCACAATCATTTCTTATGTTCCTTCCTCTAGCATTTTCCAACTTAACAGCGATTCCCTACAGAGGATGTCAATATAGCAGCATAAAGTGGTAGGAGAGTATGGTTGTAGAGTCTGGGGGACCTGAGTTCAGATCCCAAGTCAGCAACTTAGAAGCTGTGTGTCTTTGGGCAAGTTACTCAACCTCCTTAAATTCCAGTGTTTTCATGAATAAAATAGGGGTGATAATGGTACCTAACTCTTGGAATAGCTGTGAGGATTAAATAAAATAATGAACAAAAATAGTTTTCCTGGGTCTGGAGCAGCACTGCCCAGTAGATATATATTTTGAGCCGTGTATATAATTTTAAATTTTGTAGTAGTTTCCTTTTTTAAAAAAGGAAGACAGTTGAACTTAACTTTATGTATATGTTACGAAATATTACCATTCTAAACAGCATCAATATAAAATATATAAATGAGATATCTTTAAATTCTTTTTATCATACTAAATCTTTGAAATCTTATATGTATTTTATACATCTCAATACAGACTAGCCACCTGCCAAGTGCTTGTGGGTAGTGGCTATAATATGGGGCAGCACAGGTCTGAAACATGGTAAATATTAGGTAAAGGCAAGTTCCCTTCACTAAGACTCTGTCTTTCCATGCCTTGGGGTTTAGAGATATTTGGAAATGAACTCTGAGATCACCTTCAGCCCCAGTGCTGAAAGGATGTTTCTGAGTGTCAGTGTTGGTCTTTTCCTACAGGAGGACAGGCAAGGACTTGGTGCCCAGTCCCCTGTGCACAGGTAGAGAGTTCTGTGGATTCTCAGTTCTATTATCCTGCCAAACAGGAAGATGATTCTGCCGTCCTGATTTCCTGGAACCCAACACCTCAGATTTGCAGAAGTCCTCAGTGGTTTAGCCCAATCTCTTATCAGATATATGAGCACCTTATACAATGCCCATGCTACTCCCTCAGCCTCTCCTTGAATGCCCCTCAGCGATGAGCAGCTCACCACACCCCCTAGGAATGTCAGATGGCATTGGTTGTAAGGAAACTCCTCCTTTAGAAACACATCCTTCTTCTACCTTCTATTCATTGGTGCTAACACCAGTCTCTGGGAAGAGAACAAGTGAGCCATCCTCTGTGTGACAACTCTACCAGTAATTGAAGTTGGCTCTCGGGTCCCCTCCAGGTCCCCTCCAGGTCTGTTTGTGTTGAGGATAAAAGCCCCAGTTATTTCTATTGTTGCTCATATGACCGTGTGTGAAGCCCCCTCTCCATACTGTGTGTATGTGGTTGTTGTTATGTGTCCTTTGCAAAGTGCAGCCCCCAGAACTAAACATAAAACGTGTGCTGTGGGCCTTGAAACCATCTGCTCCTGATTCTGGATACCCTCACCACCAATGCCCTCTTTGCCACAGCTGCATGGCACCCTGAGCCCCTGGAAGCAGGCAGCTCTCCGCCCAGGTGGGTCCCCGCACACTCAGCTCCACGCCAGATGTCAGGCACTCTCCATCTTCCAGCTGGAAAGTCACCCTGAGTCTGGCTTCTCTCCCTTCCAGCTGTTATGCAAGGAGGGCCAGGAGCATCCGTGCCACCTCTCCTCCCACGTGCCAGGGTCTGTGAGCCATTCCCAGCTCCTTCACAGCTTCATACACAGAGGCAGGGGCCTGGAGCTGCACAGCCCTGTCCTCTCTCTGCGTCCCTGAGCCCCTCTGGCGGTGGGAGAGCCCTTGGCCAGCATTCCCCTTGTGTGATATGGAAATCCTTGCCTTGCCAGGAGCCCGGCACTGGGGCTACAGGTTTGGCCCCTCCTCTTCAGGGTCTCTAGATGTTTCTCCGCCACCTATTAACTTCACACCAGACTCCCATTAAGGCCCAGTTCAAAAGAGTGGGGTGGGTGACGTGTGGGGATGTTGGGTAGGGCCGAACACACTTCTCCAGAGATGTGGAAGGAAAGGAGCAGCTGCAAGGGAAGATTAAGCTCAGCTGCGCGCCCATCGATCAATAAATCAGTCAATCTTTATCGAGCTCCTCTGCCTGCACATGCTCATTAGCCAGCATGGACCCAAGAGTTGCAGCTCTGAGTCTGGGATTTGAGGGGGGAGGAGTAGGGCTCTGGTCAAAATATTTTCACCTCATAAAGTTCAGTGGTTTCCTTGTAGGGTCATTAGCTAATTCACGCTAAGGTGTTAATGACTTATCAGCTTTCATGCTTTCTAAAGGGACTCTAGCCAGGGAGTGGTCCTGGGTAGGGACCACCTAAGAGGGTGAAGGATGGAGAAGTAAATGCTAAAGGCAAATTATGCCATTTTCCCTAGGGCTTGGGATGGGAATATTAATTGGGTCAGGACAGAAGGTAGGAGCAGGGCTCTGGTGACAGTACTGCTTTCATTCCCTCAGCTCTACCCCTCACCGAATGTGACCAGCAGCTGGTTAATTAGCCTCTCAAGCCTCTGCTCTCTCACCAGTACAATGGGAGTGTCCGCCAAAAGAGTTGGGAGCATAAAGCACTTAGTACAGCTCTCAGTTTAAAACAAAACAAAACAAAAACATGGTGGTTACTTCTGTTCATATTGAATTAAACCCAGACTGACAAGAGCTATGACCTTTGAAAAAAGGGACTGGCTAGTGAATCTTCCTTGGCCTTCCTCTATAACAATTCCTGTCAGACAGGCCTCATTTGGTGGCCTTTTATGACACTGTCATTTGCAAGATTGTCCATACCTTTTTGATATTCATCCTGGTTCATTTGTATATCCCCCTTAGCTTACCTCCTAATTACTGTCTCACAAGTTTATTGCTCTCAAATCATCTCCCGGAAATATCAAAGGCAGCCTCCCCAGCCCAGTGTTTTGGGATTTGGTGGCCAAATGGCATTTTCCTTTTCCTTCTGGTTCATAATTTTATAGATTCTGCCTGTGTCTCGTGTCAGACACAGAGCCTGCAGCGTGTCTTTATGCCACAGTCTTGCCTGCCTCACATTCTCCATTCATTCATTCAGCAAACATTATTGGGTTCCCTCTAAGTGCTGCTAAGAAGGGCAGGGCCACAAAGATGGTCCCTTTTCTCATAGCCATTACCTACTAATAGGTGAAGACAGACAAGAAATAAACAAGCAAATGAATAAAATTTCAGTGCAATGAAATGAAGAAGAGAAACAAGAGTCTGAGACGGAGATGACTAGAGAGAAGGTTGTCCACATGAAAGAAGAGGTCCTCAGGTGGCGAAGGGCTCAGAATGAGACCCTGACATAGAATTAGGGTGGCTACAGCCTCGTGAGCTTGGGGGAGTCAGGCAAGCAGTGGGGGTGAAGGGATCAGCTGGAGCCAGATCACCAAGGGCTTTGTAGTCCATCATAAGGAGACTAAACTTTATTTATTTATTTTATTTTTATTTATTTATTTATTTTTGCGGTACACGGGCCTCTCACTGTTGTGGCCTCGCCCAGCTGCTCCGTGGCATGTGCAATCTTCCCGGACCAGGGCACGAACCCGTGTCCCCTGCATCGGCAGGCGGACTCCCAACCACTGCGCCACCAGGGAAGCCCCTAAACTTTATTTTAAACTTATTGAGAAGTTGTCTAAAGGTTTTAATCATGGCAGTAACATAATCTGATGTGTGTTTTGCAAGATTAGCTTTGCCAACAAGGGTAACTGGGTTAAGTTTGGGAAGAAAACAGATTGTAAATTTGGAGACTGTTCTCTTAATCTAAATGAGAGATGATGGTGGTCAGGACCAGTGGAAGAAAGTAGATAGATTCCAGGCACATTCACAAATTAGAGGAGAGAATTAGCATGCCTTGTTGATGGACTGGATGTGTGGAGTAGGATGAGGATAAGAATTATCAAGAATGATTTCCAACTTTCTCTGTGGAGTAACTGGATCAAGGTACAAAGGTATCATTAATGAGGTAGGGAAGATACCAAGCAGGGGGTAGAGAACTAAGTGCCCTGTTTCAGACACACATTAATGTTGTGATGTGTCAAACATGTGGATGGATATGTGAGCCTGGAGCTCATAAACATAACCAGACATGAATTTGGATGTCATAGCATAAAGATGACCCGTAATCCTCATTGGTCAATCCACTCACTGCCTTCCTGCCAAGCATTCCAGCTCCTCTCCCAGAGTCACAATCCAGTGCTATTGCATTTGTTGAGCCCCCAGCAAGGCTGGACCCACAGATTTCCAGGTCTGACCAGGGAGTCCCAGAAGACAAAAACCCAGACACCCAGTAGTCACTACTATTTCCTGTGGAACCACACCCTCTCATTCAATTCTAAGGAGCACTGCTCATTGCCCCGTATTGTTTTCTCCCAAGGCTCATTGCAAGTGTTACTCTATGTACCATTTGGCAAAATGGCCATCTCAGTAGGTATTCAAGCAAACACTTGTTCTGGTTTTGAAAGTGGACATAAATGACCATTCCTACCCATAAAATCCTCTTACTCTGATTGGCACCACAGCCTTTGGGTGGCTAAATTTACTCTCTATTACTCCTGGTGTTTTAAAGCAAATATATTTTAAGCACTACATGTGCCCATGGCTATGATATCAAATGAAAGGAAATACAAACTTTGATAAACACAGGAGAGGCCAAGAAAAGAGACTGGGGCATCTTTTATCCTGTGCTTTCATCCCTAGAGGGCCCAGATTTCCATAATGATTCTTCTCAATGAGACATTCCAGGAATCATGAGCTACCAGAGAAGAAAAACATTACTTACGACATCTAGTTTATTTCCAGCTTTTACATTTCTCCCATTTTAACGGAAAGGATTGTTTTCCCCTTCTTATGTGTATAGAATTGACTCCTAGACAAGGTTTCACAAAATTTAAATTTTGAGTTTTTAACATATTTGCAGAGGGTAGTCATTTATATAGGAGATTCCGGTGAACATGTACTTCAAGCAAAAATCACTACACTATTAAACACTTTTGCATGCTGTTGTAATGTTTCCATATAAAATTACAAAAATTTGCTAACTCTTTACCTGCTCTCAGCCTAAGAAGAATCAAAGCCATCAATGTATGCCACGCCAGCAACTTTTTTTTCTGTTTTAAACTGCACTAGGGAGCTTGAATTTGCATGCTAAAATAAATGAAACAATTTGATTATATTTGCTGAAACAGCCCATTACTGTGTATCATTTCAGAAGACCACAAAATTTAGCACATATAATCGAAATGGATTGCCTCCTTCTAACTGTGAGAGCATTGAGGAGAAACTATAAAAACACTGGGTATTGTGATGAATTGAGTTCTCAAAATAATGCTTGTTAATTTTCTTACCAATTATCCTGCTATTACTTGAATACAGTTTAAATACCATAGAAGTCTTAAGTCTTCGCATCTTCCCTATGAGTATGTTGGTGTTTCCCTTAGAAAGATTTGACTCTGCATTTACTACTTTATACCTAATCTTCTCAGCCAGTTAGTTATTTTTCAGCTTTTGCTGCCAAAAAAAGTATTGTTGGATGTGGTAAGTTGCTTACTCTATAGGGAAGATTCCCAGCATGTGACAATTTAAGTTTTAATATAAAAATTTCTAATGTATCCATTTCCTAGTCAACATACAAATAAAATGTGGGTTAAAGGCAAGTTTCTTAATCTATCGCTATGGGAGTACTTGTACTTAAGCAAGACAACAAGCTAAAATTAGAAATGTTCTCTGACTCCACAAGAAAGCACACAGTCTACAAGAGGCCTGGGAATTGAACAGAGTGGGAATAGAAAACAAGTCATGACATGGAAACACTTGACCTGGTGTCAGCTTTCTGTGTAGATACTTGTGTTCACCTTGGTTGTGTGTGTACAAATCCCTTCTGCTCACCTGGTTTCTATCTGAGATTTTGGTTAGGAAATCGTAATCCAAACGTGCAGGTGTCTCAGCATAATTCTGGGCTTTTTGTTTCAGTTCAATTGGGAAACGATTTTTTTCACCATTAGAAAAGAAGGAAGCCTACTGCCCACAAAACAAATACAAAATCAAATGAAAAATAAAACAAACAAAAAACCTTAAAGAAACATGTCTCAATGAACTTTTCTTATGAATGCTTCTTGACACAGAACATCTTAACAAGAATATCAGTTCAATATTGGGCCAAAGATATAATGATAAAACAAGAATGTTATGAAAAAGAAAACTGAAGACCTGTGGAAACAAATTGAAAAACCAAAGCAGTATCATTAAAGAAATAAATAAACTAGAAAAGCAAGGAGCAGAATAAGTACCACTGATAAATTACTGGCATAGAATAAAGGCTTGAGATAATTAGGATACACGCATGTATTGAAAGATTAATTAAAGCAGTGGAAAAAAAAGACAATTGATATAAAAGACATAGGATAACTGATATTCTTGAGAAACCCTAATATACAGAATAGTTACATATTCAAAAACATACTACAAGAAAATTTATCTGAATCAAAGGAAACTTTTAGAAATTACCTATAGTTGGAAAGAACATGTGTTCTGAGAAAACATAACACAGGACTCTACACCAAGACAGATTCTAGTTAAACTCCTGAATTTCAGGAATAAAACAATTTCAGGCATCTGGACAGAAAAAGCAAATAACCCACAAGGAACTAAAATCAGGCTGCCTTAGATCAATCAGTGTTGTAAAACAATGAAACCACTGTTCTGAGGTGAAAATAGCATGACTCTAAAATGTTATATCCAAAATGGCAATCAAGTATAAAAGCATTATGAACCATGAAAGGACTGAGAAAGCAGGCTACCCATGAGCCTGTCAAAAAAAACTTGACAATGAAAACTTGCCAATTTATTTTTGATCAAAATTTAAAACTCAGAGAAATAGAGTCTTTTAAAAAAAGATTAATGGTGGGCTTCCCTGGTGGCGCAGTGGTTGAGTGTCCGCCTGCCGATGCAGGGGACACAGGTTCATGCCCCGGTCCGGGAAGAACCCACATGCCGCAGAGCGGCTGGGCCCGTGAGCCATGGCCGCTGGGCCTGCGCTTCTGGAGCCTGTGCTCTGCAACGGGAGAGGCCACAACAGTGAGAGGCTCACGTACCACAAAAAAAAAAAATAATAATGGTGAGCAGTCAATTCACTGACTATTAAACATAGGTAAATTGAAGTTACAGAATAAGGTGCAATGTTATAAACCCAAACAATATGAAAATAATAATAAAACACGCAAAAACTGAAGGCAAAGGGGAGAGAGAAGATGTGAAGATGTGTGATAGTACTATGACCCTATTCTTTCATAGCAGAGTAAGTTTAAAATGTTGAAAATTAAAATATGCAACTTTAAAATCTTGATTCCAATATCAGTATTTTTCATGTTTTCTTAACTTTGGGCAGCTTTTTTATGAAATAAAAGAGGAAATATGAGATGAGATGAGATGAGATGAAGAAATAGGTAAGTGAAGTTCAATAGTTCCTCTAGTTTTACTTCTGTAACTTCAACTAATATTAAATTTAATGCTTTTTATTTCAAAATAGCATTTATAATTTTATAAACATAATGACAAACTACTTTTTTTTTTTTTTTTGCAGTACGCAGGCCTCTCACTGCTGTGGCCTCTCCCGTTGTGGAGCACAGGCTCCGGACGCACAGGCTCAGCAGCCATGGCTCACGGGCCCACCCGCTCCGCGGCGTGTGGGATCTTCCCCGACCGGAGCACGAACCCGTGTCCCTGCATCGGCAGGCAGACTCTCAACCACTTCCCTGCGCCACCCGGGAAGCCCCCATGGTTCATTTCAAGTAATAGAAATAGAGATTATTAAAATTTCATCTTTGCCCTTTTCTGTAATTTTTTTAAATTATAAAAAAAAAAAATTGAAGCAAGAGTTAGAGCTGGACCAGGGGTATCTGATAAGAATTTTTCTCAGATTCTCCCCATTCTAGGTAGGTTGCTAAGAATTTTTATCTAAAGCAGCTGGGAGACTTATGTAGCTATCTGTATACTATGTAGGCACATATTATAGTATAGATGTATGTTTGTATAAATGTTTTTACTGCTAGAAAAGGAAATAAGTAGCCCTTCCATTTTCTTCATTTTATGTTTATTCCTCTAACTCTCCCCTCTTCAGGCCCTGGCTCTCTACCGTTCTTCCCTTGTTCAGTGGATTGAAGGAAGCACAGCATGGTGTAGTGAAAAGGTCTGCTTCCTACTTCCTCACTTAGCGACAGGGGCAGAACTTCTCTTTCCAGGCCTTACTGCTTCATCTCTAACACATTATCTCCTGCCTGATGATAGGACTTCAGTAAATGACTGAGCAGACACTTAGGTTGGAGCTGAGAAGCATGGAAGAGGACTGGCCCCTGAACAACTACAGCAGTGTTGCCAGTGGGGCTACCTTTCCACCCAGCCTTCAGGAGGACTGTTACCCAGAACCAGAAGGGTAACTGGTTCATGGCTGGACCAAGGTGCTCAACCTTGGCGGGTGAAGGCCAACAGCATATACATACTGGTTAGTGTTTTTTAATCCTTAAACTTTCCTATTCTTTTTCACAGACTTAGGTGGGGGAAGGTTGGGAGGAAATGGCACAGGGACCAAGAGAACATGTCCTGTAAGTTCATTAGTATGCAAAGAGAAGAGAATTCGGGGAGGGACAAAGGCGCAAAGCAGCTGTAGGACAGCCCTTTCAATAAAATGTTTGCATAACTTGGGACTTCACACATGTACTTTCCTTGACCCTCATGACAACAGAGAGTAAAGGAGAAGTGGCTTCACCATGGTCCCTACTTTACAGACCACAGTCAGGGATTTCCCCAAGGTCACTAGACCAGTGAGTGGGGAATTAAGATCTGCTTCCCCTGAAGAGGATGTTCTTTCTAGTACAACAGTCTTTCAAATAGAAAGTCATCACAGCCCTAAGTTCATTTAGCAAACAAACAATGCAGAGAACCTGAAGAAAGACAGAAAAGGGTCAAAAAAAAAAGCTCTTCAACTTTCCCAGTCCTATGTAGGGAAACCTCTTACTCCTGACTTGCCCTGGACCTTCTTGTCTGAGGACAGCATTCCACCTGAACGCCTCAGAGTTCTCCACATGCTGTGCACAAGGCTCATCTAGAGCCCTGCACAGAGGAAGTGGAATAGTGTCTGGGGAGGATGTGTGTGTCCCATAGAAACTTGCTCATGAGGACCTCATTCTGCAAATCCTTTGATGACTTCATTGACCCGCTTGCAGCCTCGTAGGGCTAACTGGTAGGTGCCACGCAAATACTCTTATATCTAAAGAAAAGAATAGTTTTTAGAAAATATTGATATGCTATATATTTCTAAGCCCCTGGGAGACTGCAGTTCTGTCAGGCTTTTCAAGCATCCCTTTTGCACAGGCTCCAGTGGCTTATTTCCTCACTTACCTCCATTAATGTAATTTTTGGTAGTTTGAATTAAGATTGTAATTATAGTAGCTCACATTTCTTTAGCATGTATAGGCACTGTGCTAAGAGTTTTGTTGGCTTTATCTCAGTTAACAGAATTACTATCTTGATATTTTAGATGATGGAATTGAGGATCAGAGAAGTTAAGAAATTCATTCCTCATCACACAGCTTTTATGTAACAAGCATGAGATTCAAGCCCTGGTCCAGCTGATTTCAGAGCAATATTCTCAACCACTAGACTAGCATCCTACATATTCTTTCTGGTTAGCACCGCAGCTGAAGAGCACAAAACACCTGTTGAATGCCTGAATAACCCCTTGAGAATAAGCACGGAAAAGCTTTATGGCAGCATGGTATGGCTAAAAGTTTGGGCTTTGGAGTCAAGAAGCCTCAAGTTCAAATTCCAGCTCTGACACCTACAACCTGGCAGTATACTGGAGCCTCAGCTTCTCTAGGGAAATAGGATAATAGCAGCAGCAGCATCACAGCTGTTGTAATGATTAAATGCAATAATATCTAAAGTACGCTTAGCTTGGCTGCTGTGCTGCAGAAGTTCAAGAATGTTACTATTATTCATATTAAGCCAAAATAGAAGCAACTACTTTTTGTCAACCTCCATCAGCAACTTAGAGTACAACTAATAAGAGTGCACAAATTTTAAAACTATTGGCTGAAATGAATCAATCACCTGGAGATCCCATCTTTCTAGTAACACATTTTAATATCTACCTGAAAACAATACTGCACAGACTGTCCAAGGTAAATTGACCAACTAATATTTAAGAAGCATCTAATATTTGCAAAGCATTTTGAGACATACCAGAAAGTATAAATCTAAGAGGCTGCCCTCAAAGAGATTTCAGGCCTTGTTATATAACAATAGAATGATATGTAAGCACAATAACAACAACACAAGAGATAATCCAATATAGGTGACTTTTACAATGCTGTATTTGATAAATCCCACCTGAGCCATGTAAGTTGTGACATTCTTAGCACAAAGTAAAGTCTTATGAGCCAGGAAAGTTGTACAGGTTAAGAGGGAAAAAAAGAATTTAAGAAAAGGGCAAAGACAGTGAAAAAGAAAACACAATACCTGGTGGTGCGGAGTCAGGGAAGGGGGAGAGACTGGGAAAGGCAGTTCGCATGTAAGGAGTTGTAATGGGTATGTGTGCAGTTCTGGTGGAAGGAGTAAAGCAAATAACGAAGTTCTCCCACCCCTTCCACTCTTTACTCATGGACCCAGCTAAAGAGTAGGAAAAATATTAAAGCCCTATAGTAAAGGGAAATTCCTAAAATAGCTTCCTTTAGGGACTCTCAACAGCACTGTCTCTTGGAGGAGTTTTAGGAGAATGACTGCTCACCGCCTTAAATCTGCTCTGAATTTCCAAGTCATGTAGTCAAAATACAGTACCAGCTCATAAACTGATAAGGCTGGGTGAAAAACGGGGTCAGATCTTGGCCAAATTTTGCAACTAATTTTTGCCGCAATTAAAGACAAAATTATATAACCACAGCCTCCCCCCACCCAGGTCCTTCCCCAAATTCCACCCAGGGCAGATCACTGCACACTGCAGAAAAGGAAACCATATATATCAGGAAGGTCTCAGGACTCCTATCCTCCTCCCAACCTCCCAGTCAGATTTGGAGCAAGGAGAAGAGGACAGACATTTCCCTCCTAATATCAGCCCCTCCTGGGGAGAGAAAAGTATACTTATGAGGCTAGTAGAACGCAAGGAGGTAGAAAATGACAGTCTCTCTTTGTCTCTCTGTCTCTGTCTCTCTCTCTCTATACATATATATGTCTCAAAAGTTTTAGAGTACAATAAATAAAACTAAAATAACACTTTACCTTCTGCATTTGCCCTAGGAATTTATTATTGAGATTTTGGGCTAGGCTGGGACCTGGGACCTGGGACCCTTTGCTGTAGCGCTTGTACCTGGACAAAGTCTCCATGAGCAACAAAAGACAAAGAAACTATAAGGGACTAAAAATAACCGCGTGCATGCACAGTTGGGCTAAATTATGAACAACAAGATACAAAAAGACCAAAAACCCAACTGCCACTTCTGAAGAGCCCAGAACAAAAGCAGGGTGTTGGGAGAAAAGCAGGGTACTGCGCATGCCCCCTGCACTCATCACCACCGAAGGGGTGGGCAAAGCACCTAAGCCACCCCTCCGGCCCAAGCCCTGGACCCGCCCCTACCATCACCCCAGGTAAGGAACAAGGTCCCCACCCTGGTTCAAGCGGGCAAGGGAACCTGTTACTTGTTCTCTCTCTCCACTGCTGCAGCAGGAGCCCTAGTAAAGCCTTGCTTGAATTTCTTGTCAGGTGACTGGGAGGTTAACCAATAAATTACCCACCTTGGAAAGAGACCCTTATCCAGTTGGCTTGGATCTCTAGGTATCCTGAAGAATTCACAGAATATCACATTCCTGAATTGGTGAACTCAACGTTGGTACTGACATTCCAACTATGATATCACAGTAAGAACGTTCAGTCTACACACACACACACACACACACACACACACACAGAGCAAAATTTCAGACTTGCTATTTTTGTCTTCAAATAGCCTTTTTCTACTGTCCAGACCCAATCTCTCTCTAATGTTACAGACATTATCACCCTAAACCAAACTCCTCCAGCCACAATGCATCCATGTCATCTCTCAAGTAGAGCACACATTCATCACTCCCCCTAAGTTTTCTCACACTAAACTCTCTTTTTTCTCTCCTATATTACCAGACCTTTTTTTTTTTTTTACAAATTATCCCCTACATAATTTATCCCACCAACTTATTCTGAGATCCAAAGGAGAGGACTACAATTAAACAAAATTTTAAACGAAGAACACACTTTACTAGTGGCATGGGGACTGTAAAATACAGACTGTTCATCTTCCTGAGCCCTCGTTGGGCACAAGCATCCTTAGTTCTGCAGAGTCCAAGTTACTAGTGGATACCCCTTGGTGGTATCTTGTGGACTTAAGAGCACAGGCAGCTCGAAAGCAAATAGATTCAACTTTCCCTAGAAGAGGAAAGTCAAGGAATCACAATGTACTTGGTACTCAAAGGGAACCATCAGTATCTTAAGACAAAGCACTAAAAACTAAAATAAAAAAAGGGGGACATTTTATTTGTATTAAAGTGCTGGCATGCAAAACCAATCAACCTCTCTCATTGTGTTGTTACAGACAGCCCCATTCCTCTGCTCTTTCTCCTTTTTAAATGCCCCTGGACTTTAGAGCAATTCTCAGTGATTTTCCAGGCCAGGAGCTCAGTCTCTCCAGGGAACTTGTTAAAAATGAAAATTCCTGGGTCTCATCTAAGACCCACTGGATCAGAACCTATGAGATACAGCCCCAGCAATATATGTCTTAAGGAGCCCTCGGGTAGTTCTGAGGCTCAGTAAAGTTGGAAAAGCACTGCTTTAGGACATTTTTCAAGCATCCCCCTTTTTCTCCTCATGCTATAGTTGACATCACCAGTTAACAGTCCTCTTCCCCATCCAAAACTAGGTACTGTCTACTCTTTGGCGAATCCTGGAACCTACAAGAGAGAATACTATAAAGGTTTATATTCAGGGCACAGGATACTGGGAACAGGTTTTTATTTTCCCTTTATGGGTTTTTATATACAAAAGAATAGGCCATAAGACTATAATACCAAGTCTCACATCACAGCTTTTGAAGATAAAAAAAATAGCTTAGGGGCTTCCCTGGTGGCGCAGTGGTTGAGAGTCCGCCTGCCGATGCAGGGGACACAGGTTCGTGCCCCGGTCCGGGAGGATCCCACATGCCACAGAGCGGCTGAGCCCGTGAGCCATGGCCGCTGGGCCTGTGGGTCCGGAGCCTGTGCTCTGCAACGGTAGAGGCCACGGCAGTCAGAGGCCCGTGTACCGCAGGAAAAAAAAAAAAAAAAAAAAAGCTTAGATTAGGTTAGACTGATTACAAACAAATTCTTTTAAGAAATTAAATAAACATTATTTAATTTCTAGTTGGATCCCAGGTGAACAACTGACCCTTGACCTTGATTTTAGCACCTCTACCACCATGACACAACTAATTTAAATTGCACAATTTTAGAAGTTCTTTTATTCTTCGAAACATTATTTGAGTATTTAAGAATCTGATCAGCAAAGACTGTTTTACTTACTGTCATTTCCTTCCCTCTACCTTTCCCTACCTTGTTTCTAACTTGTGACCAAATCTCTCAGCCAGCAAACTGTCTCATGCCCACAAACATCTGTAAACATTGAAAGTCCACTTTGGTATCCAATGGTGAGGAAAGGCCAGCTGGAAAAGATGATGAAAACAGAATTCAGAGAGAATGAGGGAAATTCAAATTCTGGAAGGTGAGGAAGGATAAGACAAAGTTCAAAGAAAGACACGAGCCTTCAGCAAGGAAATTTGGGTCCTGATGTAGCCCTTAAGCTCAGCGTACTGAATTAGCAACATCGGTAAATTGAGCTGAAGAGGAGCCTAGCTGCTAAAAACTCTATTCCAATGCAACTTTTTTTCCTTCTCCAGATAATCATGACCTGGCTGGAGCAAAATAGGTTTCCTTCCCTCTATTTCTCATCTTGCAGGTAACTCTTACCTTTTTCCAATATATTTTTGAGAATTCCTTTGACCATTTTCAGATAGAGGATGTTGTTCTACTGGGTCCTATCTAAATTTTCTATGAGTGCTTTGCAAGAAAAAGGCTGATCCAAAAGGAGTAGTTTGGATGAATCTGGAGAACTTGGACATGTAATTGTGATATTTATACCCAGTATAAATACAACACGAAACAAATCTCTTCATTTCCTCTTTTACTTAACAAGTAAACATTTTACAAAGACAATAGTTATTGTTCCCTTGGATGGCATTGGCAAGCTACAAATTCAGGGAAGGATGCATTTGTATAATATGTGGTTAGAGGTTAATCAATATTTCATTCCTATTTTATGGCAACCAAAGGCAACATAGGTTATCTGATTGTTCTTTGGCATTGTATTAGTTATATTAAATTAATTTATTCCACAAATATTTATCAAGTGCCTACAACAGAGCCTGTTACATAGTAGGTATTTATAGTGGGTACTTATTAACTCTTTATTTATGCAGAGAATATTTCTTGAGAACTCACTATATGCAGACTCAGTACTAAGTTCCCCGGCTGAGACGATTCACAAACCGCAATGGGAATTTTTTGCTCTCAGAGCCCTGAGTCTATGAATATGAAATCATTTGCATACCAAGTGACTCTGGCCCCTTCCTTCCTCCACCCCTAGCCATTCCCGCCACTGTTAATGAGACGAGTAATCGAAAAGCTTGAGCAACGTGCCGTAAATCCATCTCTAAGGCTCTGTTCATTAGTATGTCCTCACCTGGGCCCACTGCAGGAAAATGTGCACCATTTGAAACCTGAACTATCCGCTGCCATAGTAAAGGACATGAATCAAATGCCCACAACAAAGTCTGATGCTCACTGGCTCATCCTTGTAGTAACTCCAAACACTGGTGTCACATTGCTTTGCCAGAAAGAGGAGACTCATCAACAGCTACCACTCAGATAGCTCTCACACTACTGGGGAACCTAGAGACGACAGTAATCCTACTACTCCCCTCAGGGTTCTCCTCATGTGGGTGCCTTCCTGACACTCCCAACCCTTTTCTTCATCAGGAACCCCTTTGTTCTTTGAGCCTCCCTCTGCACTTTGAAAAACTCTCAGTGATATCGATGATCACTTTCTACTAAAATTATTTGTTTGAGTGCTTCTTAAGAATAGGCACTCTGGGTGCTTCACCTCTAGAGCCGTAACACCTCACATGCATAGTGATGGATAAATGGTTTTCAGGTAGATTTTGTTTACTCTTAATGAGTCAATAAAAAAATATCATTTAGCCAGATCCTGCAAGCCGTATAAGCGTTAGAAATATCTATTCAATCTGCTGTCTGCCCAACTAACAGTCCTAAAACGTCCTTGCCATAGTTCATTACTACATGCAAAACCTAGAAAATATTTTTCTCAATTAATTTATTAACATAAAAATACATAAGTTTTGAACAGTTGTGACCTTGGAGATCTAGCATAATTCCCTTAATTTCATGGGTGAGGTATCTAAAGTCCTAAGAAGTTAAGTCAGGGTCATACAGCCAATGAATGGCAGAGAGAGAATAGAATCCAAGCCTCCCTGCTTCCTGCCCAGTACTTGATTTACCAGTCCATGACCTGGATTCTGCTTGTTGAAGTTCCATTTCTTGAGAGGCTCATGAAAAGGTATGGAGAAGGCTCTGGCAGTTGAGCTGTATTCAGAAAGAGGGAGAAAACCTCCACCAGATGCTCTGTTACTTTTTCTTCCCTGGAGGCATAAACACTGGCCAAAAAAGCTGTCTTAGTGCAAGGAATAAGAAAAAGAAGAAATGATGGAAATCTATACACTATGCAGCTGATGAGATATAAGGAGGCCCTTTAGGACAGTCTCAGGGTTATAACTGAGGGTCAAGATAGGCTGCTTGCAGGTCAAATCATCTGCAGTAACTGAGCTCCAGAATAGAACTTTTGGGCCTGCCCTAACCAGAATTGATGTCCCTGTCATGGACCTAGAATGTGAATAGGCCATGAACTTAGGGAAAAGGGGAGGAAGGCAACACTTCCTGAAGCTTTCACCAGATGGTGCTTCATCCAATAACTCACCAAACCTCCACTGAGCACGTACTAAATGCCAGGCAAGGAGCTGAGTACTGTGGCTGCAAAGATGAATGAAAGAGAATCCCTCCCTGCTCTTAAGATGCTCATGTCTGTGATATCTCCCCCAAGAGCTCTTTAGAGGGCCTAGTACACCACACACACACACAGACACACACACACAGGCACACACACACAGACACACACACACACACACACACACACTCACCCGCTAAATGTATTAGAAACCCAGGAGCATCTCTGTCACAACTCAGGATTGGACACTCGGTACTGGCACCCAGAACTCTAAACTTTCTGTCTCATGACTAACACCATTTAGGCTTTTCCATATGTCTTGTCCTAGGTCCTCAAAACAAAAGGCAACTCTGACCAAATGCTGTGAAGGTTTATGGATTGTACCAACTGCAAGGGTCATAGTAGACACTGCTTCAGAGCAGAGGAAGATTTGAACAGCAAAAGCGCTTAGGCAAGAGAAAGGGCAAATGAATTCCCTTATCAAATCTTCCCTCTCAGAATGAATGGGATACATTCTCACCTGAGAGTTATTGTTTCTCTTCAGGTACCAATTTGTGCTTCTAGAGGTACTCACTATATTTGCAGTAGTTGCAGACAGAGCTTGAATATGTTACAATGTTAAGTAATTCATATTACTCTTAAATTTACCTTTTTATAGATCTAGATATAATATGTGAGAAGAATAATACAAATTCTTTATGTTGGCAACCAGCTGAACTTTCAACATTGGAACTGTGCAATAGTTTTATATTCAAAAAAATAGTCAAATTTTAAAAATAAATTTTAAATGCTGCCTTTATTTTAAAATTATTAGATTCATTAATTATAATATGTATTTTACCCCTTACTTTTGATAAATCTTGAATATTTTAGGATAAATGTAACTTTTAAAGCTTATACAATAAATATATATTTTTTAATTTTTCCATTTACTCTATATTTTGACAAAATATAATCAAATTGTATACTTTTCATTGTACATGTACAAATACATTTTATTTTTAATCATTTAGCTCATTTCTATAACAACGCCTAAATTATAAAAAATATTAAGTATAACAACACAGTGATTTTGTTAAAGAGAAAAACTACCTTACAGAATAAATATATAATAATTGATGAAATATGCATGTATTTAAATACTAATTCAAACATCATCGGCCCAGGACTTCCCTGGTGGTACAGTGGTAAAAAAATCCGCCTTCCAATGCAGGGGACGCGGGTTCGATCCCTGGTCGGGGAACTAAGATCCCACATGCTGCGGGGCAACTAAGCCCACGTGCCACAACTACTGAGCTCACGCGCCTCAACTAGAGAGCCTGTGTGCTGCAAACTACAGAGCCCATGCGCTCTGGAGCCCATGTGCCACAACTAGAGAGAGAACCCACACACCACAACTAGAGAGAAGCCCGAGTGCCGCAATGAAAGATCCAGCATGCTTCAACTAAGACATGACACTGCCAAAATAAAATAAATAAATATTAAAAAAATTAGGAAAAAAAGAAACATCACTGGCCCATCAACAGAATACCAAGGCACGTACAATAATAATTAAATTTAGTCATTGATAACATTTTGCCAGCTTTCTGTTTTATAAAAAACATGGCTTTACCCACATTATTATTTTTTTGTCATTATATAGGTATAGCTGTCAAAGTAAAAAAAAAAAAAAAGAACATATTTCATTTAGCAGTTTGTTAGCTTGATTTAGAACTTCTATGTCTATAGACCTATGGTTTGTGGGCCTCCATTTGTCCTCTCATCCCAGGTGTTGAACTGTTAGGGGTGGCCAGTGTATGAGTCACCAAAAGTTAACATAAAATAATTGAAGCCCCAAAGTAAGTCAACAACGTAAGTAGAAAAATAAGCCTCTTCCCATTTCTTAAAGTGAGACTCTTTTTTTCTTGAACATTCTCAGTCTCGGGTGGAACCACACAGGTACATAAGGCCATGGAAACTCCCAGTGTTTCTGACCATGGAGCCAGTATCAGAGAAAGACCGATTTGGCTTTGCCAAATGTTCCTGGGACGACTGCTCTGTTTGGATGGGATGTAGTTTGTGCCTGTGTCTAAGGGCTCCCTAATGTACAAAGAAGGCTAAAGTAACAAAGGGACTTTTCAGGTTTGGAGGCCCTGCCAGTGGCTGCCATGTCCCGGCTGGACTGGGACTGGAAAGTGATCAGCCCTGCAAATTCCCTGCTTGGCCACAACTGGATGATCTCTGTGGGACTTGTTCATTGCAGTGTGTTCACAATGGTCTAAGCAAGGCTATGGTGAAACACAATTATTCTAGTTTTAGTTTTCATTTCAGAGTCCTTGGAGAGACACACACTGATTTTTCATTTATACATTAAAGTCTTACCCTTTCTTTACATTTTGTGAATTTTTTGACATATTTTTTGACTTCTCCAATTAATCTCCCAAAACAAACTTACTCTTGGATTTTCACCTTATTGCTCATGAAAGTCTGGTAAATTTTCTCTCTGGCAATTTTTACAGTTATTTTGAAGGTGGCTAAAATTTCTTTTATTTGACACGGTGCTGCCTGTGTCTTCACACCTTAAACACCTTCCGCATTCTAGAATTAGGGTCTTGTATTTATCAGGTACCCATTGACCTTAAGAAAATTTAGAGAAACAAATAAAATTTGAAGAGAGTGACAGCAGGAGCAAGAAAGGAATCCTATTTAAATAGTGCAGGGACATAGCCCTCCCCCACCTAACACTGTCCCCAACTTTATCCCACGCAAAGAGAGCATGCTCAAGTAAGCCTGAGTTGGAAGCCTTGAATCTGCCATGTCCTGTGAGGTGTTAGAGAGACTGTTTTGAATGAATGAACAAAAAAATAAATATCCAAGCATTAAAAAGTGTGTCTCTCTGGTGGTCTCTGTAATCCATGTAATGAAGTGGTCACCAAGTGACTGATACCGTCTTGATACGAGCTGTTTCTAAGACACTATTCAAAACAGTGTTTCTCAAAGGGTGGTCACCAGATCACCTGTTTCAGAATTAGTCGGATGTATTTGAAAGTAAATGTACAGGCCCCAGCCCATACCTCTTGATTCAGCATCTCTGGGAGTGAGGCCTCAGACACTGCATTTCCTCAGGCTCTTCAGGTGAGCATACACTCCAAAATTAAAGCACCAATGTGGTGGTTCTCAGTAGTGTCTGTGCATTGGAATCACCTGGGGAGATTTTGTTAACTAATAATACCTGGCCCACCACAGACTAATAAATCAGAATCTCTGGGATGGGTGGGGCCATCAATGTATCTTTAAAGCTCCTCAGTCAGGAGGAGAACCTGTGTAGTCATGGCTGAGAACCACTGCTTTAGTCAGATGCTTCTTTAGCCCACTCACAATCTGTTACATCAGCTACATTCAGCAAACAGTGGGCACTAGGAAAGAACTGGAGAAAATCAAGGAAAATAAAAAAGACAAAGGTCAGGGTCTGTGAGATAGCTGAACTCTGGGCAAACTGCCTCACAGCATGGGCTTCTGAGGTAGTCAGCATCACAGTCAAAATGACTGGCTCTAACCAGACCAGTAAGAGAGCAACATTGGATGGAGGCATCAAAGAGAGGCTCTTTGCTACTTTATGTGTTGCCTATTAATAATTAAATGGAATCCATGACACTATTCCTAGGACTGGCTCATGGCCTCCCTCTTTGGAATTAGAGGAGGATAAATTAATCCCTTGTTTTAAACAACCAATTATTCTACTGTTCTCTGAAAGAAATAATGCCTATTTTGTGTAAACTGTTTATTAAAAAACTGTATCTATTGTCTTTTATGAGCCTCCCAATAGCTATGTGCTATAAGCAGGAAAAGTACTATTGTCCCCACTTTAGAGACAGTAAAATCTGGGTGGAAAAGATTAGATAGCTTGTCCAAGGTCACATACTTAGTAAGAACCAGGACATAACCCAAGTCTTCTGATCCAAATCCAATTTTTTTTCTCACTTCATTCAAGTTCATCAATACTATCTTTCCTCTAAAAAGAAAAAAAAAAAGGATTCACATTATATGGATTACCTGCCTGCATCTCTCTTATTATACTTATTACTTTCTGCTTTATATTTTGTAATTATTTATAGAGCTAGATCTCTCTTATTGTCCTACTTAAAGAGGAATGGTATGTGGTTGATTCATCTTTATATTGCCCACAATGCCTATCTCTGAAAAATGGTAGGTAGTTAATAAATATTTCTTGTATAATTAGATGAAAAAATATATTTTAAAATTTTCAAATTGTAAAATCTTCAACCTGAGAGCAAGCATAATCCTGCTAGTCACCGTCTTGAAGATGAATGGTATATGAGATTACACTAATGGATAAAACAGAAAAGAGACAAAGGCACTACTCAGAATAGAAGAGAAGGCACAAGAGAAGCCACAATAAAGGTGGGAGCTGTTACTCCACAAAAAGACCCCAAGAACTGGGGACCTGGACGGGAGCAGACGCTAATGCAGCTGACTGTAGAATCTGTGGCCTGGCTTTTGAGTGGTGCATAATGAAGAAGGCTTATGTTTCTGATGTCAACAAGAAAAATTAAAGGAAAGTAGAAATTCCAGGAAAAATAAAATGC
The DNA here is from genome assembly GCF_039906515.1 of Pseudorca crassidens. Taxonomy (NCBI): domain Eukaryota; kingdom Metazoa; phylum Chordata; class Mammalia; order Artiodactyla; family Delphinidae; genus Pseudorca; species Pseudorca crassidens. The sequence continues at coordinate 44,340,533 of NC_090309.1, forward strand.
TGTACAAAAATTCATGGCAAAAATATGAAGCATGATTATAAGAAATTTATGGAGTCTAAGAAAAGAGAATCTTAAACTTGGAACTTGAAGCATTCTACTTCGAGCAGACTTGATTTAAGAACATAAATTACATCTCATCTACAGTTACACTCTGGTTCTACAAAGAATAAAATTGAGCAATATCATAATATTCTAAGTAACTTTTAAAAATTAAAAAAATTTTTTTGTCCATGCCACATAGCTTGTGAGATCTTAGTTTCCTGACCAGGGATTGAACCCGGACCTCCAACAGTGGAAGTGCAGCATCTTAACCACAGGACCACCAAGGAATTCCCCTGCAAGTAATTTTTAATTCTCTTTGGTTTTCAGAATCAATATATAGATAAAGCATAGAAGACAATTAAAGTTACCATTCAGGATGAACATGCTTTAAACCTTGGCAATGTAAAAATAATGGTAGAACTGACCAACAGTAGGTGTTGGAGGTGGGGAGGAGAGATAGGGGAAAGTGTAGAGGTGATCAACTCCACCACATTTTATACCATGGATAGTTACTCAATATGTCTAGCATTGACAGAACAAGAAATAAAAGCCAAATGTATTATTTGAAGTATAACCAACAAGAGGGCCAAAAGAAAAAAAAGAAAAAAAAATTGGGAGAAGGTCCAGGGAAACAGGAAGAAGGGTAGTAGATGTGAGCTGAAATGGTCATTTTTTCACAGCAAGAAGTTAAAGCTTGAACTTATAAGCCAAGACATAGATATTTAAAGTTTTATATAAAATAGATATTTAGGGACTTCTCTGGTGGCACAGTGGTTAAGAATCCGCCTGCCAATGCAGGGGACACGGGTTCGAGCCATGGTCCAGGAAGATCCCACTTGCCACGGAGCAACTAAGCCTGTGCGCCACAATTACTGAGCCTGTGCTCTAGAGCCCGCCAGCCACAACTAATGAAGGCTGCGTGCCTAGAGCCCGTGCTCCACAACAAGAAAAGCCACCGCAATGTGAAGCCCACGCACCGCAATGTAGAGTAGCCCCAGCTGGCCACAACTAGAGAAAGCCCGCGCACAACAACGAAGACCCAATGCAGCCACAAATAAATAAATTAATTAAAAAAAAATAGATACTTAGAGCTATAGTGAAAACCATTGGAAGAGCTTTATAAGCATAAAGTATCATGGGTGTTAAGCCTTACTTTTGGGAGTAAGGCTATGGATAATAGAAAGAGACATACTTTTCATTTGACATCCTTACCTTTTATTGAAATTTTAGTTCCATGATCATGTACTTTTAGATTCTCATTAGTATGCTGAATTATAACATCCCAAGTTTTCTACCTTTTCAATGTTCTAATCACCAACGAATGAGGCAATGATTCCATACAATGATCAAAACTTGAGAACAGGTGAAATTTCCATGGTCTTCAACTCTAAAGTCAGTAGCCACCTCACTGAAACTCTCTAAGTCTGAAATATATTTCCTTCTGGACTGTAGAAGCAGATACTCCTGAACTATCTCCAACTGTCTGCTTGTTTTTCCTGCCAGAATCACCAGTTTTCTATGAATGCCATCTTATCTTACAACCAAGCATCATAAATCTCTCAACAGGTCTCTTTACTAAGGTGTGCTGGTTAAGCCCAGGGATTCCTCACTTTTGAACTACCAGAAAAGAAAAGGCTGCCAGAACTGAAATCCTGACAATAAGACATTCCAACTTTGAGCTCTAGCAGAGGGTATTGATTACACTTCTGGAGCACTTGCAATCTTAGAAACTTCTGGATCCTAATGACAAGGTTGGAAACAATGGTTATTAAATCCTAGAAATATTTCCTCTGCCTACTTTAAATGCCAAAGCCAAATGCTAAATAACCAGAGGATGAAATTTAACGCTGTGCAAGCTGCTTTGGGAGATGCAAGGTCGCCATACTTTTCCTCCACTCTCCATCTTCATCCAACCTTTAAGTGTACCCCTCGCTTCATTTGACCTTGCTCAGTTTAACATACCCCTAGCATCACTTCACTTTGCTCAGTTGAACATGTCTTAGCATCACTTCATCTTATGTGGTTTAATGCAGGATATAATACTGACAGAAGAACAAAATGGAAACTGTAGCTGAAATGATCAAAGCTTCTTAAAAGATAAGACCTTCAAGTTTAGATTTTTAAGTAATACAAACCTATTGTAGGGTTTCGAATTTAGAAGTTTAAGTAAGTTGAGTAAGGTCACACAGCTTGGAAACATTAGAATCCAGCCCAGAATTGTTGTTGTTGCTCTTTTTAAGTAAATAATGATTAGGTATACATGGAGATGATAATCCTCAAACCTATAAATCTATAGCAAACTTAATGAATATTCCCTGACCTGCAAATTCATGATGGTACAAACTTTTTTCTACATATTGGCAAATTTCTACTGAGGTTTATTCTAAGCCTTGAGGGGATATTTAAGTTCAGGGAAATAAAAATTTGGATTTTTCATTTCAGATAAATCACAAAAAGGTTGGGACAAAAATCATTCCAGCTGATTATATCAATCTCTGAGAATATTAAACACTAGAGTGTTTTGTTTTTAAATAATAAGGATTTTTTAAAAGGCTAAACTATTTTCATTCCAATATTGTAAAATTAGCATAAAGTATCTTTTCCTAAAATGCATCAATCTTTTTGTCCAACAGTCATCCTCCTTATATGGTTAAATGTGAAATATAAAGTGTCTTAATTATTAGTGACTGCAGTCAAAATTTTTAAGAATACTGATCTAAATCTATACCAGCCATTTCCATAATACAGCTCCTCTATTTTACCTTTAATCTAGGCATTTATATTGCTTTCTAGAATTAATCTGAAAAGAGATCACATTTTACCAGGCAATACCAGTTGGTAATAGTAGTTTCTTTCTTTTTTTTAATATAGGAATTGCTATCTATCTATTTATTTACTTTTATTTATTGCTATTTATTTATTTATTTAGGCTGTGTTGGGTCTTCGTTGCTGCGAGCTGACTTTCTCTAGTTGCGGCGAGTGGGCTTCTCATTGCGGTGGCTTCTTTTGCTGCGGAGCACGGGCTCTAGGCCAGTGGGCTTCATACTTGTGGCTCGCAGGCTTTAGAGCACAGGCTCGGTAGCTGTGGCACACAGGCTTAGTTGCTCTGCGGCATGTGGGATCTTCCCGGACTAGGGCTCGAACCTGTGTCCCCTGCGTTGGCACGTGGATTCTTAACCACTGAGCCACCAGGGAAACCCGGTAATAGTAGTTTCTTGAAGCACTGTGTTAAGAAGGATTCTGATGTTGCATCCAAGTTCAGTGCTAAGGAAGACCCTAATCAATTAACATGCTTACTATGGAAGCAAAAAGAGAAAATGACAGTATGTGCTTGTCACCTCTGTCAGGTGCTCAACTCTAGCACATTGTAAGACTCTGGATAGTTTTGTGTTTTCTAAAATAAAACACACTTTCATAACTTGAAATCTGTAATATAAAACCTATTCTGGGGCTTTCCTGGTGGCGCAGTGGTTGAGAGTCGCCTGCCGATGCAGGGGACATGGGTTCGTGCCCCGGTCTGGGAAGATCCCACATGCCGCGGAGCGGCTGGGACCGTGAGCCATGGCCGCTGAGCCTGCGCGTCCAGAGCCTGTGCTCCACAATGGGAGAGGCCACAACAGTGAGAGGCCCGCATAACACACGCACACACACACACACACACACACACACACACACACACACAAAAACCTATTCTGAATCTTCAGAAATTATCAAAATTGTCAGGGTTACCTTAGCTGCCCCAGAAAGAAGACGGAAATAACTCCAATTCTCATTCAGAGACTTGGAGGGTAAAGTTATAGAAATCAAATGATTTGGTAACCTAAGTCCTCTAACTTAACACCAACCTTCTCTAAATCCAGTTGATTTCTCCAGGAATCATTACTGTCCATAGACTAGAAACATTTTCTTTTGAATAAATAGAATCGATAGCCTAATAAGAGACCTATGTGAAATTTGTATAAACTTAACATATGATCTAGGAGATATCAAAAATCAGTGGTAAAGGGGAGGATGATTCTGGGACAACTAACTATTTGCATTAAAAAAAAATTTCAATTATATCCCCACCTCAACAAAAATATCCCCATCTCACCAAAATAAATTCCATATGAGTTAGATTTAAATGTGAAGACATATCATTTTTTTCAAACCCACAGAAAAAATAAAGGTAAATTTTTACCTTATCTGATTAGGGAAAGAATATTTAAGTTTAAATGCAATGGAAGTAATGACAGAGGAAAAGATCAAAGATATAACTATCAAAAATTTTAAAGCATGTATGTATTTTAAAACACTGAAAGCAAAAATTGGGAAAAAAGGAAAATCCTAGGGTTAAAAAAAATGTTAAATAAATTGATATAGGTAGGAATGTTTTGGTTGAGGTATTGAGTATCCATTCAAATGACTTCCTGAGAAAAACTTATGGGGACTCTGAAACGAAGTATAGGAAGTACAGCTGCACCTCATAGGAATAGGAAAATGATAAAGCAGCTTCTCTCTCCTCTCGCCGTCTCCATCTCTCCCTGTCTACGTGGTCTTTCTCTGGACCTCCACACACCTCCCCTACTCTCTCTTCTGAAGGGAACTGTGCCTACTCCTCCACTGTAACTTTAGTTTGCATGTGGTTTTAACTGACCTTGATGCCAAATCTGGCTCCAGAACCCAGCACCATTGTACTGATTCAATCTTTCGGTGCCTTTGTCCCAAACTTCTGGTAAGAAGATACAGTAAGCCCAGCTTGGTCAGGTGTCTATACATAGTTCAGCCATTAATGGCCACTGGGCAAGAGGGTATCCCATTGACATGGAACTGGTAAGGGCTACCTGCTTCTCAGCAGGTCTGGGAACAAGGTAACTCCAAAGACAGGGACATGGGATGGGCAGGCACAAAACACACATCTACTACACTGTTGATGGTATTGTGATGTAGCTTCAGAATAAGAAGTTAAGTAAGAAAAGCCTACTTCAAAGTTTTATAGTCAAAATTCTTTTCAATATGTGAATAAAAACCCCTGGCTATGCTAGCAGTACTAGACAAGGGTGATTTTTTGTTTTTCTGATGTGTTACACTAGTTTGTATCAATACTTTGCAAATTTCCCATTGCAAACATGCATAATTCTAATAATCAGGAAAGAAATAAAGTAAAAGACCAAAAGGTAAAAAGCCAAAAGTGTTGGAAACTAAGTGCCAAGTATTCCATTTAGGTTGAATTCTCAGGTCCCTTTTGCTGAGATGTCCCAACTTTCAATCCCACCACTGTCCTCCGCACTCACTACTACACTCCAACCTCAGTAAGTGAAAGACTCTTCCCTGAAGACCCACCCACATTCATCAACTGTGCCCTTCTTGTGGTCATGTCGACTAGAATATCCTTCCAGACTTTCTCTGCCCATTGGATGCCCCTCATCCCTCAAGGCATGGATGAAACAGTGAGCCTTCTTCAACTGCCATTGTCCCCACAACGTCCCTTCTCCCCTGTGTCTTGCAGCCCTGAGTTTGTAGCTCTACTATAATCCTCATCCCAACTGTGTTTTCATTGGCTGTACATGTCTCTGCCCTCCCAGCTACACTTGCAATTTCTCTTAGAGAAGTGTTCTATCTTACGAATGCTGTTTCATCAGCAGCTAGCACAGGACATAAGCAAGAGTAGGTTCTTATTGAATGTCTTGCCGAATAAATGTTAAAGTTTAAGGAATTATTTCTGTATTAGGGTCAAAGTCTTCAGATTGTTCTCATTCTAAAAAAAAATTTTTTACGAAGAAAAAGCATGGGATTTTTGCAGTGTCCTAGAAAAAAACATGGATTTCAGAGCCCAGCGGATAAGTTTTGAATCCCAAGTCTGTTACTCACTAATTGGGTCAATTATTAAACTTGTCTGAGTTTCCGTTTCCTCATCTTTAAAATTGGGTTGACAACATCTTTCATGCAGAGTTGATTCAAGGAATAAAGGTGAAATACATAAAATGGCTGGCATATAGTAGGGGTTTAATAAGTGGTAGCTATTATTCATACAGGATTTACTAACTTGATGACATAGGTAGGAAATACTCAGAGAGTTGTGTACTCATGGAAAATGCATGACATTTGAATTACATTTCAAAACATTAAAAGAGCTTTCATCTCCAAAAATAATCAGTATATTTATAAATGTTTAGAAAAGCCAGTACCTCTAGAATGTATAGGGCTGGAAAACTTATGTGAAATTCTAAAGATATTAAGATTTACAGGGGCTGTCTGATCAAATTTTAGCATTCAACCCACCGTTTCAGCTAATGGTGATCTTTTTCGGCTGAAAGGCCATTAATCCATTAAAGCACAGTATTTTAAACAAACCTCAGGCTGTCAAACTGCTATTACACTGCTCTGGTAAGTAGGGCCAGATTTTTTCTTTTTTCTTAGCTGTGACCAATGCAAAACACAATGGACTACTTATCCATAAAAACATTCTAAGAGGAAGGAACAGGCCAGGCCATAGAAGGCAGAGAAATTCATCTCCTGGCCCGGTGTACAATGTGCCAAGGAGAGTCACAAAATAAGAAACTCTGGTTCTGGATCAAATGGAATCCTCCCAAAAGCACTGATTTGAGGGGCCAGCACTTGCTGTGGGTACATGCGAGTGGGAATCTGAGTGGGGCATGGAGTCAGCTTGGTTGTGGGCTAAGCTTTATGTTTTATTATATTTACGTACCTTTAATATACTGAGTATATTATTTACTGAGTATTTTTATTTTATTTACTGAGTATATTTAATATACTGAGTATTTACTGAGTACACACTGTGTGGAAGACCCCACACTGGGGAGTGGGCGGGATACAAAGGTAAAGACAGGGTCCATGCCCCTAAGGAGTTTCCACTCTACCAGGGAAGCATGACAAACCCACAAACAACTCTAACACCAGATCATGCAGGATACGTGTCACAATACATGTATCTTAAGTGCCCTACAAACTTTACACAGTTTCAAAGGACTCTTGGTGTCTCAAAGATTATCGTATAAGAAAAAGATTCAGAATGCTTACTGAAAAGTTATTCAGTAACAAACACAGCAATCTTAGGATTGGATTTATAAGATTTTTAGTCCAAATGCCTCCTGAAACTTACGAATGCAGTAAATATTTTCCTCCTACAAAGTAGGTGCATTTAGGGGCTCTGCAATTACTCCAAAAATGCTATTCATTAATTTGTCTATATTAATGATTTTTTATTATAATAGTTACATAATTCCCCTCCTTGGGCTCTTTACTCTTGCCATTTCTTCCCCTTAAAGTCTCTCCCAGATTTCACATGCCCTGTTCCCTCATCCGTTCAGGTCTCTGATCAAATATCATCTCCTTAGAGACACTTGTTCTCCCATCCCATTGCTTTCTCTCCTCCTCTCTGCTTTATTTATTTTTCTGTGGTATATATTATTACTGGACATTTTATTATATATTTGTTTATTTTCTGTCTCCCCTTGTTGAAAGTCAAGAGTACTTCTGTCTAGTCCACCACTATAACCTAATACCTAGAATACTACCTGTTATAAGATGGCACCTTGACTTGAGGACACGGGGAGGGGGAAGGGGAAGCTGGGACGAAGTGAGAGAGTGGCATGGACATATATACACTACCAAACGTAAAATAGATAGCTAGTGGGAAGCAGCCGCATAGCACAAGGAGATCAGCTCGGTGCTTTGTGACCACCTAGAAGGGTGGGATGGGGAGGGTGGGAGGGAGACGCAAGAGGGAAGAGATATGGGGACGTATGTATATGTATAACTGATTCACTTTGTTATAAAGCAGAAACTAACACACCATTGTAAAATTATACTCCAATAAAGATGTAAAAAAGAAAAAAGATGGCACCTTATAAACATTCAATGAATAAAAGAATGAATGAATGAACATTAGATTCCTTTGAATATTTTCAAAAGTGGCGAATCTTCATCTAGTGGATGTGAATTTGAATTTTTGAATCAGCCAAGTTCACTTAGAGCTTTCTGGTTAATAAGATGGGTGGATGAAGCTGGAGTCATTCACTCATTCATTCAAAAAATACGGACTGAGGGCAGTTGTGTGCTAGACACTGTTCTAGGTGCTAGATTATCCAGTTGGTCCCAAATGAAATGTGACTATCGAGTAAGATGATGGGCTTTATTACGGGATGGTAAACCAATTGTGAAGATTCCAAAGATGTCTCTCACAGTAGCATCAAAACTGAAACAGGAGCAAAGCTTTTAAAATTGACCACTAATGACATGGATGTGGAGGTTCTGGTATGTTTGTTTTCAAAAGACAAGTTTCAAACATTCATGATTTCATTTCCTAAAAATAGGTTTTCTCTGGTGCCCTCAGTGGGTCTTGTGGAGGCAGGAGGGGGGAGGGGTTATAGTGAGGTCTTCTCTAAATTATTTAGGACATTCCAGTGTGCAACAGACTCACCTTCCACAGCTGTTTGTGGGTGGAAAATGTGTAAGCCCGCGACTTGAAGCATAGGCCTTTGGGGGGTTTCACAGGTACAGGGGAAAGTATTTTTAGATGTAAGTAAAACTCCTAAAGACACGCATTCAAATAATGTATGCAAATATATCTTGAGATTTTTGTTTCCCTCAGAGTCCAGAACAGAAATTACTTGGTACGTAATTTGGGTTTATAATAGGGTCCTTTAGAACCAGGATATCTCAATCCAATTCTCCTGGGGTTAACATGGTGGTAATAAGATTAGGGACAACTACGTTGATGTGCTTGGACAAACTGGGGTGAGGGCAGCTTGTTTCAGGAGCCAGGAGAACATGCGAGTGGCTGAACCCTACCGTTCTCTGTGTGAAGCTTCCATCCCTGTTGAAGATAGTGAGTATAAATAGCAATAGCTCACACTTGTCGAGTGCTTACTATGTACCAGGCACATACGTGTCTCCCTTGCATTAATGTATTTAATCTTCATGATTCCGAAACAGGTGCTATTATTATCCCCATCTTATAGATGAGAAAACTGAGGTTCAGGGATGAAGTAATAACACTGCCTAGGGTCACCCAACCAGTAAGTGCCAAGTGTACTTTTGTGCCCCAAGGCCGATGTCACTATTCACTACGCTGAATGTCCCCTCTAGGGAATTTCACCCTAAATGTCACCCTTAAAATGTCTTTTGCCTGAAGAAACAGAAGCTTATTACATGTCTAAATCTCAAACAGAAGTGGGATTAATGTAAATGGGGAAGAGCAAGCTCATTTCCCTTCCCCCTTCTTGGAGTAGCCATAGGCAATGAGGCGTCTGGATTGCCACCAAGCACGTGTGGCCGAGCTTCCTCTGCCACTGGGATATGTGTTTCTAAACCCATCTTGCCTTTTGTGTCTCCCTTCCTTCCATCCCCAGCGCTGTGCTTGGATTTAATCTTTCTGCTTTAACTGGATTCTGAACAAGGCATTTTATTTATTTATTTAACATCTTTATTGGAGTATAATTGCTTTACAATGTTGTGTCAGTTTCTGCTGTATAACAAAGTGAATCAGCTTATGTATACATACATCCCCATATCCCCTCCCTCTTGCGTCTCCCTCCCACCCTCCCTACCCACCCCTCTAGGTGGTCACAAAGCACCAAGCTGATCTCCCTGTGCTATGCGGCTGCTTCCCACTAGCTAGCTATTTTACACTTGGTAGTGTATATATGTCCATGCCACTCTCTCACTTCGTCCCAGCTTACACTTCCCCCCGCCCCGTGTCCTCAAGTCCATTCTCTACATCTGCTTCTTTATTCCTGTCCTGCCCCTAGTGAACAAGGCATTTTAGAGAACAGTTGGTTAATCCTCCACATGAACCAATGGCAAATTAATTCCCAGGGACATGTTTATTGGATTCTTTTCAATCACAAGGAAGAGAATTCCAGGTGACCTCCATGGAGGAGGTCTAATGCCAGGAGGCACAGACATGCAGATGACAGAGCATTGTCCCATCAGCCTGGGAACAGTGTTTCCAAACCTTGACTCTACAGTCAGCTTCACAAAGCTCCAGGTACAGCCACCCGACTGGCATGTGACCGCCTTCTCTCCATTCACCTAGCATTTTGCTTCCCAAAATATAAGCTCTGATTGGGCCTTTTCACACCACTTGGCTTGAACTCCTGTTACAGACATCCTATCTCAGGCAGGCCTGGACAGCCAGGAAATTCAGTCTCTCACATGGCAGAGAGTCCTGTCCTGTCGTAGGGGGTTGATTCAGCTTCCCATGAAGGAAATGAATGTTTCCTCTCTGCTCCACCAGCCTCAGTGTTGGCTTCATCAGGCTGGTGGAAAGATGGCTATAGCAGCATATCAAGACACTAGACCATTCCAGAAGAAGAAGAGAAACCTTCTTGTGGTTCAAGGAAACTTCCAGAAAGCCCTTTTGTCATAACTCATTGCCCAGCAGTGGGTCACATACCCATTCTTGAGCCAGCCCCTGGCATGTGAAGGGAGATTCTCAGTCAGGAAGGAAGGCTGAGTTTCAGATGCTGGTGAGATGAACATGGGTCCCCTACTGCCCCATGAGGCAGAAGTGAGGCAGGCCTGCCTGGGTCCTGACCAACAAGCATTGGCCAGGTCTAGAGTCCTACAAGTCTGTGTTAGCAGTGATTCAAGTGGACCACTTTCCTTCAGAACGGAAACTTGGCCTTTCATGGATTTAGTCTTAAGATACATAACAGAAGAGGCCTACAAGGTAAGGTCCTGCATTTGAGTTGGTTCTCCAAGGCATGTCCTCTTCCGACAGGGGAATAAATCTCTCCTGGTCTTGATCCACACTACAGGAACTTGCCCAGTGTAAAAGGAACCGACCACTGCTTCTCTAATCGTTTTTGGGTTTTTTTTTTTTTTTTTTGCGGTACGCGGGCCTCTCAGTGTTGTGGCCCCTTCCGTTGCGGAGCACAGGCTCCGGACGCGCAGGCTCAGTGGCCATGGTTCACGGGCCCAGCCGCTCCGCAGCATGTGGGATCCTCCTGGACCGGAGTATGAACCCGTGTCCCCTGCATCGGCAGGCAGACTCTCAACCACTGTGCCACCAGGGAAGCCCTCTCTAATCGTTTTTATCTTGCTGAGAGATCACACTGCAGTTTGGGCCTGCTCGGCTGTCAGGAAGGATTGTGCTCAGACACCTACTGGGTGATTCTGGAGGGTGGCTGAGCGATTGTCCCCAGCCTGTCCCCACAGTGGTAGCTCTCATTAGGGTGTGGTGGTCAGGCCTTTCCTCTCTTGTTGTTCAGTATCTTCAGTCTGTGTGTGATAGGCTTTGACTTTCTAGCTCAATGTGGCTGAAGAGTTCCACTTGGCTTGGGAAGGTTTATTAAAGTCTGTTCCTGAAGCAGGGTCTAAGCAGAGAAGGCTGGGCAGCCAAGACGGCAAGATGCCAAGTGTCCTCAGATTGAACTTAGCCTTGTCCCGGCTGCTCTCGTAGGTGCAGACCACTGTTGCTCTAGTGACAGCTCCTGCCCTGCAGCAGTCCTGATGTTAGCTGGGCCTCTGTCCTTTTGCAAATTAATAAACATTGTCTCGAGGCACCCCTCTGCCTTTTCCCCCACGTCCTGGGCCCTCCTCAAGCTGTCTGCAAGTTTTTGTGATGTGATTTCCCACGTCGTCTTCATTTGTTGACTCCGAGTAAAACACAGCCTGTCTCAACTGGAACAAGGCGGGTTTTTGGATTTTTACTCAGAATCTGGGAGAGGTGGGTGGGGGAGGTCTGGTATGTAAGCACAGCCAAGGTCTTAGTTGAATATGTAACAACCCTGTTGTCAAACTTGTTGGCTGTTCCTCCCTTGGGAATTGCTCACTGACTGACCCTCCTCCTATGGCAATGTCCTTCCCTCCTTATAACTGCCTTTATTCAGCTGTTCCCTAGACCTCGTGATTCTTAACCACTTTATTCCTTGGGGTGATTCCTGCTGTTTTGCCTTAGCCTACTAGGCCCCTCCCTGGGGCCACCTTTCTGCAACTAGACCGGCCCATCAAAAGTATGTGCCGTATAGACACAGTTCTGCCCTTAAAAATTGTGTGTTCAGCTCTACAAACGTAAACTGTTCAGATCTGTGGTTGGAATAATGCCCCCGTGCCCCTCCTTCCCTTTCCAAGTCCTAATCATTGGAACCTGTTAATTTGTTGTGATATAAAACAAAAGGGAGTCTAAGGTAGCAGATGGAATTAAGGTTGCTAACCAGCTGAACTTAATATGATTTGACTGGGCCTACCCAGATAATCCAGGATTAAAAGTAGAAGAGGGAGACAAAGACTGAAGAGACTTACAAGAAACACTCAACAACTTGTCACTAGTTTCAAGATGAAGGGACCACAGACCAAGGAATGCAGGTGACCTCTAGAAACTGGAAAAGGTTAGAAAACTGATTCCCCGCAGAACCTCCAGAAGGAAAAAAGCCTGGCCGACACCTTCATTTTGAAGGTTAGCCCACTGGACTTCAGACCAGTAGAGTTGTAAAGGGATAAAATTGTGATGTTTTAAGCCACTAAGTTTGTGGTAACAGAAAATTAATACAGGTCTCATGCAGAAGTTTTCCTCATTTTTACCCTATTTCCTAAAATTTTTTGATTTTTGGGGGGGTTTCCATCATCCTTCATGACAGTAGACTTCATCCCATGTAGGCCACAGTCTTCAGAGACTGGCTAATTAATCTAGTAACGGGCTGGGGAAACCACACAAGAACATAGAAAATCTAAGCCTCCACCTGGGCCAGGTGACATATGATTCAGAAGCTGCTTTGGTATAACGGATACTTGACCTAACGTGAAAGTCCGTGTCCAGGTTAATGGAAGAGCATTAGGAATTCACTGACTCAGTCTTTGGCACTGATGCTGGCTGATGTATACAGCCTCAAAGTAGAAGAAATGACTTAAAAGTGTATAATTTGTGAATTTGCCAATTGATTTTCATTTGAATAGGATCATATAGTAAAAGTGGTATAGGAAATAATTTTAATGGAAATAATTTTGTGAAATAAAGGCCACCTGGGAATATTTGAGTAATAAAAATAACTAAATAACATAAAATGGTGATACTCACTTGTCTACATCTAAGAGTGCTGGAAGGTTCCAATCAATTGTGTACATGTTATATTCTGTAGCCAGGCCAACTCAGCATTTACCAATAAGAAACTGCGAAGCACCAGATTTTGTTTTGCCTTTCTCTAAATGACTATCTTTGAGGGGCCTTCATTCTCAACAAAACTTTGCACTTTGTGTTTAAGAAATATTTTCCCCCAAAGCTCTACAAGGTAGTCTTCTGATAGAAACTGTTTCTGGTGTCTCCCCTGCTTCAACAGCCCTTTGAGCACAGCAGATCCTGGAAAGACAGATGTCCAAATGAAAATAGTTAAATCTATGTGGCTGCAGGACCCATACAGCTGTGGCTTCTGTCAGCTCTTCAATAAAATATTAAATGTGTGTCTATTGTTTGGGAGCTGCCCACAGTCCCTTGTTCAGCTGGCAGAGGTTAAAGGGTATGTAGATTACTTAGCCAACTGTTTGGTAATTGTCACAGTCAGTTACTTGGTAACCCGCAGAATAGCATTCGCTGGAGGTAGAGCCTTTGTTGCTAAGCAATAAATTCAGGTAAAATAACCGTTCCCTAGTTCTTATTGGCCCAGTTTTAAAACACAGGGTATAGGTTGGGTTTTCTCCCTCATAGGCTCCCATACCTCTTTTGTTTTTCCATCCAGCCCATGAAACGAGTGCTGATAATTTGGACAGCCCTTGTTTGCTGGGATTTGTCTACTGCTGATGCAGGCTGGGGACCAAGCAAATGGCTGGAGAGCAGGATTTATTGGGGTGTGCTCTCAGGTTTCTACTGTCATAATGTACCTTCTGGATCTTGGTCTGGAGATTGGCCAGTCTGTAAGTCAGATGGGCACTAAGAAGACCAAAAGCAATGGCAGAGATTTAATGAAAAGGAAGGAAAATGTATGCCTGATGATGTTTTTCTACATTAGTATCAACCCTATAATTATTATTAATATTATTGTTATTTGTTACATCTTGAAATACCTCTTGGCCCTCAATACTTGCATAAATGCTTTTTTTTAATTTTTTTTTATTTTTTTGCAGTATGCGGGCCTCTCCTGTTGCAAAGCACAGGCTCCGGACGCGCAGGCTCAGCGGCCATGGCTCACGGGCCCAGCCGCTCCGCGTCACGTGGAATCCTCCCAGATTGGGGCACGAACCAGTGTCCCCTGCATCGGCAGGCGGACTCTCAACCACTGCGCAACCAGGGAAGCCGTGCATAAATGCTTTATAAGTAAATCACTCTGTGTTACAGAGACCAAGAACACTGGGAAGGAAGGCACTTGGGCAGGAAAATCTTAATTTAGTCCCGGCAGGACAGGTTTAAACAGGCTTCCTCCTTTAAGGGACTGGCTGCAAACAAGCTAATCAACCTGCTTCACGACTATACTTCTTCCTACCTCAAAATTTTTGAAAAGATCAGGACATAATGTTACAGATGAATATTCCCTCACAGTTTTTTTAGTCTCGCCTGGCAGTGTTTGATTAGAAGAGAATTTTAAAAGAGTCGTGTTTTGGTTCTCTTCAAAAAGTCTACAAATAACAAATGTTGGCAAGGATATGGAGAAAAGGGTACACTGTTGGTAGGAATGTAAATTGGTGCAGCCACTGAAGAAAACAGTATGAGGGGGTTCTTCAAAAAACTAAAAATAGAACTACCATCTGACCCAGCAATTCCATTCCTGGGTATATATCCAAAAATCTAAAAACACTACTTTGAAAAGATACATACACCCCAATGTTCATAGCAGCATTATTTACAATTGCCAAGACATGGAAACAACCCAAGTGTTCATCAACAGATGAATGGATAAAGAAGATGTGATACACACACACACACACACACACACACACACACACACACACACACACACACACAGTGGAATATTACTCAGCCATAAAAAAGAAATTTTGCCATTTGCAACGACATGGATGGACTTGGAGGACATTATGCTAAGTGAAATAAGTCAGGTGGAGAAAGATAAATACTGTATGATATCACATATATGGAATCTAAAAATTGCAACAAACTAGTGAATATAACAGAAAGAAGCAGACAGATATAGAAAACAAACAAGTGGTTACCAGTGGGGTGGAGAGGGGCTATATAGGGGTCGGGAAGTGGGAGGTACAAAGTATTGGGTGTAAGATAGGTTCAAGGATGTATTGTACAATATTTTGTAGTAACTGTAAATAGAAAGTAACCTCTAAACATTGTATAAAAATTAAAAAAAAAACCAAACTACCATATGATCCAGAAATTCCACTTCTAGGTATATATCCAAAGAAAACACTAGTTTGTAAAGATACATGCACCTCAATGTTCATAGTAGCTTTATTTACAATAGCCAAGATATGCAAGCAAACTAAGTGTCCATCAACAGATAAATGGATAAAGAATATGTGATATAGATAGATATCGATATAGATATAGATAATGGAATACTACTCAGCATAAAAAAGAATGAAATCCTGCCATTTTCAGCAACATTAATGGACCTAGAGGCTATTATGCTTAGTGAAATAAATCAGACAGAGAAGGACAAATATTGTATGTTATCATTTATATGTGGAATCTAAAAAATACAACAAACGAATGAATATAACAAAACAGACTCAGAGATATAGAAAACAAACTAGTGGTTATCAGTGGGGAGAGGGACTGGGGGAGGGGCAAGACGGGGTAGGGAATTAAGAGGTACAAACTACTATGTATAAAGTAAATGAGCTGTAAGAATATATTGTACAGCACAGGGAATATACTCAATATTTTACAATAACTTTAAATGGAGTATAATCTATAAAAATATTGAATCACTACGTTGTACAACTGAAACTAATATAATGTTGTAAATCAACTATACTTTAGTAAAAAAGGAAATGACAAAATAAATTTTTTAAAAAATAATAAATTAAAAAGAAAACCTATGAATTCAAATGAACATACCTGCCACTTGCCATGGAGAGTCACTGTTGCTCAGAGGCAGTGTTTGAATTCTGCCTGGGATTCCCATTCGCTGGGGCCTGCCACTGTCACTTCCACAGGTGAGCCTCACCTTAGGTAAATTCCATCCATGAATGTCCAGACCTGCCTTAACAGACAATTTAAAGGATAAACATTTTTGTATCTAAAAGATATATTTATGTTCAAAAGGGTTCACACACACACACAAATTCCTTCTAATAGTAATCCCCACTAGAAGATTTTAAATATGTTTCCTTTTTTTTTATGGTGAGTCAAAGCGTACCCGTAAGGTATAAAAATTAATGGAATGCAACATGCTTTAGGGCCAGCACAGAAGCCATTTCCTGGTCATAACCTCTCTCAAAAGACTCCCAGCTGGAATTTAAGGGCCTCTGCCAGCTGCCACTGCTCCTCTAGACTGAGTGGTGTGTAAGAGAAGCAGGAGTCTCAAACCCAATTCCCCCATTTAGCAGCTGGGCAGGCTTGGGCAGCTCAATTGACCTGTCTCCACCTCCATTTCCTCATCTTTAAAATGGGAATAAAATAAGGTTATTTAGAAACAGGGTTGTGAAAATTACATGACAATGCATTTAACCCCCTCACCACGTAATAATCATTAGCTTTGATTATAATTCTCTCTCCTTTTGGACCCACAGTGTCTCAAATTAACATAAATTCCTGTTGAGTATGTGCTATAGGCAAGGCTCTGTGTTGGCCACTTAAGTCTTGTTACAGTTAATGGAGATAAAAGGGTATTAATACTTAATGTAATTATATGACTTTTCTAGAGAAGCGGCCTACAGAGAGCTCAAAGGAGTGACACAGCCGAAGGCTCACCACGTGAGAGAGGCGCCTCTGCTGGGCAGCAGCCTAGACACAGGATGTTTGCTGGGATAGGTCCCTGCGCTGGAATAGGGCACCAGCATTTAGCTTGGCAGACTCCCCTCGCTCCAGCGAATCCCTGGTCCACAGTAAGTGGTCAATAAACAGTTGCTCAAGTTGTTGGATCAGGAAAGGATGAAGCAGAGAAAAGGAAGAGGTCAGGTTCAAAGGGTTTCCTATAGCTTTTGTTGTTATTTTCTTGTCTGTTTCCCTTTTAAATCTAAAATGCTCTAAGTCCTTTATGGACTCCTTCACCATGTAGGAAGGTAGAGAGGCATCTTACTCTCCTTGGTATGTGGATATGAGATTACTGAGAGAACATGCATCTAAATTGCAACCCAAAAGGACAAGAGCCACACAAACAAAACAACACAACAAAACATTAATTTGGATAAAATTCCATGCAGGTCTCACTCCTTCCACATTTTCATTCACAGAGTTTCCCTTGAAATGGCAAGTTAGATAAACTAGTACTTCTATACAAAAAGAGATGTTCGGAGTCCTTCAATAAAATGAACTTAACAATAAGAAGAAAGAGACGTATTATTCTGTGCCCAGAAGGGCCACACACCCAGATGGGCTGGCCACAACTCCCATGGACATGCCCCTTGCAGCTCCGCTCCACAGAATCTTCTATTGAGCAGACCCTATCATAAACATGAACCAAGCACCAATGGCCACAAAGTAAACTGACAGATGAAAAGAACAAAAAGAATTCCCCAGCACAGTTTTGTGAGGCAAAAGAGGGAAAATCCTAGTCTGACTTCTGAGGTTAGTGACAGTTTAACTTAATAGACTCTTTTTATTGTGCAGAGTAAATATTTCGGGTTAGGAGGAATTCTTTTAAACCTTAAAGTAGGTTAAAGAAGCCCTTACTACCTCTCATCTGCAACTGGTGCATGGTACATTTGTTAGTTGATGACTCTAAGTAGAACCCAAAAGAAAATATCTTGTCATCTGTGTACATGCTGAACTGTGTTTGTTCCTAAACTTCACCCTTTGTTAGATTATCAATTGTCACATAGGTTTACAAAATTAAAATTGGGCTTTTTACTGTCTTTTCACTCTCTATATTTGCTCTATAACCTTCTTATAATGATTTCCTCATTACAATAATCTCCTTGTATATTGGAATGATTCTTTGGATCGAATTACCTCATGAAGAAATCATTTTGATATTTCAGAAATAAAACCCCTTTGGATTGAGTCCAAGAGCCACTATCACTTTAAAACAAATTGGTCTTTGTGACAAGTCATACATTAAGACTCTTGGGTGTTTTAACTTAGGTTCTGAAGAACACTCTATCTCCGATACCCAAATGTCAGAATCCTAAACTAAGACCAATTCACTTTTTTAGTTCTGTCTTGTCTCTAAGTATGAGAAGACACAATATTTTGACAGCTGAGGCACATTCTATATTTACATTTCACACAAACAAGGCACACTTGCACATTTTATCACCACACAAAATAAACCTAGAGAAACATCTTTCTTCCTGTCCCATACATGTCATTTGGCCATGAGGCATTATTCTTGCCTCCTTATTCTTATTTTTAGAGCAAGCTGTGTTTTAACTAAACTTTCTTTTTTTCCTGGTTTAATGGTGATCAATTAGATGACTCCTTGCCCTGCACAATGAGAGACCGTCTCCCTCTCTGTATGCTGTTCTTAATTCCTGAACCCAGAGCTCTTCTTAACTGGGAACAGTTCTTTTTTATTTTGAGACAGAGTATACTGCAAGAACATGCAAACAGATAGGAAAGGGCCTCCCCAAAGTATGCTCGTTTTGGAACACGCTTGTCGTTAGGATGGTACAAATCTGCCTGATTATTTTTTATCTAGACTAAACTCCAGTGAGGATTTTTTTTTTTTTTTTGGTTTGGTCTGTCCTTTTTTTTTTTTCTTTTTCTTTTTTTTCTTTTTCTGTCTCACAAAAACCAAGTGTTCTCCAGCAATGAGGCAACAGAAAAAAATCAATACTTGCCATGTACCATGTAACCAATAGAATAAGGGGAATGATTTATGTATGGATGGATGCAGCCTGAATCAGCTGGGGCTTCGCACAGAGAGAAAGAGAGAGAGGGAGAGACAGAGAGAGAGAGAGAGAGAGAACAGAGGGAGGTGGGGGGCGAGCTAAACTGCGGTGATTATTTCTACAGTGTGGCCAGATTTTTTTTCCTGCAGCAATAATCCCCTTCTCCAGCACTGCAGGACAGAGGGAAAGCCTGCAATCTGTGGAATATATGATGGCTCAGCTCTCCCTCCTTTCCTCAGAGTCCTGATGCCTTGTTCATACTAAGGTACACTGAGAAGGGGAAGATGATGTATGGCCTGTAGCCCTTCAACCTTCCAGTCATCTCCATCCTAAGAAAGGCTAGTGATGGGTCGACAGCACTAGTTGACAGAGAGTCAAATTATCAACAGGATTTAAAAACAATAAAATGTTCCAGCACCGCTTCCTAAGAAGACCAGCAGGAAGGGGTTACGGACAAGAACTACTCTATACTCCATGAGTTTCTGCTGGAAATATAGTTTGGTTAACTGGAAATCCAGAGCGCTGCAGCATTTAAAGGTATTTAATCTTGAAGGTAACTTTTAGGGTAACTGATACTCTTGCTGAAAGCTTAGATATTAACTGTACTTATGTGCTTGTGGTGTGAAGGTGCAACTAGACGGCACCGGATCCAGCTACTTCCTAGCTGGATACATGGCACTATTGTATATGGAATTCTGGTGGTTGGGACTTTAAACTGGGTTAAACGTTTGCTTTAGAATGACATAATATAGAGATTTAAATGACATGTTTTATTAAATTCCTACTCCCTGCTTCAAACTCAGGATGAACCATGTAAGACTTTGTGAAAGGCATATATGACCATTTCTTGGGAATATCTTTGTTTTTTGAGATGTATTTAAATAGATCTAAATTTATTTTTGTAAATTACCTTCCTTCTACATTGTGCTTGAAACTCTAGGGAGCTTAACAGCATATAACATCATATATTTCTATCAGTCTGTTGAAAAAGACTGAAATATGTCCTTTTATGAGGAACATTGATACCATATAATTTTTAACAATGCTTTTTGCATCCTTTAACCCAAATACAGTGTTAATATCACAGTTAGGTATTCCCCTAAAATATTCTATGTTCTATATATGATCTATTACACTGCACATAATACTTGGAAAGATATTTTAAATACAGAATGTAGCAGAATAATGCCATGCCATTAATGTATGCTTAATTTGGAGCTGGTAGTGTTAATACCCATAAGCTGTTAAAATAGCTTTTTATTCCCCCTTCAGTTGAAAGTATCCATTCAACTCAACATTATTGTACACTCTGTTGACAAAATATCATGTTGCTTTTTCAAATATGTATGTTCTCTAAAAATTATCTTAAATTCTCATAACAAAATTCCATGTTGTTTTTTAAATACATATATTCAAAGTGTACAGAATGGCAATTTTAACATTTTTCCAAATATATATTTGTTATCTAATTTTTTCTTTCATTTATTGCATAACTATCTTTTTGTTTCTGGAATATTGTATTTAGTCCCTCATTTACATTTATTTAGCAGTACATTTATTTAGCAGTCGTGTGCATACATAGGATTAAGGATTAGAAGCAAAGAGTAGAGAACTAGAAAAGTATATAGAACTATTCTCGGTAGTCTTCATCTTTTAAATGACTCTTCATACTTTAATATCGTTTTTTATGGGTGTTATTGAAGAGCAGTTAAGTTGAAACACTATTAGTTATAAATCAGTAATACTCTCATGTCTTCATTTAAATACCTAGTCACTGAGAGATTTGATCTACCCTGTTCTTTGCAAAACTATTTTGGGAAGATTTCTATGTAAATTAAATAAATGCATATGATGTCTTTCCTCTAAACAAAATTAGAGCAATAAAAATGCAGTCCACAAGTAAACTGTATGTAGTAAGACATCTTTCAGTAATTTTAATACAAAACTGATGACCCAAACCAGCAGAAAGTATGCACAATTATTTTGAATGGGGGAGGCCAAGTAGATATCTGCTGCCTTCACATAAGGACAGATAAACCTTGTTTTTTACATTTTGATCGGGATCATCATTCTCTCTTTCACTCTTCTATTGGCCCAAACAGGTAAAACAACAGAAACCCCTTACCGTCTTCACTTTTGGTTCCACTGCCTCAGTCAAGCTGTCCAGCTGAGGGTTAATAAACACAGAAAATCTGGAGATGGTCCCAATATAGTGAGGACCTTGAAGACCAAGATCAACACTGCAGGTACCACAGCCAGAAGGAACATTATTAGTGCCCTACAAGCAGGTATGGGCTCCCCCAGAAAACTAAAGCACACGGGAATGAAGAAGCATGATCACAAGCAAGGTGCTGCTGAACTCTAAGGTAAGCACAAGCAGGACCTTGTTGCAGGTTTATTTTTAGAGATGTGTTGCTGCCACTTAAGAAAAACTGTTATCTATAGCAGAGAAAAAGAGTAAAAGTCTGCCAAAGGCCACAGTTTGTTTAAGTCAAGCCACGTCTACTATATTATTTGAGATGGGCCTTAAGGCCGCAGGTACCGGAGTGTCAGCACACAGAGAATTCTGGCCCCAACAATAGGAGAAACATGGAGAATGAGTGATAAACTAACTGCAGTTAGGAGATGAGTAAACAGGAAGCCCAAGAATTGGATTTCATTGTTAGTTAACAGATTGCAAACAGCATCCTTTTGTTTGAAAAGTTTATATCTATTAAACATAACTTTCCAAGTTCTAATAAAAGCTGAATAATCCTTCTCCCCAGTACGAGAGTAAGTTCCTGTAAACACCTGGAGTTAAAATGCATAAATGAAACTCAGGTTGGCATCTTATGCCATGACAAAAAAAATAAATAAAAATCTTCTCATTGTGAACGGGGTCTTCAGTAGTCATCTGCTATGCTTTTTTCTCCTTTATCGGTGGTTAGTTTCACTGATGAAATAACCGTTAAAGAGAAAATCAATATCTGAGCTTATCCACCTGCTTTGTTTTAGTACCTCAAATTATTTTAAAAACTGATTAACACGAATAACTCACTATTTAGGAAATACAACAAATGAGTGTTTCACATTGCTACTCTAGCATCCACAGAAAGAAAGAAAGAAAGAAAGAAAGAAAGAAAGGGGGGGGAGGGAGGGAGGGAGGGAGGAAGGAAGGAAGGAAGGAAGGGAAAAGGTAATATCCAGTTCTCATTTACTTAACGATTCATTAATCCACATAATAGAAATAAATGAAAGAGCTAATAAAAACATCCACATTTTTACTTTCTAAAAGTCTAATTTCATCCTTGCACTAAAATAAAAAATAAAATAAACGAAAACATTCTAATGTGAAAAATCAATATTATTACTTCTAAAGAAGTCTGTTTATACCTGAGAGAGAACTTTCAGGCTCTCCATAAAAGAACTGTCTCTCACTCACTTGGTTTCTTTTTCCTTCAATTAGCCTATAGCAGCCAGAGCATCTTGGGCTAGTCTAGTTTAATCTGAACATAATTGGATGGCAAGTTTCTATTCTCTAATGTGAATGAACTCACCTTAAAAACACATAGAACTTAGATTCTATTTAACATAAAGGTTAAATAAGGACAACAAAAAGTGACATTGCATTTCTGTTCACTGATATGCTATTAAATATGATTACCTATACTTTCCAGACCTTGCCTAGGCATGGAAGCACAGGCAACATCTGCTGAAAATATTCAAAGACAGATGCCCAAACCTGTACCTCAACTGATTTGCCTGGTAGTGTGAGCTTCCTAGGCCCTCATCCTGGCTGTTTGCATTTGCATCTGTATAGATTATGTGAAGATATAGATCCTCTCAGAAAGCTGTCTAGTCCTAGCTACAACTTAATGGTTTTACTGTATGGGCTGCTTCATTTATTTGACCAGAATTTTTCTCCTATAAGATCTAAATGAGAGCCCATCCTCCCCCCTCCCCAGGGAATAATGCAAAAGATGGGAGGTTCTTAATAAAACAATTAATCGTGATAAATTTCTGGTGTTTGCTCCTTCGGCCAGGGCTATTTCCATGGCAACATCCTCTCATCCTATTGTTGGGTTGTTCTTCATTCACACAGCAGGTTAAGCCCAGGGCAGCGAGGGCAAGCTGATGGTCAGCCTTTATTTTCTCCAGCCCTTCAACAAAGGTTAGTTGAGGTCACCAGAAGCCAAAGGGTAATTACTTTTCCTCCATAGGGTTAAAGGTACACAGATTGCTATTGCGACAACTGTATGGATGACCTTCAGCTTTTGACGCTCAATCTTCTTTCCTTTCATCAGAGTGAATAAGTGTGATATAAAAGTGGTGATGCACCCCCATGCCTGAAATTCAGAATAGAAAGCCAAACGTCTTTTTATTTTGTAAAGCTACTATCTATTAGTATAATATACTCTTGGAATCAATTGGAAAACCCAATGCATAAAAGGTTTCCTATCCCTTAAATAGTAAAAAACAAAACAAAACTAAAAGCCTCATGGCAGAAAATTGCAGCTGTTCACTGGCTTTCTTATTTAGTTATTTTGATATTCATAATTTCCCAGGCTTCAGTCATCTTCCTGAGGGTGTGTTCTTTAAGGCTGAGAAGCAAATGGAAGGTTTCCTGGCTCCTCGAAGCATCTGGGGCTCTATTTTTTCCCTTCAAACATCAATTGCGACCTTGTCCCTCTAAAACTGACTAAAAGTCAGATTGAAATGAGTTTTCTCTCTTTGCTTCTCTATTCTCAAAGAAAGACAGCCTCTAAATTAATTTTCAGGGGTATGGAGGGAGATCTTTTGAAAATGAGTGATTAAGACACTTTGCCCACTAATTTGAAGAGCCACTTTGAGATTCGGGCTAGTTATTTTAATCTGGAATGTCAAAAAAATGATTATTATCATTTGGGGGGGGGGGCTCCCAAAATGGAGCCAACCACCAGCCTGATGGATGCATTTGCCATGGGTCTACCACCAGGCAAAGAGACTTTCAGCTCCCTGGACATGATGACTTTGCTAATGGTTCATCTCAACAGACACACAGAAGGGAGACTGAGCCCCTTCATGGGAGATGGGTTAACATCACCTGAAAGAGCCACTTGGCCCAGTCTGCAGCCTTAGCCACAGGGAACCATTCCCCTGAGACTCATCGTCTTTGTCCAAGAAGTTGCCTTGGTGAGAGGAGCATAAAGGGAAGTGAGAGTAGACTGCCCCCGACTCCCACCTCAAGAGGAAGGCGGAGACATTTTTTTCTGTCCCCTTCTCAGATTCACCCTCCTGTGATCTGAGAGTAACCAGCCACTTCATTCCCCTGCAGTCCTCTGTCTCCCCCCGTCAGTACTGGTCTAGCTGCCTCTCCAGCCCTTCCCTCACACTCTTCGTATTGAGTCATCCTTCTGCTCACGAGCTCCCTGGAAATCTCTGGATCCACCTCCCAAGATTAGCACTCTGGTTGCTTCATCAGCTGGTGCCTCCATTTGGCCTCTCCCTGTTGGCCACTCTGCCTTAGTCAAGCAACCTGCAGCCTCCTCTGTGTGACTTCACCCTCCCTGGGCTTTCACCACCCTCTCTAAATGCCAGTCCTCTCAATTCCTCCTCCTTTGAAACATTCATTTAAAGTTTTGTTACTTTAGGAATTCCTCCATATTTTATCCCCTGCTACATCTAAATAAATTAAATACATTTAATAAAGTATTATATATTATATATCTATTATATATAACATATCATACAAATAATTATATAATAAGGCTGTAGAAAATACATCTAAATATCAAGTCTTATTAAATAGCAACTTTTAAAAGACCTAAAGCCTTAAATTATCCCCATTTACAAATACCTGGGTCTCTTACAACACTACTGTTTTATAAGAGACAATTCATCACATAGTTACTGTCAGTAATTATCTTGGCAAGTTCTATTTTTTTCACTTTTCTTTATTCTCTATTGTCCTTTCTACATCTCTACAGAGTCCTGCCATTCTTGAGAGTGAAACATTTTGTTATCATATCACAAGCTCCCCAAATAGTCTCCTTGCTCTCAATGAGCAAAATCTGCTATTATTAACTGATGATTAAGAAGGGCATAACAGAAAATAAAACAAAATATAACCACACCCAGAGATATTTTATTTTAGAAGGGATTCCTGAAGTCCTCAAAACCCATAGAGCACAGTTCTAGATGTGGAATAGTCAGTGGTAGAGATAATATTTGGAGAAGAAGGTAAGAGACCTAAGAAGGCATGCATCAGGGTCTAGCATGTGACCTGCATACATATAACCAGATGAAAGAAGGAAGGGGAATATCTACAACTGCCCACAGCAAGCTGACAGCAGTGCCCCTCACTGGTAAAGAAATTGCCCTTTCCTCAGTTATAGACCAAAGCCAAAGGACCAATTGTATTCTCAGGTCAGGGCTCCCTGATAGGGGCATTTAAGGAAGGCAGAGCTATGAACTCCTAAAGCTGGTTCTAGGCTGGTTAGCTGGGTCTCAAAGAAGTATTAGGGAGAGTGATCGGTTCACACGAGGTAAACCTTAGGAAAGTTACTCTCTCCCTTTCTGCATAATTACTCTCCTTTCTCATTCCCTCCCCATCATCCCCAGCTTCCCCAGCTGCCCAGAGTCCCATCTCACATGGGGGTTTTAACATCAGTGGGCCATATTTTCCCCTGATCTGTTAAGAAAGATACCTGGATGAAATATTTAGCCATAAACAAGGCATCTCTAATGACGGCACTTCAGGCATTTTGGATTTTGATGAGGGAGATATTTAGAAGTATCACCTTCTGAGGTCCTGCCAGGTGACCCTTTGAGTGCTCTCCAGGCCAGTGACAAATTGAAAGCAAAGCACCGGGTTACATTAGGTCAAATCTTCTAGCAACAGAACAAGTCACTCACTTCCATTCATTCCAAAATGGACATGAAATTCTTCCTCTTTAGGCAATAAATTCAAGCACTTACCCTTAGCTTCTTACTATTTTTAAAAGCTCTTTTTTTCCTCTTGAAATACAGAGCCATTGGATTCTCTGCCTTATAGTAGGCTTCTCTCTTTCTCACTTTGTAGATAAATTGTTACTAAAAGGTTAAACATAGAGGAATTTTCACAGTCACAATCAGCTCTTCCTCATGTGCCAGAAATAGATGTGACTTGTCATCTCCTCTAAATGGTATCTTCACATGTGGGATGTAAGGATGTCTCCTACAGAACCTGCTGCAGAAATGCCTCTAGTAGTTGTTGAGCAGCTACAGAGAGTGATAGGGAAGCACCGTGGTCCAGAGCATCAGGTTCAGTGTCAAATGAGTGATGAGTGCTCAGGGGTCCAGCACTGGTCACCTGGCATCTCGGGGTGATGTGGTGTTCTAAAGCTTGGAGCACTGCCAGGGCTGACATGAGACAGGACCTGGAAAGATGACTGTAACACAGTGCTCCTCAAATTGTAGCATGCATAAGAAGCACAGATTGGTGGATCTCACCTCTTGAGAAGCTGATTCAGTAGGCCCCCAGATCTGCATTTCTAATAAGATGCCAGGTGATGAGGATGCTCCCCAGCTGTGGCCCCACTTGGAGGAGTACTATGATAGATTTCCCTTCTCTGGATTTCACTCCTTGTACCTCTAAAATGTACCACCACCTTTCCACTGTGCAAAGGGTTTCTCACTTGTTCAGAAATGCTTGTGATTTCTAGACATCACTCTTTTACCTTCTTGTCCTCTGCTCTGGTTCTCACTTCATTACTTTTTAATTAATTAATTTTATTTATTTTATTTTTGGCTACATTGGGTCTTCGTTGCTGCGCGTGGGCTTTCTCTAGTTGCAGTGCACGAGCTTCTCATTGCAGTGGCTTCTCTTGTTACGGAGCATGGGCTCAAGGCACATGGGCTTCAGTAGTTGCAGCACATGGGCTCAGTAGTTGTGGCTTGCAGGCTCTAGAGCGCAGGCTCAGTAGTTATGGTGTAAGGGCTTAGTTGCTCCACAGCATGTGGGATCTTCCTGGACCAGGGCTCGAACCCGTGTCCCCTGCATTGGCAGGCGGATTCTTATCCACTGCACCAACCAGAGGAGTCCTCTCACTTCATTTTGACATAGTCTCCTAGTTTGTATGGATTATATGGGCCCATAAGAATAGCACTTTTCCTATTTTATTCAACTACAAAGCAACTCTAGTTTCCTACTGTTAAGGAGGAAAATGTCTTGCCTTTCACCATCATTCTCTATATCCAGAGAAGCCCTTTCCATAAATTCCAAATCCTCACCTCTCTGCCAGCACTTAGGTGGTCCTTTCTCTTCTCCGATCTTAGATGAGCTAAGAGATTGCCAAGACATACAAAGAGACATAATCCCTTTCCCAGGAAGCTTGTACTGTTGCGTAACAACTTAGCCTAATGGTGAAGCGCATGGACCCTAGTGCCAGACAGACAGATTGGTTCAGGTGCCAACTATGCTTTTATTAGCTGTGACCCCAGACAAATAATTTAGCCTTTCTCAGCCTCAATTTACTTTTCTGCAAAGTGGGAATAATAATAATACATACCTCATAGGGTTCTGATAATATCTGAATAATATAATGCATATAAAGAGCTTAGGCACAGTGCCTGGAACACAATAAGACCTGCATATGCCGTAGCTATTTGTATAAAGCCCACATCATGAACTGATAACACAGGCTTTAAAATTCTAGCTCAGCAGCTTCTTTGTTAGGTAATTTGGGGCAAACTAATATACCTTTGAGCCTCAGTTTCTTCATTATTAAATGGGGATAATTCACCCATCTCCAGGATTGTTATAAATCTTAAATGTAAAAATATATAAACGTCCTAGTACTGTTCCAGAAGATACCCAACCAATGACTCCTATAAATAGTGTGATTTTTTAACATATTGCCCTTTAATGGCCTGGAGTCAGAACATAAGTCCTGCCTTTGATTTTGAACTCCAGCCTCTGAACAGCTCTTCGAAGCCTCCCACAGCTTTCAGCCTCCAATTAAAGTAGCACCACTACTTAATTTCTGTGTTCATGGAGCCTAGACAAGTCGTTTCCACAGGCAGATCCCAGATTTTGGGATTTCACACATCAGTAAAGACAGCTAGCAATAGATAGATAGATAGATGATAGATAGATAGATAGATAGGGATAGAGAGATAGAATTAGATAGATGTATAGATAGATATTATCATGGGGTTCAAAATAGGGCACCAACTTTTTTTTCCCAGTAAAGAGGCTTTATTTTTTGTTTTTAACTACCATCCATCAACACTGTCGTTTCATGAAAGAAAAGATTTTATCGTTAAGAAATAGAAACGCAGATCAAGAGAAAAAAAGTCTGCCTTGTGGGTGTGTGCGTGCATGCACACACACACACACACGCACAATTTGTCTTCTCATTTTACCATTAACGTGGAACAGAATGCCAAGGGGCCCACAAATGTGAGTGGGACCCTGACTTACATTAACTTGGAGCTGGCCTCACCTGCACGCTAGAGTGCTTCCATACTGCTTCTTGGCAAAGGCAAGCAGGACAGGGATATGCTTCTTCCAGGTCCTGGAGCCCTTGGCCACCTGTCTTTCCTGAGCCTCTGAGGAACAGAAGGGGGTGGGGTGGAAGACCCCACTGAGTCCCTCTCTAGTTGTGCAGTGTTCTCACATCCTCTCTGAGGCTGACTTCCTTGTCCAGCCAGGCTCCCACGTGCAGGCTGCCAGGTAGTATTTACCTGCTGTTTTACTATTTCCCAACATCTCGCACACTTCCTAACATCTCTCGCCTCAGCTGGTTAAGCATTTTGCATATCGATACTCATTTATCTGAAAGATATTGTCCAGATTATTATTCCCCTTTCATAGATTCATGGGTACATAAACTGAGATCCTGAGAGGTCTGGAGGCTCTCCCGAGGGACCCAGGAGGAAGCCCCTCACTACATATTGTTTGAGTCCCTGAACTGGATAGAAACAACAGGAAATGAATGTCTCTAGTAGGCAACAATGAGGCTGCACAAGCAGAACTTTTCTCCAATGTCACAAGCTGAACAGTGTTTTGTTCCATGTCAATTTAGTGGACAGTTACTGAGTCCCTATTAGATGCTGTGCTAAAATACAAGTATGAAGAAATGTAAACTGTACCCTCAAGGCAACAGGCTACAATTTATTTCTTCCTATAGCCAAGGGAGAACCTTGCGTAATTTTCATTCAATGTGCCAAAAGACCCAGACCTGCAAATGCGATGTAAGTGCCTCAGGAGGATGAGAAAAGGCATCCACGGGGGTCGATTCAGTGTGAACGGCTCTCAGGGAATTTACCCAGTGTTAATCTACACGTCAAGGACACATCTTCCGCAGTTCTTTCTGAAAGGCTCTTCCTTCTCCCTGAAGGTACCTGACTTTTTCCCTCTTGATACCGGAAAGATTTTGGCCGCTTTTTCTTCATTTTAAAATGTTCATCAATAGCAAATCCTGCTTACTGAATAAACAGAGGACAGTAAACATGTTCTAGTCCTGGCCCAGCCACCAAGCAAATGAATGCCTGGAGCAAGTCACTTCACCTCTCCAGAACTCAGTCTCCTCACCTGCAAAAGTGAGCCGACTGAACTAGCTGTACCAGTGAATATATAGCACTGACGATGTGGAGATTCTCAGGACGCTGCACATATTCACTTATCCCTCACAACAACTCTGTGAGATAGTGTTTTTTCCTCCCCACTTTACAGATGAGGAAACTAAGGCACGAAGCGGTTAAAATAATCTTGCTCAAAATCGTGTAACTCATAAGTAGCAAAGATGGGATTTGGACATTCTCAGTCTATTTCCAGCGTCTGAACTCTTGACCACTATGATGGGCTGCCTTTCAGCAGATGAAGAGAACTAATACTGAAGTCCCTTCTAATGTTTACATTCAATTGATCTATGAGTTTAAAATAACCCCTAAAGGCTCAGATTCTGTACTTTATGCCAATGAAGCAAAGATCTCGTTAAAAAATTTATAATTTATTAATCAAAACTACCAGCTCATACTACCTTAGAAATAAAATTTTTCAGAGTGCCCTCACATATATGATCACTTTAGATCCTCGCTGGATCTTGATATAGAGAAGGTAATAGTGCCATCCACAAGACCAGGAAAAGGAAGTCCAGAGAGGTCAGGACTTGTTTATGGCACCCAAGAAAACCAGGGGAGGAGTCCTACTCCCTTAGCAGAGCCAGGGACCTCCAGGTTGCGTTCTGGAGCCCATTCAACCTGAGTCACACGTTTCCTCTGGGACTTCATCTTGGATTCAAAGACACCCACTGAATTCTGCGTAGTGACACAGAAAAGAGTGCTTCTCTCTGAAACTCTCTTCCATGCCCCTCCAGTGCTGGGTCTCTCACACAGATACCAAGATGTCTGGCCCTGCAATCAAGGTGGTCAGCTCACACAACCCTGAAGCACTGAGATGCATATGGGGTTACTGCAGAGTGAGCTGCTCTGAACTTGAACTCCATGTCAGGCCTTCTAAAGAGCTGTCTAAGCTTGCAGCCTCTGCTAGCTCTGCTCCTCCTTTCTCCACATTTACGAAGTAGCTTCCAATCTGCCCTCCACTAGAGGAAACTGTGCTCTTGGATATCACCTGTAACTTCCTAGTCCAAGAAGCAGCTGCCTGTTCCCTTAACACACCTGCTGCTTTACCAGTGATGAGCTTCTGCTTCCCTCATCCCCTACCCCTGGAACATGCTTCCTACCATCCTGCCTTCAAATCCGATCCTTACTTGCAGGCCTACCTCACATGTCACTTCAGGAAGCCTCTCCTAGCCCTTCCAGTCAGGTGTAATCTATTTTTTTTGATTATCCATTCTCGAGTTTTTCTTAGGACACTCTCAAATTCTGCTTTTTTATTGCAGTTGGGTTTATACTTTCTTATCTCCATCATACTCAGACTGCTTTTTACTTCCTGGCAATGTTGGGAGCACTGCCTGGCACTGATAAATATCTGCTTGACCTCAAATTAATCTCTCCCATTCTGTAGAATGATTCACTCTGCAAAAATATATGGCAAAGAAGAGGGATCATTAGATTCTTTTTTTTAATTAAAAAAAATTTTTTAACATCTTTATTGGAGTATAATTGCTTTACAGTGTTGTGTCAGTTTCTGCTGTATAACAAAGTGAATCAGCATATGTATACATACATCCCCACATCCCCTCCCTCTTGCGTCTCCCTCCCACCCTCCCTATCCCACCCCTCCTATCCCACCCCTCTAGGTGGTCACAAAGCACCCAGCTGATCTCCCCGTGCAATGCAGCTGCTTCCCACTAGCTATTTTACATTTGATAGTGTATATATGCCAATGCTACTCTCTCACTTTGTCCCAGCTTACCCTTCCCCCAGCTTACCCCTCCCCCTCCCTGTGTCCTCAAGTCCATTCTCTACATCTGTGTCTTTACTCCTGCCCTGCCACTAGGTTCATCAGTACCATTTTTTAGATTCCATATATATGTGTTAGCATACGGTATTTGTTTTTCTCTTTCTGACTTACTTCACTCTGTATGACAGACTCTAGGTCCATCCACCTCACTACAAATAACTCAATTTTGTTTCTTTTTATGGCTGAGTAATATTCCATTGTATATATGTGCCACATCTTCTGTAGCCATTCATCTGTCGATGGACACTTAGGTTGCTTCCATGTCCTGGGTATTGTAAATAGTGCTGCAGTGAACATTGTGGTACATGACTCTTTTTAAATTATGCTTTTCTCTGGGTATATGCCCAGTAGTGGGATTGCTGGGTCATATGGTAGTTCTATTTTTAGTTTTTTTAAGGAACCTCCATACTGTTCTCCATAGTGGCTGTATCAATTTACATTCCCACCAACAGTGCAAGCGTGTTCCCTTTTCTCCACACCCTCTCCAGCATTTATTGTTTGTAGATTTTTTTATTTTATTAATTTACTTTTGACTGCTTGGGTCTTTGTTGCTGCACGCGGGCTTTCTCTAGTTGTGGCGAGCGGGGGCTGCTCTTTATTGCGGTGCGCAGGCTCCTCATTGTGGTGGCTTCTCTTGTTGCAGAGCATGGGCTCTAGGCACACGGGGCTTCAATAGTTGTGGCACGCAGGCTCAGTAGTTGTGGCTCGCAGGCTCTAGAGAGCAGGCTCAGTAGTTGTGGCGCATGGGCTTGTTTGCTCTGCAGCATGTGGGATCTTCCCAGACCAAGGCTCAAACCCGCGTCCCCTGCATTGGCAGGCGGATTCTTAACCACTGCGTCACCAGGGAAGTCCTGTTTATAGATTTTTTGATGATGGCCATTCTGATCGGTGTGAGGTGATA
Source organism: Pseudorca crassidens (assembly GCF_039906515.1). Classification (NCBI taxonomy): domain Eukaryota; kingdom Metazoa; phylum Chordata; class Mammalia; order Artiodactyla; family Delphinidae; genus Pseudorca; species Pseudorca crassidens. The sequence continues at coordinate 44,372,743 of NC_090309.1, forward strand.
CCTCATTGTAGTTTTGATTTGCATTTCTCTAGGGATCATTGGATTCTAATGTCATTCCCAAATTTCGCCAATGGCTTTTTTTTTTTTTAAATCAATTCCTGACTGACAGAGCTCAGCCCCAGAGGTGAGAACATCCTTTCAGTAACTGCCACATAGCCTGTATTCAAAGAGGTTTCTGAGTGTGAACATGTCAGCCCAAGACTCTGTTAATTGGACCTTCAACTACTCAAGGTCCACACTGCACAGCTGTTCTTTTACCCCAGAAACCGGGTACCAGGGATGATGTATGCAAAGGAGTCATATCAGAAAAATGTCCTCAGTCTTCCAGGGCACTCAGTTTTCACTGAAATTCATTGTCCTTACAGAGGGAGAAGGATGGACCAAGGAAAGGCTAGCTGATGTGTTTCCTTCACCATTTCCCCTACCTATAGTAACATATTAGAGAAGGGGGGTGTTATTTGGAATTTTGACATTTACAAAGAGTTTAAGTTGAAATTGTTCTGTTGGAAAAGAAAAACCCAATCCTTTCCTCTAAAGACAGTAAGACTGGCCAGCATAAAAATGCTCCCAAGATTTTCAAGTCTTTTAGAGTCTCTCCTCACAAATAACTCTATGTATGCTATTCTATAAGGTAGCACAAAATACCACAACTAATATTCGACTGGTTTTTCAGCCTCTAGCTCGTGGATCTGGAGAGCTGGAACCAGAGAATAATATGTAAGGACCAGTGCTTTGAGGATTAGATCTCTCCCCCTGCCTACATCAAGGCAAACTTGGGGCACCTAGGGGATTTAGACACCATCCACCAGCAGATGGCTGCCCAGTGTCCACTTGATCAAATCAAGTGCTTTGGAAGGGTTGAGAAAAGAGGCAAAAGGGACCCTCTTTCTTCCCCCACAGAGCAGTGTTTCTTAAGCTTTTTTTCATTATCACCCCTCTAATGAGTCTTTTTAGACTTTTTTCCTAATTGCTCTTCCTTGACATTTTAATGTCATAGATATATTGTTTATCTGTGTACTGTGATCATGAGGGGGCCACAAGCCATTGGATTTCTGTGTTCTTCAAACACTGATCCCTCCCACCCTCCTGGGGGTGGCAATACCCCTCCCCTTAAGAATGCAAGTCACAGACCTGTCCCTAGAGAAGCAACAGGACACTTCCTGAGCACCACCCCTGGGGTTTCTTTTTCATCTTTTCTCTCACTCTCCTTCAGACTCAGTATGAGTCTTGCAGGCACAGAGCTAGAAGGTGACCCAAGGTGACCCAAGGTGACTGGGTAACTGCTCTTTGGAATGTCATGGCAACATGAGAGCATCAGGGCAGAGAGACTGACAACAAGTCTGGAGAAATGGTTCATTTCACTCAGTGCAATCTTAGGTTCCACAGTAGCAACTGTTGTACTAATAACTACAAGACATAGATTAATGGGAAAACTTTCTGCAATAAACTTGTCCAAAGAATAGCATTACAGAGCTCAGAAATTGGTTATTCCATTGCTCCTTTTACCAGCAAAAGGGTACGAAATTGGATTTTTCCTTCCAGCTAATTCATTTTTCCAATATTATAATTAACTTGAAAAATAGACTTCAACTTCTACACCTTCCCTTTTGCCTACACACTTTACAGGCACAACATAATGATTCTAGTTATTAGCTCACTTTAGGCCAAAAATAAGAAGGCTAACAATACATTAACATTTCCATTATCAATCAGAAAATTGCAGGTCAGCTCCTTGAATGATATGTTGCTCAGCATATTAAAATCCCTGATCTCAGCAAAAATGTATAAATACTTTTACTCCTGAAATTATGGTTTAAGAGAGACACATGGCAAGGTAAATGGGAGATGAGGAGGAAAATCAATTTAGATTGGTCTCAATGGAAGGACAATGGATTGCTATTTTTTCCTTTATCTAATATAGAAATTGCCTATGGTTCCCATTTTAATATTCATCTGATACCCATTTTAGTATCAAAGAGGTGGCAATGAGTAACTTATCAAAAATAAACTTCTCAGCCTTTGGCTTTGTGCTTGTAATTAACCATCTGGTCTACACACATCACCTTGGGAGAGTGCCAATGGACATTTACCAACTGATATCACTAAAACGAGGTTATTCTCCTTTCACCTGGGTACAAGAGGACCTGATTTTTCTGTTCAAAGCAAGTGCCAACTCGGTGTGTCAGTACCTGCAGATTCCATAGGTTTATCACTGATCTCCTAAATGTTTGTCACTGCCAACATTTTGAGATCTCAATAGTGCTTCCAGGGGACTCGCCTCTGTAACGTTAACTTTCTCCACAAAATAAAGCAAAAAAAAATTTTTGTTTGTTCTTCTGGTTAACATTCCTTTAACAGTGTCTATAACAGGGATTAGCAAACTAAGCCCTGTGGGCTAAATCCAGTCACGCCCATTCATTTCCATATGGTCTGTGGCTATTTTCCTTACAAGAGCAGTGCTGAGTAGTTGAAGCAGAAACTGACTGGCTTGCAAAGCCAAAAATAATTACTGTCTGGCCCTTTACAGAAAAAGTTTGCTGAACTCTATTTTGCGACATGGAGTTTTTTTAATAAAAATGAAAAAGAATTAAAACCTTTTATTTCTATAATTTTAGAATTCAGAGTTTAGGATTATTTTAGAACAGAAATAATATATGGTCATTTTTCTACTCCTGGGAATGAAACTTGGAAATATAAGCCCATAAATGTAGTAAAAGCATTATTGATAATAATATGGGTTGTATATCAGCCACCAGCTATTTTTGTTGAAAAGCAATATTAAGTTTTCTCTTTGAATAATAACCATAGATGCCCATTGTAGAACAGATTGCCATTTTCCCAAAGCATAGATGGTCTCTTCTTAAGCAAGGAAGCATGTTTGAGAAATGCTTGAGAAATAGTTTGAGAAATAGTAGAACTTGTTACACATGTATAAAAACTTAACATTAATATCCCAAATGACCTCTTAAAGAATATCAAGGCAAACAATATAAGGCAATTAATGCTATATTGTTGCTGAATGTGATATCAGTTAAGGAGAATCAGAGATCTGAGAACATGAATATATAGCAATCAGTGATTGCTCTCACCTGTGCAAGAGTATATTTGCATCTAAATATTTTGGTGATATCAATATACTCATTAAACGTGCTCATCTTTATGAAATATCTACTATTAAATATATTACATATGTTAAATATCTACTAAATAGTTCTAAGACACAAAGCTATAAAAGACATGGCACTGCTATCAGAGAACTTAAAATCTGGTGGAGATGCTAAGATCCATAGATTCCCCAAATTCTGTTTTACTTTTAAAAATTTCAATATATTAAACATACAGAGGTAAGGAAATCTTCGTGCTTGAGTTATGTGACGACTTGATCATCATAACTTGAACAGTATGAAAAAAGACAACTGCATGCATCCCTAAAAAAGTCTCGTTCCTTCCCAGGTGCCACAGTGACAAAAGTTCTACTACATTTTAGAAATTCATTCCTTTACATTAATTTCTTTCCAATACCAGTGAGCTATTATTTAGATTTTCCTAGTCATATTTAATTACTGGTGTTTTAGGTATAAGAATTGCTTAAATAATTTATCATAATAGATTACCTTTATTTTTTCTGCTGATCTCACTTAAGATGAAAATGCCCATAGATGATTTAACAGGTTATCATGTTAGTTACTTATCAGATCACTTTCACTATAAGAAATAGGACCCCAGCCATATGAGGCACTGGGAATTTTGTGCAAAGGATCATTAAAAGGGAGACAATAAACACAAAAGGGGATCCCACAAAATAAGCTTAAACTCCTCATGATCTATCAAGACTGGTTATGTATAAGAAGTTAATGTTTTCAAGAAAATCAAGAGTCAGAAACTAAGAGAAAGGTGGTCTTCTTAGTTACCCCTACACTTCTGAAAATCGGTCAGAGTCAATACTCGTATCGAAGTGGGATGATGGTCTTAAAGGGAAAGAGAAAAAAAGAGTTATTTCCCATAAATTCTGTGTTATTGATGACTGACCACACAGAGGCTAATGTCCACAACAGGAATGAACATTTATAAACTCATGCATTAAAGCTATGTTCTGTTCTAATGCAAAAAAATAATTCTTTGTTAACTTAAGATTTTTTTTTTTTTTTTTTCCTGCGGTACGCGGGCCTCTCACTGTTGTGGCCTCTCCCGCCGTGGAGCACAGGCTCCGGACGCGCAGGCCCAGCGGCCATGGCTCACGGGCCCAGCCACTCCACGGTATGCGGGATCCTCCCGGACCAGGGCACGAACCCGCGTCCCCTGCATCGGCAGGCGGACTCCCAACCACTGCGCCACTAGGGAAGCCCAACTTAAGATTTTTAATGCCTTGATCATAGGAAGAGCCACCTGAAATTACTGATGAAGCCTGAAGCAAAATGCAAGGTACTGAAATCATAACATAGTTGTAGGGAATTCAAATGCATTATTATTCATTATTAAGCACTAAACACCATATGAAAGCAGAAGACTTCAGTAAACCTATTTCAACTGACACTGCACATAAATAGGACTTGATTAAATAACTGTAATAATTTGCCTATCCAGCTACAGCTAATAAGTCTACCCCAAATCTTAGCAATACATGTTTTATTTGCTTTCTACTTTATTTTTTGTATTTGTGCATATTTGACTTAATACATGTTATAATACATAATCATGTACTATGATTATGTATTATGCTGGGATTATTTTTCTTTTTTCCTTTGTGTGTGTGTGTGTGTGTGTGTGTGTGTTTAGTTCTATAAAATTTTGTCACATGTAAAGATTTGTATAACTACCGCCACAGTCAAGATCTGGAACTGATCCATCACCAAAAAGTGTTCCATTTTTAGTCACCCTGTCCCTAATACCTGGCAACCACTGATCTTGTCTCTGTCTCTACAGTGTTCATTTTGAGAGTGTTATATAAATGGAATCATACAGAATGTATCTTTGTTTTGAAGATTCATCTATTTTTAAAGTACATATATGGCATACACACACACACACACACACACACACACAATCACATACCTATATTTACTTGGTATAATCTTGCTTCAAATTTTATGTATGTTTCTTTAAATTCAAGATGACGCAATCTACAACAAGACATTAGAGACAGCCCTGGAGATAAATTGCTAGTGTGTACCGAAGGGTGAATCAACCCCCAACAAATAGCAAACGCTTGTGCTTTTAAATTGACTTAATAGCTCTGAGAGCTGGACTCTGTGATGAAGTGCAAAAGCACGTAATATAAGAGTACTTGGAGCAAATCTCCACACCCTAGAGCTCTGTCTTTGGGAGGTATCACTGGAGAGAATGCACTACAGGAAGAAAAGCAGCTTTGCTTCCCAAGCGCAGTGTCCATCCTGCCTTCACTCGGATTTTCTAGCAACAGAGAAGCCCCATGAGTGATTTTGCTGAACAAGATGAAGATAAAGAGTTAGTGACTTCTAACCAGGACATAAATTAACCTGCTTTTTACAAATCTGAAGGAAGAGGTGCTCAGAAGGACTAATGAACACACACATCTAAAAATAACTCCCCATTTAATTAACAGCACAGTACACAGTCACTCTAATTAAAACTGCTGGCCAGGCTGAGGGCTATCAGTTCCACATCTTCCCACATTTCTCACCTTAAGTTCCCTGAAACACTGAAATCATTTGAATTTTATGGGGAAATAGCAGGCAGGTGGCCTAGGAGAATGATGCCACAGGGAGAAATTAATTTCATTTTAAGCAAGGAAGAGTCAGTAGACTGTAAGTCAAGCTGTGCAGAAGGTCAGGGTGAGAAAGAAGGGATCAGAGATGGAACCAGAGTGGTTCCAGTTCCAAGCAATTTCCTCAATGGTCTGTGCAGGGGGGAGGAGGCCACCCAACACAGGAAGTATCCCCCTCTGCCTTTGAGAGGCCAAGCACAGCCCTACAGGGAGGAAGAGTAGGAATCTGTACAAAATGGAAGGATTTCAAGACCCTACCCTAAATAATAGCAACAGCTAACATTTGTTGAGTGCTTATTTTGTGCCAGGAATTGCACTAGTGGCGCTAACACACATTACCTCATGTAATACTCACAACAAACCATTTTACAGATATAAAACTGAGGCTTAGAAAAGTTATGTTGCTTGTCCAAGGTCCAGAGCAAGTCAGTGGAAGAGCTGGGAAATAGACCTTGGCAGATTGAGACACTCGGTGCTGCCTCACTAAACAGGGACAATTCCCACTTCTAGGATTTCTGTGACAATTCAAGAGGGTCTGGCACCTCCTAGGTGCTTAAATGTTACACTCAAAATCTCCTCCAGTGGCCTATGTCAGACCCTAAAGAAACCTACCAATGAAATTTGTTCCCTTTGGGTAAGACTTTGCATCTGTAACAGTACTCAAAAACAAACAAACAGGGCTTCCCTGGTGGCGCAGTTGTTGAGAATCTGCCTGCTAATGCAGGGGACACGGGTTCGAGTTCTGGTCTGGGAGGATCCCACATGCCGCAGAGCAACTAGGCCCGTGAGCCACAACTACCGAGCCTGCGCGTCTGGAGCCTGTGCTCCGCAACAAGAGAGGCCGCCATAGTGAGAGGCCCGCGCACCGCGATGAAGGGTGGCCCCCGCTTGCCACAACTAGAGAAAGCCCTCGCACAGAAATGAAGACCCAACACAGCCAAAAAATAAATTAATTAATTAATAAACTCCTACCCCCAACATCTTAAAAAAAAAAAAATACAGGTAGTATATATTATATGCATACTGTGTCCCAGAAAACTTCTACCAGATCTGAAAAAGGAAAAGTGGAACAACTGACCAAAATATATACTTACACACTCTTTCTTGAGGTAAGGAAATGAGATTTTCAGAGAAATCACTCTTAAACCTTCACAACTAAAGACCTCAGTGGTAACCCAGTATAGTGACAAACCTGAGTATCCAAAAGTAGGAGAAGCTTAATAAGTGTATGCTGATGGTTATCAGGATAACCAGCTCTAAAGTTTAATTAATATTAATGTAGCAGGTTACATTTAACCTTGATTTGAGTGAAAGGTATTGAGGGAAATTAGAGAAGCTGCTATGAAACGACCCACCCCAGTCCATCTATACTGCTTTGCATTTGGAAACTCCCCCATCCCGCTGGCACCTCCCTCTTAACACATGATTATAATGCACAGTTGTGCCGCTCAGTTTAGGAATGGATTTCCTTGACTCCCACTCTTTGAAATTCTGGCTTATTCAACAGCACCAGCAGTTTTTGAGAACCAAACATATTCAGTGCTGAGATTTAAAAACTGACTTTATCCTGGATTCTTCAACAAATATGTTGAAGGAAAAAAAAGAGAGAGGGGAAGGGAAACTTATACATTAAAAAAGAAAAAAAATTTTGAGAGACATAACAGATTACAATGTAGAAGCCTTATTTCCATACTAATTTCAATAAACTATCATCTTGAAAAATTATGAGATGAGGAAATTTAAACATTGCATGGATATTTAATAATATTCAGGAATTACTGTTAATTTTTAGATGGGATAATCATATTGTGCTTATTTTTTTAATATTTATTTATTTAATTTATTTATTTGGCTGTGCCTGGTCTTAGTTGCGGCATGTGGGATCTAGTTCCCTGACCAGGGATCGAACCCGGGGCCCCCTGCCTTGGGAGTGTGGCGTCTTAACCGCTGGACCACCAGGGAAGTCCCATGTTTATGTTTTTAAAATAATGTTTTATCTTTTAGAGGTACACGCCACAATGTTTATGGATTTAATAATATAATATCTGAGATTTGCTTCAAAATAGTCCCTGGGAAGAGAAGAAATGGGTGGGAGTGGTTAAAGCGTAACAAATTTGCGCATGAGTTGGAGATTGGTAAAGCGAGGTGATGGTAAGTGGGGGTCCTTTACACTGTTCTCTCCCTTTTGTATATGTTTGAAATTTTCCAGAGTAAAAAGGAAAAAAAATAACTGCAGTTATCAGTTTTTGCCAGTTAAAAGAGACATTTTGGAGTCAGGAAATTCTTATAAAAGGAGATGCCCACACACTCCAGGTAACCTACAGCTGATTTCACATAACTGAAAAATGTGTGCATTTATTTTTCTAAAAGTGACTTTAAGGTACAGATCCTCCCTTTGAGGAGCCAACCTCCTACGTATCTGAGCTAGAGATCTTCTTTCCAGTGGCTTCTCTGCATCTCCACCTCAAGGTTGATCTGAAGGCACAGCAAGCTCATGTCCAAAACCAGCCGACTTTATTATTTTTCCAACCAAACCTATTTCCTTATTCCTTATCTTAGTATTACAAGCACTATCCACTCAGTAGCTCTAATTTATAAACCTAATAGTTATTTTCAATTTCCCCCTCTCCCTCCTCCTCACATGCACTTGTCATGTCCAGTCAATTCTAGATCAGAAAAGGTCCATCAACAATGAACTGGCCTTGGGCTTCCCTGGTGGCGCAGTGGTTGAGAGTCCACCTGCCGATGCAGTGGACACGGGTTCGTGCCCTGGTCCGGGAAGATCCCACATGCCACGGAGCGGCTGGGCACGTGAGCCATGGCTGCTGAGCCTGCGTGTCTGGAACCTGTGCTCCGCAACGGGAGAGGCCACAACAGTGAGAGGCCCGCGTACCGCAAAACAAAAAACAAACAAAAACAATGAACTGGCCTATACTCTGAGACTTGTAGAACTGAAGGAGAGAACAAAGGGTCTGCTGGTCACCCGATCACATCTAAACAGCCCAGTGCAGTGTAGTCAGCTGCAAGGACAGGTAACCACAGGGAAGAGCAGTAGTGATGAGAAACCTGCCACTTTGAGTGAGAGTACCGCTAACCTCTCTGGGGGCCCTGATACTCTAAGAGCAGGTTGGATATAACCCTACTCACCATCTACAGGGAGCTCAAAGCACATGATGAAAGTGCGAATCACTTAGAACAACAACAGCAAAAAAAAACCTATCCCAAAATAGGACCAAACCACAACCTGCAGACTACAAATAGAAGAATGAGAAATGCTGAGTTGTTCTAATGGCAAAAGGAGACTTTAATACAAAACTAAAATAGCAAGGAGAATAGTAGTCAGAATTTCATTGCTGTCTACAAACAGCATCTGAATAGATGTGACAATGCTACCCATGATTCATCTCCACGAGCCAAACTTGGAGCCAAATGAGCAAAAGAAAAAAAAAATGGCATTTTACAGGAAAGATGCTTGCAACACATTTAATTTTGCATAAGGAATGTAAATTTCCCAAGGATTTGACCCAAAGCATTAAGCCAGCCCCTATATTGTTCTAATCAATTAGGCCTTCCTGCAGCAGCACTTTTGCATTGCAAACAACTAAAGCCATCATATTCTCTAATCAAGAGAAAAATATTCATACAGATTGGTTTATTTCCATTTGGTTTTTTTTTAATTGTATTTCTTGAAAAAAATAGAGATTAACTTCTAAAACATATTTGATGATCTCTGTGAAAAGGATGAGTTGTCATTAAATTATAACCATTTGAAAGGAAGAAATACCTAGATGCTCTTTAGTTTTTGTTTGGGGGCTTTTCAACATTTTGAGATTTTAAAATGTGGATTTCCATATGTGAGAGTTGTCATTTAGAATAATCCAAGTCCAAATAAGATGGAGCCTTCAACATTTTTCTGGTACTTAGTATTTTAGATTTATCAAGATTACAAAAGTATACATTTTATAGCTAGGATGAGCTTCCAGAACATCTGTTCCATCCCTCTCAACCTCCCTTTGGAAATGCAGCAACCTCTGAGGTAGGATCTTTATTAGTACTGAAAATAATATTAACCAAGTATTTATTGAACACTATGCCAGATCTTATGCAAAGCTCTTTATATATTATCTCATTCAATCCTCACCAAATTCTATGAGATTGTCACAATGACTAACCCCATTTCATAGATGATAAGACTGAGGCTACTAACTAATGAATACCCTATGGACTCCTTCAGTAGATATGAGAATATAAGAGCAATGAATAAATGTCCCAACACAAAATCTTCAGAAAATTACTTTATTCCTTAATGGAATAATAACTTTCAAGTTTCTACCTCTATGTCCTCAAAAAGTATCTTCATAAGGGACAAAAGTTTATAACAAAGTATTTTTTCCCAGAAAACTTCAATTTTATTCCCCTGAGATTCATTCAGTATCTTCTTCAGCATTTAGGTCATTTATTGCTCTTAGAGTTTCTAGAATGTAAAGATAGAAATCAGGTTTATGTTCTAAGGGTCCACTGTGTGCTATGGGAAAGTATAAGAAAGTATCTTTCATACTCTGCAGATATAAACCCAGAGCAAAGATACAAATAGCTGATAAGGGTGTGACTGGGATTTAGATCTGGGTCTTCTAATTCCAAAAGGAGGGTAAGTGATTGGACTCAGTTAACTGGCTTGCAACTGTGGGAAAAAAATATTTCACAACAAAAATATATTGAAACAAAGAGCCAAAGGGTGGATAGTTTATCGAAGGGTTTTAATTATTTATTCAATTCCTGGATCTGGATGGCAACACATGGAATGTTGTCCTGGTCCCAAATTTCTTTTGACAATTTCAACATGGATCACATGAAAAGTGAATTCTAAAAGTTGGCAGGCCCATGCTCTTGCTTTCTGCAACATGTGATGTTTGCCCCTTATATTTCCATACAGATCAGCATCAGGAGACATTAAAAAGGAGGCCTCAAATTTAAGCAAAGAAAAAGGGGAAATGGGAAATCACACTAACGGGAACAATCACAATTCCATTGATTGTTTTTAATCTGTGACTGTGCCCAATACTATTACCATGAACTTACAATTCAACCAATGAAGTCAATAATGCTAGGTGACCTACACTGTTGACATTTTGCAGCAAATGAATTCAGAGTTCTGCTATTCTATAGCAGTAGCAGCAGCAGCAAACACTTGGAAATGTATAGCATGAAGGTATTCACTAGCATCTTCTCATTCTGAATCCGCTGAATCAATCTTCCAGTTTAAAAAAGTATCCCTGAACCCCAAATACCTGGTGAACCATACAATGCAGATCAATAGATTTTTTTAGTACAATAATTGTTTCTCTCTGGGAGATTCCCATTAGTCCCAGAGGCAAGAATACTTTGATTGACCTCAAGGAACACAGCAGATGTGGATAAGCTGTGTGTGCTGCTGACCTTATCAGAAGAAAGCCAGGCCTTGAAAATCACAGGGGAACACCCTGGGCATGTGTATGTTGGCTGTGGGAAAGCAAACAGCTGTGTACTCTCTTTAAAAGCCAACCAAACCAAGAAATGCAGACTATGGGAGGGCAAACTAGAAAAAGAAATGTGCGCATTAACAATATAAAACATTCCCAGGAAATAATAATATGAATGGAAACAAGATGAGGTATGCTGTAAGCATCTGGGATTCCTTAATGTACTAGTTAGTAGAAAAGATTTTCTACATAAAATCCTGGTGACCCAGTTGCTTAAGCTCCTGGGGACAGAGGATAAATTTACCCTGCTACTTTGAATGCCACATTTCCTATTTGGCGCTATAGACAAATAAGACAGCAGGAAGACAGTGGAGAAAGGAGAGAAGGAAGGAGGGACAGAGGGAGGGAGGGAGGGAGGGAGGGGAATCTAGGATACACTCAGGGAAGTCTTGACTTTGGAATGGAAGGAGTTTTTAGCTCCACTAAAATCACTACCCAACGCCAATAAGGCCAGATCAGAGCAGAGGCAATCCCTTGTCCCCTGCCATGAACTGGAACAAGAAGTGGAGCACATTGTTAGTACAGAAGAATTACAAGCAGCTGTACCCTGACATCTCTGAGAAAGCAGCATGTGATCCTGGGCAGACCACAGTGGTGAGAGTTCATGAAACAAAGTTTTACAATCTCAGGTTAAAATTATTCCAACTCTGCAGCAAAACCAATGCACTGCTGAACAAACAGAACAGATACAGAGACATGAAAGTAAGCCCTGCTTCATGTGCAAGAAGAAGACCTAAATGGAACCCAGAGGTGCCTTCTAAGAACCCACAGCAGCTGTTGCCTAAGGGAAAATTTAAAACTTCAACATCCCTCTTATAAACTCCTCAAAAATTGGTTAAAGACCTGGAATAATTTTTATTCATTCATTCATTCATTCTTTCAGCTAGTGTTCAAGGCAGGCCTACTATGTGCCAAGCCCTATATTAGGTGTTAGAGATACAGGGACAAAATAAGACACGGACCCTTGCCCTCAAGGAGCTCACAGCTCAGCAGAGGAGAAAACTGTGGCATGAATTCACTGCAATACAGTGTAATGGGTAGACGACTGTTTAAAAAAGGGTCAAGGTGATGGAATTGAAGAGTAGGCAGATGGAAAAGCAAAGGTCAGGAAATGGAAGGGGTGATCCTGACACATTGAGGGTGCTTCAAAGAGTTAGTTTAAAGTCTATTAAACTTTGATTTTGAATACCTCTAAGTAAATCATGCACATTCCCCAGCAAGCACAGAACACACCACTCCATATTGCCTTACACTGGGCCAGATTATCACATTTATGTTATCTGGCTAGATACTGGCATTTGTGTGTATGATTCCTGAGCTAGGTCAAGGCCAGGGACATACTACCTACTCCTACAGGTCGATTGCAAACGTGTGAGGAGTTTTTGGCTGTCACAATAACTGGCAGATGCTACTGGAAGTTGTGACCCAGGACCAGGAATGCTCCACATCCTGCAATGCCTGGGGACCTTGCTCACAAGGAAGACTCGTCTATCCCAAATGCCCGCAGCACCGTCTCTGAGAGACTCTGGGCCAGATCGTGTCATGCTATGACATTTGCCCTTGAACTTTAACAGTTATTGCCTGGCTCTCTTTGAATTATTAACTTTTCTAAATTACTAGCAACACGAGAACACACACAGAGAAAAAAAGAGAATTCCGCAGAGAACCTTGATTTATAATTGATGCTGAGAAAGAGACAACATGTTTTGCTGCATTTGAAAGGAAGGCAAATATTTCCTTCCCTGAAATAGTAGCAGTATCTGGCTTCTTAATAAAGACAGTGTTTGTAAAACCAAGGGTTCCTTCCCCCTGCAATTTCAGACCAGTGCCTCGTTAGAGAAACCAGAAGGAAAGCTACCCAAAACCACTTTAAAGGGGTTAGCTTTTACAAGTGAAATTTCTGGCATCAGCCTTCTTTTGATGGTAGTAAATGTTGTAGTGGGGACGAGGGGCTACCTATTGGACACATCAGAAAGCAGAACGATGTCATGGAAATATTTCTGGTTAGCCATTCAGGGGAGGTTCAGAGCCACTGAAGTTGACACTGTTTCTATGGTCTGTATCCCGGTGTAAATTCCAGGAAAAGAAATTATAATTGTAATACCGTAGGCAGCTTCAAAGAGTGTGTAGAAAAGGACAGATGATGCGTATTCTGGGATTCAAAGGCAAGTTGCGGGTACTTTATATAGACTTCCCGACTCCACAGAAAGTGATGAGGGAAGGTCTGTTCCCCCAAGGATGATCCTGGAAAGTGACTGCTGAGGAGTGTAGCCTTGGTGAAATGCATGAAGGTGGACAACAAATCTGTGATCGAGCCATTATTTCGGTTTTTCAGCAGGTCAAATAGGTGGGAAAATGAGACAGAAATGAGTCTTCACATATCTGTAATCATTAAAGAGCTGCAAGAGGGCATTCTTAAGTTGCAAGGGTGCAAGATTCTCATTAGGATTTCTGACTAAAGCATAAAACCACAACTGCTATGTATCATCCCCTGCTCCCCTTACTGCCAACCTTGAAAACTAGCCCATTCTTAATGCCTCCACTCTCTTATTCCCACTCTCATCAGTCTTGCTTCTGCTGCTGAGAGGATTCTCATACCACATTCACTAGGGAGTCAACTCGCAGCCCAACAGCCTCTTTCATTCTCACTGTTTCTGCTGCCTTTTCTCAAATTCATTCATTCATGCAGGATTTATTGAGATACTACTAGATAGAGGCATTATTCTAGACCTGGGTGAAAACAGCAATGGAAAAGAGAGGCAAGGTCCCAGCTCTAATGGAACTTAGAGTCTGATGGGATGGAGGGGAAATAAAGAACGGGATCTAATCAGCTAGCAAAAAATCTACAAAGGCAGTCAAATAGGGTATTCGGCTAGACAGTGACAAGGGAGGGGGCTATGAAAGATAAAGGAGCCAGACCACCTGAGTTCATATCCTGGCTCTGCCACTAATTAGCTATGTGACCTTAGAGGAGCTGTTTCCCCTCTTTGTGCCTCAATTTCCTTGACTATGAAATGGAAATAAAAATACTACATGCCTTACAGGGTTTTCTTGAGGGTTAATGAATTAAGTGCTTTCTATAAGTGCATAGCACAGTGCCTGGCATTAACTGAGAGCTCAGTGTTAGCTGCTGATTCATTACTTATATGACTATTCTCATTATTATATTGTGGTGAAGAAAGGCCCATCTGAGGAGTGGCATGTGAGCTGAAACCTAAATGACCAGTAGAAACCGGCTGAGGAAAGATTTGGGGAAGATCATTCCAGACTAAAGGAAAACCGACATGGGAAAGAGCTTGAGAGGTTCCCAGGAAAAGTAGAAAGGGTGGAGACGAGGTGGATGATGGAGAGAGTGGCAAGAAATGAAGTCAAAGTGGTAAGCAGGGCCAAATAAAGTGGGGCCTTATAAGATAGAGAATGTCTCTCTGTTTTGTCAGTAACTGAAAAATTTGCCCATCCACATAGACTGTAGCAGGTTGTTGTCCACACAAAGGCAACCCACATCAGAACATAATCTCCAGCATTCAAGTAGAGCTTCGGTCTTACTGACAATCACAAAACATTAGATAGGTAGTCAAAGGGCTTTGATGTGATCTTTACTGGTTAAGTAACAGAAATGACAACTTCTCTACGTTTGTTTCACAATCTGCAAAATAAAATGGATTGAATTAAACGATCTTTAAGGTCCTTTCTAATCTCTGATTTTACATCTCCATTCCTGAATTTCCTAGATATGAAAACAGATCTAGGCTGGTAGAGCTACTTCATACTTTATAGAAAGCCTTATCCTTTCTTTACTTATCCTATTAATGGGTCTATTAATTAGGAAATATTAATCTTCTCAAGCTATATTGTTATGTGAAAGTTAAAATAGCAGCCAAAATCTGCCACCTCTAAACCTCTGATTTTGCAAGAAAATCTTATCTTCTGGTAAACAAGAGAGCCCAACCCAGAGGCTTCTCACTCCTTCCTGTGTGGGATTAATAGCGAACACCTTGGCATAAACATTTTTGAAAGGTCAGAGATGGCAACAATTTTGCTAAGGAGATAAATAGAAAAATAAAATACTGCCTTGGTAATTCCAGGGCTTCAAAAAACTGCATAAGTTTGATCAATAATGAGGCACACAAAAGGGATTGTGGGATAAAGGGCAGGTCCAATTTGAGGTATTAAAATCTTGCCTAAGTCATTTTTTTCCCCAACACATCTTGCATTGCAGCCAATACTGGAAACTTAACAGTAGACTCAGACTTACAATGTTAGAAAAATAAGATTCTGACTATGAAGCAAAAGATTGTTTTAGGTCGAAGAAGTAAATAATAGTAAGAAAAAGGAGTTGTGCAAAAGCCAAGGTAAGAACATTTTCTCTCTGTAATAAATCAACTATGGCTATTGAGCTCAAATTTCGAATGTTATTTTAAGTTGTATTTATTATTATTGACTTTTACCCTTATCCTGGCACAAACTACAAGAGTTCAAAGGAAGCTAATTTGTTCCTAAAATGTATATGTGGATACTTTAAATGTGGCTTAGAAATAGCACGTTTTATTCATATGTTCTTATCTATTGCTCTTGTCTTAAGAGTAAATTTAACTTTTTGCCCATTGAAGAGATAGGTTTCCTTTCTGAAATTTTCATTGTAAATTTTAATTTTTTTAATGAAGTCACTTCCAGTCCTTATGGCAGATTTTATATTTCTGGCAAAAGGATTTTATCATTTAAACTGCATTATACATTATCTATTATCTGCTTATATTAAGAAAGCTCTATTGTCTGTTAATGTTTACTAAACAATCAATAAAGTCTCAGTGAAACCAGAATAAACTCAAACAAATAAGTGGGTTGAAATTCAGAGAAAACTGAGACCATGTCCCCTTTTGAAGGGCTGCCTTTGTGAGAACCCGTTTCTGCCTAAAAGATCTAATTTATCTTTTTTAATGCCATCAAAGTTAATAATGGATGACATATCATAGCTTCAGGGATGCAGCAACTTGTCGATAACATAGAGAATTTAGAAACCAATTCATCAAGTCATAACTTTTTAATTGGACCATGGATGTTTAACTCATTAGACTCTCCAATAACAAAACCCTACAAAGAGAGAGTTAATTAATACAGAAATGCGTAACTGTCCCCTTCAATGAACAACTCAGAGTTTCTGTTCTACCTCAATAACAGGTGGCAGTTTTCACTTTGAACCCTTTTTGGGTGAGGTAGGGATAAGTTGTGTGGAGTGGAAGAAAGTAAAGTGAAAGAAGAGGGTCTATATATAATACATATAATTATATATATATAGTTATATAATTATAGGTCTACATAAAAGTATATATATTTGTATATGTGTATTTATGAAATATTTATATATTTATACTTGTATTTATATATTTAACATTTTTATATATCTCTCTATATTTTGTTATACATGTGTATGCTTCACAAATACCTCTCTCCCAATACCTACGATGAGTCCAATATATTCTGGGCAAATAAGAAGGAATGCAGCTTTCCCTTCTTTCCTTATTCAGAGGGGAGGTAGGGTGGTTAAAGTACTTCTCCGTGTCTCAGTTCTGCACTTACTGGTAAGGCTGCACTGCTGCCCACATATTTGCATATTGATATCCCATTATTTATTGGATGTCCACACTGGAAGGGATCTTAGTGATTATCTGGTGCACCTCACCCACTTCACAATTGGGGAACCAGAGGCTCCGGGACATTAAGAGGCCTGTCCAAAGTCACACAACCAGTTAGAGACAGTCAGTCATCCTCGTGACTCCCACACCCAGCAACCAGTCCACTCCACCAAGCTTCTCTGGTCTTCCCTGCCCAAGAACACATCTTCTGACACTCACAATGGAGAAATTAATGAGTCTGCAAGTTAAAGATTCGTTTTAAACAAATTGGTTCATTATTATTTAATTGAGGACGCTTCGGAGCAATAAAAGGATTGATTACCAAAACTAGAGAAGCAGTTCATGAAACATTGAGCTCAAGAAATGCAAAAACTGTCACAAGGCAATAGCGGCTGCCTTTCTGTTTGATAGATACCACCCAATAGCTTCAGAAGTATCAGAAACTAATGGTGTCCCGGCACTCCGTAGGCATACATTAATGGGATCAGGAGCATAAAATATAAACAATAATGTACATATTGATTGTTCCGGACACTTGAAGCCCAATAAACATTTGAAAGGTCAGTCATTTTACTTGTATCAGATTACAGATAAGTCATTTGCTTGAAGCTGGAAACTTGGCTCTCCATGTAAATTTAGCTCATGATCTATAAACTGAATCATGCCATACCTCTTTTAGCTTCCTTAGGTTGTCTAGCATGAAAAATATTCTGTAAGTGCCTAACCCCATAAAGCCTATACAAATAAATGACAACATACACATTGCCGGGAAGAATATTGTATGGGAGAAATCTACTCTGTAGGCTGAATAAATATCATGAAACAGCATTTCACTCTGACAGAACATATTGAAAGGTTTCTGTATATCAGTTGCTATATGAGCTTACAAATGAATATGTATGCTTTCAGGATTTTTTGAGAATATACAAGTTTAGGAAGTACAATGTCATAATTACTTTTACTTTTACCTAAAAACTAAAATTTGGTTTGACCAGTTCATGCTAGAGTTTTGGCCCTTTTTTTTTTAAACAATGAAGGATTTATTCCAAAACAAAATTTTAAAATGTGAAGGTTGTGTGGATGTCCATGTAGAGGAGAAGCCCCTTTACGGGCACCTTCACACCCAGAGGCATCTCTCCTCCAAAGTCAGGCTTTTATCTAGCAGTCTCTCTGGTGCTCCTACATCTGGATAAACTGGATAGTAGAAAGAGAGTTCACAATCCCACAGCCCCAGTTCCTTCCCTGAAGTGATAGGTCCCTCTTCGTAGTCACTATCCCAATGCTGACTTTAAAAAGGGCAAGAGGGACTTTGAAAGGTTGAAAGGCTTGCAATTTATGCACCATTTATAAGCAGAGGCAAGGCTTGGAAGTATGCCACTTCCCCTTTAACAAAGGCTCCAATTATCCTAAGCTTGGAGAGCTCCCTCATTCTCTGCTGCGGAAGGTTGTCATGGTAAGAACCAAGCTTTCAGCAATATCTCCCACTGAAAAGAGGGGTCAGGCAGGGAGCTCAAAGCTGGACATTGTCCTCTATAAGAGGCCTTGCAAAAATTACCAGAATTTCATCTGACAGAAGACTTTCCTCTATTTGTGGAACCGTGAAAATACACCTGCCTTTAGGCTGACAGTTTTAATCCTAATTATTTTCATCATCCTCCTTTGAGTAAGGTGACCGGATGTCCTTTTTCTGAATTTTGCATTACATGGATCTTTTACACTGATTTGTCCATGATTCTACAAAACCAGCCATTCTGAAAATCAGATCTCCTTACTTACGGATCATACCAGTTTTAAAAACACTTTTTAAACACCTATGACATTCATTAGTAATTGAGAACCAAAATCATATTTTTAATTTACATTAAAAGACCGTAATTCTAGTAATACGGCAGAATTAAAAATTCCGAAGGAAAATAATGGTGATTCATTTGGTAGCCAAATAACCTGATTTTAATGTTCAAGACATCATTTTATAGTTTTCTAATAAAGTAATTATTTATAGAAGAAATTATTTCATTTTAAAATATATATAAAACCTCAAATGAACCAAAGGAAATAATAAATATCAGTTTAACAAAAACCCAGTTATTTACTTGGTCACAAAGGGAAGAACATTTCAAAGACAGACCTTTTGCTTCATGCTTAAAGCAGATTCACTATGAAAACAGTTCCTAAATGTAAATTGTGTTCCATTAAATAAAGTAAATAAGCTTGCACTATTGTTTCCCTGCTATTTAGATTTGAAAAGGCTCCAAAAATCTAAGTAACTCTGACATCTTTTATCACAATCAAAACTCAATTAAGAAGCAGCCGCATAGCACAGGGAGATCAGCTCAGTGCTTTGTGACCACCTAGAGGGGTGGGATAGGGAGGGTGGGAGGGAGACACAAGAGGGAGGGGATATGGGGATATATGTATACATATAGCTGATTCAC
This sequence comes from Pseudorca crassidens, assembly GCF_039906515.1. Taxonomy (NCBI): domain Eukaryota; kingdom Metazoa; phylum Chordata; class Mammalia; order Artiodactyla; family Delphinidae; genus Pseudorca; species Pseudorca crassidens. The sequence continues at coordinate 44,392,073 of NC_090309.1, forward strand.
TTTGTTATACAGCGGAAACTAGCACAACATTATAAAGCAATTATACTCCAATAAAGATGTCAAAAAAAACCCTCAAGTCAATCATATTAATATTTTGAGTGAAGAAAATTCAGCACCTTAATAGTGATTACACTTTTGATAAATAAGTAATATTCTGAAATCCAGGCTGTAACTTCATTTTATTGTGAAGCCATTAGGATGGACGATGTTCATGCAAAAGAAAGCAGCTTTTAAGTGTAAATGCTACCTTTTAGCATATCAAAAATGTATCTTTTACTAAGTTAACTTTTAGTTACATAAGATCTGCTAGTTAAGCATCCCCTGAACAGTATTCTTTGTATTTCAAAAACTATTTTCTGCACTTTAAATTTTAAACTGAGACTTTGACAATCAATGAAAAGGCAGAAAAACTTTTGAGGCAAAAGAATTCTGCTTCCCCACTGCTTACAATAAGATAAATACAAAAAATGTTGAAAATCCTGGATTTATTATATCAAAAACTGTTCACACATCCTAAAATGCAGGCTTAAGGATGACACTTAAGGACAGAGCCACTTGCGCTATCAAGTTGAAGTAACTGCACAATTCTACCAAGGAACAAAAATAAAAAATAAAAGTACATTTATCATATTCTCCCTTGGAATGTTTCCTTGAAAGCTACACTAATCTTTCAAAGCTCAGGTCTAACACACAGACTACTTTTCCTCTACTCCCAACCAAGGAATCTTTCTTCTTGAACATGTAGCATGCAACTCTCTGGGCAATAACTCCACAGGGCCCGATAGCCGTGGAGTACCTCCAAGTACTGCTCATGACATTTCAGTTTTAGAAAAATGAAACTCGGCTATCGATGTCACCTGAGTTTCAAAGGACCATTCTCTGCCACAGTACCTAAATTCAAAGGATTTCCTTTTGACATGAGGCTCCTGGTGATGTGAAAAGGGAAATGAGAGTCCCTACTGGGACTGTGAACATCTTCACATTTGTGAGGCCAACTGCCACACTCCAGGGCTTTTCTTGTTCCCTGACAAGGCTTGTCCCAGCTCTCTCCTGGGACGCTTTTGACAGTGATTGCAAACAACAGAAGCCAGCAGGAGTGTGTAAGAACAGGTGCTGGAGCCTCCCGGGGCAGCCAGCGTGCAGAGAAAGGGCCTCCTCAGAGCAGTTCTGGGACATCCCACTTTGGAGAAGCCCTCTTGCCCTCAGCCATTGCGGGATCTTGCTTCTTTTCATGCAGCAGATGTTTGGAAAGATTTGTAACAATGCATCGTGGCTTCTAAGTTGCTGCTGGCAGATTTCCTTGGTCAGCTTTTAAGGGGAACTTGGTGGAATCTCCAACAATATAAAACTAGGATGGAAAAAGTCATTCTTGGGTTTATGGTCAAGTAAGAGAAACAATAATAATGAAAGGCCAGGACTTTCCCTATTACTCCATTATTCCAGGTTACTGTCTTCCACAAATAGGTGGGGAGTTCACACACTCCAGCATATTAGACCCCACTTCGGGAGCATCTGGCTAACTACTATTAATCCTTATGCTTTTCACTTATTAAAACTGCCCCATGGGCAGGTTGCTCTGCACCATGGGGACAGTCATCTGTGCGGGTGAATGACCACTCGGAGTGGCTGCTATAGCCAGCTTCTCAAAGTGTGGTCCATGTGGTCCATGGCCCAAGCAGCAGCAGCAGCATCAGGCATTGCCTGGGAGCTTGTAGGAAATGTAAAATCCCAGGCCTACCCCAGACCTATTGAAACAGAATTTAACAGGATTCCCAAATGATTCACATGCAAATTCATGTCTGAGATGGACTATACTACTGCTTCTTAGAGCAGCTCAGTGTTCAGGATTCAGAGCAAAATGCTACCCCACACCAGGGCTTTGATCAATACTGCTCCAATAGCACCTGGATGCATTATCTAAGCCTCAGACTTCCCAGGAAACATGGGCAAAAACCAATGGATCTATGCTGTAGTTAAGAAGACCAAAGTCAAACAGTACATGACTGGTGGGCAGGACTCAAACTCAGAACTTCCAAATCCTAGACTTCTGCCCTTTTTCTGCCTCAAACGGTCCCTAAGGAATGACTGGCTGTTTCACACCTTAGCCTTGAGAATTTTTTTTCCCACTGGCATCATTAGCATAGTAGAAAGAAGACTTCAAATCTTGGTTCTGCCATTACTCACCCCCATGATCTTCAGCAAATCACTTCTTTAAAAAAAAAGATTGGGACTTCCCTGGTGGCACAGTGGTTGAGAGTCCGCCTGCCGATGCAGGGGACGCGGGTTCGTGCCCCGGTCCGGGAAGATCTCACATGCCGTGGAGCGGCTGGGCCCGTGAGCCATGGCCGCGAGCCTGCGCGTCCGGAGCCTGTGCTCCGCAGCGGGAGAGGCCGCAGCAGTGAGAGGCCCACGTACCGAAAAAAAAAAAAAAAAAAAAAAAAAGATATTCACCAAGGCTTGGCAGCAACATGAAAAATTCTGGTATAATGTCAAGAGGAAAAGCAGGTTATAAAATTGTGGTACACTATGATTCCAACTATGTATAGATAGGTACACTTCTAGAAAAAAAAGGAAAACATGTATGAAAGCTATCATATTCTATCAAGATAAATAGGATATATATGACTGTTTTCCAAATTTTGGGTAGTTATTAAATTGCTTTTACTATTTCTTTAAAAGAAAATAACTATTATGAAAAGGAGATGAAAACAAATATATTAACCATGATACCTCATCAGTTACTATCAATTATCATTAAATCTGGCTTTGAATTCCATGGATAATAATAACAAAAATGAACAATTACTGAGCACTCGCTCTGTGCTCAGCCCTGTGCTAAAATCCTCATCAGCATTGCTCATAAAATCCTCCAGGGTCAGTAATATTATCATCCCCATTTTACAGATGAGGAGACTAGAAAACACAGCACTCAGCCTCTTTGAAACTCAGCTTCTTCTTTTGTGAAATAGAGACAATAATAATATTCACCTTGCAGTTTTCTCCTGAGGATTAAAAAAAAAATATTGGTTCTGCTAATACTGGCTTTCTAAGCTGTATGGTCTGTATAAAGGTCATCAAGAGAGTAGAAACTAAATGGTGTCACGACGGAGAGAGAAACAGCTCCCTGAATGTGCTGCCCATTACAGGCTGTCACCAAACAAGGCTGCCTGCCTTGTAGAAGGGCACAGATTTAGGTGGCACCTCAGACACTCCTGAAGCAATATTATTTTCAGTGCACACATGCCAAGCAGCAGACATCTGTGTTACATTTGAAGGTGGGATAGTTCCGACAGCAATACCTGGCCTAGGAATCAGGAAACATGGACTCTGAGCCTGGTTATGTCATTTCTCAGGCCTCAGCTGCCCCATCTGTACCATGGGGACGTGTGTTGGTTTTGCTCGCCGAAAAAGCTGGTCAGCTCCTCCCAGCCAAGGCTCCACTCTTGCCCAGCCAATCCTTTTCCCACATGGCTGCCAAAGTGGTCATCTCAAAACCAGATCTAATCAGGTCACCACACTACTATGCTGCTTCAAACAATCCACTTGCTTCCGTTGCTTTTATTTATTTATTTATTTGCGGTACGCGGGCCTCTCCCGTTGCGGAGCACAGGCTCCGGATGCGCAGGCTCAGCGGCCATGGCTCACGGGCCCAGCCGCTCCGCAGCACGTGGGATCTTCCCAGACCGGGGCACGAACCCGTGTTCCCTGCATCGGCAGGCGGACTCCCAACCACTGCGCCACCAGGGAAGCCCCCGTTGCTTTTAGAATACAGCCCAATCATCTTCAGCACAGCCTTCGTGGCCCTGTGAGGTCTGGCCTTCCCTGTGACCCTCCACCTTGCATCCCATACTGCCTTCACTCCAGCTCTCTTTCACTGGCTCGTGTGCCCTCTGCTTCTGCCCACACTGTTCCCTCTGCCTGGGTATCTCTCTCCTCTGCCCTTCCCCAGAGCGCCTCAGCTCAGTCACAACTTCCTCAGGGAGCCTGTCTGACAGGAAAAGCTCACCCTGTGGCACCCACTCAAAGCTTCAAGTCTCCCTCCCTCAGGCTACTTAGAGCAGTTGTAATTTTATAATACTTGCATGATTCTATAATTAATGTCCCTGTTTGTCCTGTTGTTACCCCACCTGCTAAAATGCAGCTTCCATGAATGTAGGGGCTTTTTTTAAGTCTCCCCAGTTCTTAGCACAGAGCAGATCCTTAATAAATCTTTGTTGAATGACTGAGTGACTATTTTCCTCCCCACACCCTCCTCCATATTACCGAAGAGCTGTGTAACTAATAGATGCACAATAAATCCAGTAGGCTTGAGTCGACTACAGACATAACAATATGCATGACTCCTAGACTCTCCTCCCCTACGGAAAAAAAAAAAAGAAAAGAAAAGAAAAGGAAAGAAAAAAGGAAAGAAAAGCTTTTATGCCAGATCAACTAAGAATATAAGAAAGTCAATGCAGAAAGCATTTCACAAACTCTAAACTTCAGTGTAAACATAACTTCTTGTCTCCATCCTTTATAGAAACAGCTACAGTATATTTTATATACATAAAATATAAAATACACAGTATAATTATTACTGACAGACTATAGAGCAAATTATTAAGTTAAAGTCTCTGGAAGGATTTAAACACAGTCAAATCCCGTTGAAAAATGGTTTTTTTTTTTTTTTTTTTTAACCAAGGTTTGGATAAACCACAGGGTAGATTTGTCTGGGTTCCAGTTTCTTCATCTTAATGATGAAGGGTTGCACTAAATGTTCCTTAACATCCCTTAAACACTGAGATTTTGATATTATGACAATTAACACATAACAATGAGAATCAAGAAAATCTATACATGCGTGATGCAAAGCCATGCTACTCTATGGACACTCTGACCAGCCCTGCCTAGGTGAAACACTGAGGAAGCCCAAGCTCGCCTCTCATGTCTACACCCCTTCTCCATCTGGAGGTGCCTCCTTTCCTCCTCACCTCTGCTTCTCTCTGCTCTTAGAATAACTGTCAGCAAGATTAATTTAAATCCACATGCTCTCTTTCCTTCAGGGCCTTTGCCTTTGAATCTTCTCTCTCAATGTGATGAAAGTTTCTTGCCCCCAGGAGAAAGGATTTCAGGCATTAAGACACTGGTAGAAGAGATTTACCAAGCAGGAACCCTGGCTGCCAGCAAAGGCAGCTTCCTTCCTCAGCCCCTGAATGAAACCAGCCTCTCCTAGGATGTAGGACAGGTGAGGGGAGCTCAGAGAAGGGGCAAAGCCCCAACTCAAATATTACCTATTCAGACTTCGTTCAAATGCACTTGTCTATATGTTCACGAAAATATATGCAGCTGAAGTGTCTCACAAAACTGGTGCACAAAAATTCAATCTTGTAATGTTAGAAACTATTCATTATTAATTAACTAGTTTTGATATTGCAAGATAAATCATTTCTTGATTACTTTAGATAACAAAATCACCTTCTGGGTGTGGAGTTTATTTAAAATATTTTATATAGAGCATTTCAAGCATTTATATGTAATATGTATAGTATTATTATGACACATAATATCTTAACTATTTTTTAGCATTTGGGGAAATTGGAAGAAAAATTAGATAAAGAATAAGTCAGAATAAAGCACAAAATTTAACTAAAAATTAAAATTTGGAATAATTTTGCTGAAGAACGCACTTTCTTCTACTCTTAAATTCTAAACTTCTAGTATGATTCTGTGTTAACGGAAACTTTTTCTAAATTTCTGAATGAAATGTGTGTGCTAGAAATGGCATTCTAAATTTAAAGGTTTTAAATAGATACCTAAAATTATTCATTAAATATACAAAAATTTTAAATGCAATGCAAAATAAATCTGTGCTTCAAAAATATGTAGCATTTTGGTAGCACTTAATCAAAAGCAATGTCATTTCTAGCTCCCTTATATTATCAATAGATATTCTGTCTTCTATACAAGTGCAGCATGAGCTATATAACACAACTAATTTAATTGATTTTATTATGATTAGGCTTGTTAATTTTTTAGAATTTATTATGTTAGAGAGAGGGGAGAGAGAGTGTTCTGAATGGGATTTCTTTTTATGAAGAGTTTAACTCAGTAATCTCTATTTTTTGGAAAGAAGCAAATTTGTTTTTATATATGTTTAATTAAATGACATTAAGAAAAAAAAAAAGAATCCTGAGGGTTGAGAACTTTCCAAACCATTCATCATTTGAACTACAGAGTTGACAAAATCATACCAAATGATGTGCAATTTACTTATTTTGTAGCATTAGTTGTTTGGAGTGTAATTCTGGAGTTCCTCAACACACACTTTCTTCTGCTGATAACCATTAAGAAAGGACATAGAATACCTAATTCAGTTCACTCAAATTTGGTAGATTGCAGAGCGAATTTCTTAGTGTAAACCAACATTAGTGTTACAATGCACACAAGTTTAACAGTAGTTAGCGACTTTCATTCATCGCTTTTTAGCATCTTCTAGTAAAGGCGTGGATAAGAAGGAGGGGGAAATAAAGCTTTGACAGATGGTACTCAGCGTTTGACTCCTGCTGAGCTCAGCAGGACCTGTGGTTTCCAAGGTTAGGGCTGTCAAAATGGCTCTGTCTATCAAGTGAATAACAAAGTATAGACTGCTCGTCCGTTTCCTACACAAAACTTAGATTTCATGTGTCGTTATTGTCGGTCTTTCTGCTGATTTAATAACTTCCAAGGAGAAGAACTAAGGATTCTGATGCAGCCTCACTATTTAAGAAACTACTTGGAAAGGGAATTCTCAAGGGCTGAAAGAGGTAGGCTGAGATCTGATCTCTTTCTCTTTAGTTTCTCTCTGAGGTTTCACGACTTGAAAAGGATTCAAAAGCCAACCAAAGTTTCCCTTTTGGCTAAAAGCTGAATGTGAATCTTTCAAAATGAACTTAATGATGTCTCTCTCTCAAAAGGGCAAAATGTTTTTATTGAGAATCCTTGGAGTGGTGGGTACTTGTTCAAGTAGAAATATTGAGAATGAAAAGGAAAACGTTTCTGTTATGAAATACATTGCTGTGTTTTTCAGGGCCTATTTCTCACCTTTCATAGCTCTTAATATTAAAACCACCCCTCTTTTTCCCCCACCTATGTCTAGAGCCTTAAGATGGTCAGAGAAAGTACCTAGTGCTGAAAGATAAGAGAGCTGAATAATGTCATCAAAATTTGCCTTTTGTCTTGTGCTGTTACAGCTACTTTTCTTGGTAAGTCATGTTTTTCTTTATGTGTATTTTGTGATCTCAGGATTGTTATTGAGCTTCTGGGATTCTAATAAGAGGCCTTTTGGTGGATTCATAAACCCAGGCTTTTTATTAAGATGATGCTGAAATGAGGATTGTGGTAGTGCCTCTGAGTAAGCTAATAATCGTATTTCAATGTTTAATTTATAATATAACATTTAAAGCAAAACTTCTGACTGTTATTTCAAAAGGACAAAGTAAAATTAAAATGTGGCCTTTTGAAAGTGACAGCTTTGGACACACTTTAATCTTGTCCTGTTACTAAGCATTTTCGTTGCTATTTTTGACAAGCTGATAGAAGAAGTACATATCTTGTCTCTTTTTTGACTCTGGCTTAAGTAGACATATTCGTCCGTGTGATTGTTCCCTACTAGCATGTCTGAGAGAAGACTTTCTTGCTACAATATAGTTGAAGAATTTTCCTCAGGAAATATTTAGTTTATGTAAGTCCCATGATCATAATGAAAATGTTATTTGAAAGGATGGCTATTTATTATTATTTCCAGTACATTTACTTCGAACATTGAAAAAAATGTTTTGAAGTATTTACCTTCTTCTAAAACTTAAAAAAAAACTCCAACCCAGCAGTCCCCTCTCTAAGACTCTGCATAGCAGATATTCAGTAAATGTTACTGAATTGAATTTAAAAGGATATTAAATATTGAATAAAAGGAATTCTTGAATTGAAATAAAAGGGATACAACTTTTACATCTGATTGTTATATGAAATTATCAAATGCCAATTTAGCATTTCCAGTTGCACTTGCTTTTTTATCCTGGAAATGTATGATGCTTTTAATCATCTCTGTAGACAGTAATGGTAATTAAACAGAAATTTGGGGAAAAAAATTCTAAACCAAGATGAAATTTTCTTCTCTCTTTTTCTCTCTCTACCTCTTTGCTTACTTTGTTCAATAAGGCCGTTTCTAAGCTTCTCTCTAACAGCTTAGACCATCCCCCAAAGGAGTTTTTGTTAATGGTAAACTTGCTGAATCAAATTTGCTTTTCATGTGTTTGCATTTTTTGAAGAGTCTCTGTGGGGTTTCGTCATGTGTCTGTGGGGAAAGTGTGCTTCTGTAATTTCAGCCGAGTCCATAAACTATAAGTCCCTGGAAATTAAGTCCATCCTTGGCTGGAAATAAGCAATCCTAGAGGAAGGAAACAGAACTAAAACAGATACGATATTCAAGAACTCGAACTATTGCATACTTAGCCACCCAGCAAACCTTAACCTAACCCGGAGCGCTGGCCCAGAACTCTGGCAGCAAAAAGTCAAAACTTCCAGGTTAACTAATATAACTAATATGTTCTAAGGGCATATGCTTTCAGTTTTATTTATTTTAATCTTTAAGAGTTTTAAATTGTGGTAAAATAACATAGCATAAAATTTACCATCTTAACCATTTTTAAATATTCAGTTAGGAGTGTTAAATACATTTACATTGTTGTGCAACCAATCTACAGAGGTCTTTTCATTTTGCAAAACTGAAACTCTGTATTCATTAAAAAATTCCCTGATTTCCTCCCCACAGTCCCTGCCAATCATCACTCTACTTTCTGTCTTTTTTAATTTGACTACTCAAGTTCATTCATGTAAGTGGAATTATACAGTATTTGCCTTTTAGTGGCTGGCTTATTTCACTTAACATAATATTGTCAAGGTTTATCCATGTTGTAGCATGTGTCAGAATTTCCTCCCTTTTTAAAGCTCAATAGTATTCCAACGTATGTATATATCACATTTTATTTATCCATTCATCCATACATAGACTCTTGGGTTGCTTCCACCTTTTGGCTATTGTGAATAATGAACATGGGAATACAAGCTTCAGTTGTTTTAGAATGTGATTACTATGGGCTATAGAGTAAATAAAGAGCACGGTGCACATTGTGTGAAGAATGGTAGAAAATTACAGTAATAAAAATAATAGCCAATGTTTATCAAGTGCTTACTATGTGCCAGGCACTGTGCCATGCACATCACTGGTATTAGCTCTATGAGAGATGTACTATTAATATCTTCATTTCATAGAAGTGAAAACTAAAGCACAGAGAGTTTGGTTAACTAGTCTAAAGTCACTGAGCTATTAAGCCACCCGGCTGCAAATCTGAGAAATGGGGGTGAGGGTCTGTGCACTTGGAGGGAGAAAGAAATCACAGACTCCATATTTATGACTCCACAGCCTAGTAGTGAAGAACTCATTGACCACTGAAAAGGTGTGGCCTAGTCAAAAAGCACTCCAGTAGGAGCCAGAAAAACCTAAAGATTTCTGTAACCACCTTGCTGCAGGACCCTCAACAAGACAACTACCCTCTCCAGACTCAGCGTTATGAAAGGGGAGGTTGAATTGTGTGTACTATGGTCTATGATTTCTGACAATCCCTCATTCCAAATGAGATTTACTATCTAATACTTTATTTCTTAGAGTATTATTTCCACTACTTGGAGATTAAGACATAATTAAAAACTTTTAAATGTATGCTTAAGTCTTCAAATTTTGATAATAGTCTTCTGATTCTCATTCCACTATATTCAAATTGTTCCTGATAACCCTTTAACAAAACTAAAAAGTAAGAATACAGTGACCCAACAGGAATGTATGAAGTAAAATGAGCTTTCTCTTTCAGAGCGTCCCTAGATGTGCCTACCCAACAAAAAAGTAAAGTGGAGAACTGTGAACAGTGCTCATTTAATATATATTCACATAATTAGGGTCATATAATCCCCAGCACCCTGCCACTGAGGGGTATAAGAGAGGTGAGCCTGAATGAATCCACATTTTCCTCTTCATAGTCAAATTTTCTCACTTCATAGTGTCTACAGAAACAAAGACTGTACATAAGTACCTCATCATTATAATACAGTTTTATCAGTGCTTTTGGTTCTAGGGTTATGAGTTTAGGTCATAGATGTTTGTGTCTTCATTTTCAGAGCAGAGCCCTAACTCTTGCTTTAGTGATTAAATTGTATCCAAGGAAACAAAGACAAAAAAAAAATTTTAACTTTGTAAAAAATTCTAAGGTCCTGGAGAAGAGCATTTGAATATCATTGATCTAATGTATAAGTAGGTGCATGTTTGAAAACCCATGAAGAACTCTTACCAGAAAAGGCCTTGCAAATCAGGCTCAAGAGAAGCCTTGAGTTACAATATTGTTTTAATTCTATGCAAATCAAGTGACAAATGCTTATTTAACCAAAGTCCAGGTATTTCAAACAGAGTTCAGACAAGTGATTGATCAGGTTTGCATTTTTTCAGTGATATCTTCAGATAAAGTTCAGTATTAAAAGAATGTTTTCATTTATTTTCAGCCAGCATTTTCAGCAGGGTTGATGATTTATTTTAAACCAAATTATTACAATGGAAGCATTCTCCACATTCCAATTCATGAATTTGCTCTTCTACTGATAGTAACTATATTCAACCTACAGCCAAGCTAGAGAATTCTGTGATACATACTGTTATCTTCCATCTATGGTTTCAGAAGATGGGAATTCTGCAAACCAGACAGAAGAGGGAGCTATCCATCTGGAAATTAACTGATCCTTTCAAAACAATGTAAAATAAATATAGAAGGGAATCCTAACATGATCAAGTCTTATCTTATTTGGTCTTGCATTTTATAGCAACACTGTAAATTTTCTGGTGCATTAAAAACAAGAAAGAAAACTACCAGCAGAGGCAAAAACAATGAGCTAAATTAATTAATGAAGAGGCAAAATATACAAACCATTAAAAGGCCAATTAAAAATACACTCACATTTTATGGTTTGATCTCATATTTCATAGCAAAATATAGAGCTAGAACACACCCCCAAAAGTCCAAAATAATTTTTTACTGCCATACATATCACTAATTTTACTTTCCTATAGATCCTGATCATAAAATGGAACTCTGACTTTAAAACTGATAACATCTGGAAATAATGGCAAAATAGAAAAACTGTTGGGCTGCATCTGTCTTGAAAATGCTATGTAATAAGATTTACTTAATATATTTGAAAGAGAATAAAATGTTTTGTTCCCCAATTTGTTGCAACATCTGAAAGTTCATGAGGTTATGACCCCTCTTTAAGAAAGCATCTCCCACCACCTGCAAATACCCCAGGAAAAGCAGTTGGAAACAATAAAACACGTGCTAGTTAACTGTTACCAGGGAAACAGTTCTGGTTCACCAATCTGAGCACCTGCGCTTCCCAGTGGCTTTGTCTGAGGGAGACATGCACCAGCTGTTAGTGAATAACCATTGTTATAGATCATCAGGAAATCACAGTCAGCAGGCAACCCAGCCCCACTGGAAGTTTATTTCTCATATTTGTTCATCACCAGGGCAATCCTCCACCTTTAAAACATCCCCTTAGTCTGGGTTAACTAAATAGCCCAGCACTAACAGGATCACTTAAAGGAGGCAAGTTGCAAAATGGCCTTTTTGCGCAGAGAACAGATTTCTAACTTTGATTCCAGTTGCATCACCCTCCTGCCCTCTTCACTTTTCAGTGGCGATTACAGGGCAAATATCTGAAGTCAGTGCCCCTTTGGGTGCTGTCCTTGCCTTGACTGGCCGCTTAGATACATACAGGCACCCACACCCCACCACCACCACCACCACCACCATGACTAAGAGTTTTCAGAAATAGTTGCCTAACCCCATCCTGGAGAAAGCAGCATGGTTGGCAAATGAGGGATTCTGCAGAGGAAGTTTGGGGCTGCCATCAACGGAGGGTCTGAGAAGATAAAACTCTGGGTCCCTCCCTCCCCAACACACATGCACCTAAAACCAGAACAGCCCCCACTTTACCAATTTTATATTTTAAAATAAATTTATAAATTCTTAGATTTTCTTTGAAACAAGATGGCATTGTTTTTTTAAACTTTAAAAGCTAATGAGTTCCAAACGCATACAAGCATCAGAGTCATCCTGAGAAACAGAGACTTCTAGACTTCTGGTTTCCCATTTGGCATGTAAGGAGCTCAGAAGTCCCCACTCCATCCTAACAATAAGTCAAAAGCTGAATAAATGGAAAAATCCACAACTTTTCTTAGCTTCCTCAGAGAAGTGAGTTCACAGAACAACCCACTCCCCCAAAACTGTAGAGACAGGTGAATTCAGAGAGTCACAACTTTCTGGAGCAGAAACCCATGAGAGAAACCTCCACAGGAACCAGTGCCAATGTAGGAAAACCTGCATTATAATTGATGAATTGCAGAGGCTCAGTGTGGACAAGTCTGAGAATAAAGCTCTGAAAGGACTCAGTTATAGAAGGGTCCCCACATTTTTGTGAGTTTCACCTCCAGGACCTCGACCAGGTCCTAGCTACATATATTGGAGAAAAAACTTGTGATCTCATCAGGGCCAGGGGGAAAAAAAAACATTTTGAAATACGCCAGAGCATTCTGTTCTTCTCAACATGGCCTGCCCTCAGGTAAACCTATTTTATCAGGGCTTCCTTGGTGGCGCAGTGGTTGAGAGTCCGCCTGCCGATGCAGGGGACACGGGTTCATGCCCCGGTCTGGGAAGATCCCATATGCCGCGGAGCGGCTGGGCCCGTGAGCCATGGCCGCTGAGCCTGTGCGTCCGGAGCTTGTGCTCCGCAATGGGAGAGGCCACAACAGTGAGAGGCCCCCATACAGCAAAAAAAAAAACAAAAACAAAAACTATTTTATCAGAGCCTAACGTACTGGGGTTTTGTCAGATCCCAACTGACCTGGGGGAACTCCAGCTCCCTCTAGCCATCCAGTCCCACCTAAAGTGCAGGGGTTGGGAGGCTGACAAACACTGGTGAAATTCACAGTTCAGGGGCATAGGCTCATCAAAGACTGAGATCTAATCATAGGACTATAGGACACTTCCCCTCAAAATCTTACCCCCATGTTACTAAAGGCCTATTTACCATAGTTCCTTTTACCCAGTACGTCATACTTACATTTCAACAAGAAAATGACAAGGTATACTAAAAGGCAAAAATCACAGTTTGGAATTATCAGACCATAAATTACAAAGAAAACAAACAAAAAACCCAAAAACAAACAAACAAAAACTATGATAAGGTCTTTACCAGAAAAAGTAGGCAGCATGCAGGAAGAGATGGTTAATGTAAGCAGAGAGAAGGAAGTTTTAAGAAAGATCAAGAAGAAATTCTAGAATTAAAAAAAAAACACCATAACAGAAATGAAGAATGCCTTTGATAGGTTAATCAGTAGGCTGGACACAAAAGAGGAAAGAATCTCTGAGGTTGAGGATGTGACAACAGAAACTTCCAAAAGTGAAAAACAGAGAAAAGTGACTGAAAAAAAAAAAAAAGCAAAACAGAACAGAACAGAATGTCTAAGAATATGGGATAACTACAAAATGTATAACATATGTGTAATGGGAATACCAAATATAGAAGAAAGGAACAGAATAATATTTGAAGCCACAATGATGGAGAATTTCCAACAAATTAATCACAGACATCAAACCACAGATGCAGGAAGCTCAGAGAACACTAAGCAGGATAAATGCAAAATAAAACAAAACATCCTAGGCATAACATATTCAAAATTCAGAAAATTAATGATAAAAAAAATCTCAGAAAAAGAAGAAAAAAAATCACCTTACCTATAAAAAAACAAGGATAATAATTACATTAGGCTTATCCCAGAAACCATGCAAGCAAGAAGAGAGTGGATTGAAATGTTTAAAGTGTTGAGAGAAAAAACCACCAACCTGGAATTCTATACCTTTTGAAATTATCTTTCAAAAGTTAAGGAGAAATAAGACCTTCTCAGACAGACAAAAATTGAGGAAATTTTTTGCCAGTAGATCTGCCTTAAATGTTAGAAGTTATTCAGAGAGAAGGAAATTAATATAAGCCAGAAACTCTGATCTAAATAAAGAAAAAGAGAGTATCATAAAATGGATAAGTAAATGTAAAATAAAAACTTTTATTTTAATTTTTCTTAATTGATCTAACAGATAAAAGTTCAAAATAATAACAATGTATTAAATTATGTATGTATATATGTGCTATATATCTAGATAGATAGATATAGCTATATGCTTATGTATAAGTGAAATGAATTACAACAATGATACAATGGATAGTATGGAGGAATTAGGGATATTTTGTTATTATAAAGTACTTATACTACCTGTGAAATGGTATACTGTTATTTGAAAGTGAACTTGGATTAGCTGTAAATATATATTGCAAACTCTAGGTAAACTATGAAGAAAGTTTTTAAAAGTATAGTCAGTATGCTAGGAAAGGAGAGAAAAAAGAATTATGTAAAATGCTCAATTAAAACTAAAATATGCAGAAAAATTATGGAAGACAAAATAGGAACAAAGAGCAAAGGCAACAAATAAAAACCAATAGCAAATATGGTAGATACTAATCCAAATACATCAATAATCACTTTAAATGTCAATGGTCTAAATATAGCAGTTAAAAGACAGAGACCGTCAGACTGTATTAAAAAATAAGACCCAACTCTATATTGTCTACAAGAAACCCACTTTAAATATAAAGGTACATATAGATTAAAAATAAAGGGATGGAGTAAAATATACCATGCTAACACTAATCAAAAGAAAGTGGGACTTGGGCTTCCCTGGTGGTGCAGTGGTTGAGAGTCCGCCTGCCGATGCAGGGGACGCGGGTTCGTGCCCCGGTCCAGGAAGATCCCACGTGCCGCGGAGCGGCTGGGCCCGTGGGCCATGGCCGCTGAGCCTGTGCTTCCGGAGCCTGTGCTCCGCAGCGGGAGAGGCCACAACAGTGAGAGGCCTGCGTACCGCAAAAAAAAAAAAAAAAAAAAAAAAAAAAAAGTGGGACTAGTTATATTAATTTCAGACAGAGCAGACTTGAGAGCAACGAAAGTTATTAGGGTTAAAGAGGGATATTAGATAAGGATAAAGGGGTTAATTCTCCAAGAAGACATAGCAATCCTTAATATGAATGTACCTAAAAACAGAGTATTAAAATACATGAGGCAAAAACTGATAGAGCAAGGAGCAATAGATGAATCCACTATTTTAGTTGCAGACGTTAACACTCCTCTCTCAGAAATGGACAGATCCAGCAGCCAGAAAATCAGTTAGGACATAGTTGAACACAATAGCACTGTCAATGAACTGGAAATAGTTGACATCTAGAGACCACTTCATCCAACAACTACACATTCTTCTCAAGCACACATTCACCAAGATAGACCACATTATGAGCCATAAAATACACCTTAAAATAATAGAAATATGCTCTCAGGCCACAATGCAATTAAACTGGAAATCAATAACAGAAAGATAACTGGAAAATCACAAAATACATAGAGATTAAACAACACGCTTCTTGATAACGCATGGGTCAAAGAAGAAATCTCAAGAGAAATTTTAATTTTGAACTAAATTAAAACAAAACCACAACTTATCAAAATGTGTGGGATGCACTGAAAGCAGTGCTTAGAGAGAAATTTTTAGCATTGAATGCATATATTAGAGAAGAAGAAAGCTCTAAAATCAATCATCTAAGCTTCCACCATAGGAAACTAGATCAAGAAAAATTAATTACAAAGTAAGCAGAGGAAAAGAAATAATAAAAATTAGAGCAGAAATCAATGAAATTGAAAACAGGAAATCAATTAAAAAATCAACAAAACCAAAACCTTGTTCTTTGAAAAGATCAATAAAATCAATAAGCCTCTGAGCAGGCTAACAAAGAAAAAAAAAAGAGAAGACACAAATTACTATTATCAGAAATGAAAGAAAGGACACCACGTGAACATTAAAAGGATAATAAAAGAATACTATGAACAACTCTATGCCAACAAATTTGATAACCTAGATGAAATGGACCAATTCCTTAAAAGATACAATCTTCCAAAACTCGCACACGATTAAATAGACAATCTGAATGGCCTAATCTATTAAAGAAATAGGGAACATTTTCTAACTCATTCCACAAGGCCAGCATTACTCTAATACTAAAACCAGACAAAGAAAATAAAATGGACCGATATCTCTTACCAACATAAGTGCAAAAATTCTCACCAAGAAAATCAAATGAACAATGCATAAAAAGAATTATACACCTCAACACTCAAAAAAACCCAAAAAAATCACATTATTATATCAATTGATGCAAAAAAGCATTTGATAAAATCTAACACCTATTCCTGATAAAAATTCTCAGCAAACTAGGAATAGAGAGGAATTTCAACTCTTTTTTTAAAATCTATTAAAAGTCTACAGCTATATTATACTTAATGGTGATAAACTTGAAGCTCTCCTGCTAAGATCAGAAATAGCACAAGGATGTCCCCTCTCACTACTCTTTTCAACATTGTATTGGAAGTCCTAGCTAATTCAGTAAGGCAAGGCAACAAAAAAAGTATACAGAGTGGGAAGGAAGAAATAAAACTGTATTTGTTTGCAAATGGCATGACTGTCTACATAGAAAACCTGAAAGAACTGACAAAATAACTCCTAGAACTAATAAGCAATTATAACAAGATTGAAGGATACAAGATTAATATGCAAAGTCAATCACTTTCCTATATACCAGCAATGAACAAGGGGCATTTGAAATTAAAAACACATTGCCATTTACATTAGCACCCCGGAAAAGTGAAATACTTAGGTATAAATCAACAAAAGATGTACAAGATGTGTCTGAGAAAAACTACAAAACTCTGATGAAAGATTTCAAGAAAGACTCAATATTATCAAGATGTTCGGCCTTCCCAATTTGATCTATAAATGCAACACAATGCCAATCAAAATCCCAGCAGATATTGAAAACAGATTCAAAAGTTTACATGAAGAGGCAAAAGACTCATAATAGCCAAGTCAATATTGAAGGAGAAGAACAATGTCAGGGGACTGACACTACCTAACTCCAAGACTTACTGTAAAGCTACAGTAATCAAGACAGTGTGGTATTGGTGAAAGGATAGACATAGAAAAATGGAAAAGAATAGAGAGCCCTGAAATAGATCCACATAAATATAGTCAACTGATCTTTGACAAAAGATCAAAGGCAATACAATGGAGCAAAGATTGTCTTTTCCACAAATGGTACTGGACATCCACATGCAAAAATACTAATCTAGATGCAGAACTTACACACTTCACAAAAATTAACTCAAAATGGACCACAGACCTAAATGTAAAATGCATAACTATAAAAGTCCTAGCAGGTAACATAGTAGAAAACCTAGGTGACCTTGGGTATGGCAATGACTTTTAAGACACAACACCGAAGTCATAATCCATGAAAGAAATAATAGATAAATTTGACTTTGTTAAAATTAAAAACATCTGCTCTGCAACAGACAATGTCAAGGGAATGAGAAGACAAGCCACAGACTGGGAGAAAATATTTGTAAAAGGTACCTCTGATAAAGGACTGTTATTCAAAATATGCAAAGAACTCTTGAAACGCAACAGTAAGAAAACAACCAGATTAAAAATGGGGTAAAAGACTTGAACAAACACCTCACCAAAGAAGATATACAGATAGCAAGTAAGCATATGAATAGTCGTTCACCATCATATGTCGTTAGGGAATTGAAAGTAAAACAACGAGAGACCAATACATGCCTATTAGAATGGCCAGAATCCAAAACACTGACAACCCTAAATGCTGACAGGATGTTTAGCAACAGGAACATGGTGGGAATGCAAAATGGTGCATCCACTTTGGAAGACAATTTGACAGTTTCTTAGAAAACTAAATATACTCCTACCATATAACCCAGCAATCATGCTCCCCAGTATTTACCAAAATTAATTGGAAACTTTTATTCACAAAAACCTGTACATGGTTTATAGCAGCTTTATTTATAGTTGTCAAAACTTGGAAGCAAACATGAAGTCCTTCAGTAGGTGAATGGGTAAACTGGGGTACATCCTAACAGTGGGATATTATTTAGTGCCAAAAAGAAATGAGCTATCAGGCCATGAAAAGACATGGAGGAAATGTAAAAACATACTAGGAAGTGAAAGAAACTAATCTGAAAAGGTTACATACTGTTTCCAACCTTATGACTTTCTGGAAAAGACAAAAGTATAGAGAGAGTGGAAAAATCAGAGGTTGGAGAGAGGGAGGGATAAATAGTGCACAGGGAATTTTTAGGGCAGTAAAACTATTCTGTATAATACTATGATGGTAGATACATGTCATCAAATATTTGTCAAAACCCATAGAACACTGAGAATGACCCTAATTTAAACCATAAACTTTGAGTGATAGTGATGTATCAATGTCAGTCCATCGATTGTAACAAATGTATCACTACAGTGTATAATGTCCATAGTAGGAGAGGTTGTGGGTATGTGGGAATAGGGAGTATATAGAAACTCTCTGTACTTTTCATTCAATTTTGTTTTGAACCTAAAATGTCTCTAAAATATAAAGTTTATTGATTTTTTTGAAATAGAGCATTCTCAAATTCACAACTTGGAAATTCAGGTTCAGGAGGTCTTGGGTCAGGTATGGGTATCTGTTTCATAAATTCCAAGATAATTCTGATTTATAGTTAGGGTTGAGAACCACTGGGTAGATGCTGGCCTCCTGATCTTTCAGAATTTAACTGTACTGTTCAGTTCTTTCAGACCTTAAATCTCCGGTAGGCTTAGTCTTATAAATTCATCTGTAGTGATATGTTAATATCAGATAATGCTTATATGTCAAATGTTTGCATTTATAAAAGGGTCTCTCTCTATGTAAATGCTTAAACAAACAAAAGTGGGGTATTATAGACTGGCTGTCTCTAAAGAGCCTAGTCATGGAGCTAAAATGATGATGCCTTTCCATGGAGCAAAGAAACAAGACATCAACAATCAAGGACATGGCAACTATGATTCCATCATTCACACGTTAAATTTCCTTCAAAAGAACAAGTGATACTGTTAACCAGGCCCTTCAAGCACATATAAAACAAACAGCATGATTGGAAAAGAGAAAATGAAAAATGGCATAAGAAACTTTATCTTTCTCCCATAACCAAGTATACTAGTCCCACCCTTTGGAGCTCAGATGAACAGAATGAGAATCATGGAGTTCCTAACACTAGCCCTTTCTTTCTACATAACCCAGAATGATGTAGCCCTCTATTTAAAAAGCAGTTAAAAGGATGCAAATGTTCTCCCTTGAAACCCAGATGTTTTCTATCTTTTTAAGCTCCAATTATTTCACCACATTATTTAGCTGCACTCACATAAGATCAGGGCCACCTGTTACATCCTCTACACATTTATGAGAGATTTAATGTTAAGTTTGTATTTATGGTTTACCTAGAAAAGTCAGAATTCAATTGAGAGGATGCTTTTAAAGTCATCTTGGGGTCAAAGGATGTGTATATGGCAGATTAACAAATAATTAAGACACCCTGTTGTGTAGTATAAACAAAATCAAACCTGATTTTGTGATTCATTATTACATAAATTTGGATATAATCCAGGATTAGAAAACTCATCATCTGAAATAAAACTACATGCCAGAAAAGCATAATATAACATTGTTAGACTATAAGAAAATTAATTTTTAAAGTTCCATTATAAAATATTTTATTATAGGAATGTTATTTATTACCAAGATAGGTTTTTCATACTTAAATGTTCTATTTTTGTCTTGTCTAAAATTAAATATGTTCACTCTGATAACAATACATAACTTGAAGTATATATTACTGCCTTTCTAATGATAAATAAGCATTTGCACACACACAAAAATATCCTAATTAATGTCCACTCTGTAAATAAGTGTTTATTGAGTACCTATTGTGTACCAGGAACTGTTCTCTGTGCTAAGATATGGCAGGGGACAAAATATACAAAGTCCCTGCTGTACTCAAATGTTGAAATAAATTTCCAGCTAACTCTGGAAGAAAAGTATCTTCTCAAAAATGAACCAAAAAACCAACATTGTAAAGTTAATGATATCACAATATTCACAGATTATTCTTGAGCTTCTGACATAAATACTACTTATTATGCATTATTCCAGCACTTTAAAAGTTAGTAGCAGATGATGTTATCTATCATAAGACAGCTACTAAGTAGAAGAGAAATGGGGAAAATAAAAGTGAGAAGCACACCTCCTCATTCTACTCATCTCTCTTGTGATCAGAGATGTGTCAATTAAGAAAGACACTGAGAAACCCAATTGCAAAGCCTAATCTCTAGATAAAATTTCTTGAAACTCAAGAATATTTACTTGGATTGACCATAAGACTTTCAGTGTGGCTAAAACACTGTTACAAATTAGATTGGTTGTGGTTTGGGGAAGCTTCACTTTTCCCATTTTCCTTCATTCTCCGGGGAGATGTGTGGCAGAATCAGAGAGTGTCCATTCTCATTTACCCTCTTATCTGAACCCCGACCATAACTCTTTTTTCCCATTCAATTTTAACCTTGCATAAATATAGTTTTAAAATCTAGCAGTCCTGGAAAGATCACTGTAGAAAGAAGACAACTTTTTTTCCATCTTAAATACAACTTCAAAGTGGCAGACTGGAAAATCTCTGCAGGCAAATGTGATGTCACTAAAGAAATCACACACTTACCCGTAGAGGTTCTACAGTCTGACATCTTCAAGCATCGAAACGTTTCATCAACCATGCTTTTCTGTATGCAGTTCTTTGACTTGAAATAAATCTGGATTAGTCAAATAACCAAATTATAGCTAGCTTACTAAACTTTGGTTTCTTCTAAACCAAGGGGACATACATACATAAAGGGTACTGACATCATTCAAGTCATGAGCCATAATTCTTATTAGATTTTATTGCTACATTCTTCACACAGCTTTGGAAAGTTATTCCTAAGAGCACAAAATACACACTTAGACTGCACACAGAGAAGGAAAATGCCTCATGATGGTTGAATCCCACTAAGGTAAATTGTAAGATAAGAAGGTTAAAAAGGCTTAAAGCTGTTTTATCAAAGTGTGATCCCCTGACTAGCAGCAGCAGCATCACCTGGGAACCTATGAGAAATGCAAATTCTCATGCCTACCCCAGGACTCCTGAATTAGAAACTCTGAGAATGAGCTCCAGCGATATGTGTTTTAACAAGCCTTTCAGGTGATTCTGATTCACACTGAAGTTTGAGAACTACTGGCTTAAAGAAAACAAAGATTATTGCTGGAACACTGAACTCAGAGATCTTCTGATGTTTTATATGAAAAAAATCAGCCAAAATAACATGTGGTCATAAAAGTATTATTGTCTAGGATACGTTTCCTTTCTACATTGATTATCTTAGTAATAAACATAAGCATTAATAATGGAATGAAACATCTTCCTTTAACTCTTACTTTGCCAATGAAATTGCAGAGCTCTGCTTACTTCCTTAGAAATAAAGAGTTAAGAAATCTTATTTAGGAGGAGAAAGCGTTTTCATGTTTGGGAGGATTAAAAGGGTACTGACATCATTCAAGTCATGAGCCATAATTCTTATTAGATTTTATTGCTACATTCTTCACACAGCTTTGGAAATTTATTCCTAAGAGCACAAAATACGCACTTAGACTGCACACAGAGAAGGAAAATGCTCTCACAATGAAATTATTTTAGACTGACACAATAATATTTGAAAGACTCAAGACTTACTCTCTATGTAACATCTTTTCAAAATAAGAGGTGAGTTGTATAAATTTGTCTTTTTCAATATCCTTTACAATTTTCCCTCTTAACAGTTAAATTTGGCTATAAAAGATCTAATTCTGTGTACTTAAGAAAATTAGTTTCCTTTCCTCTCTGATATTATAAAAATTGCATGGCTGAAAGGCTAAAGAAACACAAAACCCCAAAAATATTAAAAATTATAACTGAACTTGGCCTTTAATGACAATGAATAAAATACACAATTTAGTTCTTGTATATCAGAATGGAGTGTCTGAAATTTTGGTTTGCCTGTTAATCAGTAACTTCTGGTAGCATGTTAAAAATTTATCTTCAGTTTCATTCATACTGAATTCATTTTTATTATTTCTGGACCACAACAATTTCCCATGATGTGATGGAAATATGGTAACATTCAAAAATTGAATTAGATCACACAGAAAACACCAACTCACTCAGATTATAATAATAAGGTTTGGCTTATTCATGAAAAGTGAGAGCCCAACTATGTCCAAAATCTGCAAAGACAGTGCTAGATATCAGCAAGATGTTTTAGACACCTAAGACAACCCGAAGAAGGACGTTTCCTTAGACGAGGATGAAGAGGCTCTTTAAATGTCAGGGTTCTTTGCTTTTATTGGAGCTAAATCAATTCAGTATTGATGCAATTACTGATCAGGAGCTCCAATGCCATCAATAATAATAAAAAATTACTAACCGTTATGTGCAATTTGATATACAAAATCTTTTCAAAACATGGGGCTAATTGCAGGATACAATAAAAAGTGATGCTAGAAACTTAGCAACCTCCCAAGGGGAGATATTGATAGCAACAACTAATAGCTACTACTGCAGGAAGCACTCTATACACATTATCTAATTTAGTCCTCACACAAACCTGGTAAGGAAGCTAATATAAACAGTACCATTTTATGAATGAAGACATTGAAGCTCAGAAAGACATAAATGGAAAGGAAAGAAATTATCTGTATCTGCACAACTATACATCTGGGACAAAGTACTATGGAGGAACAAGCATGGAACTATGGGTCAGGAAAACTGGATTGTGAATATTTGACTCCGCTTATGGCCTCTCTGGATTCCAATTTCCTCATCTTTAAAACAAAGTATCTTCTTTACTATTTATTTCCTATGGCTGGGAAACCACTTGCTAACAATAAAGAGCTGAAAAGATGTAGGATGTTGGTATTATACTTGGGGTGAACTAGGCAAGCTTTGGGCATGGCCTGGTTTCTTGCTATTTCCCCCCCATCATTGATATGGAAACTGTAAAAGAAAGAATGCTGATGGAAGTATTGATTTGCCCCCATAACTATCCCCTCCAAAGGACACTGGCCTGATGTCTTTGACCATCCTCCTTGCCAGGCCTAGCCATGTTCCTTTGTCCCACTCTGGTGATCCCAAGACCCCTCATCTTTAGGGCAAGCAAAGAGCTTCTCTTGAAGGACTATACCAAATGAGTTCACATAGTCTTTCTTCTTCTGACTGGGTAGCAGATTTCCTCCTCTTTCAAGAGATGTCAAGGTTTTCAATAAATATGTAACTAAAATACACCAATGCCCAAGGGCCTGTGCAGAAATAAAGCTTGGCTATAATGTGCCACCCCTTCGGAACCTGAAATTCCTAACTGGATGCAATCCTGACAGATATTTCAGAAGCTCTATCATTCACAGAAATTAACATTTCAGATCTGGAAAGAAAAATAATGACTACTTACTCAAAATCTATTATTTATTGAGCATTGACTTCATGCTAGGCATTTTACATGCACTGTCCCATTTAATCCTTCTAACAACCTTGAATGAAGTCAGCCTACTAATGGTCCTATTTTGCAGATGAGAAAATGAAGCCCCTAGAGTTTTAATAAGGGCCTTGAGCCAATTCTGTTGGACTCCAAAGTCCATCATCTTAACTACTACCCAATTTTAATTCCCAGAGGTTAAATGGCCACAGGTCATACAACTGATTAGTGGTAAACCTGAAACTAGACCTCAGTTTTCTTTGCACCATATGACACTTATTCCTATGTAAACGGTCTATATTCTTCTCAAAGTGCCCTATAGAATTATTCAATTTGTGATGCAAGCCAAATGGCTGACTCAGATTCAAAGCTGCTAAGTTATAATCCACTGCCTAGAGTGGGCACCAAGGAAGAAAGGTTCATATGAATTCTGCATCTATTTATACTTTAACACAAATGCATAAATGCTAAAATTGTGCCTTTCTATTGCTGAGGACATGACAAACCATCAAATTCACACATAATTTTGAAACAGACCTCATCCTTTCCTAATTCTGCTGGCAACCTAAAAATCAAGGCAAAACAAATCATTAATATATTATAGCACAGCAGGGATAATTTGGGGGGTTTCTAAGACCAGGCTTGAATTAGCACTCATAAACAGGTAAATGTTACCAAATTCATTACTCATTGTCAAATGTACACATTGCTTGTCAACTCTGTCTTCTGTAAAGTTTCATCTGAAGGACGCATTAAGGATATTACAATATGTAAAAAATAGATAACCTTTCCATTTGAAAAATAGCTTTCAATTTTCTGTCTTGGTGGTCACCCACCATGGTGGCTGCCATGGAGAACGTCCTTCAGCTCATAAATGATTACCTACCAAAGTGAAAGAAGCACATAATGAAATGTGATCTAATCAAAGGTGTGCTTAGTAGTTATGCTAAGTTGTAACGTTACTTCCTTGAAGCAAAAGAAAGTACAAAGACACCTTTCCTGAGTAGCTTTAACTCAGCATTAGTTTTCCCCTTCTTTACTTCCTCTCCTCATTGTCTCACCTCTTATTTTCTTTCCCTCCTTCTATCCTCTCCCTCATCTCTGCAAAACTCAGAGCTGTGTTTGGTTGTGGGGAGGGGTTGAGGTAAAGAGCAAAATCATTTCAAGTGGTGTGTAAAACAACATCACCACTAATTCACATAGATTATTCTTTCCCCTGAAGCTCCAAACAGGAGCTTCAGTAGAACTAAAAGTCATATTTCTTTGCACAGGTTATTGCCTTAGGGAAGCCAGGGATCACTATGTGTTATATGAAAAAGGTAGCTTATTGGGACTTCCCTGGTGGCACAGTGGTTAAGAATCCACCTGCCAGTGCAGGAGACACAGGTTTGAGCCCTGGTCTGGGAAGATCCCACAGAGTTGCAGAGCAACTAAGCCCGTGCTCCACAACTACTGAGCCTGCACTCTAGAGCCCGCGAGCCACAACTGCTGAGCCCATGGGTGACAACTACTGAAGCCCGCACGCCTAGAGCCTGTGCTCCACAACAAGAGAAGCCACCGCAATGAGAAGCCCACGCACTACAATGAAGAGTAGCCCCTGCTGCCTGCAACGAGAAAGCCCACTCAACAAGGAAGACCAACACAGCCAAAAATAAATAAATAAATAAATAAATAAAAGAAAAAAGTAGCTTATCGCCATTATCATTATTGACAAATATTTGCTGAACACACCATGTGCTTGGAACAGTGCTGGATACTGTATGCTCTTGAAGGCTTTAAGCAAGAAAGACCAGGTGTTCCCTTTTTCAAGTGGGAATTCCCCTTTGAACCCTAATTTTCAATGCCCTAATGAGTTTGGGAGGAACATAAAATTATCCCTTATTTCAGGATTTAATTATGATTTTAAAATCAGGATTTTATTCAGATTTTTAAATATCTCACTTTTATGGAATTTTACAGATTTTAAGTGTTTTCCTTAACTCATTCTTAGAACAAGCCCTCTTTTATCATTTGATATATAAAACACTCTAACTGACCACATTTGACTTTAAATATCTATGTAGAAGGATATAAATTCATTTAAGAAGTTAAGTATATAAAAACCATGAGTAGTAAGTATTTATAAAGATGATAATGTTCTCTTTCTTGACATGGGTGGTGGTGACATGGGTATGTTCACTTTGTGATAACTCATCAAGCTGTACACTAGTGATTTGTGCACTTTTCTGTAAGTGTATTTACCTCAATAAAATAACTTACACAAATGTATATATATGAAGAGTCCTGACATCCCCTCCCCCAAACACCTGCAAGCCCACAATCAGAATATCTGATTTCACCAGGGAGTATTTATTCTGCCTCTCCTACAGCCCTCAGTTCTTGCTCTAAGGACTTTTATTCTCCAACCTCAATTCTAAGAGATTGTTTTCAGGGCCTCCCTCCCATCAGATATTCCCCCTTCAGGCTTTTTTTTTTTTTTTTCATGGGCTTTCTTCTGTAGACTGGGCCCCTATTTTCTCCAGTAGGTCCTGATCTTTTCTTAATATCTCAAAAACAGTGCAAAAAAATGTTCCCTTCATTTTTTCCTCCCAGTACTATCTCTAGCTACCCTTGCTGCTGCCCACAAACCTCCAGATGTCCTTTTACAAGTGCCGGCTCAGTGGTTTTCTCAAACTCCTCTTTAAGAAGGGTTCATATGATTAGAAAATGACTATGCCCTCTCTCTCTCTTTCCTTTTCTCACTATACCTCTGGAACTTGTATTTCCAGAAAGTGAGACCCATGTTTCCTTGCCACTCCATGGAAAAGTACTGCTATTGGACATTCTCTCGTTTTTAGTTTGATTTCTAGAGACACCTTCCTGATAGGGTTGTAATCAACATAAAATACTTAGTATAAGGCTAGGCCTTGTCATTACTCAGTAAATAGCAGATTTCGTTATTGTTATTAATAGTAGTATGATTAGCTAAGGTTGTTTTTTGTTATGACAATAGAGTCAACTCATTCATTTTTTCTTTCAGTTTCATTGAGTTATAATTGACATACAGCACTGTATAAGTTTAAGGTGTACAGCATGATTTGACTTACATATTACATACATCATGAAATGATTACCACAATAAATTTAGTGAACATCTTTCATCTCATATAGATACTAAATTTCTTAACCTGTGCAAATTGCTGTAATGCTGAGGGAATAATAAAATAGCAGCTACCATTTGTTAAGTGTTCTATATCTGGCATTGTTCAGTACTTTATATAAATAGTCTTATTTAAGCCCCTAGCAATCCTATGAAACAGATATTGGGATCCCATACCAAAATTTAAAAACTGAGTTTTGTAGGAGTTACACCATTTTGCTGGGTCATTAGCCAATTAAATTGACCATGGGGATGCATTTGCTTCTGAAATAACCACCTTCTTGCAGGATATGCATCCTGCCAGATTGTGGCATGGCACTCAAACCCTCAATAAGAAGCCTTTGGGACCCAATCAGGCACTGTGAGAAGAAATCTCAAACCAGGCCCCAGCCTCTAAGGAACAGACAATGGGTAAGTCAACCTTGTTCCAACTTTGCCCATCATTCTGTCCTTGAGACCAAAAGCTTTCCAAGCTTCAAGTACCTAGTCATTTTCCATTCTTTTGTGTTTGTTGCCTTTAGCATCTCCTCACCATCCCAAATCAAGTTTTGTCTTATAAAACTGTGACAAACTTAGAGACTAAAGTTTTGTCTCTGTTGTAAGAATCTTCAGAGGTCCAAGATTCTAGACACTGTCACCTAAAACTTTCTGGGATAACCTTCCCTCTTTCTTTTACTGCATGTGTACTCTACAAAAGAAGGTAGGTTTAAGCTGATTCAGCCACTACGACTACAGCCCTGTTGAGCCATGATCGATGCCTCATGTCACTGAAGCTAGCTATTGCTGTTTCTCTGGTCTCCAGAGGACCTTCCAAATATTCTTTCTTTTTTAAGAAAGGGAAAGTGGCATATGCCAAGTCTTAAGGGTTACAATCCAATTATACACAGGCAATCTCTAAAGACTGTTCTAATAGCAATTACTCCATTTCTTTCTCTCCAATTACTCATGTCAATATCATTATCCAACCTGCTAATGGTTTTCCTTGAAGAGGTTATTCATTCATCTGCTTGGCTCCAGTTATGAAAGATGCATTATGTCTCTTGAAGTACAGCTGGCTTCTTTTTAAGCCTTTGTAGAAGCTTGAACTAGAGAAGGATAAAGCCTTTTTTATGGGAGCCATCCTTTATATCAGTTACACTTCTGCTGTGCCGTTAATTGTGACTACCTATTCAAAAATGTCTCCACCATTCAGAATGTGGAAAACATGCCAGTGGGAAGCTCAGCTCAATGGCAGTTCTGGCTTCAGCCTTGGGCTGGACACCCACTTATGCACAGTATGACTCAGACTCCCTTCTCGTAACGCCTTATCTCTAGACACCATTCTCCATGAATCCCTTTCTCTATTCGTAATCACTTCTAATCCTCATGCTCCTCTGTCTGACCTTCTCTTCCCACAAAAATCCAGAAAGTATGCACTTAATAAACAAACAAATCCATTGACAAAGATAGATGTATTCAGGGCAGCTTTACCAAAATTCAGCTTCAAACTGGTATTTAACAAAATTCCAGCCAAAATGCTCATTTGTAACTCCAGCCAACTATTTTATTGAAACCAATTTGAAGCCAAACATTTTCTGAATGCCTACAAGTCTACAAAAATAATAAATAATGTTTGGCTATATTTCAAACCTCGGGGGATTCAGAGTCCCAATTCCAGAAAGAATAAGAAGGCAAGGTAAAAAGGAAGCAGACCTGAAAAAGGTTATCGCTTGGTGAGTGACTCCCACCCAGAAATCAAAGAGAGGAAGTTCATGTGGGGAACCTCCAGGTAGTCAGCACAACTGCCAGGAAATTGGGACACAGAAGACAATCATGTTGAATGGATTCTTAGAAGTCCTCTCACACACCAACACCTTTACAGCTGTTTTTAAAATAGATTTTCTGCCTTATTTGAGTTAATTTCCAAAAGGGGGATTGCAACAGACACCCAAATGTGACAAAATTAATACTACCCCAGGTCCAGTGTGAGTTGGAGTACCCAAAGACCAGAGATGTTTCAGAATTTAGACTTGAAGGCTGAAGGAGGACTAGATTTCTAAACAACATGTCTCTAGTGATGGAGTGCTCATATGCACAAAGAAGAGAAAACTGAGTTATAAATATAGCTTATGTCAACTCTAGATACCATGGGGTCCTAAGAAACCATAAACATCATGTAAACTCAGAAGTCCCTCAGTGTAGAAATAGAGACACCTTTTGACCTACATCCTAGTCCACTCTGGTACATCAGTAATAAATCAGTGACTTCAGCAAGGTACAGAAGTACAGTAGATATGAAAATTTTCTAGGAAGAAGGAAAATAAAGATGACACAAGCATAAAAAAGGAGTGGAATTTTGGTATCTTTTCTAAAATCTAGAGGTTAGAAATTTTTTTAAAAAAATAGAAAAAGTAAGTTAACCAAAGCACATGGTAGTAAAGTTAAAACAAAATAAAACTAGAGTTAATTGAGTATCTATGTGTCAGATTCTGTACTAGGTAGACATTTTCACAGATATTATCACATTTAGCTCTTAAAAATCTCATGCACAAGTATTAAAATGTGGAAACTGAGGCTCCGAGACACAAAATAATTTGCCTTTAAAGCCCACAGCTAGTAAGTGGTAAAACCAGGAATCACACCCAGGTCTACCTTACTCTGAAGCTCATAGGCTTCTCAACACATTATGCTATGTTCTACAGTCAACTTGCAGTAAGAAGAATAATCCTTCCAAGTTTTCAGGAGGTATCTAAATAATTCCAGCTTTGAGTACATATCACTGGCCTTCAGGGAAATAGTAAAATTGCCACCATCTGAACAGATCCAATGACCTGACAGGAATTTCTTTGTTACATCCAAATATAAATCTACAGAAAACCTCCAGTAGAACTACAATCACAAATGCATACATTGCAATGCTCCTAAAGGTACCTGTAGAAACATCCTACGATGGATTTAGAGGCTCCCTTTCTTTGGTGATATCCCTTAAGTCTCTAAACAGGATGTATAGACACTGTTAGAAATAGCTTACTCCTTGATATTTTACTCTGCCACTATTTTTTCAGTTTTTCTGGCCTATGGACTATCTAGCCAGGTTAGCATACTTTCGTTACCAAAACCACTTCTATCAGTTTCCTCCAGTTTATTTTTTATTTCTTTATTATTATTATTTTTTGTGATATGCGGGCCTCCTTTTTATTTTTAAATGGTTTTATTTATTTTGCGGTACGCGGGCCTCTCACTGTTGTGGCCTCTCCCGTTGCGGAGCACAGGCTCCGGACGCGCAGGCTCAGCGGCCATGGCTCACGGGCCCAGCCACTCCGCGGCATGTGGGATCTTCCCGGACCGGGGCATGAACCCATGTCCCCTGCATCGGCAGGCGGACTCTCAACCACTGCGCCACCAGGGAAACCCCTCCTTTTTATTTTTAAATGCCCATCACAGCAAGTCAGTAAGGTGGGCCAAGCAACAAAGTGTGTATCTGTGCTCTCCCTTCAGAATCCTCCCCACTGCAGTTGTAGGTATGACATACCCTGTCTCGGGTTCACCCACAGCTGTCTCATCTTCCTCATCAATGTACAGTATTTCCATTTATGATCTTCTTTTTCTAATGGTTTCCAGTAGAGGAAAGAAGAACTACATCTTTATTCTTGCTATCTCTACAATCACTTGTCAGTGTTAAACCTTCTAGGAAGAAAGGAAAATCAAATCTAAGATTAAGAGGAAAGGGGAAAAGTGAACCATCATGCATATTGCTTTGAAGTTGGGTCTGATTCATCCTAATCCCTTTAGAGAAAAGACAGAAGAAATGACAGGCCCTTGTTTTTTGATTAGGATAAAATCTTCTATTTATTTTTGATCCTGTACAATTTGACTCCAGAAGGTAAACTTAAAACTATATTTCAAATATGAAATTCCACTGAGTAGACATTTTTATTTTTCAAAAAGTAACCTTTTACTTAGGAGTTCATATGAAAAACAGGATGATACTCACTTGTTCTTTCTCAATTGTTTTCTAACTCTATATCTACCTGATTTTTTTCCCCAGATAAAAGGTGTTTTTCTAACTCAGCAAATTATCACTATCCTAAATTCTCTCAAATGTCAGTTATTCAAGGACATGTTATGAGCTGGAATTCATAATTCTTTGCTTCAACAAACATTTGATTTAGTTCAACAGTTTTTATTGAGTACTTATTAAGTATCAGGTGCTATACTGAGAATTGTATGACTGAGAATATGGTAATGTTCATATAAATATGAATAGCATGGTCCTACATTTAGAAATTCATGGCCTAATAGGGAGACAACATGAAAATAAGAAAACACCATTGTGTATAACAGGTGCCAATATAGAGAGAGTACAAGTCGAAAGGGATCGCAGAGAAGGGAGACTGAAGAGAGTGTTGACTGGAAAAAAAATGCACAACGTGAGAGTTGTGAGTTAAGCTTTATTTGGGGCAAAATGAGAACTATAGCCCAGGAAAGAGCATTTCAGATAGCTCTGAGAAACTGCTCCAGAGAGGTAGGGGGGAAGGTCAGTGTTACATATGATTTTAGTGGGGAGGGGCGGTACGTGCAGTCAAGCACACGTTAGCAGAGGCTTGCGAGTCACGAGGAGCAGATGTCACGGTTAATGATTTTAGTGCTTTTCTAGATATGAGGAGATGCAAGAATTGGGCTCATGGAATCTTCTCCTGAAAATATCTACTTATCTGAAGACCTTTCCTGCCAGTTTTTCCCAGAGCACAGAGTGCCTCATTCCTGCTCTCCACCCTGAACACCTTTCAGGGGCTGTTGAAGGTCAGCAGCTACAGCAGCTCATGATTTAATCCTTGTAGAGGTAGATGGCAAGTGCCAATTTGTAGTTGGCAAGCGGAAGCAGTGTCTGATGTTGTCTTTAGATTCAGTATCTGTATGTCAGTTACACAAAGTGTGTGTATGTGTGTGTGTATGTGTGTGTGTTCAGGAGGGAGAGAGGAATAGGAAACCATTCTGAGTATGAGCAAAGGCATAATACAGTTCATTGGATTCTTGGAACTTCAGGCTGTTTGTTATAGCTGGAGTCTACAATGCAGGGGAAGGAATGATCTAGTGTGAAATGAAGCTAGAGGGCAAGTTGGGGGAAATCCCTGCCAAATTGCACATCCTGGCCCCCAAACCAAACCTACAGAATCAAAACCCGAATGTGAGTCCAGGGGATCTACGTTTGTAACAAGCCCCCCGGTGCTTCTTATGCACTCTGAAGCATACCCCAAATTAGGTGGTGGAGAACCTCTGCGGGCATCTCCTCCTCTCTCCTTTCTCAATCATTATTCTTACCAATGATTAGCCCCACCCAGTGGACTAAATAAAGGGGCTGAGGCTCAAGACCCAATCCAACTTAGACATAATAAAGCAGCATGAACAAACATGGAAACTACCATCTAAAATGGTAAGACCTGGACCCCCATTGTCATACCTGCCCCTTTGATGAGTATATGGTCACTACTTTTTTCACTTACGTAACTGTTGGTTTTCTTGCTGAGGAGCTATGTTAGGGTGCTTGGCTTTGGTATTCCCAAAATCTTTTGTAAAACTTGTTTATAAGTGGGTTTTGAGTGATTGGTTTTACATCTACCTATCCTCCTACTTGATTGTGTTTCTTATAATGTAAGGATTAAATAGGACAAATCCTTTCTAAATGCAAAGATTATACTTTTACAACATCACATGCAATGCTTGCATATGCCAGAAATGTGTGAAAATAAGGTTTCAACTCAGCAAGAGGACTAACTTGATAATGTTTCATCAAGAAAAATTCAGAAAGCGAGAGAGAGGCATGGACATATATACACTACCAAACGTAAGGTAGATAGCTAGTGGAAAGCAGCCTCATAGCACAGGGAGATCAGTTCGGTGCTTTGTGACCACCTGGAGGGGTGGGATAGGGAGGGTGGGAGGGAGGGAGATGCAAGAGGGAAGAGATATGGGAACATATGTATATGTATAACTGATTCACTTTGTTATGAAGCAGAAACTAACACACCATTGTAAAGCAATTATACTCTAATAAAGATGTAAAAAAAAAAAAAAAAGAAGAAGAAGGAAATTAAGCTCTACCTCCTGGAGGGAGAAGTGTCAAATAATTTGTGGACATTATTAAAACCACCACAGTACTTATTAAATAAATTGATTGATTTTATATTTAAAAAAAGAAAAAAATCAGGGATACACAAGACTTTAAACGAGTCTTCAGCTGGTACGCTCAGTGAACAAAGCCATGCTTCTACCCAAGGCACTTGTGTGATTTCCTTCTTGCAGGTCTAACCTGGATGGCTGTGAGTTGGCTTAATCTCAGCTGGCAACTGTGAGATGTTCATACAATCCCCCACAGTGGTCTCTGGGATTATGCTAAACAGAGCAATTTCCTTTGCCCTCATGGATCAAAAGACTTACATGGCAACCAAAATTAGAATACCAAATTTCTATTTCATGACCCCCAAAAAAGCTGTTATGGTTACTGTTTTGTGCTCAGCCTCTTTTCATCTTACTAAAGTCTTTTTCTGAAGTCCTTTTACACTGGAAAGGCTTTACTGAATTCATGTGCTATTTATAGCATTTCTTCAATGCTACTTGCTTTTTTAAAAACTGCAACCAAGGGAGTCTGTGTGTTAGAAGCTGAACCTAAAATGTTTTCCTTCTGAAAACTCCTCCCACTCTTTTAGTAGGTGCTACTCTGTCAAATTCCAAGCAAAAGGGGATGATCTCCTGCCAGGCCCTCCTCAAACTTCAGTTGACCAGATTATCACATTGAATGGCCCTTCCTCATACCTTCTGTGACTATTTTGCATTCAATTGTCCTAATTGATATTGAAATTTAGAATCCACTGTGGCTCAGTCTAAGGTTACCAAAAGACTTTTGAGCTGTACCTAATTCTAATTCTTGGTGACTCCTGGAAACAGGCAGAAAACTGTATTCTGCAAAAAGATTGAGAACAAATGTAATTCCTTAGGGTAAAAAATGAAGACCACTTCTCTTCCTCATTCACCCAGCAACACAAAGCAAATTAGGTAGCGCAAATTTATAATTAAATGTAAGATTAACTTTAACAACAAAACTTATTAAAGACGCTGTTTCATAGGTCTTGACTGGAACATAGCTCCTGTGTATCTTCAGGAAGAGAAGAAGCCTGTGTGTCGCCTGATTAAATTACTTTTTGCTATTGAGGCAGACTAGTATGACATTAGGTTTTCTTGCCAGAAATTGATGTTAGGAGTGGGAGGTCAGTTTTAGGACCAGTTATTCCTGGACTAACAGAACAAATACTGAACTCTAAGCCAGAAAATAACTTACCTCTAGTAAGAAGAAGGCTTCATAGTAATTCTCAGGGCTCATTAGGGCCCCTTAAAGCTGTGAAACTCTCCAAATGTCATCTATACCTTCCTGTTAGTTGAAATAACCACTTTCTCCCCCGCAAACATTAAAGAAAATCCCAATTCCAATTCTTGGAGACAATTTTTCAAAAAGGATGGAAAATTGTTTTTTCAAAAGAAAGAAAACAAATGTAATTCAATAGGGTAAGAAACAACTTTTAAATCGTTGAGCACCTACCACATGTCAGGCACTGTTTGTTGCTGTGTTGCACATGCAGTAAGCGTATTGTTGCTGTCTGTAGATGTCTGCAGTAGTGTCTACACATATGGGTACCATGGGCGCTTTTAGAAATGCTAATGGTAAGGGCTCCACCACAGATGAATTAAATCACAATGATCAGGGGTGGGGCTTGGCATCACTATTTAAGAGCTACCCAGCGGATTCTAATGTGCAGTCAGAGGTGAGAATCACTGTTTTTGAGCCCAACAAGAAGGCTGAGGATGGAGTGGAGTGAAAGAAAAACTAGTAGGAAATGGGGTTGGCATACTGATGGGGTGGGCCATCCTAAGGATCTGGGGGTTTTTAATGTGAATGACTTGAGAAGCAAGTGGAGAGTTTTACTTAGAGAAGTGGCATGACTTGTTTACAGGTAACATAGATCAAATAGGATTTTCTCAGAACCGAATCATTTATAAACTTTCTCTAAAGAAAAATATTTGTTGTAGATTCCAAAAAACTTCCTTGCAAATAAACTTTAGGAGTATAGACCATAGGATAAGCAATTCTTACCAAAAGGAGAGCTAGGATGAAAGAACAAAAAGGAAACTGAGGAATCAGGAGCTCCAACTCCTTTTGGCAACTAATTAGCTGCGTTACTGTTTTAAGAAAAAAAAATCACCTATCTTTTCAGCCATATAGAATTTGACCTTTTTTTTTTTTAACTTCAAAATTCTAGAATTGCATGCTGGTAGTTATTAGCATCAAAATAAAGGGAGGATTTGGCATCTCTACCAGTAAGACATTCAAGGTATTGTTAGATGGGGTTAATTTATGCCAGCCCTAACTGAAAATGGAGTACAACAGGCTCACTATCTGGAACCTTGTTAGGGCCCCTGGGAACTAAGTCTTTGCCTCAATCGCCAGCACCAGCACCATGGCTTGTTAGTACACCTTGAAGACTACGTAAGTCAAAGTGGAAGCAGCCATCCTCTCTCGGAGAGCAAGCAGGCAGAGCTTATTGTGAGTCTGCAGGACTGCACCTTAGACATGTGCTAAATCTGTGATCCTGAGCTATTGCCATAAATCTGAACTACTTCTGCTCAGCACAGACGGCCATGTTCTGTTCATCCCCCAGCTTGTGTGTTCCTGCCCGACCATAGATCCCAACTCACTGAGGCTCTGAGCATTGTTCACATCAGACCTCACCTCTGGACCTGGACTTGGCTTTGCCCTTAGGAGCCATGGTGGCTGTATGCTTCCCATAGCTTGTAGCTATTTGGGGCCCCGTTCAAAGGGCATACCAATACAGCTTCTTTAAATGCTGCCTGGTTTTGTCCTGAACAGATGTCCTGGCATGTAGCGCACATCAACCTGTGGTACCCAAAGCTTGTACTGAATGTTCTCTAAACATGTCTGGCTTCCTCTCCAGGTATAGACTTCTAGTCCCTCGTGTCCCACCACCACCCAGCCCCATGCCTACCACAGTGACAGAAGTCCAGAGTCAAATGATTTCTCCACTGATTTCCTGGTTTTCCTTACTACCTGACAGTTTCCTAACTGAGAAAAGGTCTCCTCCTGAGCTCATTCCCCCAGATAATTCTTGACTGAGCCTCCTTAATGCTAGAAATCAACATTTCAGTCCCAGCCTAAAAAGTCAAGGTTTCCATTAGAAATCCATTTCTATTAGACCGCTAGGCTCAGGAGGCTGACCTAGCTCTTCAGTTGCTGCAGGGAGCCTTATGTTGTGAGGAAACCTCAATTTGAGAGCAGGTTTTATTCCATTATTGAGAACAAGCTAGCTAGATGGCCACCCTTATGCCATCAAAGGAATTTATTATCCTCTGCAGCCAAATGGATGTGTTAAGAAATGTGGGCAGGCTCAAATCAGGCCAATAAAAGTTTCATATGCCACCAAGAAGGCCTTTGAAGTCACTGAGAGTCAAAGTAACCAGAGACATCCTGGCAGCACCCGCATAAAAGCTGCAAAGTAGTCCCAGGCTCACAATGTCTGTCTTCTCTGGGCATCCAGTTTAGAATTTTCTGTGGCCCTTCCCAGGCTACACTACTGGAAGATGAACAGTTGTAGAAAGCCCAGAAAGTGCCACCTTTGACTTCCTTTGTCAACCTCTCCACTCCAAAAAATATTATATATCAAAACCAAAACAACAACAAAACAAAATTAAATAAAAATGCCTATGTTTTCAGTGATTGTTGCAAGGTCTCCATGAACTCTGAAAGTGGCCATTGTATCCAAGTCAGAGCTGTCTTCCATTAAGGTAGAGCAGGATTAAAGAAACCCTTCTTGGTTACAGACTCAATTCTCAGCTAGAGCCCATCAAGACTGATAACCCTTCCAGGTACCAAATTTGGGCCTATGTTTCACATTCTTCATAGTAATCCTCAATGCTGAAACTTCTCATAAAAAACCACACACTCTCCTTTGGGGGTTATGGCATTATTTAACTCATATTCTCAAACTTGCTGCACTTGTGCCCCACATTCCACTAGCAGTGAACATGGTGGTCTGGAGGGGGTAAATATGGGGAAGGTGCTAAGCTCAGCCAACATGCTTGACCAAGAAGAAACTCTAGCTTCAAGTTCTGCTCCCCATAAAATATAGCCACTTTTCATTTTCCATTCAACAAGTTCTTAATGCCAGTGAGGTACCAGGCTCTGTACTGGGAATGGGGCCATGAAAAAAACCATCCCTGCCCTCAGTCTAGTGGAGGAGTTGGTTGTTAAGCCAATCACGTAAATATCTCCATTGTAATTATAGTGGTTAACTGCTATGAGCAAAGGATGAGGAGACCTCATCTAGACTGAAGGTCGGGTAGAGATTTGAAGAATGAGTAGGCATTGTATGAACAGCATGGTGAAAACCTTAGGAGAAGGGAGGAGTTGATTGACTCTAGGAACAGATTTGGCTGTCCCCTGGCTATCTGACTGTCTGTCAGCTGGAATGGACAAATCAGGAGGATCTCTCTGGAATAACTTCCTGGAGATAACTCTGGAAAGGGTGATGCTCTGCTTTTTAATTCTATTATAGACACCTCAATTACTGGAAGATGGCCTTAGCCTATACAATGCTCCAAAGATTGCTCAAAACTGTGACCTGGGTTTTAGGATGCCCCTGTTTTATGATTGCCTATCCGTGAGTTGTCCTCCCTTACTATGATTTTGCATAGTCTACAGGCATACGAGCTATATTTCCAAACTCAAGTAATCCCAAGCACTGCAGTTTCTAGTCTATGATATTTCTGGGGTGAAAGGAAATGAAAACAGGAAGTTGAAAATGTATCCCTAAAAGGTCTGTACTAATATAATAATGTCTAACAAACAACATTCCTGAATCCAGTAATTACTAAAACTTGAACTTCTGTAGGTGCTTGCTTCTGGCCTTTTTCCTTCTAAATCATCACACTCACTTACTGCCATCCTGTTTAAGATCACCTGTTTCCAATAGACCACAAAGTCTCGGGCCAGGCTAAGAGCAGTGGTCTCAAATTACAGTCACTGGACTACATCACCAGTAAACTTTCAAAAACGCCAGCTCTTGGGCCCCACCTCAGATCTTCTAAATCAGAAACTCTGAGTGTGTGACCCAGCGCACAGTATTTTAACAGCCTGCTGGATAATTCTGCTCCATGCTCAAGTTTGATAACCACTGGCCTAGATAGGACCTTTCACCCATCTCTGTGAATCCCGCTTTCCCCACCCAATTTCCTGTAGCAGTTTGTAATGAAAAATGATATTCCCATATCTAACCATCCCAGCCACCATATCCCAGTCCTCAGGGCTTTCAAAACTTACAGTCTTAGACTAGGCACTCCAAATAGTCAATAGAAGCCTAGAATCCTGACATGTGGGCAACTGGACTCCTATCCAGTTACTTTTGATAAATGACACTACATAGAGGAGATCACACAGAACATATTGCAACAATCAAATCTTGAGGGACCCTGTTCTTCACATATTTTTATTTCCTTATCA
Source organism: Pseudorca crassidens (assembly GCF_039906515.1). NCBI lineage: Eukaryota > Metazoa > Chordata > Mammalia > Artiodactyla > Delphinidae > Pseudorca > Pseudorca crassidens. The sequence continues at coordinate 44,430,375 of NC_090309.1, forward strand.
CATTCCTCCTAGTTTACAAAATGACACAATACTAATTTTCCAATTACTGCAAAAGTTGTTAATTCAGTTTCCTAATCTGTCAAATCTAGTTGCAAAAAACAAAACTATACTTACAGAGAGACCATGAGAGTTATAGGGAACTATCATAATGGACTGACTTTTTGAGTTCTTCTCCTAGAATTCCTTCTCCAGCAGAAGTCTTTAGGGTCCCCAACACCATTCTGCTTACAAGTCCTTTAGCTTTGCAGAAGTACTCTCTATGAAAAGTATATAAACCTTAAGGAAATGTCTGTTAAGCAATTGAAATAACATATTTGATCATAGTAAGAACTCTAGAAAAAAAACATACGAGTTGAAAATTATGTCCCTGGAGTATTTTAATGTATTCCAAAATTTCACCATCTGTAAAATAAAAATATGATGAACGCTTAACTCTCAGGTCTACTTGCCATCCGGATAAATGAAGACAGACAAGTAGCAATCAGTGGACTGGTCAGTCTCCATTCTGTGATCTCCACCTCTCAGCTCCACCTTTATTCTGCTTCGAAATCCCCTACCCAATTATTTCTTACCCATGTCCAAAGTAGCCCATGTAAATCAGAAGTTCCGTTGGACAGAAGGATAGATTTGCTAAATAATACTAGAGCCCTTCATTTATTCTACATTTGGGGGAATTCTAGAGGACTAGCTAGAATTTTCTAATGAGATCATTAAAGGCTGACCTGCAAAATTATCAATAAGAAACGAGTAACATTCTTGGCGTTGTATTCTTGGCCAGGGCATTCTTCCTGGTGTCACACGCCTCCTATATTTACTAACTCTAATTCTAACCATATCATTTCAGCGAGCTAGAATTCTAGAATGGTTAAAAGACATAATAAACTTATCTTGAAAATGTATATGTAGTTTATCCTAATCATGAATCTAAAATTAAGTGATCATTAGATGGTCTTATTCAAATCCACCTTATTTTTTAATATTTTAAAGATAATCATTAAAAAACAAGAATGAGTGGCTTAAGGATAGCTATTTTTAAAAACCCTCTCTAAAAAATACTTATCCACACTAGTTTGCCATGAAATAAATGATTGTGCTAAGTGAGTGTTATACACATTACATTTATTATATCTCTCTTCGTAAATTGGGGAAATTATTTGTTAGTGTGACTTCAGATTGATTTCTCATATGACATGTTAAAAAGAGTTACTTAATTGCAAATTTCATATGTAGGAATAAAAGGGAACAAAGTTGCTGTGTTCGGAAATAAATGATACTTAATATAATTATTGCAGAGTTTTTGATGTCGCAGATACTGCATCAGGAACTGATTGGATAAGAATCAGTCACCATCAGTTCCTAATGCATTGCCTTCAGCATCTAAACAAGCATCAGTGAACACCTCAAGTTAGATTTGCTGTGATGTATTTATGGTTATACAATAAAATAAGCACTTTTAATTAAACCCTAAAGAGAAATGTTTCTTGGTCCCAAGATGCTAAAACACCTATCATTAGCCTACCACTCTTATAGATTTGTTCATGGAACCAGAGAAGTTAATCTAGTTCCATGTTTATGCCTATAATACACTTGTATCTTCCTTGCTGAATAAATAGGTACTAAATGAAACAATGTAAACGTTGCTGATTGTTTTTATAACGTGAGAAAAGTGAGTAGATATATTTGGTTTGCCATCTTTGCTTATCTTTTTTTTTTTTAACTTAAGAGTTTATGGAGTTTAAATAGGTATTGCTATTTGAATAGAGATTATTTCCCATCATTTACCACTAAAGTAAATATTATAAGAAAGAAAATGCTACAAAGCAATTACTATAAAAGATAACACATTATAACTAAGTATACTCTCAACTAGCTTAAATTCATTTGTATTTCCAGCATTTTCTAGCTTTACGGGTCAAGGTGGTTTGACAAGCAATCTTATTTTGCTTCACTTATGAATTCATTTATCAGATATTTATTGAACACCTATTATGTGCCAGCTACTATTCTAGGCACCTGTGATACAGCAGTGAGAAAAGTCACTACCCTAATGGAGCTTCCATTCTAGTAAAGGGAGAAGTCTGAAAACCAATTTATAATATTTTGTGTAAAATCAAGAGTTTTCAGAGGAGTAACAGTCCTGAAATACATATGTTTTAACATGGATCAAACATGATTGTATACAAGCAATAATACAACTTTTGTGGATAATTATAAAATAAATTTGGGGCTTCCCTGGTGGCGCAGTGGTTGAGAATCTGCCTGCCAATGCAGGGGACATGGGTTCAATCCCTGGTCCGGGAAGATCCCACATGCTGTGGAGCAACTAGGCCTGTGAGCCACAACTACTGAGCCTGCGCATCTGGAGCCTGTGCTCTGCAACGAGAGGCCGCGATAGTGAGAGGCCTGTACACTGCAATGTAGAGTGGCCCCCGCTTGCCACAACTAGAGAAAGCCCTCGCACAGAAACAAAGACGCAACACAGCCAAAAATAAACAAATAAATAAATTTTTAAAAAATAAAAATAAATAAATTTGATGAGCAATTTAATCAGTTACATACTATATACTGTGTACTATACATGTACTATATATTTTTTCATAGGCTCAGGTAAATATGTTCCGCAAAGGGAGAAAAGGCTACTATGCAGGATCTCTGAGAAGTCATTCCTGCAGGTAATGCGAGACATAAATTTAAGGTTTATTAAATTTAAACATAACCCAGATATGCACCATAAGGCCCAGTTCCAGTGGAGTATTACATTAAAAGAAACAAAGGCCAATGACCATAAGTACTTGTAAAAATCATCTTGTCATATCTGACGAAGAACATCAAAGGAAAAACAATTCATAACTTTCAGCAATACTTTTAGACATCTCCTCTCTTGTTCTTTTTTAATGGCCCCATACTTGCTCTAGAGCCTCTCAAGCTCAATTCTCTAAACTTTGCCAATAAAATCCCCAGCCCACCTGGCTTTCTCTACATCTTTTTGCGTCTCCTTTCCTCCTGCCTTCCCAATTCATTCACATTACTCATAGTCATTCATTCCTTCTCTCTCCCTCCCTCCCCCCTTTCCCCCTCTCCTCCTCTGGTCCTCTTCTTTTCTCCCCTTGCTTCTCCATCTCCCTCTCAGGACCCTACAGAATCAGCCTCCTAGCCTCCCTTTCAGTCAGTTCCTTCCATTCCTCCTTGCTTGACATATCCAACTCTGCTCCATTCTCTAGACATTCACATAGCTAGCTATCTCACTTCAAGTCTCTACTCCTTTTCAAAAACACCTCCTCCAACCACTCTATTTAACATAGCCCATTCCCCTCCCTGTCCCTCCCCAGCCTATCACTCTCTATCCCCTTACCTGGCTTTATTTTTCTTCACAGTACCTATCACTACTTGACATTGGTTATATACTTGTTTGGGTTTTTTATTGTCTGTCTTCCTCACGAGAATGTAGGTAGCTTGAGGGCTGGGACCATGTAGTGTTCACTGTGATATCCCTAGCACCTAGAAGATTTACTGGCACACAATGGGCTCTTAGTAATTGTTTGAAAAAAATGAGTTGGTTGTACTGGAAAATAGCATTTTAACTCTTCTTTCCAGAGCATGAAAACTCTTCTTTCCTGAATGTGAAAGTTTAGAAACCTTCCTATTTAGGTCCTCAGGCCTTTTCTCTATCTAGGGTCTCTCATGAGGGGCTTGGGGTTATCTTTAAATACTATCTATATGCTAATGAATCACAATTCATATATTGCTCACTCTTACTATTCCCTAGCTCTAGACCAATATATCCAACTCTTGGATTGGATTGATTGGAATAGGATCCTGAAAGTTGGAATGGGGACCTGTGAGAAGACCCTGATGAAGCTGGGGACCTTGAGCCCCTATATTCTGAGGAGTCTTCTTTGCCATTGGGGTGGCCTCTCCACCTCTCTCCCCCCCCAGCCAGCCCCCTCAGTGTGAGGGGATTAACCCTGTACTGCCTGAGGAATCCGTGATGGCCTTCACTGAGACAGTTTCCATGCAAGACGATGCTGACTGTACTCAGGACCTACCCTTACTACCCCTCTTTGCTTCTAGATCTATAACTAGACACAAGTCCCAAAAGGCCCCTAAAGGTGAGGTACAAAGTGTGACCCATAAGGAGCTACACTACACTTCAAAAGAACTACTTGAGTCTTCTAACTTACACAATCAGAAATCCAGGGAATATGTGTGGGAATGGATAATAAGATAATGGATAATGGCAGAAGAAACGTAAAGTTGAATCAGGCCGAATTTACTGATATGGGCTCACTAAGTAAAGAGTCTGCATCTATTGTTGCAGCTCGGGGAGTTAGAAAGGGTTCTAACAGTCTGTTTGGTTAGTTGGTTGCCTAAAACATGGACCAAAACGTGGTTCACAGTGAGTGAGTTAGAAATGCCAGACTCGCTTTGGTTTAATGTAGAGGAAGGGATTTCAAGACTTAGGGAGATTAGAATGTTTGACTGGATTTCTCATTTAAGACCTCACACATCCTGGGATGGTCCAGAGGCATACCTTTCACCATGACTGTGAGAAATGAATTCATGAGGGAACCCTGGATCCTTGAAGAGCTCTTCTCTGTAGGCCAGACCTAACAGTGGAACTGTAATCACTGAATTGGGAAACATAAATGTGATGGAAGTAATTGAATCCCCAAGTGGCAAGGGTCAAAGGGCAGCACTCAACCACCAAAGGCAGGGTGGGCGTGGTTTCCATAATGGACAGTAGTCAAAGTGGCATTCAGGACAGTCTGACTCCTGCAGACCTATGGCACTGGGTGATTAATCATGGTGTTCCTAGAAGTGAAATAGATAGGAAGGCTAATAAATTCCCACTTATCTATATAAGCAGAAAAGTTCTAGGTCAAGTGAACAAAAATCTAACATGAATCACAAAAGCAGAGTCACGACCCTCAATCAATTCCCAGCCTGAGCCAGTTTACAGAACAAGAATCTGATTCTTAGTTCCCAGGAATGAAGGGGAGGACAGACCACCTTGAGGAAGGACCCCAGTATACTGTCAAAAATTTATGCTGTTAATCTTGTTCTCAGCCATACCCAAAGGGACCTATAGCCTTTTATCAGGGTAACTATGTTTTAGGGAAAGGTAATAATCAGAACTTTTGGGGACTGCTGGACACTGGCTTTGAACTAACACTAATTCCAGAAGAACCAAAATGTCACAGTAGTCCACCAGTCAGAGAAGGGGCTGGAAGTAAGATGATCAATAGAGTTTTAGCTCAGGTCTGTCTCACAGTGGGCCCAGTGGGTATCCTGTGGTTATTTCCTGAGTTCCAGAATGCATAATTGGAATAGATGTACTCAACAACTGGCAGAATTCCCACATTGGTTCCCTGACCATAATTGGCTACTATGGTGCGAAAGGCTGAGTAGAAGTTACTAGAACTGCCTCTCCTAGGAAAATAATAAACCAAAATCAATGCCTCATTCCTGGAGGGATTGCAGAGATTAGTGCCTTCATGAAGGACTTAAAATAAGCAAGAATGAGGATTCCCACCACATCCCTATTCAACTCATTTATTTGGCCTATGACCAGCTACAGAAGAGCAACCTCCAGTTTCACAGAATTATGATTTATATTCCATAGTGGTGGTGTCCTCTCTTGGACACTAGGACCTCCAAACCCACACAGCCCAAGGTTTAAGGAGAAGAAACAATTCCTTCAGGGGATTATAAGTTAAAATGGTAATAGAAGCAATTTCCACCTCCACCTCTCAAACATGAAGAGTGTAGTGCCTGACAGATAAACAGCCTGCTCTAGAATGTTCTTTCCTCAATCTTTACATGGCCAGCTTCTTACTTATAGACTCAGCTCAAATGTGACCTCCTCAAAGAGGTCTTACATGACCACCTGTTGTCTAAAGTAATGCATTCTCCCCATGCCTACAATCACTCTATCTTATTCATGTTTTATTTCCTTCCTAGCATTTCACATGTTCTAAAATTATTTTTCATTTCCTTTTTATTCCCTCCTTCCCCAACTCCATGAACCCTGTGATTTTGTCTTATTTCTTCAGTACCTAGAACAGTGCCTGATATATAGAAAATGTTCCAAAAGTACTTTTGAATAGCATAAGGATTAATGACCTCCAAGAAAACAGCCAAGAGGGAACCATGTGCCAAAGTTCAAGTGTGAGCTAGAAGATTCCTAGAGAAGGAATCCTTTTGCTACAAGGGGGAACTCAAAAGTATATTTCTAGAACTGACAAGAGCATTCTAGAATATTCTGTAATGATTTGTACTCTTTATCTTAAAGTGATAATAATAGTGTATGGATTTAGAAGGGAAATCTTTAAGCCTAATAGTTTGATTTAATTATGGGGGCAAAATGAAAATATTGATTTTTGAGAGAAAGAGCTCTAGAAGTGACCCATATTGCCCCCATTAAAAGAGGCAAAATGCGGTTTGGAATGTGTAGTTTGAGAAGGACTTGCTTGCATTGTGAGGACTGTGAAGAAATCTGTGAGATCTGTGAGAAAGACTGTGTCTTATTCCTCCATATCATGTCATCACCCAGAAAAGCTCCCGGCAATAAGGATGGGAGGTGGAAGGGTTGGAGGAACTTTGTGAAATGCTTTAGCGTCCACAACACAGTGAAGTCAGGTCACACCCAGAAACAAGGAGGAACTTTGTGAAATGCTTTAGCATCCACAACACAGTGAAGTCAGGTCACACCCAGAAACAAACTGCCACCATGGAAAATGCACCATCTGAGATGCCTTGCATTTCCTAGGAGGAAAGTGACAAACCACAATGCTGTAACTTCTCACCCATTTGACCAAACAATCCCAATCCTCTTGTGTTTGTCTGAGGCACAGAGTGGGCATGTCTGTTCCCCATTACTAACTTATTGATCTGGACTTAAGAACAATTTAGGAATAGGGACCGTGGCCCACATCACATCAGTCACAGATAACAAACCACACACAACAAGTACCCTAGTTTATAAATAATAGGCCCTCCAAGAACGCATGTGACATCCCGAGTGCTGGATGGTACTTCTGAAAGCTCTCAGAGAGCTGAAAATCACACACAGGCAAGCAAGTCCCTGCTGAATACACATTTAAGGAGCTGTGCATGCATTGTTTATTCCAGCAACTTTATGGAATAAATTACACACAACAAATTAGTTTCAGATGGTAGGATATGAATAGCTGATATGCAGTATAAAGGAAAGTGAACTCCAACTTTTGACCCAACTACTTCCCATCTCAAGCATCTCAGACTCAGAATCCAAATGCAATCCATTTTTGAAAATGCAATGGAGATCAGAAAGTTGATAAGTGGTGAGGATTAGAGATTTCAAAAAGCAACTTATGAGTACTATTAACTCGTTATATTGTCCCTATGATTTTTGGTTGTTCATGTATGTGGAAACCATGGGTAAAACTGAACCCATCCTTTCTCCTTCCTTTCGTTATGCACACAATCAAAAATAAATATTTTCCTGACATTTCCTACCTGAACAGAAATTTCATAATAAATTAAACCCAACACACATTTAAAAATCTCACTGCATAACACTCTGGGACAATCACTTATGTTCCTAAAAGAGACATAATGTCTTTTTTCCTCCCTACCAATCTTTTTTTTTTTAAATTAACATTGTAAAATTGACTTCTTTTGGTGTACAGTTCTATGAATTTTTACTACATGTATAGTCATGGAACCATCACTACAATCAGGGTTACAGAATAATTTTCACACACACCCAAATTCTCTGGTGCTACTACTTTATAATCCTCTACCTACCTTTAACCACTGGCAAACCACTGGCGTGTTCTCTATCACTATGGTTTTATCTTTTTAAGAATGTCAAGAATATAACCCTTGTCATGTAACTTTTCACTCAGCAAAATGCCTTTGAGATTCATCCAAATTGTTGCCTGCCTTAATAGCTTGTTCCTTTTCCTTGCTGAGTAGTATTCCATTGCGTGAATGTGTCACAGTTTGTTTATCTTTTCACCCATTGAAGGATACTTGAGTTATTTCCAGTTTGTTGCAATTATGAATAGAGCTGCTATAAACATTTGTGTACACGTTTTGTTGGGAATGTAAATTTTCATTTCTCTTGGGTAAAAATCTAGGAATAGGATTACTGGGTCACATGGTACATGTATGTTTAACAGTATAAGAAACTGCCAAACTTTTCCCAGATGGCTGTATATAATGTTTTTTCATAAGTAAAATAATAAAAACCATTAAAAGTGACCCCTTGATAGCTTAATCACTCATGTTTAGGTGATTCCAATAATGTTATTCATCATGATGAAATATTGCCCCTAAAATAATCAGAAGCATTTGATTTCATTTTTTTTCTTTTCACTTTTAAAGCTTAATCAAGTCTTTAATATTGTAACATTATTTTTAAAAGAAAGTTACATGCTTGACAATTGTAGAAATGTAAAGCCTAAAGAATCTACTTACAAATGAGGAAACTTTAATGAGAGAGAAAGAACCAGGGGAAGTTTTTATCACAGCTAAGTTTGAGCAATTTAGCCCAGTGTCATATACATCAAGTCTAATTTTCAATTCATAAAGAAGCCTCCCCCTCCCTTCCTCCAAAAACTTCCACCCCAAGGCTAATTACAGAAGAAAACAGAACATGAGTACCAGCCAGAAAAGATTCACAGTTGCCACTCTTCAGTTGCTACTTTAGTGGGAAACACATGTGCAAGATACCACCCAGGAGACAACTGACCAGTGTGTTCTGTAAAAATGAACATCACCAGAAAATAAGCCATAGGAGATGGCTTACTCTCTTGGACAGGCTGAGCCCAGAAAGAGGGTTGATAGTGTTTTTGTTCTTATATAAGTATGTGCTCGTCCAAAGATGAGATGCTGGGACAGAAAAATAATCTGTAGCAATAATATTGAAGGCAATGATGTGAATTAGCCCTCACTACTTATCATCTCACCTACATGCCCTGAAATCAGCTTACAATCACATTTGCAAAGTTAACATAAGAAGAAATCCTACAACACAATTGGAAGAAAGGGCATAGTGATGAAAGTAAATAATAATGCTAAAACTCATTAGCTGTCTCCTACTACAGGTAGCCAACACTGTTCCAAGTGCCGTACACACAGCATCTCATTATATCCCTAATTTACCAGGTAAGGATGAACTCCACTGTGTTAGCTCAGGTTGCCATAACAAAGTATGTAGACGGGGTAGCTTAAACAACAGAAATTTATTTCTCACAGTTCTGGAGAAGAATGTGATCAAAGTGCCAACCAGTTAGGTTCTTGGTGAGGGTTCTCTCCCTGGCTTGCAGAGGCCACCTTCTAGCTGTGTCCTCACATGGTGGAGAGAGAGAGCAAGCAAGCTCTCTGGTCTCTTCTTGTAAGGAGACTAATCCCATCGTGAGACCCCCACCCTCATGACCTCATGAAAACCTAATTTCCTTCCAAAGGCCTGTCTCCGAATACCATACATTGGGGGTTAGGGCTTCAACATATGAATCTGGGGGAACACAATTCAGACAATAGCATCCACTTTACAAATAAATGATGTTTTGAGAGGTTATGGAGTTTACAACGGATCATTCAGTCAACAATCAGCAGAGCTTGAACTTGAGTCCCAGGGCTGTCTGACTCTAGGGAATAATATCTACTATTTTTTGACTGCCCACTAAGGGCTGGGTACCTCTACACAGTATCTCTAATCTTCACAGAAAACTTTCCAAGTCAATATTCTTCCCATTTATAGTTGGGGAATCTCTGGCCCAACTCTGGAACCGTTTGAACTTAATTTACTGCACCTAATGTATCCTAGTGGTTCTAAAAGTATGGTCCTCAGACCAGCATCATCACCTTCTTCACTTGGAAACTTGTTAGAAATGCAAATTCTTGGGCCAAGCTACATACCTACCAAATTAGAAACTCTGGGTGTGGTGTCCACAATCCATGTTTAACAAGCCTTTAGATGATTCTGATCCATGCTAAAATTTGAGAACCATTTGTTCCATAAATTTATTGGAATAATTACTACATTCAACACTCAATAACAAGTGGTATATCCACTTGTTTTTGGTGCTAAAGCCTGTGGCCTTTTGCTGTACTGTACTGCCCCATCCCAACTTCACCAAGGGAAGATGTTGGGGATGAAGCATATTTTAAATGAACTGTGATTGTAGAGCACAATTCTGAATTCTATTTGGCCACTATAATGCCGATCAGTTCTCCTACCTACAGTAAGGTCATACAGAGAAATGTCCGAAGAACAGTCCCTGAGAATTGACAATGGTGGTTTCCACTGATCAGAAAACACCTGTAGTATGAATTAGAAAACCAAGCTTTGTGAAATTGTTTTTTAGGCCTGACAATTTTGTGTCCCATTTAGTGAAAATGAGAAATAATCTAGAATGGAACAAAGCAGTTCTTTAAAAAAGTGAATTCCATTCCCTTTTGATTTATTTTTAAAAATCATATTTAATCATCTAATCAATCACTGCTTTATCTACATATAGTTGCTGTACAGTTATACCATTTTCCCCTCCAAGGAACAAGACCATATTACATCCCATTTTGGAAGTCTGGACAATTCACAAGAAAGGATAGAAGTCTGCCCATAATGGAAATGGCTAATTTTTGGAGAGTGGTGAATGAAGGTGCTTGATCTCATACCAAGGGCCTTTTAAAATCATTTGCAAAATCAAAGCACTTCAAAAAAGGTTATTTCCAATGCAAACATGATCATCCGCTGTGATCAATATCACCTCTAAAGCCTTTTATTAATATTAACAATATTAATGAACATGTGCTAGTCACTGCTCTAAGCATTTTATATGCTGTAAAACTCATTTAGCCCGTGTCGTGCAACTACTGAGCCCGTGCACTCTAGAGCCGGAGCGCCACAGCTAGAGAGAAGCCCGCATGCCACAACAAAAGATTCCATATGCCACAACTGGCCCAATGCAGCCAGATAAATATTAAAAAAAACCCAACTCATTTAATCATCACAAACATTTGAGGTAGGTTCTAGGATTGTTTCCATTTCACAGATGAGGAAATTGAGACTCAGAAAGGTTAAGTAATTTGCCAGAGCTCCTTCGGTCCGAAAATAACAATACTCTAGAGTAGGCTTATTGAAAAGTACTTGCTGGACACTCATTCAGACACGAACCTTTGGCTCTGGATGGATGGGTTCAGTGTTGCTCTGAATCTGGATTAGTTCCAAAGGTCCATCTGTGAGCCTGCCTGACCCTTGGCCTTGGCACTCCATCTGGATAGAATAAAGCAGAGCAGCAAAGTGATGACACGGTAGACCTGACAATACCCTCCACCTAGTGAGAGACAGAGGTCAAAGTGATAAAGGGACAGAGTGGGAACTGTACTTCTACTTGCCTGTTTGGTTTCCACTTGGTTCTTGAAAACAGACCTATTAATCATTTAGTTTGTGGTTTTGATACTTTCACTGATTCCTAACACATTTGAGTCAATGAGGCAAGGATAGCAAGATCTATGGACATTCAAACTTCTCACGTGGAAGAGGCATTAAAATCCTTTAAAAACACATCACCAGCCAGAAGAAAGATTTTTATAATTTTCAGCTTCAGAGTTGTAGATGGTTGTGACTTAAGCCCAAATTGGGAAAGACTTTATGTGATTTATAATAGCAGTTACTCTTCTAAGGAAACTTCTCATACTCTATTCCATCTACCAAAAACAAAAGCTGTTTTCAGCAGAAAACAGCATGTTGAGGTGGAAAAGGCTTTCCAAAGAAACTGTTGTGTGTAATTTTTGATTCTGTCCTAATTTGGGAAGTTCATCTGAGCCTAAGATCATTTTGTGCAGCTGACAGGACATTTGTTCAATGGCTTTTGCCTTGCTTACCACCTGCTCTCTTTATCTCTACAGATTTCCCACTCACTCTTTTTTCTCTTCTTTCTTCCTTCTCCTCACACACACCTCCACTCCTTCCATCCAGTCTGGTTCTATTCACTTACATCTTAAAGGACACTATTAAGAAAGAGGGCAAAGGTTTTATAACATTTGGTGGGCTTTTAGTGAAGTAATTAAGGTCCTATGCTGGCCTGGCTAGACTTGTCACATGTCATGTCCGACTCCCCAAAACTGTGTAGATTGAGAAACTTCCATATTGAGTCCCTCTTTCATACCTTTATAAACACTTGAATTCATTGAATATGCTGGGAGCTTCAGATAGAGCAGACACCCAGTCTCTGCCCTCAAGGAGCTCAGGCTTGCCTGGAGGGTGAAGTAGAGGGTGGGTAGTAGGTTTGTGGGTAACAAAACTCTCACTGGTTAATCTTGACCCAAGTTCATTCATTTAGGAGGCAATATCCCTTAAATCTCTTTATGAAAGAGATCCTGTCAGGCATCAAATTCACAGCAAATCTCCCTGGGTCAAGCATGGAAAGCTTTCTGGTACAACAATGGGATTTGGAATCAGATCCACTTAAGTCCAAATCCTAACTCTGCCTTGGACAAGTGAATCTCATAGAGTCTCAGTTCTCTCTACTGTAAAATGAGAAAAAACCTGCTCAAGAGCCTACCTGAGTATTAAACTGAGAAAATGTCATACAAAGAATCTGGCATAATTCCTGGTACACAGGAAGTGCTCAATAAAGGTTTGTTTCCTTTTTTTTTTTCCTTCTCCCTCCCCAGGCCTCATAGGAAGAGGGTGCAGCCTCCTAATGAGAGGACACGAAAGAGGCTCTAATAATATTAAACACTTCAATATAACCTACTACATTCCAAGCACTATTACATAGTTTAACTCATTCAATTCTTCCCTCAAACCCTATAAGTACTGTTATTATCATCTCCATTTCATAGATGAGGAAACCTAGGGACAGAGTTGCCAAGTAACTTGCCAAGATCACACAGGTAGTATGTGGTGGGACTGTGATTTCTCCCAGGTTATCTAGCTCTTATTCATCACCCAACTAAGAGGCAAATCAACAAAGAGGCGCTAATCTCAGCTGGAATCAGAGTATACAAACTGCACTCCTCAGTTAACAAGCTCTGCTTGGTTTGCATGGTGGTGTAAAAATCAGACTTCACATTGAAGCCTATATTTCTGACTTCTCTCAAAAAAATTTGGGAGATCCTGGCAATATACAGCCCATATTTTCAACGAAACAAGCTGCTGACTGGTGACTACTCTCTGGACTGAGCACATGTTCTCCAATTCACCACAGTTGCCAGTGCTCACAGTTGTATTAGGTGGACCGTGCTTCGCTTTTTACCTGCACATGCATTTGAGTTTGTGATCCAGAATTAGGCAGTGCTCTAAACATAGAGACAGAAAGACAGAAGAACTACATTCCATAAAGACAGAAGAACTACATTCAATAATGTACACCCAATCACTGAAATGTTTGAATGACAGGAAAAAACAAATGCATGTAGGAAACAGGTCTGAGTAAAAAGCAATCAACAACCGGGTTCAAATCACAATCACTTGCTTATGCTTAGACAAGCCTTTGAGCCATACATGCAGGAATTGTAAACACCAGCTATTCTTCTCCACATCCCCATACCTAAACAAAAAGCCAAAAAAACAGGTTTCCTTATAGGTCATAGGGCTAAGATCCATTTGCCTTTACTATTAAAAACATCCTTCTTTGTTTGGCATAGCTAGGAGAGGTAGTTTAAATTTTCATGTACTGCTTAACCCAAATAATACCATCTAAACTATTTTTTCTCTTCTTTTAACTCTTTAGGCCTTTCTGATTGGCATGATCTCAGAGAACAGATAAATAGTAAAATTCTTCTAGAAACCTGGAAAATGTAGGGAGGGGAAGGCATGGAGCCTTCTCTGGATAAGCTTATGAGAGAAGAGAAATATCTCAATTTACAAGTAAAGAAACTGAGGTGAAAATGTTATCCTAGACCACAGAGCCAACTGCCCAGCATGTTCTGAACCCAGTCTGTGTTCTTTCCAAGACTTCACACTACCTTCCTCAGAGCCTATCTACCTGAAAATAATGTTTAAAGAAGTAATCTATGGTATCACTATTTGTACCAAAATGGTATCACACACCCTGTATTTAAGTCTTCATAACAGATATATCTTTGGTCAGGAGGGAGCTCTAATATTATTTATCAATGACCCTGCCTTTGTAACATCTGTATTGTTTTCTGTTTTACCTTTTCAGTTTTTTTAAACTGAGAACAGAAAAAGCCTCATCTTTTTAACAGTTTATGAACATTTTATTTTATTACAAACCTGCAATAATGCTTAGTATATTTACAAATCTCTAAGTGAAATTTTTAAAACCATTTTCCTCCTCTAATCTCTCTCATCCTGCCTTCTTAGAAGTACACAAAGCATTTCAACCACTCCCAAATTCCCTCTTGTAATACCCTTAATGATTCTGAAATATTTTGTTATTCCCTAAACACCGCCCTAAAGACAAATCATTGGACTCCAGGCTCTTTGCACCGCCAAGTTGAATAGAGTTCAAATGTTCTATCTAACCAAACTCCAACTTACAACAAAGACACATATAGTAGATGATGTGTAAGATATTCCGAAAATACCAAGGCAACAGGAAAAAAATCTGTGTCATCAAGAGGTCCTCCCAGAACTCCTTGTAATCTGGAATAAGCATTTTTATCAAGATCCTGTAAGCTGATCATTACACACATGTGTATATCTGTATAACTAATAAGTCAACTTTCATTTTAGTAATGTATAGCTTACGATTTCTCACATCCAAAACAACTAATATTTCAAAATTTATGATTGTTTCTCTACTTTAGATGTCAGAGCATGCACAAAGACTTGAAGAAAAAACAAAACAAGGAAAACAATCTTAGCCTGATAAAATTAAAATTTAAAATAAAATTAGAAATTATTTAAAATATATTCTTTCTTTTTGAATTGACCCTTCCAAAGCATGGTATGAAACGGAGCACAAATAAGGCAGTTACCAAAAAGATATAGGACCTATTAGGATTTCCTTTTAGGTTAAAAAAAAATGGCTCATGGAAGAACAGTTTTCAAAATGACCAAAGCATAGCCAGGCACCTCTTCCACTGGAAGCTTCACCAAAAGGCACACTCCCTTGACCTTGAAATTTTGATTCCAGACCCAGGTCTTGTCCAAGTTTTCTGGGAGTTTTGCTCAGCTTCAAGCCCATCCCACCTAGAAGATCTTTGGAGATATTCAAAGTTTAAGGTAAGTTCCCCTTGTTATTTTCAGAATCATAAGAACATAAAAGTAAACTATATAAAGCCACATAAAAATGAATGAATTTAATTTTTTCCAAATTATAAGCACCTTGAAGACAAGGATTCTCCTTCTCTCTATTAATATTGCATTACTTGCACCTGGAATAATGCGCAGCACATAGCAGATAGTTAATAAATTCAGTACTTGTATGAATGGGACACTTCTATAAATATCGCTATCACCCTGCAATTTTCAAAGTTTCCATCACACAATTCCCCTAATGGCTCTTTATTTCACTAATCATAAAACCACATAATCAGAAAGGAAATAAATCCCAGATACCAAAGAGCAGTTTGCCTCTCCATCAGCTCACTTATTTATAGAGTTTTAGAGCTAAAAGGGATATTGGAAGTTGCCTTTGAACTCTCTGATTTTACATTGGAAGAAACTGAAGTTTAAGCTCTCAAGTTAAGTGGTTTAGCCTTGATCATCCAGCTGAGAAGTACCAAAGCGCTTCCTGTTATTTCCTGTATCAGCCTCTGCTGTTAATTCCCATCACTTCCCCCTCAAAAAAGTATTTGTAGACTTAAGGATATCATCTTTAAAATTCTCCCAGAAATCTCATGTGGCTTCCCTTGGGGTATGGTGGAAAGAGGACACAGTTTTAATATAATCTACCAATAGCTGGGGGTTTTGCTCAACTGAAAAGTATGTGTTGACTAACTTGACGGGTCTTGTTGTGGTTAGCGGGGAAGCGGGGAGGTCTTTGAGCCCATCTGAAAACTTGAAATGTTTTATTACTCTTACATTATTTCATGTATAGCTAGGGGGGGTGGGGGTAGCATGGGGTGCAATAACATTGTTTCCTGAAAGTATTGAGACAGAGGCAAAAACCTCCAATCTGACCACAAGAGGGCAGCTACAACATTTTCTCCTTGATCTTTGCGGTTCTAAACCATGACAAACTGGGCATTTTAGTGCTCAGCCTGCCATAGAATCACTGATAGCACCTTTCAACTGAATTCTCAATATGTCACAATTCTCTCATTGTGTTTCTTGGGACTTTTTTGTTTTGTTTTTAAACAGATTATTTTCCAACTTCTTTCCAGATCTAGAGAGCCCTCTTTTAGAGCTCTGTGCCAAGATTACCATCTACAAAGATCTTTGGAGACCAGTAAATCATTAAGCTAATTTGGAAACCCACAGAAAATGTTTTATTTTAATTATGTTTGACCCCAGATAAAAATAAAACCAGTAATGATCATTTGATTCCACCACACTTAACAAAGCTTATTCTAAGTGCTTTAAAGGATTTGCCAAATATTTGCTCATCTCATAGCCTTCATTCGTCATTCCCATTTCATGATATCCTGAAATTTTTCAAGTCAAAATTTATTGTGGAATTTTATCACTGAGCTAAAAACAGTGGGAGGTCTGCAAACAAAAAAGCAGGGATTAGTGATAGCTAAATTCCATATTCTTACAGTTCTACAAAAACACAAAATCAAATTTATTTCATTTTCTCAGTGAATAGAGTTGAGAGTTAATTTGAAAAGTAAATGCTAGGTTTTGTGTGTGTATGTGTGTGTGTGTGTGCACGTGTGTATACGTGTGTGTATGTACTCATTAATACTTATTGATAGCTAGTTTGGATATTTACCAATTTTTTATTTTGTAGTTTTTGAAGTATATAGAGATGTATTTCCTTCAAGCTTTTCTTGGAGCCTACCTTAACCATCATATTTTAAATTGCAACCTCTCCCCACCCCTCACATATCCCATCCCCATTCCCTGCTGCATTTTTCTCTATAGCATTTATCAATATATGGCATACTTTCTATTTTATCTGGTTTCTGTGAGTCTCCTGCGCAAGCACCCCCTCCCCAACTAGACCAAAAGCCCTATGACAAAGGGAATTTTGCCTGTTCTGTTTACCGCCATGTTTCCAAGGCTTAGAATGGTAACTTAGCCCATTGTGGGAACTCAATTTGGCAACATGGTGAAATCACAAAAATTGGAGCATTTTTACTAGAAACTGATACTTTTACATCTCTGGTATTGCTAATTTACTTTAGTAATTTAAGGAGATCTCCTTAAAATAGATAATAACGCTCTTAATTCAAAGTGAAGCATATTTCTTAAAGCAAGTATCTTAAACAATACTTGAGTTCATGATTATTGCTGAGAGTATCCTCCTGAATGCTCAGACCCAGATAGGCCCTGTTTCCCAGAAGTCAATCAAAACTGGACTGAATTCTCAGTGAACATGGTCCTCCAAGAGTTTTGTCACGGCATCACATGAGCAAATCAGTGGCATAAGGGAAAGAGCAGTGACTTAGCGATAAGAAGCAGTGACTTAGCTACTAGCTAACCAGGAGTGAGATGATCCATTTAAAGTGTTAGTGCCTTAATGTACTTATCCAAAATATGGGTATACCACCCTGGCCTATATCAGAGAATTTGGGGATCCCATGAAATAGTGAAATGTGAAAATATTTTGGTAAGTATGGAGTATTTTTCAAGTACAAGGTGTTATTAAAATCAGTGTTTCTTGTTCTCTGCTCTGCAGTGCCATTTGGTATAGCCAATCAACTATATTTAATGGTTTCATGGACAGTTGTAGGCTAGATACAGTTCTATCAGTTTAAGAGATGTTTGTCAGGCCCTACTTGGTACCATTCTGTCTCTAGGATAAATCCTGATTGGAAACAGAAGGCATTTAAAGGTACTCTAGCCCCATAACAAGGAATTCACATCATGTCCCAGTATTTAGTCCGGCCCTGTCATGTGCCCCAATGCTGGTAACTAGGTCCTTCCTTCTTTTCCTACATAATCTAACCAAGAATATTCACCTCCTCTTGGGAGCATTTTCACATAGGTATTTGCCTTAGTCCATTCAGGCTGCTGTAACAGAATACTTCAGGTGGCTCATAAACAACAAAAATTCATTTCTCACAGTTCTGGAGGCTGGGAAGCCCAAGATCGAAGTGTTAGAAGATTTAGTGTTTGGTGAGGACCTGCTTCCTGGCTCATAGATGGCTGTCTTTTCACTGTGTCCTCACATGGGATCTCTTTTATAAGGACACTAATCCCATTCATGAGGGCTCCACCCCCACAACCTAAGCCCCTCTCAAAGGCTCTACCTCCAAATACTGCCACATTGGGGATGAGGTTTCAACATAGTAATTTGGGGGTATACAAGTATTCAGTCTATAGCAATATTCAATAAATATTTGCAGAACAAATGAATAATAAATGGCCAGTGTCCCCCTAGTTTTGAACTTTGCTGGGCTCTTGCCAGTATTTCCTTCATATATATATATATATATATATACCTCTTACCTGCTAACAAATTCACTGATGCTGGCTGACCAGTCAGCAGTCTACACTGCTGAGGATCACCTCTTCCTCAGTTCTTACCACTACAGTTGACCCTTGAACAATATGGGAATGTTAGGGGTGCTGACCCTCCACACAGTTCAAAATCCACATAAAACTTTATAGTCTCCCCTCCCCCACCCTCCACAGTGTCTCCAGTTCCAAATCCTCATATTCAACCAACCTCGGATCATGTAGTACTGCAGTACTATTTGGTATTGAAAAAAATCCGCAAATAAATGTAACTGCGCAGTTCAAACCCATGTTGTTCAAGGGTCAGCTCTGTATTCAGCCACTCTGGGGACTTTCCACTTATTCCATTAGACTCTGTAAAGCCAGCTGCTTGCCTGATCTGTTCTTGGTTGCCATACCCAGTGGATATCATGTCCTACTTGCCACTCTGTTTTCCTCAGGACATCTTCAGAGGCTGCCCCACTTTGTTCCTGTTCCAGCCCATGGCTTATCCGAACGGCACAGCCCAGGTTAACTGAAAGGACGCTATTTAGCAAAGCCCTGAGAGCACACAAAACAGTGCAAGCAATCCCCAGCTTCAAGAAATGTTATGTTCCTAAGGTTTGTTTGTAAATAGGTTCTCTAGCACTTGGGAATGTATTTCCCAAGTCATCACAAACAACACATCTATATATTTTAAGAGTCATTCCTTCAAAAATATTCATTGAGTATCTCCCTGCTTTGCACTAGTCACTATTCTTGACACAGGGGAAATGAAGAGAGATGAGACTCAGTCTCTTTCCTCCAGAAGTTCACAGAGTAACAAAGGAGACAGTGGCAGAAACAAATAATGTATATACAAAGTAGCATGTGTAAAAATAGAGGACTGTCCACAGTCCTCTATAGCAAGAACAAGAAAGAAGAGGTGATCTCTCTGCCTGGGTGGATCAGGAAGGTTCCACAAAGAGACATTCCTGCTGAGGCCGGAAGAATGAGGAAGTGTGCACCAGGCAGATGAGTGGAGAAGGGTGTTCCTGGAATGTGATTGTCAGGCTGCCAGACCAACACCCAGGCATTAATTTAACCCCTCATGTGGATCTGCCAATGCTGCAGCACTGTCAGAGACAGAAAAGGAATAGGTTTTTGCAGGCTAGTCTGGGAAAACTTGTTTCTGTTGGGAGATCAGTTCTAAAACCTTCAGTAAGACAGAATTGGCTCTGGGCTCATGCGCACGCACGTGCACGCGCACGCGCACACACACACCACCACCACCACCACCTCCACCACTACTACCACTCATCATCTGGGGAAAAGAAGAAAAGCAATTCAGTGACAGGAGGAGCAATTCTTGCGCTTTCGCTTTCTTGCAAAACATTAGCTGATCGCGTGAATGCAAGGTCATCAGTAAGCTTGTAAGGTACTGCACATACTAGACAAGTCCACACCCTGAGGAGCTTAACAACTAGCTGTACATAGGCAAGACTCGTGCATATAAAGTAAGTAAAAGCCCAAGGCAGTAGCTGCCAAAAGAATGACGCATGCTATAAGCACTATACTCCTAGTCATTGCTGCTTTCTTCAGAGAATAATTCAGTCTAGTTCAACAAGTGTTTTACATTAAATGCCCACTACAGGTCTGTTGATGATGTAAGGCTGCATTCTGAATTTCTCAGGGCAGCATCGACCAAGTTCTGTAAACGCAAATAAGTTTTCCTCCCAAAAGTATTAAGTCAACTCTGGAAAGACTCTGGGGGTGCCTAATTAATAGGAATTCTGTTTTACTCAATACGGGAAACACATCAACACTGAATAGGTATGAGAAAGAATTTCCCGCCAGTGGGAACCGTCCGAATTAGAAAGAACTGCCTTGGGAGGTAATAAGTTTCCCGTCAGCCTAGATAATTACTTGGCAGTGATTTTGCAGGGGTGACTCAAGAATTCAATGACCAATAGGCTCCCTTCCAATCCTGTGATTGTGTGAACTTCTGCAGCTCCCACTTGATAGCACAATAGAGGAATCTGGGAACCCACACTGCAGAACTGTCACAGTACTACAGATTAGCCACGACTTAGGCTCATTCAGATACCAGAGCCCCTGTCAGAATGGGTGGTGAGGAAACAGAGAGAATGAGAACATACAACTTCCACCAAAAGCCTGACCAAACTCCTGGGGTCAGAGTGTCTGGGAGAGTCTCAGAATGCCAGAATCCATTAACTCTCAAAGGAGATCACGGCTATGAGACAAGGAGCACCCCAAGACATAGACTAACTAAAAAACTAAAAATGTAGCCCCTTGAAGAAGACCTATGTAGGATTCTAGAGTATTTTGAAAAGCTCATCTGATGAGGGCTCTCCAGGTCCCCAAATCTGAGGGGCCCTCCTGCAACATTAAGATGTTAAAATTCCTTTGTCCAAGAAAAGAGCATCTCCAAAGTGAAATAAGCAGGGAGTAGACACAGCAGAGTTATACAGGCCTCCTGTGTAAATATGTAGTTGCAGGATGGTGATCGTAAAAGAGAAGCAACAGCATGAGGGTCCTGGACAACAAAGGAACAAGCTGTTTAAAATCCTGGTGTCACATGGCACATCAGAACAAATTGCAAAGGATGTAATCCACTGAGTTCCAGGTTTCCTGTATCTAAAATAAGGCAACTGCTTCGATGCAGGCATGTTGGCTAACGTACTATCAAGTAAGAGAAAGAGCCATGTTTGGATCCTTATTTAACCAATTCCAGGCTCTGTCACTGAGACAGTATAACTCCTGTGAGCTTCAGAAAGGAGGGGACTAAATTAGAAATTTTTCACAAGGTCCCTTCCAACTCTAAGATCTAGAATCCCAATGCACAAAGGAGAACATATTATGACAGAAGAAAACACTTATCAAACAGTTCATCACAAAATGTTCTGGAAGAAACAGAATTAAAGCAAAAAACCTTTAATTCAGGAATTTGCATCTGTGACTTTTTTTTCCTTTTGGACTAAATTGTGGTTTAAATGGCTAAGCCAAATGAATGGAAGCGAAACCAAAACACCACACACCAGCAGCATTCTTATTTTTGTGGGGAAAGAAAGCAAATATGTGCTATTTGATCATGTAGGAAAGCTCAATCTATAAAGCGTCCACAGACAAAGTTCCATTAAATCAATAGGGGTTCTGCCCAGTGCCCAGGGAAACCCATCAAGAGGAGCCAAAACATTTCTTTTTTTCAAAAAGCTATCAACTTAACATTACAAATCATTTGCTGTTCTCAGGAGAATTGCCTAGTATTGCAAAACTTGATAATTACTGATTCATGACTGATTTAGGAAAAACATCGGCTTAAGTAATCAGGCCAGAGTACTGCTGCTGACCGCAATGCTGGCAGGAAACCTATCCTTTCTTTCATCATTCCTTTCATGAATGTTTAACATTCTACAAAATTTAGCTTTTAGCATATTAATAGTGGTTGGATTCTTCCAAAAGTTGGGAATACAGAACATAATAATTAGGTGCTATCAAGCACCTATATTTTCTCTGAATTTTATTCAAGTGTCACTAACCAGAAACCGAGGAAGTTATGAGAAAATGATTTCAGAAATCAGACTTGGTAAGATATGGATGGTTTTCTGTAACATATCAGATCTCAGACTCTTTGAAAGGACTCTACAAACACATAAACATCTCTTCTATAAACTTACAGTATGTTCTACATAAACTAGCAGGAAGAATTTAATTAATGTTTTGAGCCGACCCACACACCACAAACAACACATACCTACGTTAGGGTAACACATGCTTCTCTCATATAAGCTTTGCTAAACAAGCACTTCATTTGGCAAGCAGATAAGAAACACATCAGAGTATATTCATCTGTACATGCCTCTGGGAAGATGTTTTCTATAAGGATAAGTGAATCTCATATCTGCAGATAGAAAGTTATTCCCTCTCTGCTGGAATTGTTTTTCTGCTTAAAATTAAGAAATTAAGAATATTTTCTTTTCTGCAAAGGAATTACAGAGGAATTCAAGCCAAAATACTGTCCTACAGATTGAAAAAGACTGCTTCTAAAACCATATCAAATTTTCTTTTCAGATCTTTCCTTTTCTGAGATTCTCCTTTCCAAGTAAACATGCTTTTGTTAGTGAAAGGCAAACCCTTGTCATCAACTTAGTTTCTACTATCAGTCCCTAAATGCACATATCACTAAAATATCTGAATTATAAGTCTAGTCAGTAAGACACATCATTGGTGTTCTTAGAGGGAAAAAGTCTAGTATTTAAAAAGCAGAAAATTCAAGTAAACATTTTAGCAGAGCTGTGGTAAATTAGTACCCTTATAGATTGCTGGTGTACAAATTGGTAGAACTCTGTTACAAGCAACTTGACAATATATATTAAGGTTTTAAATGTTTATACCCTGGATCCAAAAAGTCCATTTGGGAAATGTATCATTAAGAAAAAAAATTAAGACTAAAATAAAGCTTCATGCACAAAGATATTTACTATCATTTATAACAGAAAAGCATAGAAACAACTTATATGTCAAACATATAGGAAAATGGTTAAGGAAAAATTAATATAACCTCTCAACAGAACACTATGCAATCCATGATAAATATTTATGAGGATTGGTAATAACATGAAAATGCTTATATTAAATTTAATAAAAGACAAACATATTATATATTATAGATAGACAAATATTAAACATTTGCTTTTAGCTATGCTTATAAAAATAAACAATAAATCCCTACAGGTAAAAAAAGATGAAAGGTAATACTGGGTAAATTTTTTTTCACCCTTCTCCTTTTACATATTTTCCAAATTTTCTTCAATGAGCTCCTTAAGGAAACATTTTAAATAAAATAAGAGAAATTCTAAGCAGACACAGATTAGAATTGACGCTCAGTACTCCTGATCAAAATTAGGTTAGGCCTGAGAGAGGTCAGAGGTAAAGAAGAGATTTTTATGGCATTAATGTTTTGAATTAATTCATTCAATGAATAGGTATATAAACTGACTGTGGGAGGAAGGAAGACAATCCTAGAAATCATAGTTAAACCAAAAGAATCATCTAGTCCACATTGTGCAGCAGCAGGAAGAATGAATCCTGGGGAGACTGAGATGTAATTTAAGAACTGGAATAATAGAACAGCAGAGAATTCATAGGAAGAGAAACTTTCAACAAGGCAGAGAAGATCAGAAATGTTGATGCTACAGAGATGCAGTGAGGTCAAGGAAAACAAGGAGAGGGGAAAAGACCCTGGATTTAACGAGTTAAAGGCTAACTGAGAAACTAAGGAGAGAAATCAAATTCCAGAGAATGAGTGGTGAGGAAAAGGAGGCAGTGGTGCAAAGGGAGGTGAGAAGGGGCAGCAGATTAGACCCAGGGCCATTTGTTTTGTCCTTTACATAATAGGGGAGACCAGTGTGAGTTTGGAGGCAAGGTGGGGAAAGGCTGACCATGAGAGACAGAAGATTCAAAGCACTGAAATAGTCCAGACCCATCCTACCCCTTGTCTGTCCTCAGTGGTCAGAGGCTGCCTACAGACCTGCGTCTGGCACAGAAGTGCACCTCAAACTGGTTCTAAGTACCTCTGGGACCCTATCTCTAAACAATCCCTTGACATAAATCGTCTCTCCTAATCAAACCATGCTTGTGCTACTTCACGCCTGTGCTCACATGACTGCTTCCTCCCCTGAGACTATTCCTTCTCTGCCTCATTCAGGGGTCCTCCTCCTCTGCTACTCGTAAATGTCAGGTTCTAGGGTCCATGCGTGGTCATTGTATTAGTCTCCAAGGACTGCCATAACCAAGTGCCACAAACTAGGTGGATTAAAACAATATAAGTATATTTCCTCACAATTCTGGAGATGAGAAGTCCAAAATCAAAATGTCATCAGGACCTTGCTATCTCTGAAGGCACTAGGGGAGGTCCTTCCTTACCTCTTCCTAGTTTCTGGTAGTTGGTGGCAATCCTTGGCATTCTTTGGTTTATATACGCATGACTCCAATCTCTGCCTTTGTCTTCACATGGATTTCTGCACTGTGTATCTGCGTTTCTGTTTTCTTAAAAGGACACCAGTCATTGGATTAGGGCCCATTCTAATCCAGTATGGCTTCATCTTAACCAATTATATCTGCAAAGACCCTATTGCCAAACAAGGTTATATTCTGAGATTCTGGGTTGACATGAATTTGCCAGGAGGGGGACCCTATTCAATCCAGTACAATCCTCATCCATTCCTCAGAGAGTGGCCATTCCAGTGTGCTCTCATTTACCTCCAACCCATCTACTCATTGCTCAAGACTCTACAACCTGTATCCCCGACCTCAATCTCAGCCTCACTCTCCAGGCCCATATTTCCCATTGCTCACTGGATGTGGTTGAGCATGAAATTCACAGACCCTTGAAACAAAACATGTAGACTTCCAAAAGCAAACCCATAGTGCCTCCAGTGGTTTCTGTTTTGGTTTTTTTCTTTTTTCAGTACGCGGGCCTCTCACTGCTGCGGCCTCTCCCGCTGCGGAGCACAGGCTCCGGACACGCAGGCTCAGCGGCCATGGCTCACGGGCCCAGCGGCTCCGCGGCATGTGGGATCCTTCTGGACCGGAGCACGAACCCGTGTCCCCTGCATCAGCAGGCGGACTCTCAACCACTGTGCCACCAGGGAAGCCCGGTTTCTGTTTTAATTCATGATAAATCCATCTCATCTCCCAAGTGAAAAGCTTTGGCATTTTCTTCAACTTTCTCTTCTCCCTAATCACCTCCCACTACACCTGATCAGACAATAGACCCTATGTGTTCCATCTCACAGCCCTCACTCAAATCTGGCTTCTCCTTTCCACCTTCACTGCTTAAGACCGTAACTTAGGCTCTCAACATTTCCTTAGACTATTCAGGTAACAAAAAGGTTCAACTCAGAAAAAGATTATAGAGCACCTACTATGTGATAGTGCTAAGCACATCAAGAGGGATTAAACACAACTTTGCCCTTGTGTAGCTTTCAGTCTCAGCTGGTCCCTCCACCACCAGGCTTAATGCATTTTCTTGTAAGAAACCAAAACTGATAATGTCAGGCTGTGGCTTACACCTCTCTTTTGACTCTGCTTTTCTACAAGTTAAAAAGCAAGTCCTTCTCTAGTCTTAGAAGACGTTTCACAATCTGCTACCCCATGTGCCACACCCCTCACTCCCAGCCCTTTGCCACTGCCATGGTGGCTTCTTGCTCTTTCCAGATCTGTGTCTAGGAGGAGTGCTTTCTTTGATCTAATATGCCTCTCTTCCTCTGTGCCCTGCAAGCCCCTACCTACTGTTAAAGTGCAGTCCAAATAACCCCTCCTTGCTTACGTCAGAATCCAACAGTCCCTGTGCCCCCATAGGACTTTGTTCCAATCCCTACATGAGTGCATTTACCACACTGTGTCGAAATTTATCTATTCACCTGTCTGTCTCAACACTAGACCGTGAGCACACAGAAGACCAGTGCCAGGTAGTACTTATTATCTCAATCTGAATTAATGTGATTATAAATGCACCCAGCCCTCTGCTTATCTGAATCCTACCCAAGGTTCTGGGCTTGACTCAATCCCAGCCCCTTCCCCAGAATTTTTGGGCCACTCATTCCAGGCTAGGATCGTCACCCTCCTCTGAATAGCCACACCGCTTACCTTCTGTATCACCAGCTTGGCATTTACAACATGGCGCTTTGAGCTATTAAATGTCCCTGTTTTCCTTTCCGATAGACTTCAAAGCTTCTTTTCCAAAGCTTAGCTCAATACCTTGCATTAGGGTAGGCATTTCTTAATATTTTCTGATTGGTAAATCTTTTAGCAGATGGAATTTTAGAGGAAATGAGAAGGAATAAGATCCAGGACAGGTGGTGATTTTACCTTATAGAAAGACAGAGTATATTAACTCCCATGAAACTAGAAGGATTAAGAAAGAAAATATAGGAAAATAACAGAGAAGAATACAGAAGTGCTGAATAAGAGACACTCAATCTTATAAAAAATAATCACGAAAAAATAATATACTAAGCTAAGTATGCACACACATGTTAAATGCAGCCACATAAAAACAGTTCAGAATTTACCATCTATGGGTAAAGAGATAGCAAGACTATGAATAACTTATATACAGTGGAACACATCATATACACATTTAACTTATGTAAAGTTGCCTCTACAGGCTTAATAGAAAAGAGAGGGTTAGATAAAAAGAATTTTAAAATGTGGACAATTCTGCCCACTATTCCATTACAGGAGCAAAAGATGCCGAGTCAGTCAGACCCACTTGTCATGCACCCCTCATAGTATAAGCAGCTCACAACGCTGAGACTAATTGTTGGGTTTGAAGATAAACTCGAGCCAGTTTCTTCAGTGATCTGTTTGTATAATAAAGGAAATACTAACTGTACAGAACTTGCTAAGAAAGAGAGTGTGTGTCAGTATCCAGTGTAGCAGGTATTTGTGACTATATGTACTGAAATCTATAGGTGATTTAAGAGAGTTTCAAGGATACTGACTTCACATACTTTTTACATCGTGTATTAACTTTGGCACCTAATGCCCAAGTATGATGTGACTCCTCTGCTTAAGTCAAATATTCTCTACTGATTCTTGACCCCCATTAGGAGCTCTTGTAGTACTTGCTATTTACACCACTTATTTTGATATTTAGTCATATGCTATCTTATGCCACCATTTAACTGTCGAACATTCAGATGTAAATATGATCACCTCACGAAGACTGCGAGTAAGCTGGTGAGAGTAATCACATCTTAAAGCTTTTACACCCCACAATGCATGTGGCACAGTATTAAGGAAGAAACAAAAGTGCTTAATTATTATTACTATTATTATTATTTTGTGGTATGTGGGCCTCTCACTGTTGTGGCCTCTCCCGTTGCGGAGCACAGGCTCCGGACGCGCAGGCTCAACGGCCATGGCTCACGGGCCCAGCCGCTCTGCGGCATGTGGGATCTTCCCAGACCGGGGCACGAACCTGTGTCCCCTGCATCGGCAGGCGGACTCTCAACCACTGTGCCACCAGGGAAGCCCAATTATTGAAGAGCCATTTAATCAATGTTACTTTCTCTTCAAACTCAGAGTCTAAAAGGAATAACTCAACTAAATGTGTGAGTTTCATATTCTCTATTGTGCTTTCTAGGGTACACTTATAGCTGTAAAATGACTGTCATGAGGAGAAAGGCCCTTGCTTGCCCCCAAATTATTCATTAAATGATTTGACTGTTATATATTCAATTGAGAAGGCTTGGAGAGACCAGTATAAAGGGGAATAAAGAAAACTATTATCATCAGCATTTTTTCTAGAAAGATAATAAAAAGTCATTTTGGGAAAGAGGGCTGCCTTTATTAGTGGCCTGGGAGAGAACATCAAATCAAGCTAAGACCGACCCACTCCTTTAGAGAAAAGAGAAAACAGAGCAAAATCTCCCAGGATTAATCAACAAAATATAGATATATAAAGAGATTATCAACATTTCTTCATGTTTAACTAAACTATCATGTATCATCTCTAGTTTAAAAATAACATTTTAAAAGCAAAATGAGCCTTTTGCTACTGATTTCTAACATACTATTTCCTTAAATCCTTTCATTGTATTAATATAGCTCTGTCCACATGCAGCAAGGACTTGAAGACTGAACGATTATTGAGTGTCATGGGATTATAAAGATGAGCTATTTGGATAATTTAAACTAAAAAAATAACTCGCCTTTATCTCCAGGGTGGGTTTTGGGGCCTGGGTTATTATTCAGATAATTTGGCCAACTTACACTTCATATCACCAGAGTAGACATTCTAAATGTGCTTCCTAACACTAGAAAAGTATTTCAAACTGTTTTCAACTTGTCCCGTGATGAGGTACAAAGTTAAATATCATCCAAGTTAAAAAGTAAGTTTGCTGCTATTTTTTTTTTCTTTTTGGGGGGGCCATTTTTACTGGATTGGTCAGCTAGCTCCTTTTAACTCTTCTCAAAGTTTTTTGACATTAAAACAAATAAATTCATTCTGTTTTTTCAAGCATAAATGATATGCAATAAGCCTCAGAGAACAGAGGTTACTCATTCTGGTTATGTTTTACTTTCTTACAAACACATACTCATGCTCAATTGAACTGCCTCCAAGTGATTTTTAAGTATTAAAGGTGAACACAGCCCTCCTTTTTCAAAGGTATTTTGGGCAACTGTTGTGAAACAAAATGTAAATCATTCAAAAAAAAAAACAACTGATGTTAAATAAAAAAGCGCTAGTCAAGAAATCACCTAAAGTTTAAGTTCACATAAAAACAAACTAAAATTAATGATGGATAAGCACCTCATAACCTTGAACAGGAAAAACATTCAGAACTCTTGACAACAGGTTCAAGTTTCCTGACCTGCTGGACAACCTTCCCTTTCCACATCTTTCCGAGATTCCATCAGGTCCTGTTTTTCTCTCTACAATAAATTGTCATTTATCTAGAATGCAATGAACCAGAAGGTCAAAATAAACAGAGTGATGTTTTCCTATGCTCCATTTTCAGTTAACGTGCAGGTGTTTGTTGCATGCCTACTATGTTCCTCACACTGTTTCGTTTGCTGCGGGCATATGAAATATGTCACAAATGTTGCTTAGAATTGTGTAACTTCTCTTTTATGAGGAAAAACTAACAAGTAAACAAGCTTTCAGAAAGGTAGTCCATAAAGCAACTTGCAACATATCAAAAAGGTAATTCTGATTCCATCTCTAACTGCCTTATTCATCTATAACCACGAGGTAATAACAGTACATGCTCTGACAGCAAGACGAAAACACTCTAAAATCAGAAATCTCTAAAGAGAGTCAAGTCTTTTCCATATACTTTTAGTTGCAAATGTATTTCTATTATTTGATTTAAAAATGTGACTAGTGGGCTTCCCTGGTGGCGCAGTGGTTGAGAGTCCGCCTGCTGATGCAGGGGACACGGGTTCATGCCCCGGTCCGGGAAGATCCCACATGCCGTGGAGCAGCTGGGCCCGTGAGCCATGGCCGTTGAGCCTGCGCGTCTGGAGTCTGTGCTCCACAACGGGAGAGGCCACAACAGTGAGAGGCCCGCGTACCGCAAAAAAAAAAAAAAAAAATGTGACTAGTAATTCATATGTTCTATTAATAAAAATAACCTATTCTCTTACATTATAAATAAATGGGGATTGAAGTCTCTTCTTATCCTAAGCAAGACCCAGCATGAGATTTCAAAAGGCCAACCAATCATTGCCAAATGATTGAGATTGTGTCCATAATGCAAATCTGTGTTATTCCCACACATATCTGTAGCCATGTGAGCTATAAGCTGCAATTAGAAGTTTAATTTTACTTCTCTAGTTTGCATGGAGATGATTCTACAGATACAGGGAGTTTAATTAGAAATCATGATCTAATTTATGAAGAAGATCCTAGTACTCTTCCACAGAGGCTATGTGTACCCTCATAGTACACATCCCTGGGGAAATAAGAGAGTTCCATTTTTCCCTTCCAAATTAATGTGTGTCTGTTTCTAATTTTCTACCAGACCACCAATAATTGTGTCACAATGGGGAATTCAATATATGCAAAATTCTAACTTTAGAAAAGCAGAAAGAATACATACATGAGTACAGCAAAAATGTTTATTCCCCAGGGTTTCCTGTTTTAATGCCTTATTTTAGAGTATCCTGGGAATTTCTGAGGAAAAAAGATATCTTCCACAGTAAGCACTGGCAAATAAAACCAAAGAATTAAAGGTCTTCCTTTTTCCAAGAATACAAAGGAAATTAAGATACTTTTAAAAACACAAAGCCATTCATTTTCATAATTGGTTTTCCATATTAGACAGCTAAAAGTATGATTATAACTTCTATTCAAACACAACTTCTATTCATTGGTGATAATAACTTTGGCCTTCATTATTTCATATTTTTTGAAAAATTACCTAGATGTTGGGATAAGTTAACTATCTGAGAGAAAAATAGAATTAATTTCTAGTTTTCATGTTTCACGATAAATTCTACATGAATTATATATTTAAATACTTAAAACACAGTATTACCAAATAAAAATAAATGTGAATATTTGAGTATTCTTGAATTGGAGCAGGACTTCCTACACTTAACACAAAAACCAAAACCCATACAAGGAAATGTTGATAGATTTGATGACATCAAAACTTTAAATTTTTGGATTTATAATTCCAGAAATAGGGTGTACAAGTAATGTTTCTGTACAAAATACCTATAAATTCTGAATAAAACATTTAAAAAATCTTCTAGAAGCATAGCTTAGATGGCAAGAAAATAAGGGAATTCTTCAGAGGCAAAAATGACTTAAAAGATAGAATCCAAAAAGGTAATCAAGCACTAAAGTGCACAGTTGCTTGGTGGCATTTGCTGATAGTTGCTGATTTCTGGTAGTTTGGAGATTTTGATTTTGACAAGGAACAGGAGACAAGGTCAATTTAGACAGAAATTAAGATTAAGACACTTCCACAAAACTGAAATCATGAAAGGAGACATTCTCAGGGAAAAGGGTAAACTGAAAAAACAAACATCAAAACAAAAACTTTTCTCCCTACCCCACAGAAGGAGGGATCTGGATTCCAGACTCTGGATTCTGGATAAAGGTAAAAAAGAAGAGAATGCATGAAAATTCATAACCTCAAGTCAACTTTCATTTGCTTTGGTAGCAGAATTCACATTATCTATGCAGCCTGAAAAAGAATATATTAAAGATTAAGGTAGACTAAAGTAGCTCTTGATTTTGTAGTGTCCCTTTGGCTTGCAGAAACAGATGAAAATTCTATCTATAGAAGTTACATTTGGGACTTCCCTGGTGGTCCAGTGGTTAAGACTCCATGCTTCCACTGCAGGGGGCATGGGTTCCATGGTTGGGGCACTAAGATCCTGCATGCCATGAAGCCAAAAAAAAAAAAGTTACCTTTAATCCAGGCCTCATAGTCTTTCCACAGAGAGAGTTCCAATGGTTGTGAGCTCACAAATAAAAATCACAAAACACATAAGGAACCAATCCACCATGAACAAGAGTCAGCAGAATAACCAGGCAATTCAAACTTCAAAAATTGCTGGTATTGGAATTGTCAGATTTTTTTTTTTTTTGCAGTACACGGACTTCTCACTGTTGTGGCCTCTCCCGTTGTGGAGCACAGGCTCTGGATGCGCAAGGCTCAGCAGCCATGGCTCACGGGCCCAGCCGCTCCGGGGCATGTGGGATCCTCCCAGACCGGGGCACGAACCCGTGTCCCCTGCATCGGCAGGTGGACTCCCAACCACTGTGCCACCAGGGAAGCCCTGGAATTGTCAGATATTGAATTTTTTTTAATATGAGCTTAATGTGTTTAAAGAAAAAACATATTGAAAATTATAAGAAAGAGATTATAAAAAAATGGATAGGGTTTTTAAAAGATAAAATGTTACTTCTAGGAATGAAAACTATAATAATTAAGATTAGAAACTCAATTGTCAGGTTAATCGTCAAATTAGAGCTGAAGAGAGAAGCCATGAACCATATATGCAGCAAAGGGAATCAAAGGTTGACATAAAAAAAGAGGTCAAAGGACTTGGAAGGGAGAGAGAGCTGTTTAATAGGACAGGCAAAAGAGATAATCAAGAGTATGAGGAGATGAAAGAGAATTGCTAGAATTGTGGAAAGGCGTAAATCCTCAGATTCATGAGTCACAATAATGCCAAGAAGGACAAATGAAAATAAATCCCTACCTACACACAACGTGAAAAACTGTAGCATAACTGAATTAAAGAGGTCTTAAAAGAAGCCAGAGAGAAAAGAGAGATTATCTACAAATGAGCAATTTAAATGACTGCCCACATCTTGAGAGTAACCATGGAAGGCAGAAGGTTATAGAATAATACCTTCATTATGTCAAAGGATAATAACCCTCAGCCTGCCTGGAATTGTATACCCAGCAAAGGTATCTTTCAAGATAAGCATGATGAAGATATTTCAGAAAAACAAAAAAGGAGAGAGTTTACCACCAACAGACGCTTACTAAAGGAGCTTCTAAAGGAAGCACTCTAGGACAAAGCTCCAAAGAAAAATAGGAAATGGAAGATGAAATACTGAGAGAAAATACAGTAAACATATTGGCAAATTCCATAAACACTGACTGCAATGATAACAATGTGCAATTTGTAGCATTTTAAAAAGACAGAATAGACAAAAATAATAGTACAGAATATGGTTATCAAAGTTAAAGTGTTCTAAGGTCCTTGTATTGTTCAAGAGAGTGAAGAGGTAATTACCTTTAAACATTGTTAAGTTAAACATGCATGCTAAAAATTTTAAGGTAACCACAAAATTAATAGAAATAGTAAGCACAATTAAAAACTAGAATGGGAAAAAAAACAGACTAATACAAACCAATCCAAAAGAAAGCAAAAAGGAACATAGAAAAAATTAGAGAAAATGAAAGTTAAGATGGTAGAGATAAATTCAAAAGTAATAATAATCACTATAAATGAAAAATTGCTAACACAAAGAAAACCAAAAGACTGGAGGCATTACTATATAATGATAAGAGAGATGATTAGTTTTCATACAGAAAAAAAATGAAATTGAGTCAGCACCTGTATCAGTTAACTATTGTCACAGAACAAACCACCTCAAACTTAGTGGCTTAAAGCAGCAATGGTTTATCATGGATATGTCTATGAGTCATCTGGGATTCAGTTGAAATCAACTGGGCTCAGCTTATGCTGCTTGACTGAGGTAGCTCTCCTTCTCTTGGGACTAGTGGACTAGCACAGACATGTTCTTCAAATAGCATTGGAAGAAGGAGAAACACACAAAGCCTCTTAAGGCCTAGGCTTGGAACTGATGTCTCTTCTGCACATTCTGGTGGCCAAAACAAGCTGCATGACTGATCCCAAGTCAAGAGCTGGGGAAATACCATCTGACTTTGTCCAAGGAACTTGAAGCCACATAACAAAGGGGATATAGGGAGGGGTAAAGAAATGGGACCAATAATGCAACCTAGGGCTTCCCTGGTGGCGCAGTGGTTGAGAGTCCGCCTGCCGATGCAGGGGACATGGGTTCGTGCCCCGGTCCGGGAAGATCCCACATGCCGCGGAGCGGCTGGGCCCGTGAGCCATGGCTGCTGAGCCTGCGCGTCTGGAGCCTGTGCTCCGCAACGGGAGAGGCCACAGCAGTGAGAGGCCCACGTACCACAAAAAATAATAATAATAAATAAATAATGCAACCTAGCACAGCATGTGAAAGCATTCACAAAAATCAATTTCAGATGTTACCATTAAAGGGAAGCAGTGGGTAGAAGTCACAGATGGAGGGGAAGGCATTTTCACACATAAAACCAACTTAACATCAGTATCCAGAATATATAAAGAACCCCCTTGGAATG
The DNA here is from genome assembly GCF_039906515.1 of Pseudorca crassidens. Taxonomy (NCBI): domain Eukaryota; kingdom Metazoa; phylum Chordata; class Mammalia; order Artiodactyla; family Delphinidae; genus Pseudorca; species Pseudorca crassidens. The sequence goes on from NC_090309.1 coordinate 44,464,275, forward strand.
AAAAAAGAAAGGAGGAAGGAGGGAAAGCAGAAGGGAAGGAGGGAGGGAGGGAGAAAAGGAAAGAAGAAAGAAAAAGAATAATGAAAGGATAGACAACCCAATAGAAAAAACTGTTCAGACGATATGAAAAGGCATTCTGCCAGTAATCTTATGAAAAAGATCTCACCTCATAAGTAATCAGAGAAATGCAAAATAAAACCTCAATGAGGTAACATTTTACAGCCACTAGTAGTTTTAAAGTCTGATAATACCAAATGTTAACAATAATCTGGAGCAACAGAAACTCTTAAACACTGCTGGTGGGAGTATAAAATAGTACAAACCCTTCGGAAAACAATTTGGCTTTTTTTAAAGCAGAAAATATGCCTACCCTACAACCCAGCAATTCTAATACTAAGAATACATTTTTTGCACCTAAGCACCAGGAGATATGTACAAGGTTTATGGTGGCATTTTTTTGTAATATCAAAAACTGGAAACAACAGAGGAATGAATAAATTGTGATATGGCCATAGAGAAGAATACCATACATGCATTAAAAAGGAAACATCAACATTGATGCTTCTCAATGAATAACGTTTAGGTTTTTTTTTAAAAAAAATGAAGCTACAAAAGAATTCATGCAGTATGATTTTAGTTCTAAATCATGCCAAAAATATGCAAAATTAAATAATATTTTATTTAGGAATTGTCCGTATGTGATAAAAATATAAAGAAAATAACAAAATTAAGGAAATTTTTTACCTCCAGAGAGAAGGAGAAATATGATATGATACGAGCTCATACAAGCTTTAAAAGTTTTGGAAATGTACTATTCTTAAACTGGGATGTGAGTACAGGATTACTTGTTTTATTTTTATTCTTCTTCAAAGAGTATATGTATGGTATTTACATGTTCATTTGTACAAATGATATATTTAATTTTAAAAATAAAAGTTAAAGGTTTAAACTGTATGTCAAAAATATCACAAACATTAAAAGGAAAATGACAAAGTAAAAAAATCTTGTATTTATTATAATAGACAAAAGTTATAACATTTTAAAAATCCTACAAAGATTTAATACAAAAATAGGCTAAACACTGAAACGGACATTCCATCAAAAAATGATAGATGTACACGTAAATACATTAAAAACGCATTTCAACCTCACTAGTAATTAATGAAATAGAAATCAGAGCAACCATTTGATGCCATTTTCAACTGTGAAAACATCAAAAATTAAAAAGAAAAGGATAGGGCTTGCCTGGTGGCACACTGGTTGGGAATCCGCCTGCCAATGCAGGGGACACGGGTTCGAGCCCTGGTCCGGGAGGATCCCACATGCCACAGAGCAACTAAGCCTGTGCGCCACAACTACTGAAGCCACATGCCTAGAGCTCGTGCTCTGCAACAGGAGAGGCCACTGCAATGAGAAGCCCGCACACCACAACGAAGAGTGGCCCCCGCTCGCTGCAACTAGAGAAAGCCCACAAGCAGAAACAAAGACACAACACAGCCAAAAATAAATAAATAAATTTATAAAAAAAAAAAAAAGAAAAGGACAGTAAGGAATAAAAGATCATTCAGAGTTCCGGCAGAGAGCGCGGTGAGAAGCGGATCGCGGCCTTCTAGCCCGGGGCCCTCCAGGCCCTCCGGCCTCTGGTCGGCAGGTGAACTGGGGGGCCCCCGGTACAAGCTCAGGCTGTGTCTTACCGAACCCCAGAGCCCTCGCCGCAGCCGCCCACTGGCAGGGCCCGAGCCTGGAAGCAGCAGCGAACTGCTCCCCCACCCCCACCTCCGCGACCTAATGGCGGCAGCCCCTCGGAGCCCAGATCCCGCCCACCGCCGGGTCTCTTGACCCCACGCTGCAGGGGTTAAGCGAAGCCTCCGGCAGGCCACCGAGGACGTGGCGCCTTTGGGCGTCGGGCGTGGCAGGGCGAGAAGAATGGCGGCCACTGGAACGCTGCGGAGGGCCGTTAGAGCCTCGAGGGCCTGGGAAGGGGGCTCTACGTGGACGCCAGCTCAGCCACCCTTAGGCCTTGGAGCCCGCGCGGATCCGGGACCTGAGGTGACCTCTCTGCCCCAGTTGGACGAGACCTCACCTCGTCCGGACAACGACGGACAAAGGCCTTAACGGGCCTGGAAGGTGAGCGGAGCCCCGGTCGACGACGGGTGGAACGTTAGCGGGTCATCGGGCGGTTGGTCGTCGTTCTACCAAGACCTCGATGTCGGAAGATAGAAATGGTAGAATAACGTACCACTTGCGGCCAATAGGAAGTGCCCGCCACCCTTTGGGAAGATTTACTGGCCGTTTATAGAAGGCCTGTGTATATAATATGAAAAAGCTGCTCTCAACTTTCCCCCCAACCTTTCGAAAGAAGACTTTTCGCTACATATAGGCCTTCTAGATGTGAAGAGGTTGCCGACGTATGGTAGAGTTAAAGTCACATGTCTTGTAAATGCCCATTTGTTTCTTTAAAAAGGCCGTAGAAAAGAAATGTCTTCTGGAAATGACTTTTCGAAATGGAGTTGTTTGACCACCTCTAGAGGCGACATCAGGAGCCACAGAGGTCCACGTTTGTTCAGTGGGTTAGAGGACATGGAATGGAAGACGTTGAGGAGGAAGAAAAGAAGGTTCTGTGCCAGACTGGTCACAGTTAGAAGACGTTTGCGTATTAGAACCATTGTTTTGTGTGTGCATTTTACTCCTTACTACTGTATGTGTAGTTGACAGTAAGTACTTTTTTGATATATCTAGTCTTTCTAGATCTTCTAAAGTGCCTGATATTTGTTCAGAGTAGAGGTAGTAAAAAAACATTTTGTAAATACCTTTTTGTTAAAATTCGTATGAAATGTTGTTGGGGGGGGAGGGGTGGCCAAACCACCTTTTTGAACAGTACGCAGTATGCACTGTGTTTGTTTGTGCACTGGTTCAAGGTCGCGGGGAGGAGAAGGAAGTGCAAAGAGCTCTGTGCCAGTGTGTTTATAGTGAGGCAAGATTAACCATTGTCTTTTTTATGTTCCCGCATTTTGTTTCACTTTGCTGTGTATATAGTGTATATAATGGACAAATGAGTCCTAATTTACAACATCTAGTCTTTCTAGATGTTAAAGAGGTTGCCAGTGTATGACAAAAATAGAGTTAGTAAATAATACATTTTGTACATTTTGTGTTAAAATTTCTAGGAAAGATTGTCTTCTGAAAATTTGAGCGTGATAGCCCTCTGGGTTGGTGGAGGGGAGAGAGAGAGAAGGGGGTTGGTCTTAGAATGGCTAGAATGCTGGTATTTTGAAGACAGTTTCAGATTATAACTGTTACATGTCTGCAGTTCATTCAGTACTGTTCTGTATATAGTGGACAAATTAAGTCCTTATTTGAAACATCTAGTCCATCTAGATGTTTAGAAGTGCCCAACGTATGTTAAATGTAGATGTAGTAAAATATCACTTTGTAAATAACTTTTTGCTAAAATTCACAGGAAGTACTGTCTTTGGGAATGTTAAATGTTAAACCACCTCTCTGAGCAGTATACTATTGCCTATACTTGTTCAGTGGTTTGGAGGAGGGAGGGAAAGAATTGCAAAAGGTAATATGCTAGTGTGTTCATACCTGGACATTTTCAGACAAAACCATTTTTTGTATGTTCATTTTGTTTTGCTGTGTATATAGTGTATATAATGGACAAATTGAGTCCTAGTTTTGCAACATCTAGTCTCTAGACGTTAAAGGGGTTGCCAGTGTATGACAAAGTAGTAAAATTAGCACATTTTGTATACTTTATTGAAATTCATAGGAAAGCTTGTCCTCTGTAAATGACTTTTGGATATGAATTTGTTCAACCACCTCTAAGCATTACATATGCATGTACTTGTCCACTGGATTGGTGGTGGAGAGAAGGAAGTGAGGGAGGAAATGGTTCAGGCCAAAATGGTCATATTTAGAAGATACCTCAGATTATAACCATTGTTACATGTGTGCAATTTTATTTAACAGTGCTGTGTACATAGTGGACAAGTAAGTTCTTATATGAAATATCTATTCTTTCTAGATGTTTAGAAGTGCTTGATGTATTTAAAAGTAGTTTTAGTAGAATAATGCTTCTTGTAAATAGCTTTTAAAAACTGGGGAAATACTGTCTTTGGAAATGGAATTGTTAAACCTCCTCTCTGAACAGTATACTCTGTGCTTGTTCATTGGATTTAGGGAGGTGGGAGGGAAGATTGCAAAAGATGTTTTGCTAGCAGGTACTAGAACATTTCAACTTATCCATTGCTCTATATGTTACATGCATTTTGTTTAACTTTACTGTATATATTTTGTATATACTGGACCAATGGGTCCCCATTTTATAATATCTAGTCTCTAGATATTAAAGAGGTTGCCAATGTATGACAAAAGTAGAGTTAGTAAACTAACACATTTTGTACACTTTGTGTTAAAATTCATTGAAAAGCCGTCTTCTGAAAAGGGCCTTTGGAAGTGAAATTGTAAATCACATCTAAGTGACACCTGCGCCTGACACCTGTGCCTGTACTTGCCCAATGTTGGATGGATGGCAGAAAGGAGGTACTGGGAGAAATGAAGTGTTCTAGATTAGAATGTCCCTATGTAGAAGACACTTTCAGATCTAACCATCGTTACATGTGTGTAGTTTATTCAACACTACTGTGTATATAGTGGACAAACTTTAGTCCTTATTTGAAACATCTAGTCTTTCTAGATGTTTAGAAGTGCACAAAGTATGTTAAAGGTAGAGGTAGTGAAGTAACATATTTTGTAGATATATCCTTTTGTTAAAATTCATATGAAATACTGTCTTTTAGAAATGGAGTGATCAAAATGATCAAACCACCTCTCTGAGCAGTACACATTATTTTATTTGTGCTGGTTCAGGGAGAAAGAAGAAAGTGTAAAGGGCTTTATACCAAGACTAACCATTGTCTGGTGTGTCTCTGCATTTTGTTTTACTTGGCTGTGTACATAGTGTACATAAAGGACAGAGGGTCCAAATTTACAACATCTAGCCTTCCTAGGTGTCAAAGAGGTTGCCAGTGTATGACAAAAATAGCCGATAAATACATTGTGTACACTTTGTGTTAAAATTCATAGGAAAGACTTCTGAAAACAACTGGAGGAAGTAAAATTGTTAAAATCCCCTCTAAGCATTACAGATGCTTATTCTTGTCCACCGGGTTGATAGAGATGAGAAGGGGAAGCTTCTAGGCCAGAGTGTTCCTGTTTAGGAGACACTTTGTGACTATAGCCTTTGTGTGCAGTTTCTTCAGTGCTACTACGTGTATACATAGTGGACAAACTTAAATCTGTATTTGAAACATCTAATCTTTCTAGATGTGTAAAAGTACACAACATATGTTGAAAATAGAGAGTTAAAAGTAACACCTTTTAAAGTATTTTTTTTTCTGTTAATTCATAGGAATGGTTGTATTGGGGGAGTGGAAATTGTTAAACTTGAGTCTTGGAGCGTAAGCTGACTATTCACTGGGTGGTGGGGAGGCGGGGAGCAGACAGGGAAGGAAGTACAGAGAAGGGATCTGTGCCCATGAGTCTTTAGACAAGTTCAGATTGTCTAACCATTGTTCTATTTGTGTGTTTTAGTTAATATTGCTGTGTATTAAAGAATAAGCAAGTCCTAATGCCCAAAGTATATTAAAAGTAGAGGTAGTAAAATAACCCCTTAATAAATGCCCTTTTGTTGGTTTTTAGGAAGGGCTGTGTCTTCTGGGAGCGTCTATGTTAATCCACCTCTTGGAGCTAGATATAGTCCTGTACTTAGTTGCTGATATGCTGGAGGATGGGTGAGAGGAAGGGTGAAGGGAAGGGCTCTTAGCTAATATCTCCATATCTAGAAGACAGTTTTAGGTTATAACCATAGGTCTAAATGTGCATTTTTGTAAAGTACCAATGCTTACTATGGACAAGGTTCATTCATTATTTTGCAACATCTAGGCTTTTTAGGAGTCCTGAGGTGACAATGTATGATAAAAAGTAGAGCTAGTGAATTAACCAATTTGTAAATATCTTTGTTATAATTGGTAAAAAAAGTAGCATCTTGGACATGGAATTGTTAAACCATCTGAGAAATGTACACCAGGACTTGTTCATTAGGTTGGCAGCAGAGGGGCAGAAGGAAGTATAAAAGGGAGGGAAGTATGTGGATGTATTCCTTTTTATATTTTGATGATAACCATTGATGTGTGTGCATCTCTTAGCTGTACTATAGGAATACATTGTTAAGTAATTCAGTGGAAACATACCTCCTTGCTAATACTTTAATAGTTTAGATCAGATAATGAATCCTCTTAAAAGCATTATACTTTGGGTACTCTGTTGCTTTATGTCTCATTTTTAATTGAACGTTAAGGGAATGTAGTATTTTAATCATAACTCTGCCAATATCTTTATCTAGAGGCCTGTTGCCATTTTTGTCTTTTCTGAAGTTTTTGTCGCCAAGAAAGGATTACATTTTTTTCCTTCCAGATTGAGTTGGTGTAGTGTATTTTTGGTTATCAAAATACTCATAGCTTTGGGACTTTGAAATGGTAAATATTCATGATGTGTGAAAAAGCATGATACATAACTGTATGATCTTAATTACATAAAAATGAATGCTTAGTTGTGTTTAAATACACAAACGAGACCTAGAAGGACACATCACATCAAATGGTAAATTGCTTGTGATGATAAATGACTGTTTTTTGCTTCTTGTGTTCTTTGGTTTCCTATTATGCACATGTTAACTTTTAAGAAATAAATGTTATTTTGAAAACCTTAAAAAAAAAAAAAAAAAAGATCATTCAGGGCTTCCCTGGTGGCGCAGTGGTTGAGGGTCCGCCTGCCGATGCAGGGGACACGGGTTCGTGCCCCAGTCTGGGAAGATCCCACATGCTGCGGATTGGCTGGGCCCATGAGCCATGGCCGCTGAGCCTGCGCGTCCGGAGCCTGTGCTCCGCAACGGGAGAGGCCACAGCAGTGAGAGGCCCACGTACCACCAAAAAAAAAAAAAAAAAAAAAGATCATTCATATTCAACAGGAGAGACTATATATTGATGTACTATTTTGGGGGAACAATTTGGCAACAGATATCAAAAGCCTTATTGTGTGCTTATCCTTTAACCTAGGAATCATGCTTCTAGAAATTCATCCTAAGAAAATAAACAACCAAATGCATAAGATTTATGTATAAGAATTTATGATTAGTAAACTCTTTATAATAATAATATAAACTTGGAAACAATTTAAATGTCCAATAATTAGGGACTGGCTAAATAAATTATAGCAATCTACACAGCATCACCTTAAGCAACCATTAGATGATAGCACAGATACCTAATTGTGAATAGGAAAATGTGTTGATAATAATATTAAATCAGGGAAAGAACAATTGCAATATAAGTAGGCATAGTATGACCCCATTTTATACACATATTATATATATTAATATATATGTGTGTGTATATGTATAGATAGAGAGAGATTAAAAGATATCCATCAGAATGAAAATGTTAACACTTGTTACCACTGGGTGTAGGATCTGAGGTAATTTTATATCTTTTTGCTTGTCATTATTTTCTGTAATAATCATGTTAATGAATACGTTTTTTAAAAATTAAATGTATTACTTAGAAAAATTATATTGTGTATAAACAATACCATAGATAATAAAATTACAGCTTCTTTAAACTTCACATTTTTCTTTATGGTGACTCTGGCAGTTTTCAAAGGGAAGATGCTGAGGCTCAGGAAGAAGTACTGTGGAATCCAAACAAGACTATTCAACTACAGACGATAGAAGTCTCTAGTGAAATGATTTTTATATGCCCTATTGTAATGTGGCCACAATCTAATACAACAAAGTAAGGAAGTCATAATAATTAGAATCAAATATCAGGGGAAAAATTAGAAAATCTGCAGAATTTAAAAAGTTTTTGAAAAAGTTATCTAGAGTTTGGCAATGTTATACATTACATATGAGAACCCTACATATAGGATGAGAAATTTTTTAGGTAATAAATTGTTTATACATTGTGCTTCCATTATGGGAGTTTGATGTATCCCTTGACATTATACAGTTAATAATGTAATGAGAAGAAAAACAAAAGGAACCTTAGAGACCATGGGGATTAGTAATAGGACCTAGGGACTTTCACCTCTAGTTCATTGTTTGGACTTTAGCCTACATCAACAAATGACTAAGAATTATAACCTACACTTCATTTCCAGTGGTTACATGGTCCCCCTTGCCTGGAGAAAAAGTATTCAATCCAAAGAGCAACCTACTGAGGTGGCACTGTTACTAGGACTCTGCAAACACTGTAGAAATTAAAGCTTAATCCTGAGTTTTACTTATTCTCTAAATAATTACACATGTATCAAAAAAGGGCATGAGAGGGTTTCCCTGGTGGCGCAGTGGTTGAGAGTCCGCCTGCCGATGCAGGGGACATGGGTTCATGCCCCGGTCCGGGAAGATCCCACATGCCGCGGAGCGGCTGGGCACCTGAGCCAGGGCCGCTGAGCCTGCGCGTCCGGAGCCTGTGCTCCGCAATGGGAGAGGCCACAACAGTGAGAGGCCCGCGTACCGCAAAAAAAAAAAAAAAAAAACGGACATGAGAAAGTAAAGAATTCAGGATACAAGTAGCTTAAATTTCAAGTAAAATTATCCAGTCTAACTTTCACAAAAGTGCTGATAAGTTTTCATTAACACTAAACCATGCTGTAATTAGAAGACAAACTTGATGAATCCAAAAATATTTTAAATTTCACTTCAAATTTGATGCCCTAGCATCAAAAGTCCAAGATTTCCATTACATTTAAAGCATGGTTTAAACCTCCCAATGAGTGCCTCCCAGTAAGTACCCCCAACTCATATATTTTATATTTTCATGGCAAAATATTTTCCCAATAAAGAGTTTTCTATCAGATAATGAACAACTATGCCGCAACTTGCTAACAAATGTTCTTTACGGTGAAGACCCAGTTAGTTGTGTCTGTTTGACTCATGCTGGCTTTCATTCAGAAACTGAATTTATGTGGCAAGACCTGTTCTTTTCTAGAGATATGACTGGTGATTGAATAATGCTGAGTATATGTGGCTAAGATCCCAAAATCTGACAAATTGGATTACTGGTTGTAGATTTAAATTCCAGCTGAGAGCATCTCACAGTTCCCAAGGGCCATAACAACTGTAATCATAAATGTTATTTATTCATGACTAAATAAGACAAAATTAGGTAGGGGGTTAGAGGGGCAGAGGTGGAAGGTTATTGGAAGGATAAATCTGTCAGCTATTTAGGTTAAATATAACATTCAGAAGCAGCTCTTTCAGCTATAAAATGATTTGGCAAATTTCTAACAGGAGATTTTTTTTTCGGTAATTCTTACCAAACACAGAGGCCCTAAAAATCTTTTTACAGTAACATTATAGAGTGAGAGTCCTCAAAAATTCACTTGTTTCAACCCCCTTTCCAATCCCAACTTCTGAAGAAAGTTTTACAATCAGAAAAGAATAGGAAAAAAGACAAAACCAACTAAAGTTACTTAAAAGAAATATAGGGGCTTCCCTGGTGGCGCGGTGGTTGAGAGTCCGCCTGCCGATGCGGGGGACACAGGTTCGTGCCCCGGTCCAGGAAGATCCCACATGCCGCGGAGCGGCTGGGCCCATGAGCCATGGCCGCTGAGCCTGCGCGTCTGGAGCCTGTGCTCCACAATGGGAGAGGCCACAACAGTGAGAGGCCGGCGTACCGCAAAAAAAAGAACAAAAAAACAAAAAAAAAGAAATATGTTACTGAAACTAAGTAGATGCTGCCTGATCCCAGCTGTTGGCTTTTTATTTTTTCTCAAAATCACATTTCAGATTTGAAACGTGAAAATAAACTATGCTCAGAGTACCAGGTGCTCTTTAAAAATAAAATATTGCTGGAGTGGGGGGGAAGTAAGGGAGGACTTAATAGTCTGGGAAAAGCCTGTAATAAATAACTAAACCCTTTCCAGGCTTCTAGAAATTCTGAAGACCAGGGACCAGCCTGAAAACACAATTACCACAGGAGGATTCAATTAAACATACTCCAGGTTCTATGGGATAACATGACTCCATTTGGGTAATATAAATGCTTTGACAGCTGGGTTAAAAAAAAAAAATGGGATGATCTGTTCTTTAGCTACTCATGGATGGCTTTAGAATAGATGAGATTCCTGACTTTGGTTATGTCTACCACAAGCCCCATGCACGCTGAGTATTTTAATGACAAATAAATCTTAAGCTGTTCATATGACAACAGGTACTTGGATCATATAAGAAACTACACAAGGGGATTTTTATTGAATATTTTTACTTAACATTTCTTTTTCCCCATGGTCATAGTTAATTTAGACCCAACTCTTTCTTTTTTTGTGGGAAGACTGTAGATTGACCCTTCCTTTCTTAAACAGTCAGTTTTCTGACAGTCATTCAAATGTTCTAACAAGATTCTGATTATGGACAACCAGTGGATTTTTGAGTGGTTTAATTCTCTCCTGAGATGGAAAAGCAATAAAATACTTTAGGTAGAACAGCTATCTAAAATACACCAAAGTAATAATCCATTTTTTCTATATGTTAATAATAGCACAGATAGACTCACTCTTGAAGAGATATGTGCTTGGTGTCCCTTTTCCTGGATATGCCCTGGGCCAGCCATGGCCCCTGATAGTTCCCTTATGGCCAAGGGCATTTGCCTTTAGACATATTTTCCTGTGAAGAGTTAAGTTTGTTCAGGTACCAAACAGATAAACAGTGAACAGTGTGTGTTGATTAGTTGAACAATGGACAGAAAGCTAAATGCTTCCTTAACAAGCAGGCCCAGATCAGTTGCAGGTCTCTAGGCCTCAGCTTCCTCATCTGTACACTGCAGACAATAATAGGTCCTACCTCATAGCATTGCTGGGAAGATTAATTCACACCTCACAAACAGCAAGACTCAAAAATCATGTCCTATTGCTAGATCACAAAGGCACACAAAGAGAAAATAAAATTACTTAGTTGTAGGAACTTTTTGCTTTGTTGGTTTTCAAGAATATTCTTGACTCATTAACATTTGTTTAAAATTTAAGTGTGTGTTTCTCCCTTCAATAGTCTACTTCTCCAGTTTTCTTGATAAATTTCAAAGTAGAAGCTTTAAATACTTACATTGAGATTCTTTATCTAGGTATTATCTATTATGGAGAAATCAGGGCAGACCCAGATTTTTGTTGGTTTGAAATGTATACAATTTGGGTACCCTCTTTCTGAAAAAGAATATGAAATTGTGAATGCAAAATTAGGTACAGGGTCTTAGAAATTTGAGATACAAAATTGGATATGGGGCTGTACAAGTGAGGGGCTCTGAAGTTTCATTAACTTCAAGGTAAACCCACCTCTGATACCAGTTTTAACATCAGAAGCACCATCTACTAATTTCATTTTTAATGCTTACAGCCTGAAAAAAAATAATTTGTGCCGAAAGAAAGGCAACATGGAACTTAGACTACAGATGGGCTGCTTTGCATAATATTATGAAAGCAGAATTCTTGTTACTCAAATAATTTTACATGTATAAAAGAGCCAAAGAAATCCTAGAGCCAGTGTCTTTTATAATGTCAAGAATTCTTGTGTGAAATGAATAAGCTACTTTCAAAAATTAGATTCTTGTGACTTGCTTTGTTTATAGCAGTAACTATAGCTACTTTTAAGTTCTCTCAATTAGTCACTATGAGACAGAACTTTGTAGGAACTTATCAGATCTCAGATACACCATAATTCTTAAGTAGAAGATATTAGCCTTGATCATAAAAAAAAAAAAACTCTTCTTTTTAGAGGAAACAGTTTTATCACCTAACATTATTTTCTTCACAATACTCTTGGAAAATAAAATTAGCAACATCAAGAGAGGTATATGATAGTAAACCTAGCATCTGTTACTGTAGCCAACCTGTAATTCCAGACTAATCCTATACATTTAATGACAGACAAACTTTAAATGTTCCATAAATCGAAATAACTTCTGACTTGAAAGCAGCCACTGTCTCTACTTCATTATATTTTATTCACTCTTCAACCTGCTGCAGTCTGGTTTCTACTCCCACACCTCCCACTAAACTGCTCTCTTCAAGGTCAAATATGACCTGTTTCTAAATCCAGCTGACATTTTTCAGTTAGAGACAAATATACTTGAAACCCACTTATAGAGCACCATGTAGCCCAGGTTGCTTAGTGTGGCAGACAAGGGCCTCCAGACCCAACCGCAGGTTATCCCTCCATCTTCAACTCCCTTTCTCACCCCTAACTGATCTCTTGACTCCATTTATACTGCAGTGCTTCCAGCTCCCTTGGAGGCTCTCTAAGCCTTAGTGAAGGGCCATTTCCTCCCTTGTCAGTGACTAACCTGATTTATCCACCAGGACTGCCTTAGATGTCCCTTCTTTGGGGAAACAAATCTTCCTTGGCCTCCCAAGTTGGGGTTAATTGCCTCTTCCTTGTGCTCTCTGTGCTGCCCCATCACATTGCATTATAAATGCCTGCTTAGATGTTTGACACCCCTGCAGACTATAATATCCTTAGGGGCATGGTGGTAAGCCAATGCTTAGCACATAGTATGCGTTCTACAAATATCTGTAGAAAAACTGAGGGACCAATAACATTTTTAAAAACAAACAATTCGTAAAATAAATAATACACATCCACACACACAAACCATCCAGATGATTTTACATGGATATTTGTCTAAGTTTTACTTTCTAGTCATAGGATTCAATTATAACAACCAAATGTATTTAATAGTTTCAAATAAAGTGCAATACCAGTTAATCAGCACATAATCACCTAATTAAACCTAACCACCAAATTAAACACTGGTATCTCTGTATGGCAATAAAACCAATAATTTAGTCTACATTACTGCCCATAAGTGGTTTGGCTATTAGGTTTATATTTCACAGAATTTACTGATTTAACAGACTACTTGAAGAGCATATAGTCACTGGCTTTACAGCGATTTTATGATTTAGGAACAGTCTATTAATAGGTTTCAAATATACGACTAAGAGTTTTCACATGTTAATATCATTTCCACAAATTGGAAGTTAGTCAGACTTAATGCATTACCACTTACAAATAATGGAAATACATGTTCACTTCCATTTGCAAAGAACTTTTGAGTTTGCATGTATCTTAAACTTTCTATGAGTTTTAAAATCTCACTGTTGTCCAAATGAAATAGTGAACCAAAAGAATAAGACATAAGTCCTTGGAGGAAACCTTCAAGATGGCGAAAGAGTAAGATGTGGAGATCACCTTCCTCCCCACAAATACATCAGAAATACATCTACATGTGGAACAACTCCTACAGAACACCTACTGAACACTGGCAGAAGACCTCAGACTTCCCAAAAGGCAAGAAACCCACGTACATGGGTAGGGCAAAAGAAAAAACAGAGACAAAAGAATAGGAACGGGACCTGCACCTCTGGGAGGGAGCTGTGAAGGAGGAAAAGTGTCCACACACTAGGAAGCACCTTCACTGGCAGAGATGAGGGGTGGGGGTGGGGGGGCAATATTTGGAGCTACGGAGAAGAGCGCAGCAATAGGGGTGCAGAGGGCAAAGCAGAGAGATTCCCACACAGAGGATTGGTGCCGACCAGCACTCACCAGCCCGAGAGTCTTGTCTGTTCACCTGCCTGCAGGGGCGGGTGGGGGTTGGGAGCTGAGGCTTGGGCTTCGGTGGTCAGATCTCAGGGAGAGGACTGGGGTTGGCCGCGTGAACAGAGCCTGAAGGGGCTAGTGCACCATGGCTAGCCAGGAGAGAGTCCAGGAAAAAGTCTGGAATTGCCTAAGAGGGGAAATATTGTTTCAGGGTGCACAAGGACAGGGGATTCAGAACACGGCCTAAACGAGCTCCAGAGACGGGCGCGAGCCGCACCTATCAGTGTGGACACCAGAGATGGGCATGAGATGCTAAGGCTGCTGCTGCAGCCACCAAGAAGCCTCTGTGCAAGCACAGGTCACTATCCACACCTCCCCTCCCGGGAGCCTGTGCAGCCCACCACTGCCAGGGTCCCGTGATCCAGGGACGACTTTCCCAGGAAAACACAAGGCGTGCCTCAGGCTGTTGCAACGTCACGGTTGCCTCTGCCGCTGCAGACTCGCCCCACATTCCGTACCCCTCCCTCCCTCCGGCCTGAGCCCCCTAATTAGCTGCTACTTTAACCACGTCCTGTCTGAGCGAAGAACAGACACCCTCAGGCGACCTACATGCAGAGGCAGGGCCAAATCCAAAGCTGAACACCAGGAGCTGTGTGAAAAAAGAAGAGAAAGGGAAATCTCTCCCAGCAGCCTCAGGAGCAGTGGATTAAATCTCCACGATCAGCTTGATATACCCTGCATCTGTGGAATACCTGAATAGACAATAAATCATCCCAAAATTGAGGCGGTGGATTTTGGGAGCAACTGTAGACTTGTGGTTTGCTGTATCGAATTTGTTTCTGGTTTTACGTTTATCTTAGTTTAGTATTTAGATTTTATTATTACTGGTAGATTTGTTTATTGATTTGGATGCTCTCTTCTTTTATATATATATACATATGTTTTTTCCTTTTTTTCTTTTTGTGAGTGTGTATGTGTATGCTCCTTTGTGGGATTTTGTCTCTATAGCTTTGCATTTACCATTTGTCTAGGGTTCTGTCTCTCCATTTTTTGTTTTTGTTTTTTTTGAATAGTTTTTAGCACTTGTTATCATTGGTGGATTTGTTTTCCGGTTTGATTGCTCTCTTCTTTCTTTCTTTCTTTTTTCTTCTTTTTTTTATTACGTTTTAATAATTTTTTATTTTAATAACTGTATTTTTAAATTTTATTTATTTTTCTTTCTTGCTTTCACTTTTCCTCACTTTTCTTCTGAGCCATGTGGATGACAGGGTCTTGGTGCTCCGGCCGGGTGTCAGGCCTGTGCCTCTGAGGTGGGAGAGTTGAGTACAGGACATTTGTCCACTAGAGACCGCCCAGCTCCACGTAATATCAAATGGTGAAAGCTCTCCCAGAAATCTCCATCTGACCACTAAGATCCAGCTCCACTCAACGACCAGCAAGCTACAGTGCTGGACACCCTATGCCAAACAACTAGCAAGACAGGAACACAACCCCACCCATTAGCAGAGAGGCTGCCTAAAATTATAATAAGGTCACAGACACCCCAAAACACACCACCAGATGTGGTCCTGCCCACCAAAAGACAAGATACAGCCTCATCCACCAGAACACAGGCACCAGTCCCCTCCACCAGGAAGCCTACACAATCCACTGAACCAAACGTAGCCACTCGGGGCAGACACCAAAAACAACACGAACTACGAACCTGCAGCCTATGAAAAGGAGACCCCAGACACAGTAAGGTAATCAAAATGAGAAGACAGAGAACTACACAGCAGATGAAGAAGGTAAAAACCCACCAGACTAAACAAATGAAGAGAATATAGGCAATCTACCTGAACAAAATTCAAAATAATGATAGTAAACATGATCCAAAATCTTGGAAATAGAATGGAGAAAATACAAGAAATGTTTAACAAGGACCTAGAAGAACTAAAGAGCAAACAATGATGAACAACACAATAAACGAAACTAAAAATTCTCTAAAAGGAATCAATAGCAGAATAACTGAGGCAGAAAAACAGATAAGTGACCGGGAAGAGAAAATAGTGGAAATAACTACCGCACAGAAGAATAAATAAAAAAGAATTAAAAGAATTGAGGACATTCTCAGAGACCTCTGGGACAACAATAAATGGAAAAATATTCGAATTACAGGGGTCCCAGAAGAAGATGAGAAAAAGAAAGGGACTGAGAAAATTTTAGAAGAGATTATAGTTCAAAACGTCGTTAATATGGGAAAGGAAATAGTCAATCAAGTCCAGGAAGCGCAGAGTCTGATACAGGATAAATCCAAGGAGAAACACACCAAGACACATACTAATCAAACTATCAAAAATTAAATACACAGAAAAAAATATTTAAAGCATCAAGGGAAAAAAACCAAATAACAAACAAGGGAATCCCCATAAGGTTAACAGCTGATCTTCCAGCAAAACCTCTACAAGCCAGAGGGAGTGGGAGGACATATTAAAAGTGATTAAACAGAAAAACCTACAACCAAGATTACTCTACCCAGCAAGGATCTCATTCAGATTCAACAGAGAAATTAAAACCTTTACAGACAAGCAAAAGCTAAGAGAATTCAGCACCACCAAACCAGCTTTACAACAAATGCTAAAGGAAGTTCTCTAGGCAGGAGACACAAGAGAAGGAAAAGACTTACAATAACAAACCCAAAACAATCAAGAAAATGGTAATAGGAACATACATATCGATAACTACCTTAAATGTAAATGGATTAAATGCTCCAACCAAAAGTCATGGACTGCCTGAATGGATACAAAAACAAGACCCATACATATGCTGTCTATAAGAGACACACTTCAGACCTAGGGACACATACAGACTGAAAGTGAGGAGATGGAAAAAGATATTCTATGCAAATAGAAATCAAAAGAAAGCTGGAGTAGCAATTCTCATATTAGAAAAAATAGACTTTAAAACAAAGACAATTACAAGGACAAAGAAGGACACTACATGATGATCAAGGGATCAATCCAAGAAGAAGATATAACAATTGTAAATATTTATGCACCCAACATAGGAGCACCTCAGTACGTAATGCAAATGCTAAGAGCCATAAAAGGGGAAATTGAGAGTAAGACAATCACAGTATGGGACTTTAACATCCCACTTTCACCAATGGACAGATCATCCAAAATGAAAATAAATAAGGAAACACAAGTTTTAAATGAAACATTAAACAAGATGGACTTAATTGATATTTATAGGACATTCCATCCAAAGACAACAGAATACACTTTCTTCTCAAGCGCTCATGGAACACTCTCCAGATAGATCATATCCTGGGTCACAGATCAAGCCTTCGTAAATTTAAGAAAATTGAAATCATATCAAGTATCATTTCTGACTATAACACTATGAGACTACATATCAATTACAGGAAAAAAAACTGTAAAACATACAAACACATGGACGTTAAACAATACACTCCTAAATAACCAAACGATCACTGAAGAAATCAAAGAGGAAATCAAAACATACCTAGAAACAAATGACAATGAAAACATGATGACCCAAAACCTATGGGATGCAGCAAAAGCAGTCTTAAGAGGGAAGTTTATAGCAATACCATCCTACCTCAAGAAACAAGAAAAATCTCAAATAAACAACCTAACCTGACACCTAAAGCAATTAGAGAAAGAAGAACAAAAAAACCCCAAAGTTAGCAGAAGGAAAGAAATGATAAAGATCAGATCAGAAATAAATGAAAAAGAAATGAGGAAACAATAGCAAAGATCAATAAAACTAAAAGTTTTTCCTTTGAAAAGATAAACAAGATTGATAACCCATTAGCCAGACTCATCAAGAAAAAAAGGGAGACTCCAATCAATAGAATTAGAAATGAAAAAGGAGAAGTAACAACTGACACTGCAGAAATACAAAGGATCATGAGAGATTACTACAAGCAACTATAAGCCAATAAAATGGACAACCTGAAAGAAATGGACAAATTCTTAGAAAAGCACAACCTTCCGAGACTGAACCAGGAAGAAATAGAAAATATAAAGAGACCAATCACAAGCACTGAAATTGAGACTGTGATTAAAAATCTTCCAACAAACAAAAGCCCAGGACCAAATGGCTTCACAGGTGAATTCTATCGAACATTTAGAGAAGAACTAACACCTATCCTTCTCAAACTCTTCCAAAATATAGCAGAGGGAGGACCACTCCCAAACTCATTCTATGAGACCACCATCACCCTGATACCAAAACTAGACAAAGATGTCACTAAAAAAGAAAACTACAGGCCAATATCACTGATGATCATAGATGCAAAAATCTTCAACAGAATACTAGCAAACAGAATCCAGCAGTACATTAAAAGGATCATACACCATGATCAAGCGGGGTTTAAACAGGAATGCAAGGATTCTTCAATATACACAAATCAATGTGATAACCCATATTAATAAATTGAAGGAGAAAAAACATATGATCATCTCAATAGACACAGAAAAATCTTTCGACAAAATTCAGCACCCATTTATGATAAAAACCTAACAGAAATTAGGCATAGAGTGAACTTACCTCAACATAATAAAGGCCATACAGGACAAACCCACAGCCAACATCGTCCTCAATGGTGAAAAACTGAAACCATTTCCTCTAAGATCAGGAACAAGACAAGGTTGTCCACTCTCACCACTATTACTCAACATAGTTTTGGAAATTTTAGCCATGGCAATCAGAGAAGAAAAAGAAATACAAGGAATCCAAATTGGAAAAGAAGAAGTAAAGCTGTCGCTGTTTGCAGATGACATGATACTATACATAGAGAATCCTAAAGATGCTACCAGAAAACTACTAGAGTTAAACAATGAATTTGGTAAAGTAGCAGGATACAAAATTAATGCCCAGAAATCTCTGGCATTCTTATACACTAACAATGAAAAATCTGAAAGAGAATTAAGGAAACACTCCCATTTACCATTGCAACAAAAAGAATAAAACACCTAGGAATAAACCAACCTAAGGAGACAAAAGACCTGTATGCAGAAAACTATAAGACACTGATGAAAGAAATTAAAGATGATACAAACAGATGGAGAGATATACCATGTTCTTGCATTGGAAGAATCAACATTGTGAAAATGACTCTACTACCCAAAGCAATCTACAGGTTCAAAGCAATCCCTATCAAACTATCAATGGCATTTTTCACTGAGCTAGAACAAAAAATTTCACAATTTGTATGGAAACACAAAAGACCCCGAATAGCCAAAGCAGTCTTGAGAAATAAAAACGGAGCTGGAGGAATCAGGGTCCCAGACTTCAGACTATACTGCAAAGCTACAGTAATCAAGACAGTACGGTACTGGCACAAAAACAGAAATATAGATCGATGGAACAGGAGAGAAAGCCCATAGATAAACCCATGCACAAATGGTCACTTTATCTTTGATAAAGGAGGCAAGAGTATACAATGGAGAAAAGACAGCCTCTTCAATAAGTGGTACTGCGAAAACTGGACAGCTACATGTAAAAGAATGAACTTAGAACACTCCCTAACACCATACACAAAAATAAACTCAGAATGGATTAAAGACCTAAATATAAGGTCAGACACTTTAAAACTCTTAGAGGAAAACATAGGCAGAACACTCATGACATAAATCACAGCAAGATCCTTTTTGACCCACCTCCTAGAGAAATGGAAATAAAAACATAAATAAACAAATGGGACCTAATGAAACTTAAAAGCTTTTGCGCAGCAAAGGAGGCCATAAACAAGAAGAGAAGACAACCCTTAGAATGGCAGAAAATATTTGCAAATGAAGCAACTGACAAAGGATTAATCTCCAAAATTTACAAGCAGCTCATACAGCTCATTATCAAAGAAACAAACAACCCAATCCAAAATGGCCAGAAGACCTAAATAGACATTTCTCCAAAGAAGATATACAGATCGCTAACAAACACATGAAAGGATGCTCAACATCACTAATCATTTGAGAAATGTAAATCAAAATTACAATGAGGTATCACCTCATACGAGTCAGAATGGCCATCATCAAGAAATCTACAAACAATAAATGCTGGAGAGGGTGTGGAGAAAAGGGAACTCTCTTGCTCTGTTGGTGGAAATGTAAATTGATGCAGCCACTATGGAGAACAGTATGGAGGTTCCTTAAAAAACTAAAAATAGAACTACCATATGACCCAGCAATCCCACTACTGGGCATATACCCCAAGAAAACCATAATTCAAAAACAGTCGCGTACCACAATGTTCATTGCCACTCTATTTACAATAGCCAGGACATGGAAGCAACCTAAGTGTCCATCGACAAATGATCGGATAAAGAAGATGTAGCACATTTATACAATGTATACAATACAATCCTTTGTCAGTTGCTTCATTTGCAAATATTTTCTGCCATTCTAAGGGTTGTCTTCTCTTCTTGTTTATAGCCTCCTTTGCTGCGTGAAAGCTTTTAAGTTTCATTAGGTCCCATTTGTTTATTTTTGTTTTTATTTCCATTGCTTTTACAGCCATAAAAAGAAACGAAATTGAGTTATTGTAGTGAGGTGGATGGACCTAGAGACTGTCATACAGAGTGAAATAAGTCAGAAAGAGAAAAACAAATACCATATGCTAACATATATATATGAAAACAAACAAAAAAGTGGTTCCGAAGAACCTAGGGGCAGGACAGGAATAAAGATGCAGAAGTAGAGAATGGACTTGAAGACACGGGAGGGGGAAGGGTAAGCTGGGACGAAGTGAAAGAGTGACATGGACATATATACACTACCAAATCTAAAATAGATAGCTAGTGGGAAGCAACTGCATAGCACAGCAAGATCAACTCGGTGCTTTGTGACCACCTAGAGAGGTGGGATAGGGAGTGTGGGAGGGAGATGCAAGAGGGAGGAGATATGGGGATATATGTATATGTATAGCTGATTCACTTTGTTAAAAAGCAGAAACTAACACACCATTGTAAAGCAATTATACTCCGATAAAGATGTTTAAAAAAATTAAACAACAACCGAAAAAGACATAAGTCCTTACTTTTACAAATTTGCACTTTAAGAAATCTAGTTGGAAAGACTAAAACATACACAAATTAACTCTACCATATTTCCAAAGTCTATTAAGCAAGCAGTCTCTTCAGGTTTTTCAATATTCCAAAGAAAATGGTAGCAAAACAGAGTCACAAAGAGAAGCTGATTAACATTTGTTGAAGCCAATCACTCTTGACTAGAGTGTGGGAAGAAGGGAGTCATATTCTTGATATTATTCATGGGTATGCTATGAGATTCTTCAACTAAACCAGAGCTTCCAAGAAAAAAAACTATTCATTCAATAATTCATCCACACATTTTGTTTAGAACTTATTTCATGTCAAGCACCAACACAGAGGTGGATAAGCCAAAAACAGCCCCTGCCCTTGTGGAGCTTATACTCGGATGAAATGAATGTTTGACAGCAGCTTATTACTGGGGGAAAAAAATCTGAATCTCTTAACTCTTACCCCAATAATATGCCTTTATAATTTTACTCTGTTATTATAAACCACTTCCCAGACCTGAATAACTATCTTACAAGTGTGTAGTATGTGTCTCAAAAAATACTTTTGATTCCTCCAGAAAGGATTAAGCTTTATGTGTCTCTCCTCCCAAATGAGGATGGGCCAGAAACTGGGCTTTCTTCTTTGTATCCCCAACACCCAGCCCAGGGCCTGGAACACAGCAGGCACCCAAAAAGAAATGAAGGGATTAATATTGTACAGAATAATAATCAAGAAAATAGGATTTCAGACCCAGCGATGCTATTAAATGTGTGTGTGCCTGTGTCTGCATCTGTGTGTGTGTATCTGTGTGTCTGTTGGTTTTCAGGTAATTTCTTCATCTACGTAATAGAGGAGTTGTATTAAACCTGTGGAGCTCTGAAGTATATATAATCATAAAAAGAACATGAATGGCAAAAGAGTCAAAGAATGAAAGATCTAATGCTGATTTAATGATCTTTGATAAGTATGAGAAAAAGTAGGGCCTGAAAAATGATCCTCAGGCTGAAATATAGAAGACAGGAATCCAGTTCCTTTTACACGACTCTGAAATGTTTTATTTCATTTAAACAAATTATTAACTTGTTCAACTCCAGTTTCAAGGTTATTTATAGAAAATGGAGTAACAATGAAAGGGCATGGGATAGACTTATCTTCTATGTCCCAGTTGTTACCTACCCCATGTAAATGTCATGATGCTGCTTTAAGAAACCTGGCTTTCCTCAGCAGCTGGTAGAAAAATAAATGAGGGGCTAAAAGACATGAGGGAGGAAAGACACACAGCAGATGCTGTGAGGAAGAGGAGAAAGGTAGTAGTAATTAGACATACCAATAAGAGCAAGCATGTAGAAAGATTAGCAAAACTTTTCAAGGAAAAACCAAAAGGAAGTCTAAAATTAGCAAATGTTCAAAAGTTCTTCACTCTGTGGTGGAAGTTCAAAATCTTTTCTATGTTCATTACCAACCAACAAATCACCCTTGCAGACTAAAGTATAATTTGATGTCGAGATACATATGCCATGTTCTCCGTTGAAATTCAGACATCTGAGTTTGGTGAACTGGTAGGGTGGGCCTGCTGAAAGGATTTGCATTGGGAGACTGAAGAGCCTCCTATGGAAAACCTAAGCTTGATTCAATCACAAGGACACAGCTGTTGGGGAGGAAAAGAGGAGGGTAGCAGCATGTCCTGTGGATAGTATCACAACTCAGATTTATTCCCATGGCCAAAGCCTTGCACACTGATTCCTAAAAAAGATGCTGAGCAGAGGATAGACTCAAGAAACTGTTTCTGCTATTGACTGTATAAATATTGATAGCCAATGCAATGCCACTTTGGTGCTCATGTAACAAAATATAGCTCAAGGTGGGACAAGAGACATTTTCCTCACTTTTGCATTGGTCCAGGGCAGTTTCAGAGCATTAGAGCCTCCAGAAAACAGTTCACTTTGAAACCTCAAGGTCTCCGGGCCAACTATGGGAGTCACAGTGCCCAGTAGACTATCTCTAAGAGATTTATGCCACTTTGCAGGCTCAACAGCTCTAAGCTGCCAGCAGAAGTGAGAAGGATGCATTCATGAGCCCATGTAAGACCCCCTCAAGCCTGCCCTACCCAGAAGGAGAGAATTTGGACTTAAGGACCTGCAATAAAAAAGATAAAAAGGCCAGAAAACAGATTATTATTCTCAGTGTGAGCCTGTTGTGGCCTGAAGTAACTTGAGTAAGTTGAGTAAACTAAGGAGGCCAGTCCTGCCTGCTAGCAAAGAGGTCTTAGACTAATCCTGCTCTCTGGGACCACTTAACGTCCCTGGGCCTCTGTTTCTTCATTTTTCCTTCTTTCTTTTTTTTCTGTTTAAACATCTTTACTGGGGTATAATTGCTTTACAATGTTGTGTTAGTCTCTACTGTATAACAAACTGAATCAGCTATATGTATACATATATCCCCATATCCCCTCCCTCTTGCATCTCCCTCCCACACTCCCTAACCCACCCCTCTAGGTGGTCACAAAACTCGGAGCTGATCTCCCTGGGCTACACGGCTGCTTCCCACTAGCTATCTATTTTACATTTGGTAGTGTATATATGTCAATGCCACTCTCTTACTTCATCCCAGCTTACTCTTCACACTCCCCGTGTCCTCAAGTTCATTCTCTACCTCTGCGTCTTTATTCCTGTCCTGCCCCTAGGTTCTTCAGAACCACTTTTTTTTTTCTTTAGATTCCATATATATGTGTTAGCATACGGTATTTGATTTTCTCTTTCTGAGTTACTTCACTCTGTATGACAGTCTCTAGGTACAACCACCTATAACTCAATTTCGTTTCCTTTTATGGCTGAGTAATGCTCCATTGTATATATGTGCCACAACTTCTTTATCCATTCATCTGTTGATGGACACTTAGGCTGCTTCCATGTCCTGGCTATTGTAAACAGAGCTGCAATGAACATTGAGGTACATGACTTTTTTTGAATTATGGTTTTCTCAGAGTATAGGCCCAGTAGTGGGATTGCTAGTTCACATGGTAGTTCCATTTTTAGTTTATTAAGGAACCTCCATACTGTTCTCCATAGAGTGCAAGAGGGTTCCCTTTTCTCCACAACCTCTCCAGCATTTACTGTTTGTAGGGATTTTTAGGATGGCCATTCTGACCGGTGTGAGGTGATACCTCATTGTAGTTTTGATTTGCATTTCTCTAATGATTAATGATGTTGAGCATCCATTAATGTGTTTGTTAGCCATCTGTATATCTTCTTTGGAGAAATGTCTATTTACGTCTGTGCCCATTTTTGGATTGGGTTGTTTGTTTCTTTGATACTGAGCTGCATGAGCTGCTTGTAAACTTTGGAGATTAATCCTATGTCAGTTGCTTTCTTTGCAAATATTTTCTCCCATTCTGAGGCTTGTGTGTTCTTCTTGTTTACGGTTTCCTTTGCTGTGCAAAAGCTTTTAAGTTTCATTAGGTCCCATTTGTTTATTTTTGTTTTTGTTTCCATTTCTCTAAGAGGTGGGTCAAAAAGGATCTTGCTGTGATTTATGTCAAAGAGTGTTCTGCGTATGTTTTCCTCTAAGAGTTTTACAGTGTCTAGCCTTACATTTAGGTTTTTAATCTATTTTGAGTTTATTTTTGTGTATGACGTTAGGGAGTGTTCTAATTTCATTCTTTTACATGTAGCTGTCCAGTTTTACCAGCACCACTTATTGAAGAGGCTGTCTTTTCCCCACTGTATATTTTTACCTCCTTTATCAATAATAAAGTGACCATTTGTGCGTGGGTTTATCTCTGGGCATTCTATCCTGTTCCATTGATCCATATTTTTGTTTTTGTGCCAGTACTATACTGTATTGATTACTGTAGCTTTGTAGTACAGTCTGGAGTGAGGGAGACTGTTTCCTCCAGCTCCATTTTTCTTTCTCAAGAGTGCTTTGCCTATTTGGGGTCTTTTGTGTTTCCATACAAATCGTGAAATTTTTTGTTCTAGTTCTGTGAAAAACGCCATTGGTAGTTTGATAGGGATTGCATTGAATCTGTAGATTGCTTTGGGTAGTATAGTCATTCTCACAATGTTGATTCTTCCTATCCAAGAACATGGTATGTCTCTCCATCTGTTTGTATTATCTTTGATTTCTTTCAGCAGTTTCTGATATTTTTCTGCATACAGGTCTTTTGTCTCCTTAAGTAGATTTATCACTAGGCATTTTATTCTTTTTGTTGCAATGGTAAAAGGGAGTGTTTCCTTAACTTCTCTTTCATATTTTTCATCATTAGTGTATAGAAATGCAAGAGATTTCTGTGTATTAGTTTTGTATCCTGCTACTATACCAAATACATTGATTAGCTCTAGTTGTTTTCTGGTAGCATCTTTAGGATTCTCTATGTATAGTATCATGTCATCTGCAAACAGTGACAGCTTTACTTCTTCTTTTCCAGTTTGGATTCCTTGTATTTCTTTTTCTTCTCTGATTGCCGTGGCTAAAACTTCCAAAACTATGCTGAATAATAGTGGTGAGAGTGGGCAACCTTGTCTTGTTCCTGATCTTAGTGGAAATGGTTTCAGTTTTTCACCACTGACAATGTTGGCTGTGGGTTTGTCATATATGGCCTTTATTATGTTGAGGTAAGTTCCCTCTATGCCTACTTTCTGGAAGGTTTTTATCATAAATGGGTGTTGAATTTTGTCAAAAGTTTTTTCTGCGTCTATTGAGATGATCATATGGTTTTTATTCTTCAATTTGTTAATATGATGTATCACTTTGATTGATTTGCATATATTGAAGAATCCTTGCATCCCTTGGATAAATCCCATGTGATCATGGTGTATGATTCTTTTAACATGTTGTTGGATTCTTTTTGCTAGTATTGTGTTGAGGATTTTTGCATCTATATTCATCAGTGATATTGGTCTGTAATTTTCTTTTTTTGTAATATCTTTGTCTGGTTTTGATATAAGGGTGATGGTGGCCTTGTAGAATGAATTTGGGAGTGTTCCTTCCTCTGCAATTTTTTTTTTAGAATTTGAGAAGGATCGGTGTTAGCTGTTGTCTAAATGTTTGATGAAATTCACCTGTGAAGCCATCTGGTCCTGGACTTTTGTTTGTTGGAAGATTTTTAAATCACAGTTTTGATTTCATTACTTGTGATTTATCTGTTTATATTTTCTGTTTCTTCCTGGTTCAGTCTTGGAAGGTTATACCTTTCAACGAATTTGTCCATTTCTTCTATGTTGTCCATTTTATTGGCATATAGTTGCCTATAGTAGTCTCTAATGATTTTTTGTATTTCTGCAGTGTGCATTGTAACTTCTCCATTTTCATTTCTAATTTTACTGATTTGAGTCCTCTTCCTCTTTTTCTTGATGAGTCTGGCTAAAGGTTATCAAATTTGTTTATCTTCTCAAAGAAGCAGTTTTTAGTTTTATTGACCTTTGCTATTGTTTTCTTTGTTTCTATTTCATTTATATTTGCTCTGACCTTTATGATTTCTTTCCTTCTACTAACTTTGGGTTTTGTTTGTTCTTCTTTCTCTAGTTCCTTTAGGTATAAGGTTAGATGCATATTTGAGATTTTACTTGTTTCTTGGCATAGGATGGTATTGCTATAAACTTCCCTCTTAAAACTGCTTTTGCTGTATCCCATAGGTTTTGGAACATCGTGTTTTCACTGTAGTTTGCCTTTAGGTATTTTTTGATTTCTTATTTGATTTCTTCAGTGATCTCTTGGTTATTTAGTAACGTATTGTTTAGTCACCCTGTGTTTGTGTTTTTTACGTTTCTTTTCCCTGTAATTTATTTCTAATCTCATAGCGCTGTGCTCAGAGAAGATGCTTGATATGGAGAGACCTTCAAGATGGCAGAGGAGTAAGACGTGGAGATCACCTTCCTCCCCACACATACATCAGAAATACATCTATATGTGGAACAGCTCCTATAGAACACCTACTGAACGTTGGCAGAAGACCTCAGACTTCCCCAAAGGCAAGAAACTCCCCATATACCTGGGTAGGGCAAAAGATAAAAGAAAAAACAGAGACAAAGCATAGGGACAGGGCTTCCCTGGTGGCGTAGTGGTTGAGAGTCCGCCTGCCGATGCAGGGGACACGGGTTCATGCCCCAGTCCTGGAAGATCCCACATGCCACGGAGCAGCTAGGCCTGTGAGTCATGGCCGTTGAGCCTGCACGTCCGGAGCCTGTGCTCCACAACAGGAGAGGCCACAGCAGTGAGAGGCCCACGTACAGCAAAAACAAAAAAGTATAGGGACAGGACCTGCACCTCTGGGAGAAGGCTGTGAAGGAGGGAAAGCTTCCACACACTAGGAAGCCCCTTCACGGCAGAGATGGGGGTGGTGGGGTGGGAGCTTCGGAGCCACAGAGGAGAGCACAGCAACAGGGCTGCAGAGGGCAAAGCGGAGAGATTCCCACACAGAGGATCGGTGCCGACCTGCACTCACCAGCCTGAGAGGCTTCTCTGCCCACCCACCAGAGCGGGTGGGGGCTGGGAGCTGAGGCTCTGGTTTTGGAGGTCAGACCCCAGGAAGAGGACTGGGGTTGGCTGTGTGAACACAGCCTGAAGGGGGCTAGTGTTCCACAGCTAGCCCGGAGGGAATCTGGGAAAAAGTCTGGAACTGCCTAAGAGGCAAAAGACCATTGTTTCAGGGTACGCGAGGAGAGGGGATTCAGAGCACCACTTAAATGAGCTCCAGAGATGGGAGCGAGCTGCAGCTATCAGAGCAGACACCAGAGATGGGCATGAAATGCTGAGGTTGCTGCAGCCTACAAGAAGCCTGTGTGCAAGCACAGATCACTATCCACAACTCGCCTCCCGGGAGCCTGTGCAGCCCACCACTACCAGTGTCCCACGATCCAAGGACATCTTCCCCAGGAAAACACATGGCACGCCTCAGGCTATTGCAATGTCATGCTAGCCTCTGCTACCACAGGATCGCCCCACATTCTGTACCCATCCCTCCCCCATGGCCTGAGTGAGCCAGAGCCCCCAATCAGCTGCTATTTTAACCCCTTCCTGTCTGAGTGAAGAACAGACACTCTCAAGTGACCTACATGCAGAGGCGGGGCCAAGTCCAAAGCTGAATGTCAGGAGCTGTGCTCACAAAGAGAGAAAGGGAAATCTCCCCCAGAAGCCTCAGGAGCAGTGGATTAAATCTCCACAATCAACTTGATGTACACTGCAATTCTGGAATACCTGAATAGAAAACTAATCATCCCAAAATTGAGGTGGTAGACATAGGGAGCAACTGTAGACGGGGTTTGCTTTCTGCATCTAATATGTTTCCGGTTTTATGTTCATCTTAGTTTAGTATTTATAGTTTATTATCATTGGTAGATTTGTTTATTGATTTTGTTGCTCTCTTCCATTTTTTTAATATATAGATATATATATTTTTTCTCTTTTTGTGAGTGTGTATGTGCATGCTTCTTTGTGTGATTTTGTCTGTATAGCTTTGCTTTCGCATTTGTCCTAGGTTTCTGTCTATCCTTTTTTTTTTACTCTAGTTTTTAGCACTTGTTATCATAGGTGGATATGTTTTTTGGTTTGGTTGATCTCTTCTTTCTTTTTATTACTTTTTAATTTTTAATCCTTTTTAAAATTTTTTATTTTAATAACATTAAAACATTTTGTTTTGTTTTATTTTGTTTTATTCCTTCCTTCTTTCTTTTTTACTCCCTTTTCTTTTGAGCCATTTGGCTGACCAGGTCCTGGTGCTCTGGCTGGGTGTGAGGCCTGTCACTCTGATGTAAGCTAGCTGAGCTGAATTCAGGACATTGGTTCACCAGAGACCTCC
This sequence comes from Pseudorca crassidens, assembly GCF_039906515.1. NCBI lineage: Eukaryota > Metazoa > Chordata > Mammalia > Artiodactyla > Delphinidae > Pseudorca > Pseudorca crassidens. The sequence goes on from NC_090309.1 coordinate 44,492,769, forward strand.
CAGCTCCACGTAACATCAAACAGCAAAAGCTCTCCCAGAGATCTCCATCTAAATGCTAGGACCCAGCTCCACTCAATGACCAGCAACCTACAGTGCTGGACACCCTATGCCAAACAACTAGCAAGACAGGAAGACAACCCCACCCATTAGCAGAGAGGCTGCCTAAAATTATAATAAGGTCACAGACACCCCAAAACACACCACTGGACATGTTCCTGCCCCCCAGAAAGACAACATCCAGCCTCATCCATCAGAACACAGGCACCAGTCCCCTCCACCAGGAAGTCTTCAAAACCCACCGAATCAACCTCAGCCACTGGGGGCAGACACCAAAAACAACGGGAAGTACAAACTGGCAGCCTGCAAACAGGAGACGCCAAAAACAGTAAGTTAATCAAAATGAGAAGACAGAGAAACAGAAGATGAAAGAGCAAGGCAAAAACCCACCAGACCAAACAAATGAAGAGAAAATAGGCAGTCTACCTGAAAAAGAACTCAGAGTAATGATAGTAAAGATGATTCCATGGAAATACAATGGAGAAAATACAAGAAACGTTTAACAAGGACCTTCAAGAACTAAAAAGCAAACAAACAATGATGAAGAAAACAAATGAAATTAAAACTTCTCTAGGAGGAATCAATAGCAGAATAACTCAGGCAGAAGCACGGATAAGTGACCTGGAAGATAAAATACTAGAAATAGCTACCACAGAGCAAAATAAAGAAAAAAGAATGAAAAGAATTGAGGACAGCCTCAGGGACCTCTGGGACAACATTAAGCAAACAAACATTCAAATTATAGGGGTCTCAGAAGAAAAGAAAAGAAAGGGAATGAGAAAATATTTGAAGAGATTATAGTTGAAAACTTAAATAATATGGGAAAGGAAATAGTCAATCAAGTCCAGCAAGTGCAGAGAGTCCCATTCAGGATAAATCCAAGGAGAAACATGCCAAAACACATATTAATTGAACTATCAAAAATTAAATACAATGAAAAAATATTAAAGCAGCAAGGGTAAAAGAACAAGTAACATACAAGGGAATCCCTATAAGGTTAACAGCAGAAACACTGCAAGACAGAAGGGAGTGGCAGGACAAATTTAAAGTGATGAAAGGGAAAAACCTACAACCAAGATTACTCTATGCAGCAAGGAGCTCATTCATATTTGACAAGAAATTAAAACCTATACAGACAAGCAAAAGCTAAGAGAATTCAGCACCACCACACCAGCTTTACAACAAATGCTAAAGGAACTTCTCTAGGCAGGAAATACAAGAGAAGGAAAAGACTTACAATAACAAACCCTAAACAATTAAGAAAATGGTAATAGGAACATACATATTGATAATTACCTTAAATGTAAATGGATTAAACACTCCAACCAAAAGACATAGACTGGCTGAATGGATACAAAAACAAGACCTGTATATATGCTGTCTACAAGAGACCCACTTCAGACCTGGGGGCACATACAGACTGAAAGTGAGAGGATGGGAAAAGATATTCCATGCAAATGGAAATCAAAAGTAAGCTGGAGAAGCAATTCTCATATCAGACAAAAATAGACTTTAAAATAAAGACTATTACAAGAGACAAAGAAGGACCCTGCATAATGATCAAGGGATCAATCCAGGAAGAAGATATAACAATTGTAAATATTTATGCACCCAACATAGGAGCACCTCAATACACAAGGCAAATGATAACAGCCATAAAAGGGGAAATTAAGAGTAAAACAATCATAGTAGGGGAATTTAACACCCCACTTTCACCTATGGACAGACCATCCAAAATGAAAGTAAACAAGGAAAAAAGCCTTAAATGGTACATTAAACAAGATAGCATTAATAGATATATATATAAGACATTCCATCTAAAAACAACAGAGTGCACTTTATTCTCAAGTGCTCATGGGACATTCTCCAGGATAGATCATATCCTGGGTCACAAATCAAGCCTTGGTAAACTTAAGAAAATTGAAATTGTAACAAGTATATTTTCCAACCACAACGCTATGAGACTAGATATCCATACAGGAAAAAATCTGTAAAAGATACAAACACATGAGGCTAAACAATAGACTACTAAATAACCAAGAGATCACTGAAGAAATCAAAGAGGAAATCAAAAAATACCTAGAAACAAATGACAATGAAAACACAATGACCCAAAACCTATGGGATACAGCAAAAGCAGTTCTAAGATGGAAGTTTATAGCAATCCAAACCTACCTCAAGAAACAAGAAACATCTCAAATAAACAACTTAACCTGACACCTAAAACAATTAGGGAAAGAAGAACAAAAATCCCAAAGTTAGCAGAACGAAAGAAATCATAAAGGTCAGATGTGAAATAAATGAAAAAGAAGTGAATGAAACAATAGCAAAGATCAATAAACTAAAAGCTGGTTCTCTGAGAAAATAAACAAAATTGATAAACCATTAGCCAGACTCATCAAGAAAAAAATGGATAAGACTTCAATCAATAGAATTAGAAATGAAAAAGGAGAAGTAACAACTGACACTGCAGAAATACAAAGGATCATGAGAGATTACTACAAGCAACTATATGCCAATAAAATGGACAACCTGGAAGAAATGGACAAATTCTTAGAAAAGCACAATCTTCCAAGACTGAACCAGGAAGAAATAGAAAATATAAAGAGACCAATCACTAGCACTGAAATTGAGACTATGATTAAAAATATTCCAACAAACAAAAGCCCAGGACCAGATGGCTTCACAGGCGAATTCTACCAAACATTTAGAGAAGAGCGAACACCTACCTTTCTCAAACTCTTCCAAAACATAGCAGGGGGAGGAATACTCCCAAACTCATTCTACGAGGCCACCATCACCTTGATACCAAAACCAGACAAAGGTGCCACAAAGAAAGAAAACTACAGGCCAATATCACAAAGGTGCCACAAAGAAAGAAAACTACAGGCCAAGAAAGAAAAATACAGGCCTAGAATCTGTGCAAAATACCTCAACAAATACTAGCAAACAGAATCCAGCAGACATTAAAAGGATCATACATCATGATCAAGTGGGGTTTATGCCAGGAATGCAAGGATTCTTTAATATATGCAAATCAATCAATGTGATGAATCATATTAACAAATTGAAGGAGAAAAACCGCATGATCATCTCAATAGATGCAGAAAAAGCTTTTGACAAAATTCAACACCCATTGTTGATAAAAACCCTCAGAAAGTAGGCAGAGAGGGATAGTAAAGCCCACATATGACAAATCAACACTGAACATCGTTTTCAATGGTGAAAAACTGAAACCCTTTCCTCTAAGATCAGGAACAAGACAAGGTTGTCTACTCTCAACATTATTATTCAGCATAGTTTTGGAAGTTTTAGCCACAGCAATCAGAGAAGAAAAAAAAAATAAAAGGAATCCAAATCAGAAAAGAAGAAGTAAAACTGTCACTGTTTACAGATGACATGATACTGTATATACAGCATCCTAAAGATGCTACCAGGAAACTATTAGAGCTAATCAATGAATTTGGTAAAGCAGCAGGATAAAAAATTAATGCACAGAAATCTCTTGCATTCCTATACACTAATGATGAAATATCTAAAAGAGAAATTAAGGAAACACTTCCATTTACCATTGCAACAAAAAGAATAAAATACCTAGGAATAAACCTACCTAAGGAGACAAAAGACCTGTATGCAGAAAACTATAAGACACTGATGAAAGAAATTAAAGATGATATAGATGGAGAGATATGCCATGTTCTTGTATTGGAAGAATCAACATGGTGAAAAAGACTATACTACCCAAAGGAATCTACAGATTCAGTGCCATCCCTATCAAACTACCAATGGAATTTTTCACTGAACTAGAACAAAAAATTTCACAATTTGTATGGAAACACAAAAGACCCCAAATAGCCAAAGCAATCTTGAGAAAGAAAAAGAGAGCTGGAGGAATCAGGGTCCCAGACTTCAGACTATACTGCAAAGCTACAGTAATCACAACAGCATGGTAATGGCACCAAAACAGAAATGTAGATCAATGGAACAGGAGAGAAAGCCCAGAGATAAATCCATGCACATATGGTCACTCTATCTTTGATAAAGGAGGCAAGAATATACAATGGAGAAAAGACAGCCTCTTCAATAAGTGGTGCTGGGAAAACTGGACAGCTACATGTAAGATGAATGAAATTAGAACACTCCTTAACACCACACACAAAAATAAACTCAGAATGGATTAAAGACCTAAATGTAAGGCCCGATACTGCAAAACTCTTAGAGGAAAACATAGGCAGAACACTCTATGACATAAATCACAGCAAGATTCTTTGTGACACACCTCCTAGAGAAATGGAAATAAAAACAAAAATAAACAAATGGGACATAATGAAACTTAAAATCTTTTGCACAGCAGAGGAAAACTTAAACAAGACGAAAAGACAACCCTCAGAATGGGAGAAAATATTTGCAAATGAAGCAACTGACAAAGGATTAATCTCCAAAATTTACAAGCAGCTCATGCATCTCAATTTCAAAAAAAACCAAAGAACCCAATCCAAAAATGGGCAGAAGACCTAAATAGACATTTCTCCAAAGAAGATATATAGATTGCTAACAAACACATGAAAGGATGCTCAACATCACTACTCATTAGAGAAACGCAAATCAAAACTACAATGCGGGGCTTCCCTCGTGGCGCAGTGGTTGAGAGTCCGCCTGCTGATGCAGGGGACACGAATTCATGCCCCGGTCTGGGAAGATCCCACATGCCGCAGAGCAGCTAGTCCCGTGAGCCATGGCCACTGAGCCTGCGCGTCTGGAGCCTGTGCTCCGCAACGGGAGAGGCCACAACAGTGAGAATCCCGCATACCGCAAAAAACAAAACAAAACAAAACACTACAGTGCGGTATCACCTCACAGCAGTCAGAATGGCCATCATCAAGAAATCTACAATAAATGCTGGAGAGGGTGTGGAGAAAAGGGAACCCTCTTGCACTTTTGGTAGGAATGTAAATTGATACAGCCACTATGGAGAACAGCATGGAGGTTCCTTAAAAAATTAAAAATAGAACTACCATATGACCCAGCAATCCCACTACTGGGTATGTACCCTGAGAATACCATAATTCAAAAAGAGTCATGTACCACAGTGTTCATTGCAGCTCTAGTTACAATAGCCAGGACATGGAAGCAACCTAAGTGTCCATCGACAGATGAATGGCTAAAGAAGATGTGGCACCTATATACAATGGAACATTACTCAGCCATAAAAAGAAACGAAATTGAGTTATTTGTAGTCAGGTGGATGGACCTAGAATCTGTCATACAGAGTGAAGTAAGTCAGAAAGAGAAAAACAAATACCGTATGCTGACACATATATATGGAATCTAAAAAAAAAAAAAAAGTGGTTCTGAAGAATCTCGGGGCAGGACAGGAATAAAGACACAGACATAGAGAATGGACTTGAGACGTAGGGAGGGGGAAGGTTAAGCTGGGACGAAGTGAGAGAGTGGCATGGACATATATATACTACCAAATGTAAAACAGATTGCTAATGGGAAGCAGTTGCATAGCTCAGTGAGATCAGCTATGTGCTTTGTGACCACCTACAGGGGTGGGATAGGGAGTGTGGGAGGGAGACACAAAAGGGAGGAGATAGGGGGATATATGTATATGTAGAGCTGATTCTCTTTTTTATAAAGCCAAAACTCACACACCATTGTAAAGCAATTATACTCCAATAAAAGTGTTAAAAAAATCTATCTGGTCTATTGTGTCATTTAAAGCTTTTGTTTCCTTATTAATTTTCTGTCTGGATGATCTGTCCATTGGTGTTAGTAAGGTGTTAAACTCCCCCACTGTTATTGTGTTACTGTTGATTTCCTCTTATATAGCCATTTGCCTTATGTATTGAGGTGCCCTTATGTTGAGTGCATATATATTTATAATTGCTATATCTTCTTCATGGATGATCCCTTGATCATTATGTAGTGTCCTTCCTTGTTTCTTGTAACATTCTTTATTTTAAAGTCTACTTTATCTGATATGAGTATTGCTACTCCAGCTTTCTTTTCATTTCCATTTGCATGGAATATCTTTTTTCATCCCCTCACTTTCAGTCTGTATGTGTCGCAAGGTCTGAAGTGGGTCTCTTGTAGACAGCATAGATCCAGGTCTTGTTTTTGTATCCATTCAGCAAGCCTGTGTCTTTTGGTTGGAGCATTTAATCCATTCACATTTAATGTAATTATTGATATATATGTTCCTATTACCATTTTCTTAATTGTTTTGGGTTTGTTTTAGTAGGTCCTTTTCTTCTCTTGTGTTTCCCACTTAGAGAAGTTCCTTTAGCATCTGTTGTATAGCTGGTTTGGTGGTGCTGAATTCTTTTAGCTTTTGCTTGTCTGTAAAGCTTTTGATTTCTCCAGAGAAATGTGAATGAGATCCTTGATGGGTAGAGTAATCTTGGTTGTAGTTTCTTCCCTTTCATCACTTTAAATATATTGTGCCATTCCCTTCTGGCTTGTAGAGTTTCTGCTGAGAAATCAGCTGTTAACCTTATGGGAGTTCTCTTGTATGTTATTTGTCGTATTTCCTTTGTTGCTTTTAATAATTTTTCTTTGTCTTTAATTTTTGTCAATTTGATTACTATATGTCTTGGCGTGTTTCTCCTTGGGTTTATCCTGCCTGGGACTCTCTGAGCTTCCAGACTAGGGTGGCTCTTTCCTTTTCCATGTTAGGGAAGTTTTTGACTATAATCTCTTCAAATATTTTCTCGGGCCCTTTCTCTCTCTCTTCTCCTTCTGGGACCCCTATAATGCAAATGTTGGTGCATTTAATGTTGTCCCAGTGGTCTCTTAGGCTCTCTTCATTTCTTTTCCCTCTTTTTTCTTTATTCTGTTCCTCAGCAGTGATTTCCACCATTCTGTCTTCCAGGTCACTTATCTGTTCTTCTGCCTCAGTTATTCTGCTATTGATTCCTTCTAGTGTATTTTTCATTTCAGTTATTGTATTGTTCATCTCTGTTTGTTCTTTAATTCTTCTAGGTCTCTGTTAAACATTTCTTGCATCTTCTCGATCTTTGCCTCCATTTTTCTTCCGAGGTCCTGGATCATCTTCGCTATCATTATTCTGAATTCTTTTTCTGGGAGATTGTCTATCTCCACTTCATTTAGTTGTTTTTTCTGAGGTTTTTTCTTATTCCTTCATCTGGCACATAGACCTCTGCCTTTTCATTTTGTCTATTTTTCTGTGAATGTGGTTTTTGTTCCACAGGCTGCAGGATTGTAGTTCTTCTTGCTTCTTCTGTTTGCCCTCTGGTCTCCTTAAGGTTTTTCTGATCCATCAGGTTTTTTAAAAAAGTAAGATATCTCAACAAAATCTATATATTATATTATCATAATTGAGGGTTAAAAAAAGCCAGATTTTAGGAAATTATGGTAGTTCAATTCAGTAATGACTAGAACTTGGGCTAGAGATTTTTCATAGAGAAAATCAAAGCTTTCATAGAGAAAATCAAAATTTTCATAGAGAAAATCAAAAGATTTACAGAACATTACAAGATATGAAGAAATGTTTAAAATATAAATGTTAAGAAAGGTAATAAAACAATATGCAAAATCTTGTACATATATAATGTACATGTTCCAAAATAACAATGTTGTCTACATTTGCATATATACTGAGAATAAATATTGGGGAAAGAGAGAAATCAAGACAGAGCAAGGGAGCATATAGAAAAGTCTGGAAAGAAATACAACCAAATGTTAACAGTAGTTGTCTCTTAGAGTGATAATGTTTAAGTTGTTTTTGTTATGGGTGATTTTAATTTACATCTTTATATTTTCCTATTTTTGTAAAATGTCTTCATTGAGCAAATATTACTTCTAAAATCAGAAAAAAAAGAAGTACTGTTGTCCAAAAGAGTCATTTGGAAGAAGGAAGCTACAGAATGTTTAGAAACATAACAAATTCATTTTTCAGTGTTAGCAAACTACAGAAAATAAGCTTCTAATTAAGGGTGTAATTTAAAAACCTATTGTCATACTCCTTTAATATACTTCAGAAGAAAAATAAATGCTATTTTGTCTAAAATATAGCTGATTCGTGCATTATTTTTAAATTGCTAGTTATTAGTTAACTCCAACCAATAATTTCTGAATGTTTGAAAGAAGAAAAAGTGATAGAAACTCAGCGTGTGTACACAGCAGAACCCCATTTCCTTCACTGATTGGATAGTTCCTCAGAGAAAAGAGAAAATAACTCCTCAATATAGCAAAACTTATATCCAGACTAAGTCTTCACACACAGAGAAGGAAAATAATAACCAGATATACATAGAATTTGCCAGGTATTTAAACCAGCCATCTGGAGATTCAAGACTAAGAATAGGCTTTATTTTCATGTATGTGAATGTGATCAATTGAATCATGATCCATTTTGCATCACACCTTCTCTCCAAGCCAACCATTCAATAAAAAGATGAGGATGACAGCAAAGATGACACTAGTGTCTTTACTGTTCATTCCACAAATGTCTGATGAGTATCTACCAAGTGCAAGGCTATCTTCATTTCTTCAGCAGTATGAAGATAAGACTATCAATTTCAGCTCCCAGGTAGATGGGAGCTGGGCTTTAGCATGGACAAGGGGCAGTGTCCTGGGAGCTTACAGTAGGGGCAGATATGAGGGTCACTTGACCAAGATCTGCAGAGCATAGTGTTAAGCAGAAATAATACAACAGCCAAAATCAAAGTCAGGCTGACCAAGTGAACTGTCAGTCCAAAGGAGAGTGTAGGCTGAGAGGAGGACTCCTAGTAGGAGTCAATAGGTAGAAACCAAAACAGAGAAGAGGATTCATAGGCTAGGGATAGGTGGAGAAATTTCCTGAGGCAGAGGGCATTCTACATATAGCTTCATAGAGCATGTTCTGCAATGTGGCCTGGAAGAGAGGTGGACAAACACAATCCCTGCCTTCAAGAAAATCACAGCCTAGCCGAAGATATAAGATCCATTTCATTCTGCACACTTACATGTCAGCTCCACCCAACAGCTCCCTAAGCCTTGAAACATGCCTCAGTCAAACGCTCACTTTGTGTTGTATGAATAGATGATGATAATGAAGATTATGTCAAAGAGACAAAGGAGGCTGTAGATAAAGAGACGAGGCAGGGAAGTGGAATGCTCCAAAGACAAGGTGTCAAGACACCTGGTTCTAGTCCTTGGCTCTACTACTAACAAGGGTTAAGTTGGACAAGTCATCTAAGCTCCAAGTTTCATGAAGGAATTGGAGCAGATAAGATCCCTTTTTTCTTCTTTTTCCTTTTCTCCATAAAATGAATTCATCTTTCTTAAATCAGATTGGAAAGTTCTTTCTGATCCTGCCATTCTTCCAAATGTATTGAATAAATTCAAATATTTTATAACTCTTGGCCCTTTTAAAAATTAACTGCAATTGAAGCATCTGCTTGAACAGAGTTATTTAGGAAAAAAAAAAAACACTTAAATCTAAGTAGTATCCTTGCATTAGCTCCCTTGTGGATATGTAAACTTTTAACCTCTTACCTTGAATAGAGTTTCCACATTTGCCCTATTTAATCAACGATAAAAGTCAGATATGTCATTCCTTATACTTTATCTGTTAGCAGCATACTGTAGATTCCAACAGAAAGACTGTTTTTCCCTTTCCACGTTCTATAGTGATAAAGAAGTTACTGCTAGTTTATCAAAATAATTTATGCCTTAAAATTCCTCTAAGGGCAGAGACAAAATAATAATGTCCATTCCATTTTAGGTTTTGGTCTCAGCAGTTCCATTGGTATAGGATATGACATACTAAGGAGAAAAAAATCATAAATCAGTTTTAGTAATGCTATTACACATTTTTTTAAAAAATTCTAAATTTCAACATATCAATGTCTTTGATTTTGTTTGAACCACTGCTCCCGAAAAAATTAATTTAAATTTTTTCAAAGAGATTTTAAAACCCGTTTTGTTATCTATAATTGGTATCAAGATACAAGATTAAGTATTCACAAAAGGAAAGATAAGGAGGATTTTCTATTTTAATAAAAAATCCACAACGGGAAGGAAAAAATAATTCAAATAAGGTAAAACAAAATTGGAAAGTAGAACACAGAAAATTCTAAAAGTCAACAAAATATTATGGAAAGATTCCAAACTGGCAAAAGTGGGAGAGTGATGATCCATTTCGTTAAATTACATATTGAAATAAAATTACTAATTTTCAGGGGATATTATTTCTAGTTTCATGCTCCACAATGCAATCATCTTGAAACCCCATCGGCCTTGATTAGCCAAATGAAGTTTCCAGAAAAGCTAATTTTGAAAAAAGGGAGGAAGGAACTTGTTGCTGAAAACAAAATAAAGCTTCACATCTGTGTCCGCATCTGAAGTTGTTCTGTAAGAGCTGATAACTTGTTAGAAAGCAACTTTTTTTTTTTCAAGACAGTGGATTTACATCATACATTTTATCTCTCCAAGGAAATTCTAATTACTCGTTCCAATCATTTCTGATTGATTTGCTTTTTATTCATCCAAGGTATTCTCTGCTCTATGATGAAATTAAGCCTTCAATAAAATTCCAAAAATTTGAGAACAATTTACAAGCTCCAGATGACTGAAAGTTTTCTCATGTCCGTTTGGCATTCAGAAGGAGAGTTTCACCAAATATATTCTGAAGAAGAATACATCTGGCACTCACTAAAACAAAGAACTCACCAGTGACATACTTGAGGCTAATTAATATCACATAAATGCAAAGTTGCCAATATTCTTTGAAGCCAAAGCTGCAATCCAACCTCCATGTACTTCAATGAGTCTTCTTCTAGCACAGGCCACCAGCCACATAGGTTAATGTTTGGGGGTGTTTTAGTAATCAATTTAATAAACACATTATCTTCTGTGTAGAAGTTTATAATGGTGTGTGTGTGTGTGTGTGTGTGTGTGTGTGTGTGTGTGTGTATTAGAAAAGACTCAGCATGTGCTGAAAGCCCACTTAATTTCATTTTTTCTCTTGGTCTGATGCTGACTCCAATTCAGTAACAAAAGATAAAATAAAAATTAAAGAATTTTAGCACTAAAAGACAATTAGAAACTATCTCTTCCAAGGGCTTGTTTTAATAATGGCAAGTATATCAGAAATCCTTATGTGTATTTACCACAAGAATATTTTCTTGGATAATAATGGTAAACTTAGCTATTCAGAACTATTGAATTTTTAAGCATCAGTATGAAAGCAGCCCAAGAAATAAATAATTTAATCAACATTATTCTTGCAAGACTATGCTACAGGGGCTATCAGTAGTCAGTGATCAAATTTTATCATGTCACTAAGAAATCTAGTATTTAACAAATGAACTCTTTTTATGAAAGGCAAAGACTTATACAGCCAAATATGGCTCAAGCATTGGCTTCTCTTTCAACAGATTCATAAGGGCATATACCTTCACAAACCAACTGGACCCAAATATTGCCTTATTTGGCTACATGGCCAAAAACTGTAGGTTATGTCTGCTATTCATGTCTTGGTCTAGAGGACACCAGGGTTACCCAAGGTTGGGCATAGTTAGCCAACGCCTTAATCAGCTGCTCTTAGAACTGAGCCACACTGATAGGACATCTTTGATTTGGATGTACAGTCGAAAGCAGACAGAGACTTAAAGCACACGCAGGCACTTCCCTGGTGGTGCAGAGGTTAAGAATCACCTACTAATGTAGGGGACATGGGTTTGAACCCTGGTCCAGGAAGATCCCACGTGCCACGGAGCAAATAAGTCCATGCACCACAACTACTGAGCCTGCACTCTAGAGCCTGTGAGCCACAACTACTGAGCCCACATGCCACGACTACTGAAGCCCGCACACCTAGAGCCCATGCTCCACAACAAGAGAAGCCACCGCAACAAGAAGTCCATGCACCACAACGAAGAGTCGCCCCTCCTCGCTGCAACTAGAGAAAGCCCACACACAGCAACAAAAACCAAACACAGCCAAAAATAAATAAATAAAAGGAATTAAAAAAAAATAAATCACGATGCATAGTCATTGACATCTGTGAATCTCTTCTGAAATTGTCATTTCCCCCCCCCACCAAACAGATCTTCAAATCTTTAAAATCTCAGATTCCCGTGGGTTCATAGCAATTTAGCAAGGTGAATTTATTGCAATCTCCAGTTGCAGTCCACTCAATCTACATGTCCAGTTTGAATCTGTGTAGTTGTACCACATTGAAGAATCATCCATGTTTCTGTTCTATCCCTGCAATCCTAGATATTCAGTTGGTGGTGGGGAGGGAGTAACATAGAGGAAACTTTAGAGCAGGGGTTCTTGCTACCAGACAGCTTGCTTTAGAACCCCTACTTTGCTGCTCACTACCTATATGACCAGGGCAAGGTACTAAACTGTTCTGTCTCAATTTCCTTTTTAGTAAAATAGGCATAATAATAGTGCTGTTGAATTAACACATGTAGCACTTGCTTCAGTTCCTGACATAGTGTAAGTACTACATACATGTTAACTATTACTATTTATTACCAGTAAGGAAGTACAATTTTATAAGCCACTTGAAATTCAAAAAATTAGGTATCTCAGAGCCATTTATTCAAAAAATACCATTGTCTTAGGGCGCTGCTCAGGGTGGGGTCACAGATTTCCATGACCCAGTCATCAAACTGCAGTAAACTATGTGTCCAGACCCTGATTCCTCTAAATAGCCCATAAACTAGACAGAGTTACACACAAAAATATGAAGCAATTTTTAGCCTTAATAACCTCTTTTATTCTATCATGCAATTAACCCGACTACATGATTTAAGATTAGTCACTGTGATCAATAATAACAACAGCAGCAATAGCTATGTGCAAAGAACTGTACTAAGGGTTTTATGTGCATTTTCTTATTTAATACTCATAAAAATTCTATGAGATAGGAATTATCATTAACCCCATTTCACATGTGAGGAAACTGAGGCCCAAAAAGGGTTAAGTAACTTTCCCAAGTTCACACAGTCAGTGAGTGGCACAGCAGGACTTGAACCCAGGCTCTCCGGATCCAAGCCCTACACTACACTAACCCCTCATTGGGGGTTATCTTAGGGTGTGTCCATCATTCCTGAACCAATCACTGTGTCTACAGATTTGATGTTGATTGGCAGAGACTGAGCCACATGCTCACCAAAAAGTCACAGGAAAAATAAGCTCCATACAAATTGTATGAAGTGGGAGTACTCAAGGCCAAACTGTGGTGTCTAGATTCAAAGATAGTAAGAATAAGCCGGCAAAGGATACAGCAGTCCCCAATTACCCATGGTTTTGCTTCCCACAGTTTCAGTCACCCAAGGTCAACCACGGTCTGAACATATATGGAAAATTCCAGAAATAAATAACTCATAAGTGTTAAATTGCTGTACCATTCTGAGTATCATGATAAAATCTTGACTCATCCTGCTCCACCCCACCAGGGATCCCCAACCATTGACATCATCTGCCTACATCCAATCATAGACATCATCGTGGTTCGATGATCCAGGATCACCAGAAGCAGATGATTCTCCTTCTGACTTATTGTCAGAATGTCAATAGTAGCCTAACACTAAGTCACAATGCCTATTGTCATTCACGTCACTTCATCTCATCATGTGAGCATTTTATCACCTTACATTATCACAAGAAGAAGGGTGAATACAGCACAATAAGATATTTTGAGAGACAGACTACATTCACATAACTTTTATTATAGTATATTGTTATAATTGTTCTATTTTATTATTAGTTATTGTTGTTAATCTCTTACTGTGCCTAATTTATAAATTAAACTTTATCATAGGTATGTATGTATAAGAAAAAACATAGTATATATAGGGTTCAGTACTATCCATAGTTTCAGCATCCACTGGGGGCCTTGGAACATACACCCCGTGAATAAGAGGGAACGACTATATAAATGAAATAAAAGCTCAGGGTGGATGCCCCAGCTCCTGGCCTGCCGTGTAGCTCACAGAGACAAACCTAAATCTAGAAGTCCTTACAGCCCGTGTAGAATGGGCTGTCTTCCAGTCAGAGAAACCTGGAATCGCAGGCTCAGTGCCCTTCGTATCCTCAGGCTCATCGGCACACAGAAACAACTTAAACCACTACAGAAGACAATAATTCTGCCACATCACCAGACCTAATAGCCAGGTTCTGGACTTTGACATTCTTGTTTTACTGACACTGGGCCATTTCTCCTTTTTTTTGGACTTAGGAGTTTTTCCTTCGTGTACACTTAGGGGCATTCTATGGGCAAAACTGGTCATGGCCTACCACTATAAGGGAATAGATGATGAACAGGCAAAAGCAATGTGATAAATACAGGAAAGTAGAATGTGATAACAACAGGCAAGTATCAATACAATATAATAACTACAAATAAATGTTGTTACCCAGGTCAATGTGTGTGCAGAACTGACTCAAAGAAGTTGAGCAACTGCCATGGTTCCCCAGCTAGAGCATGGCAAAAGTCCAGGCAAGAACTCTTGAGTCCTATCCTATTTTCTTTCTGCCACATCTTTTCTGTACACTTTTTTTTTTTTTTGCGGTACGCGGGCCTCTCACTGTTGTGGCCTCTCCCTGTTGCAGAGCACAGGCTTCGGACGCGCAGGCTCAGCGGCCATGGCTCACGGGCCCAGCCGCTCTGTGGCATGTGGGATCTTCCCGGACCGGGGCATGAACCCGTGTCCCCTGCATCGGCAGGCGGACTCTCAACCACTACGCCACCAGGGAAGCCCCTGTACACTTTTTTATTTATTTATTTTGGCTGCACTGCACAGCTTTCAGGGATCATAGTTCCCCCACCAGGGATCAAACCTGGGCCCTGGCAATGAAAGCACCAAGTCCTAACCACTGGACCACCAGGGAATTCCCTTCTCTATACCTTTAAGTTTGCCTAGGACTGAGGGCTTTCCCAGGACACACAACTTTCAGTGCAAAAACTGGAAGAGTCCTGGGCAAAGTGGGATAAGTTGATCACCCCACCATTAATCCCTACGTAAATGTTCCATCTTCACTGCTTTCTTACTGAATTCATTTTTTCACAGATTTCACTTTCCAGTTGCCCACACCCAATAAAATATTATTAACCAGGTTTTAACTGCAAGACCTGTGGCTCCATGACTCAGTTAATTAAAGACCCTTGTGGATCCTTGAGACTTCTAATTATTTTCAGGGATTTTTTAAAAAAGGGAAATAGTAAAGAAAACATAATAATATAAGTTTTTCTTTGTGATACATATAGTATAATAGCTGGCAAACTGGGAAATAGAGGGCTCCTTTATAAAAGTTGATCACTGGTTATTTGACAAATGCTGTGAAGAGAAGCCAGAGTTGTCTTCCTGAGGTAGTGACTATTAAAGGAAGATCTGAAGTCTTAAATCTTTGAAAATCACAAACACACACACAAAGGTAAGGGGATGGAGGGGGACCCAGAAGCTGATCCAAGAAGAAGTGTTTGGAATGTTCAGCTTGCCCCAGGACAGAAAGCCTGGGAATCTCTCCCAACAGCCTCTCCCAAGTGGCAGCCAAGGCCTGCCACTCTGGGGTGCAGGACACAGGTACAACACATCACAAGAGCCAGAGCCTCCGGAGTAGGAGGCTTCTTCACGCTAGCAGCAAGACATCTTCCGCTCCAAGTAACTGAACACCTGACTCAAACTGGCTTGCGCCATAAGGAAATACATTACACCTCACAAAACTGGGGTGCAGAGGCAGGACAGAGTTCGCTTCTGGCTGATTTAGAAGCTCAACAATCAGGGCCACATTATGATTTTCATTGTCCCTGGGCACTTTGGCCTTCACGGGCCCCTTTCTCCATACAAAAATTATATTTTACAAACTGCAATGGTATAAGGACAAATATAATCCAGACTGGACGATATTTATTTTTTCCTTCTGACTTTAAAAATTAAACCTTTCTGGAGAAGCCCTAAAAGTATCATGAGTTCTAGGGTCAGTCGGCCCTCTGAACAATCCCTCAAGATCCAGGCTCTCTCCATGTGATTGGCCATGCGTAGTATGTGTCATCCTTATGCTCAGGCTGGCTTCCCTCCAGGCTGTAATATGGCTGCCAGTGGCAACTGAGGCAAAGGACTCCACTGTTCTCCTCCACTGTGAGCTCAGAAAGCCTTTTACCTAGGAAAGAAATCCTTCCTTTCAGTTCTGATTGGTCAAAGTGGGACAATGGGCTACTCTGAAACAACAGCCAGAAAATGCCATTGCTGATTTCATTACCTTAGACTAGTCAGGAGATACCCTATTGTAAGAAATACCTAAATAATCCTGGGTTATGTTACGATGGAGGAACGGTCTACTACAGCCCATCATATTATATATTGTAATACCTAAGAACAATCATTCACATGTATTTGACATTTGATTGATGAGTTTCTTTCTCAATCCCCACAACCTTAAGTAGAGTGTGTTATCCTACCCATTTTACAGAAGCAGAAACTGAGGTTTATAGAGCTTACAAGATTTGCCCAAGGTAAGATTTTGTAAATAGTACATAAAGAGGACAAAACATAAAACAACAACAACAAAAGTTAGACTTCATCAAAATTTAAAATGTTTGCTCTCAGAAGACAGCATTAAGAAAATGAAGAGGCAAAGCAAAGACTGGGAGAAAATATTCAAAACATATATATCTGACAAAGAACTTGCAGGGAGACTATATTTAAAAAAAAAAAAACTCTTACCACTAATAAGACAAAAAACCAAAAATAAAGAAATGGATGAAAGATTTGAATGGGCTCTTCACAGGAGAAGACATAATGATGGATAATAAGCACATAAAAATGTTCAATATCATTAGATATCAGAGAAACGTAAAATAAAACCACAATGAGATGCCACTTACACACCTGCCATAATGGCTAACTTATAAATTACTGACAGTATCACATAGAATTTCACATATTGCTGGTAAGAATGTAAAATGGTACAGTCACTTTGGGAAACATTTTGGCACTTTCTTATAAAGTTAAACATACCCATACCATATGATCCAGAGGTCCCACTCCTAAGTATTGCCTAAAAGAGAGGAAAACTTCTGTCCACACAAAGATTTCTACATAAATGTCCATGACAGCTTTATTCATAAACAATCCAAATATCCATCAACAGGTGAACAGATAAACAAACCAGGGTATATCCACACAATGGAATACTAGTCATCAATAAAAACGAATGAACATCTGATACACCTAACAACAAGGATGCATCTCAAAAGCATGCTGAGTGAAGGAAGACAGACACAAAAAAGTCCATACTCTAGGATTCCATTTATATGAACTTCTGCTGAGAAATGGCTGCAGGGGACCGAGGGTATAAGCAAGGAGACCAATTAGGAGGCTGTAGTAATTCGCTTGGAAGATGGTGGTGGCTCAAGCCACCGTGGTTGTGAACGAAGTGATGAGAAGTGGTTCAGTTCTGGATACAGTTTGAAGATGGAGCCAACAGAGTTTTCTGAAGAATTGAATGCAGGGTGTGTGAGAAAAACAGAAATCAAGGATGACACTGTGATCTTGGATCTGAGCAAATGGAAAGATAAAATTGCTATTCACTGAGATGGTGAAGCAGGTGGGTAGAGCAGGTTGGGAGAGAGGGTGAGAATCAGCAGACCCGTTCAGTTTGAAATAACCATTAGGTGTACAGCTGAAGACAGCAAGTCAGTAGTTGGATGTACAGGAAGAGTTCCAGGCTGAGAATAGAAATTTGGGAGTTTTAACTCACTTTTTCTGGGGAAAGGGCTGAAGATAGGTAAAAAGAATTCAAAAAGTAGAAGAAAATGTCTATACAGATCTTTTACTGTACAAAAGCAAAGATTCAATTTTTTAAAGTCTGGAGGTCATTAATGATTGGGAAAACAAACATTTGAATTTTGGTACCAAAATCTTCAGTACTGTTAGCAAAACCCCATGTACTAAAGTAAGGTTCAGGCTCATGAAGCTCCTCTGATCTTGTCCAATATTGCGTGGCTTGCAGCGAAACTGGCAGGGCTGGCGACCCTTTGCATACCCCAGAGATATGGAGAGAGGCTTCCACCTGGCAGTCTCTCTCTCTTGCCCTCCCTGCCATCTCCCTGCCCCTCCTCTGGTCTGCAGGGAAGGGGAGGGAGCTGCTGAGGTCAGAGTGAGTACCTTCAGCTTGCATATTGTCTCATTTGTCTCGTTCATGAAACCGTATTTGCTTCAGAAGGCATGACTCTTAATTTGTTTGGAGGCAAACTCTTAATCTGACTTTAGAGTTAGAGCTTTCAAAGATAACTGCAATCTGTGTGGTAAGATTTGAAGAAGCCAGAAAAAAATATTTTTTTTTCTCGCCAGATTCCTGAAATTCCACCATTAGTGTGAAAGGTGAGAGTGAAATGCCCAAAGTTGAATGACCAGTACTGGAGACTCCCACAAGGGAAGGAGGGGAGAGAAGAAAAGCAGTAGATGAGACAAGGGGCCCATAAAAAACGGGGTTTGAGAGACCAGAGGACAACCCAAGCTCACGATCTTGTGAGTGTGAGTTCTACCTGGGCCATCCCCAAGCCCTCACACATAGTAAGTCACAGATACTGGTGGAATGAATGAATTCTCTTTTTTCTACCTTTGAGGAAGCAGGCACTTCCCCACCCTTCAAAAAGAAAAAAAAGTATCTTAAAGAAAAGGCGAAAGAACCAGTTCTACAAATGGAGTTAATTTACTCTCCTAGGATTCACCTATTAGGGAATAATAATAATAATAATAATAATAATAATAATAATAATAATAATAATAATAATAATAATAAGCAGCAATTTCTCAGGACGCTCACAAGCTCTACTAGGAGAGCCTTTTTCCACTCCGCGGCGCACAAGAAATTGCCTGGGAGGCTGGAGCATCACCAAGGCCGATTCAAACCCCAAACGTCACATGCCAAACGTGCCATCTTCTGCCTGGAGTTCCGGCGCGTCTGGGAACAAAGAGTGAGGGGATGGCAGGGGAGGGCAGGCGGGTGGTGGAGAGCCCCTGTAGAAGGGGGCGCAGACCCAGCTGCGCAGCGCGCACTCCCGCCCGGTTCGCAGCCCTCGGCTCAGCCCTTTTGCGCCTCCCTCAGCTCTCTCCTCCGCCCCCCTTCGCCCTCCCCTTTCCCTCCTTTTCTCCTCCTCCTCCTGCCGCCGCCGCGGCCGCTGCCAGACCTCGCCAGTTCAGACCCACGGGGCTGCCCTCCCCTGCTCTCTCCCCTCGCTGCCCGGGCCCGGAGCGCAGAGCGGCCGCGCAGGTAGGAGCCCCGAAGCGGGGGTCACACCAGCTCGCCCAGTGCCCGCGGGGCCGCGCGCCGAGGAGTAAGTGGGGTGACCTGAGGGGTGCAGTGGACCTGAGAACTGCCGCACACTGTGCAGGATCTCTCAGGCAGAGAGGGAGGTGGAGGTGTGTGGTCTAGGAATGCGATCTGTCAGCATGTGCGAGTACGGGGTGACATCTGTTTGGATGGGCATGTGTGTGCGTGCCGACAATCAGCCGACAGGGCTTTGCCCATAAACAAGGTTTTGAAAGTTTCAGGGGGCCAGAGATTTAAGCCGCACCTGGATTCCACAGGAGCTGGTTAGAAACTGGAGCGCTGAGCAGCTCCCCGGGGACGGCTGCCTGATAACATACAGTTGAGAAAAGGGACCTCGCCTCCCTGGGGGTGCCTGGCCGGCTGCCCTGAAATTGGTACTTCGGGCCGCTGTGTGGTTGCCCAGTTCCGGCCCTAGGCAGCCCCGATTCTGAAGGTAGCATTTCGGGGACCGAGGGACTGATAAGGCACGAGGGCATGAGACGCTTTGGGCTGCTCCTCTACACAACCTGGGGGTTTTAAACAAAGCTGCGCAAAGAGAACGCCTGGAAATGCCACTTTGAGAGTTTGCGCTGGGGAATGTAAGACGGAGCTCCGAAGGGCAGGTATTCTATCCTAGGGGAGGAGATTGCTCCCGAGTTTTGTTCTGGTGTTTTGTTTAAAAAAAAAAAAAAGAAGTTTGAAGCCAAAGTAATTCATATTTGTTCACAGGTTTTTCTGCTGAGCTGTGCAAGGAACTTAACTAGCTGGAGGTGAGCTTATAGGGAAAGCCTTAACGTTCAAGGGAATATGAGATTTGCTGCCCCACTTCAGCCCTCGGAAAAAAATGAACCGTCTCCTTTGAAATTAATGACACTGTACTCTTTCTCTTTCACTCCCTTTCTCGAGCCTGTTGTGTAGGTGCAGTATAAAATGCACGCTGTATATCTTTTGTATATATTTCAGCGAAGCCGGACAGAGTAAAGTGAAATGTAATTCTGCAGCCGTTTTACAGTCTTTGGTGCCTCGTTTGGCCAAGGGAAGGTTGAGGAGGGGGAGGGGAGATGAGAAAGTAAATTGGAAGTTGGGTATGATGGAGCCTCAGCCTCCTCCGCCTTCGCTATCTTGCTTGTTACTTTACAGCTAAAGTTTTATTTCCCCCACAGCAGATACTAAGGATCGGTTTGTGCTGTGTTTTCTTTGAGATTCACGATGGTGAAAGCCCTTTTCCTAATTATGCTGACTCTGGCGTTGGTCAAGTCACAGGACACCGAAGAAACCATCACGTACACGGTAAGGGGTGATGGAATTTGAGATAAGTGCGGTTCATAGGGATTCTGTGGCACAAGGGAGACTTTATCCACTCCTGCCAGTCTATGTGGGCTGTTCGCTGTGGTGGATAATAAACGTTAGCAAGTTTCATGTCTAAGATTCGTTGTAAATTGCCTGTCCTTTCAAAACTTCACTTAGTGTAGCGAGGTGGATGGACCGAGAGTCTGTCACACAGAGTGAAGTAAGTCAGAAAGAGAAAAACAAATACCGTATGCTAACACATATATATGGGATCTGAAAAACGGTACTGATGAACCTAGTGGCAGGGCAGGAATAAAGACTCAGACGTAGAGAATGGACTTGGTGGGGGGTGGGTGGGGGCGGGGGAGGAGCTGGGGTGAAGTGAGAGAGTAGCATGGACATATATACACTACGAAATGTAAAATGGATGGCTAGTGGGAAGCTGCTGCTTAGCACAGGGAGATCAGCTGGATGCTTTGTGACGACCTAGAGGGGTGGGATAGGGAGAGTGGGAGGGAGGTCCTAGAGGGAGGGGTTATGAGGAGATATGTATACATATAGCTGATTCACTTTGTTGTACAGCAGAAACCAACACAACATTGTGAAGCAATTATACTCCAATAAAGATATTAAAAATACAACAACAAAAGTTCTCTTAGATCACCATTTGAGACAGGGACCAAAATGCAAAGATTTGTGCAAGGCCAAAAAGGGAAACCCCTTTAAAACAAAACACAAAGTAAGCTACATGTTTCTGACACATTAAACAAATTAATGGGTATAAGTAATTGGAAAACCTGAATTCCTGTATACATGCAGATGAAACCAGAACTCAAGGAGTAAGACAAGTCAAATAGGAATGTTAAACATCACAAAAGCCCATCACCTCATTTGTGCATGTGACTTATGTTCTCATGTAAGTGGACTTTCTTGACTTCATAAAGGCTATTATTCATTTACAGTATAACTGATAACTCATATAAATGCCATTCAGATAGACTTTACGTGTTACCAGGATGTGATATTTGGCAAAATGGCTTTAAAATGCATTGTATGAAATTTGGTTTTGCATTTTCTAATTAGTATATCTGATATTTCCAAGTAATTTTGATTAGTTAGTTAACTGTATGGATATAACCAATGTTTAATACAATATTGAATATATCATCTAACCCCTCCCACTGCCAGGAATGGATATGGTGAGAACAGAGGGCAGTGCTTACCTCACTTCTGGTGAGTTTGTTTGCACCTCTGTTTTGTGTTTTCTAGTCTTTAATCAGTGTTGTGAGGCAAATGACATTTGTCCTGGATCAGAATATGAAAAACATATTTTTCTGCTTGCTCCCAATTTAAAATTAAGTAATCTCACTCAAAAGAATGTGAAAAATTTTTGAAAATAAAACTCTTAAAAGTGAGCTAATGTCAATTACTGATAATAAACATTATCTCACTTTTTTGATATTATCCCTAGAATGTATTCATCTGGCAAATATTCCTTGTTGTTTAGATCAACTATAAATCAAATGGGGTTTAATATAAATATTTTGTTAACTTAATGGTAAATGTAGTTGCTTCCTCTGCTGAAGATAAATAAAGCAAGATAAATGAATACATGTGTTGTTTATCTTCAAATGAAATTGTTTTGTTATTCAGGCTAAACTTACTACCTTCTTAGGGAGCTAAAATTAAATTAGCTACCCACTTTTATATTCATCTAATAAAAGATTTTATTGCTTTTACAATTGCTTATCTTGTACCCCCTGCCCATTGCTAATCACCTAAATCTTACTCATCTTTAGCAGAGAAAGTTCCCTGTGGATTAAACACTGTAGTTTTAAGACCACTAACTAGGGTTCATCATATTATAACAGGTTTCCCAAATATGACACCCTTTTTGTGCTAAGATTAGAGCTATTCTCTTTTGAATTGTGTATGCCTATTAGTTCATGGCTAAAGGACAAAATGTAGCTATATTTTTAGTAATTCCACTGTGGAGACACTGTCTCCTTTCATCCTCACAGCAAAGTATGAGGTAAGTGACATCCTCTTCCTTCTGCTGATAGTGGAACTGAAGATCAGAGAGGTATCTAACTTGCTTAAGACTACACAGCCAGTAAGTGGTGAAACTAAATTCACTCTAGGCTTGTTTAATAGTAGATCCATATTGAATGTACTGGAACTGAAGACCTAAAGCAAACTGCAAATCTTCTCTATTTAGCATACAGATTTATTCAAGTGCACTGTCATTTTGCCTGGCTTGAAAGATACTTTTCAGAAGGATGGGTTCATATCCACAAGACAGCCTCATATTCTTTCATGTTAAAGATAGAGTCCATTCAGTTATTCACTCATCAAGTATGTGCCGTGTGCATAAGCAATGCTCATCACTATCAAAAGAATTTAAGTTTACTTGCTTACTAAAAAAATTCAGACCTTAACCTTAGGGAATTTACCTTGGGAAAATACTTTTGAAAAGTACAAAGTATTATACATGTTGCTAAAGAAACACAAAAGCAAGGAGGTAATTAATGTTCATACTGGCATATTGAAGGAGGTAGAACTCTGTGCTGGTTCTTGAAGGAAGACTTTGGATTATTCTAGAAAGGCTGAAGAGACACCTGAATCAGAAAAAGTGGCATAATCAAAGGTTAGAAGTGAAAACAGCCAAGTCAAGTCCAGGAGGTGACAACAAGTTAGGTAGTGGGGAGAACCTAGAGATGGCAATAGTGGGAGATGAAAGGTCTACAGGCCACTGTGAGCCCTTAGATGGAGGGGCAACGTAACCAAGAGAGCAAAGAAAGATTGTCATGGAGGCTTGTGTGCAGCATGTAGAGATATGGAGACCACCTAAGGAGACTTGCCTACTCATGAGGCCAGGAAGGCTTACACCAACGTGGGAGAGATAAAAGTGGAAACAAAGTCAGCAGAGCTTGAAGGAAAATAATTGGAAAAGTTGATGTTAAAGTTGTAATCCTGGGTGCTGAGAAAGGTGGTAGTGCCTTGGACAGTGTTGGGGAAACTAGAAAGAATTAGTCTGGGAGATAAAGTGAGTTTAGTTTTCTCCCTGTTAAGTCTCAGAAATCAGTAAAATACCTAAACTCATCTCTCTGTCTCCATTCAGCTATATAAGTAAATTTACTATTTACTTACTTGGCTCTTACAAAAGAATTTAAGTTTATTTATTTGTTTACTCTACTTTTGCTCAATCCTTCCTGAAGCCTCTTCCTCAAATCTGCATCTGATCAGATGTTTTCTTGAGCTTAAAGTTTCTTCAGAGGCCTCATCACTTATACCAGCATTTCTCAAGAAGCAGCCCATAGATGACTTGTATCAGAATCACCTGAGATGCCTGTTAGGAATTCAGATTCCAGGCCCCCAACCAAATCTACAGAATCAGAACCGTTGGTTGGGCCCAGGAATCTGCATTTTAACAAGCACCAGAATGATTCTTAAGCATAATGGAGCTTGAGATTCACTGACCTTTAAGGTAGAATTCAGTTTCCGTCTATCCCAAAGAAAGGCTTCCCAGGTTTGGCCCTGCCTACCTCTCTAACCTCACTCCACCCACCCAGGAATACTTGTAACTCCTTCCTTCTTTAACAACTCTGCGCCTTTGCTTACGTGGTCCCTCATCCTAGACTCCCCATATCTCTCTGGAAAAAAGTCCTGTAAGGCCCAATTCACTTGTAACTTCGCCCATAAAGCCTTCCCTTACACCCTGTCATGTCCACCCACAGCCCTGGGTAGGGTCCATCATTCCTTCCACAGGTAGACTTGTGTCACGACACCTGACATCTTGCTCCAACTTATCTACCTGTCTGTCTCCTCTTCAGGCCTGTGAGCTGCTTGAGAACAGGAGCAAGGTATTAATCATCTTTGCTTTCCCAGGGACTAGGGTGGTGCCTGGTGTGAGAAGGTACTTGACAGATGGTTCCTTCAGTGAGTGAACTAGAGAGGACCCATAGGTACTAAAGCTAGAAGGCAGGCCATGGTGTGAGAAGGAGGCTCAGGACTCTACTGAATAGGAATGATAAGGAAAGCCATGTCTGGAATGCTCTAAGAGGATTTGGAGAGAGAGAGGAAATTGTCAAGGGCTGAAGAAAAGAACTCAGCTGAATTTTTTTTTTTTTTGGTAAAATTTACAGTGTGGAAGAAGGGGCAAATAAAGCAAAAAAGCAGTCAGAGAGATTGCAGAATATTAGTATTGGGACAGAGAGAAAGGAATTCCAAGAAGATGGTTATGGGCAACTGGACCCAACGCAAATACAACAAAAGAGTTGAGACAGCTGGTGATTGAGAAGGGATCCCTGAAGCGGTCCAGTGCACAGATGTGTCTTTTTAAAATAGCTACAGAATGGTAAACTACACATCTCATCATCTATCTAGGACTCTAGCACAAAGATTGTTGCCATAAGTATGAAGCTTTTAGAGTGACTTCTCAGAGAATGGATACTCAATTAACTGTCTCCTGGCCCCATCTTGATGTTTTCTTCACAGCAATGCACAGATGGATATGAGTGGGATCCTGTAAGACAGCAGTGCAAAGGTGAGCCAACTTTCAAAGACTTCCCATCTGAACGTAGCTCTCTGTCTCCATCTCATATGTCCTTCATGTCCTGCCTGTATTATACCCAAAAGGCATAAGCATATATTTACATGTTGAGTTTCCCCTCTAAGAAGATTCCTGACTTATTTTATTACTGACCACAGATATTGATGAATGTGACATTGTCCCAGACGCTTGCAAAGGTGGAATGAAATGCGTCAACCACTATGGAGGATACCTCTGCCTTCCTAAAACAGCTCAGATTATTGTCAACAATGAACAACCACAGCAAGAAACACCAGCAGCTGAAGGTGCGGGTGCAGCTACAAATGCAGCTGTGACCTCTAGTACAGGCACTGGGGGTGTAGCAGCCAGTGGCATGGCAGCCAGTGGAGCGGTGCCTGGGGGTGGTTTTGTCGCCAGTGCTGCTGCTGAAGTGCAGACTGGCCGAAATAACTTTGTCATCCGGCGGAACCCAGCTGACCCTCAGCGCATTCCCTCCAACCCTTCTCACCGGATCCAGTGTGCAACAGGCTATGAGCAGAGTGAGCATAACGTGTGCCAAGGTAAGCATGACTTTCAATGCTAATGAGAAAGTTCTTGCCCAGGTGCACCTGTGGTGAGGATGACAACAGCTCATACTTACTGAGAGCTTCCCACTCGCCAGACTTTGTGCTAAGTGCTTTGCCTGCATTATCATATTCAATCATCACAATAGTCCTAAAAGGTAGTTGCTGCCAGTACCATCATCATTTTGCAAATGAGGAACTGTGTCTCAGAGAGGTCATCAGTGGTTCTCAACCTTAGCTGCACATATTTAGGGTCACCTGGGAGCCTTTAAAACTTCTCCATGTCCAAGCCACACCCCAGCCCAATTAAATAACAGTCTCTGGGGGGTGGGTTCCAAGAATCAGTATTTTTTTAAAGCTCCCCATGTGGTCCCAGTGTGCAGCCAAGTTTGAGAACTAGGGGTCACACAGGTGGTGAGTACAGAGCCAGCGTTCAAACCCAGACAGATGGGGCCAGAGTCACAGCTGTCAAAAGAAGCAAATTATTCATTTGGAATTTGAAATTGTGCTGTCAAGCTACTCCACAAATGTCCGCCTTTAAGGTCTCAAACTTTCTTTTTATTGAACTTGCCACTGACTTGTTTTCCTCACAGAGGAATAAAGAAATGGGACTTCTGCTTCTCATTACCTTTGAGGGAGTGTCCCCCACTCACATTTATATCTATTTTTAAGCTCTCGTTTGAGCACATTTCGCTTATATCACTTGCACCATGGCACTGTCCGCTTGGGTTTTTCTGTTTATTTTCACAAAGAGTACACATCACTGTGTATTCTAGAAACAGCTGTAGACTCATGCTAGCAAAGTGATAAGAATCTTGGGCTTTGAAGACATGTAGGATATTAACTAACTGGACTGTGCTAAGGGATTTTCTTCCTCTTTGCCTACTTAGCAAACCCTTTTAGATCTGCCTAGTGTGGCAATAGAAGCTCCAGACTACTTTTTCACTACCAGGGGCTGACTGGGTAAACCCCATAAGACACCATAAGTGCCTGGTACCCCCTGGCCAATGGAAAGGGCCCAGGAGTTCTTACCTTCTACCTGCCTGAATGAGGAAGAGCACCTTCCTCCCTCAACACTGAAGGGTTCAACTGGGGTCACCTAGCTGCTGCATTAAGTGAAAGAAGCAACTGCTGGTCCTCTAGAATGCTGCCCCTTATTCACCAGTGTTGAGTTTTATCTTCTGTATAAAATATAGTAGATTTTAAATGGTTTATAAATGAAGTAAGGAAACCTATCAGGCTCTGACTTTTATTATTTTATATTTTGTGTTCAAATTTTAAGTATTCCACATCAAGAGCTAACCCATGCTGTGATGGTGTCACTTTTCAGAGAACCTATCGTATTAGCATCTGTTTTGTGTTACTGTCATGAGTCAGAATTCCAATATTGATGATGAATGTTTCAGCATCTGCTTGATATTCAGATATTTAATTTAAGGATTATGTCAAAGAGATAACCTCATGAGGTTATTTATATATATAAATAAATAGATATTTACAAATAAATATATATTTATATAAAATATATATGGTGTGTGTATTTGAGTGAATACTGGTTTAAAAATACCTTGAATTTATTTAAAATACCAACTGTTAATTGTGTTATTTAAATATATAATTATACTGGAAGGTTTGGTCGTATTTTTCCTGAAACTGAAAAGTTTTACTGAAATTTTTGAAGTATTGACTTTTACATACTGAATTATTTTTTACACTTCAGATGTAGGTTTTAATGGTACTTAGGAGAAGAAAACTTAGGTAAATGAATGGATCGTTTATCAGAAACTGTCAAAGTAGTTTATGGTCCACCATTAACAGTTGTGGTTGAAAGCAAGAACAATGCCTAGAATCGAATGAAAAATTTCTAGAATAAAACATATTCAGGATTTACAACATGCATTGGTTACAGTAGAAACTGTATAATAAAAAGTGAATAATAAAAATAAAATCCTATTTAATTTTTCTTAAAGATTTAGACTATCTTACAAAGTAAGTTACTTTTAAAATATTTATAATCCTTAATTCTTTGGGAATTTCTTTTTAATTTTAAGCTAAAACTATTAAATGCTTATGGTAGATGCTAAATACATATTAATTGATTGTGTGCACACAGGGCATTTCCAACCCAAACTGTTTTGCATAATTCAAGTAATTTCAAAAATTTGGGATTGGGGGTCTGTATCATTAAAAGTAGGGTTAAAAGTTTTTTGGATGACTTAAGGCTTAAGTTGGATTTCTTCCCACCTCACAATTTTGCAAAGTGCCCATAAATGTGGATTTACTTAATTGTTGATAAAAGGGGGTTATTTCATAACCCCCTTTTATCAACAGGATAACAGGATAATCTGTCTAGGGAATCTGACTAACATAAGTCAGGTCACACTTGTGCCCGTTTATTATTGAGCCAATCAAACATGCAGTCCAGTTTCTTCTGATTGCCTGCAGATGTATGACATTCTCATTCCAGGCCAGCAGCACAAAATAATATTTTATAACCAATGTGAAAGTGTGGGGACCTCCGCTTGAAACAATAATGTGCTCCAAGGACCTACATTACTGACATCATTGTGGAGTTTGAGGAGGCTTCTGTTTTAATAAAGATCTCCACTCCCTTTTAAATGTTGCATACTTATGACCAGTAATCCAAACATATTTACCATGGTTGCTGGATCAGAATAAATGAATGCCTGTAGATGGGTCGTGTTTGTATTACAATTATTTCTTTTTCCGACATATATTTTTCAACAGGTACAGTTTATCAGTACATAACTTAAAGCTGACGACATTTTTAATGTAATGGCTGAAATCTGAACTGTGTTTCAGTGTTAAAGTCAGTCGTGCCTTTGAATGCACTATTACCAATCACAGTTGCCACCTAATTTAAATACCACTAGATATTTTAAAATGTATTCTATTTTAGGGACTCCCCTGGCGGTCCAGTGTTTAAGACTCTCAGCTCCCAGTGCAGGGAACGTGGGTTCAATCCCTGGTCGGGAAACTAAGATCCCACATGAAGTGCAGCACAGCCATAAATAGATAAATAAATAAATGTATTCTATTTTATAAATATATTTTTAACCAGCTTTCCATGTTTTAACATTTAGTGAAAACATGATCCTTTAAATTTTATTCATCTATTTGTCCAGAGTTTTTCAATTTTGTGCAAAACCAAGGGGTTTAAAATATAACATCCAAATATCAATTCACAGTAAGCAGTTTTTCTCAGGTAATTTTTGCCAACTGAGCGTGATACTGGGGAGGCCATTCACACTGAGAATTTCAAAGACAGGTCCCACCTTTGGCAGCTATCGCATTACATGAAGATCATTTCAGTGTTACATACCTGGAGTCATGTAAAAATTAAGTTTTAGAAATTATTCATTTCTCCATGAAATATTATCTACCTCAAAGACAACAGATATTCATCTGCTCCAAAAGGAAGTTGGATCTTTGGTGCATAGTCACTATGTTATCTTCTTCAAGGGATGTGGAGTTAGAAATCACTAGTTCAAGCTGAGAAAGAATTTTTTTTATCATATATAAGTTTCCAAGAGCCCCATTCTTGTAGGAAAAAAATATCATTTGGGAACTGGCAAATAAGAGAAAGCATCAATTGCCCAATTCAAAGGAATTTGTTCACTTAATTGAACTTTCAAAAAATTAAATGTAGAATATTTTGCATAGCTGGCAATTAAGTCATTACTAACCTCATGCAGGTTTTACAAGTATCATTACTAACTTGCTAAAGAAACCATACCATCAAAAAATGAACTTGATACAAATGTCTAATGAAGCTGATTGTGGAGCCAATTCCAGAGTGCAATACCTGGCTTGTGTTATATAAGGTATAACTGAGAGATGTGAAAGCATACCCTAGAGTTTCCAACCATCCCTGTCTACCCAAGATTTTCCTGGTTTGAAAACTTAATGTCCCACATCGCTGGAAATGCCTCAGTCCTGGGGAAATGGCATTGTGGATCACCCTAGCAAACCCCCAATAACCAAATGTCCTGCACATCACAGCCAACAGTGAAAAAACGAATGGTAGAGCCACTTTTTCAGGTTAAGGCATTGTTTGTCCAGTAAAACTGTTTTTTCAATTTGTTTTGAACTTTGAAAAACCATGTTTCATTGATCTTTATGTACCTGGACAGAGCCTTTCTTTGCAGTTATCAGGATCCCGCCAGTTTGTCAGTTTCCACATTGTTCTAGATTGCATGTGTAGGATACCTATACATTAGCACCTACATACTTAGATACATGTCATACCATAGTTAGCTCGTCTTTCCTCATTTCCACTGGGAAAAATTTTACCACTCAGCTAAATTAAATACCATACTTCAATTATAAAGTTTTATTTGCCAAAATTTTTTTTTTCAATTTTCAATTGTATTTTCAATGATTTTATTTGATTTGTATTATTATTACCTATGACACAGGAGCAACTAAAAAGCTAAAAAGGAAAAACTGTTGCCTTTTGGAAAGCCTAAAGGAATGAAAAAATTACACTCAGGGTTAAAAAGCTCTAAGCTCTTGGGGAACATCTATTATCCTCCTCACGTTTCTTTATAAACATAAGGATAACTAAAATACTATTTTGAAAAGGAAAAATGTTATTATCTATACATCTACTTTAAAAAAGAGAAACTTGAACTAACATGTACAGATTCTCAGATGCTAGGGATGTCTCTCTTCGGCTTCTTTCATTTGAAACTTAAATGATCACATATCCAAAAGGGTATTTATAAACTATAGTGTAATCAAGTAGCTTAGCATACTTGGCATTGTCATTACCAAACAACTTTCAAACACTACCCTTTTGCTGATCCTCACTAATGTCATTAGGGTCTCTGTTTTCTCCTGTTAGTTTTGTGAGGAAACGCCTAATTTTTGTTACATGTAATTATACAGCCCAGCGAAGAGCTTTGAGCTCAGAAAATAGATATTTTGCAAAAGGAAGACTATAATTGAGTAAATTATGATATTAACAGAAAAGAAATATTTCAAGCACAAAGTAAAATGGGTATTAACTTACTACTAGTTCATTGTGTTTACTTGTTAATTACCTTTGAGTATCTGAAAATTCTCTAAGGCCATATAAATGGATAGGAGTTGAGTTTATAGGGAAAACTTAATTACTTTTAAAATAAACTGATGCAGTGTAATTGCATTGATTTCCTCCTGAAAAATCTAGCATTGTTTCATAATTTACTTTTCCAAACACTGTAGTCATAAAATTTCAGTTAATTTAAGACTCATTTTTAATATACATTTTATAGATAATATGTATATCTGATTCATGCATAGTCAGAAAATTCTTTAAAATTCCTTCATAAAAATTGAGTGACAGTTATTTGAGGTGGAAGGATGGAAGAGGTCAATATGATCACTCTTCTGCAACAGAAGACTAAGTTGTATAACTGTTTAACTCAATGATTTTCAAAGTGTGGTCCCCAGATCAGAAACATTAGCATTATCCTGTAACTTATTAGAAATGCAAAATCTTGGGCCCCATCAGACCTACTGAATTGGAAACTCTGGGGATGGGGCTCAGCAATTTGTGTTTTAATAATTCTATAATTTTGATCCCTGCTGAAGTTTGAGAACCAATGGCCTAACTTAATCTTAACTTCAGGAAGCTGCATTCAGTTATAAAAACGAGAGGGCAAGGTCAGAATACTTTACGTGGGATATGGGAAGTAATGAAGAGAAAACATCTAAAATATACATTCTACTTATAGGACAGAATAATATTTCCATTTCATTTCTCTCACCTATCTTGTTGTCATCACCAGTGCTCTGGTCCCTAAATATTATTGGCCGTGAGTCCTGGTTAGGACTATATCCCCAAACCAAGGACACATATGTGCAATCTAG
Source organism: Pseudorca crassidens (assembly GCF_039906515.1). Lineage (NCBI taxonomy): Eukaryota > Metazoa > Chordata > Mammalia > Artiodactyla > Delphinidae > Pseudorca > Pseudorca crassidens. The sequence continues at coordinate 44,524,386 of NC_090309.1, forward strand.
AGGAAAAGGGGACATTTTAACCAGAAAACAAGAGATCTTGCACCTGTCTATAAAACCTGCAAGTGTAAAATGCTGTAACTGCCCTTAAATTGTCAGTAAGTGAAACTTGCAGTTATGTTTTGTCTATAGTAAGGATTGGTGCTGTGATTCCCCTACCTTCTATAGGCATCCCCCTTATACTCAAGGCACAAACATTGTTGTTTGGAGGTTCAGTTCATGTAGAGTTGTGAAAGAGGAGGAGGTTGACTCTGATTTTGGCCTTAAAGTGTGTTTTGGTTACCAAAGTGATAGGAGATCCTTTCAATATCTGATGCACAGCTGACATCTCCTTTAGATTCTGTGAATATCATCAAATATTAGAAGAGTATTCACATAAGTATCTTCTGTTCAATTTAAACTTTATCACAGATTTACTTCCCATCAAAGACAAGAAGACTCTTGTTAAAACTAGTTAACACAATCTGTAGAATGAACTTTCCTCTCCCCATAGAAGCAAAAAGAAGCAGATTAGACTAGAATTGCAAGCCTGGGTAACTTCAGGAATGTGCACTGGTACTGACTCATTATTTCTTTCTCCAGCAGAAAATTTCAAACTATAGTCTCTGAAATCAACAAATTGCCCCATTTGTAAGGATTGCCTTTGCACTTGTTGAATTATTGGCACAATTTTATTCTTTGAAACCAAAGAGTAAACAAAATTTGCCCCAAATGTGTTTGATTTTGCACGAAGGTACAAATAAGTAATTCATGCCACATCTGAAATTCATTACCATGCTTCTTTTTCCAGGAGGTAACTGCAAATTGCACACTCAAAAATAAAACTGATCAAGAAAACTGCATTCAAATATTGGCAGAAGAAAACAGCTGTCATTGCAAGCATTTAGCCACAATTGCAGGCTTGTAGCTTGAACCTAAATGATTTGTAAACATTTAATAAAGATGAAGTGAAGGAATGACATGAAAGGAAGGCTGAGTGCCAGGATACTGGCAGCAGCATGAACAGCTTATTGCTGTCAATTGCAAATAACCTTTTCAAATTAAAAGGAGGGATAGAGAATGAATCAATGTTATGTAAATGTGTACAAAATGACTTAAAAACTTGAGATATTCGGCTAACTCAACTCAACTAACTTGAACTACCTTTGAAATAATTGTACATCCATACTAGTCAAGGGTAACCAGGCAATATCACAAGTGAAACTGATCAAACAGAATGCAAAACCATTCAGTTAATGTTCAATAAAATGCAATCAAATTTTAAGAACCACTTTCTGTTGTAAGGCACTTTGATAGAATAAAAGTAGAAGGAAGGAGTGGCCATTGTCCTCAGGGAACTGACCATCATTAACCCATGAATTATAAAATAACAATAAAAGAAGCAAAATATATAGCTCAGGAAATTTAACACACGGGACATCACAGGAAGTACATAATGAATTGCCAAAAGTAGTAGCAAAACCAATATGTGATACAGGTATGCTTACAATTTATTAAAATCCACATTTAGACAGAAAAAAGAACATGTCCCCAGAAATGTGGTCAAGAACAAAAGCCTGGTTCCTCCCTGGAATGGAACATTTAGAAGAGAATGATGAGGGGAAGTTGAGAGGTCTGATGAGGAAATTAAGATCCGAAGAGCTAGGGAAGCAACCATCTTATAGCCAAGCAGAAAAAGCGAAAAGCTTTGGGTCCATGTTCCTTCTACCCAAGAGTGGTTTCCCAGGAGAGTCCCCCAGAAGCAGGGTGCTGCTGATAGGAATGCTAATGAGGTAAGGGATAGGGGTACGTGGAGGAAAACAAAATTTGATAGTACATGTGATGCTGAAGCACTGCAGAGCAAACATCTATGACTAGTACTCCATCCTCAGTAACTCTCCCCAACAAAATACTAATGTGTTCCTCCAGCCCTGTCTCAGTATCTTCCCAAACTGTGTCCCATTTTACTTATTATTGAAAAGGCACAAAGCAAATGTTTCGTGTTTGTGTGTGCGTGTTTGAATAAATGAATGGTTTTTAATCATCAGAGAATTCAGGCTTAAAGTTTACTTGACTTCTAAAACCATCCTTGAAAATGAGCAATTATGTACCATATGTGTATAAGGTGTATTTCCCAACTCTATATGTATCAAACTTCTATTTAATAATGGAGGGCGGGAGGGAGGCTCAAGAGGGTAGAGATTTGGGGATATATGTATACATACAGCTGATTCAACTTATTGTACAGCAGAATCTAACACAACATTGTAAAGCAATTACATTCCAAAAAAGATGTAAAAAAAAGAAGATAAAAAACAATAATGGAGGTCTTAAATATCTAGTTCCCATCTTAAGCTTAAGCCACTTGAAAGAAGGAACTATGAAGTCTATTCTTTATATTGTGGATTGTTAGGTTTTTAACAAACATTGGTGAATAAATAAGTTGCTGTTATTCCTAAAGCAAGACTAGTAATTAGAAATACTAGAATTCTTTTAACTTTCTGACAAGACATTTAACCAGTGAATGCATCTCTATATCAAATATATCCTTCCTCAGAAATCTCGTGGTGAATAATGAAAATACAGTTGGGTTGGGGAAATGTTAACATTTATGATATTTGAAGTGAAATAATCACAAGGCTGGAAAATATTTATGTAAGCTCTCTAATACTGTGAAGAAAATCAAGACACTGGGTGAAGCTCTATAAAATAAGAGCAAGAAAGGAAGAAGGGATCAGAGCAATCCATCTTGGTTCTTTCCCTTGACTGCAAGCCAGAAACTATCTTTTTCGTAGTTGTTGTTATGTAGTTGTTTTAATTGAAGTAAAATTGACTTATAATATTGTGTTATTTTCAAGAGTACAGCAAAGTGATTCAGTTATATATTTTTTCCAGATTATTTTCCATTATAAGTTATTACAAGTTATTGAATATAGTTCCCTGTGCTATGCAGTAAATCCTTTTTGCTTATCTATTTTATATATAGTAGTTCGTATCTGTTAATCCCATGCTCTGAATTTATCCCTTCTCTCCCTCCATTTCTCCTTAGGTAACCGTAAGTTTATTTTCTATGTCTGTGAGTCTGTTTCTGTTTTGTATATAGATTCATTTGTATTATTCTTTAGATTCCACGTGTGATATCATATAGTATTTGTCTTTCTCTGTCTGACTTATTTCACTTAGTATCATATTCTCTAGGTCCATCCATGTTGCTGCAAATGGCATATTTCATTCTTTTTTATGACTGAATAATATTCCATTATATATATACCACATCATCTTAAGTCAATCACCTGTTGATGTGCACTTGGATTGTTTCCATGTCTTGGCTATTGTAAATAGTGCTGCTATGAACATTAGGGTGCATGTATCTTTTCGAATTAGTTTTTGTCTTTTCTGGATATATGCTCAGGAGTGGGATTGCTGGATCATGTGATACCTCTACTTTTAGTTTTTTAAGGAACTTCTATACTGTTTTCCATAGTGGCTGCACCAGTTTACATTCCCACCAACAGTGTAGGAGGGTTCCCTTTTCTCCACACCGTCTCCAGCACTTATTATCTGTAGACTTTTTGATAGCCATTCTGACCGGTGTGAGGTGATACCTCATTGTGATTCTGATTTTCATTTCTCTAATAATTAGTGATGTTGAGCATCCTTTCATGTGCCTGTTGGCCATCTGTATGTCTTCTTTGGAGAAATGTCTGTTTAGGTCTTCTGCCCATTTTTTATTGGGTTGTTTGTTTGTTTTTTATGTTGAGCTGAATGAGTTGTTTATATATTTTGGATACTAACCCCTTGCCTGTCACATCGTTTGCAAATATTTTCTCCCATCCCGTAGCTTGTCTTTTTATTTTGTTGATGGTTTCCTTTGCTGTGCAAAAGGTTTTAAGTTTGATTTGTCCCCATTTGTTTATTTTTGCTTTTATTTCTATCGCCTTGGGAGAGTGATCTAAGACAATATTGCTACGATTTATGTCAGAGAATGTTTTGCCTATGTTCTCTTCTAAAAGTTTTATGGTGTCATGTCTTATATTTAGGTCTTTAAACCATTTTGAGTTTATTTTTGTATATAGTGTAAGGGAGTGTTCTAATTTCATTGATCTACATGTAGCTATCCAGCTTTCCCAACACCACTTGTTGAAAAGACTGTTTTTTTCTCCATTGTATATTCTTGCCTCCTTTGTCATAGATGAATTGACTGTAGGTGTGTGGGTTTATTTCTGGGCTCTCTATTCTGTTCCATTGATCTATATGTCTATTTTTGTGCCAATACCATGCTGTTTTGATTATGGTAGCTTTGTAGTATTGCCTAAAGTCTGGGAGGGTTATGCTTCCAGCTTTGTTCTTTTTCCTCAGAATTGCTTTGGCAATTCTGGATCTTTTGTGGTTCCATATACATTTGAGGGTTATTTATTCTAGTTCTGTGAAAAGTGTCATGAGTATTTTGATAGGGATCACATTAAATCTGTAGATTGCTTTGGGTAGTATGGCCACTTTAACAATATTAATTCTTCCAATCCAGGAGAATGGGATATCTTTCCATTTCTTTGAATCATCATCAATTTCCTTTATCAGTGTTTTATATAGTTTTCAGGATATAGGTCTTTCACCTCCTTGGTTAAGTTTATTCCTAAATATTTTTTTATGTGATTTTAAACTGGATTATTTTTTACTTTCTCTTTCTGATATTTCATTGTTAGTGTAAAGAAATGCAACAGATTTACGTAGATTAATCTTGTATCCTGTTACCTTGCTGAATTCATATATTACTTCTAAAAGTTTTTGTGTGGAGTCTTCAGTGTTCTCTATATAGAGTATCATGTCATCTGCAAACAGTAACAGTTTTACCTCTTCCCTTCCAATTTGGATATCTTTTATTTCTTTTTCTTGACTGATTGCTGTGGCTAGGAATGAAACTATTCTTTTTAAATTTATTCTGTTAAAATGCTAAAGGGTAGAATCCAGGAAAATCACTTAGTTGGTTGTAGGTGACTTAAAGAAGCACAGTTCTGATCTGGTCCCAAAGTAGGAAGAACTGAATTTCTAGAGAAGTGAGAAAGAAATCCATGGGTCCGAGGGGCCCAGGAAAGAACACAGATTACTGAGGGTCCTTTGGGAGCTAATAGCTAGCTTGTATTACGTACTTAACTGTATGTGAAATATGAGTGTGATGTAGACGATGGAACTAGAGACAACCATAAAAGCTGTGTGTATTGCTTTATGTGTGCCCAGCTAAAGGGAGAATCATGATGGAAATTGCAACTGCCTTTATGCAAATAGTTAAATCTCAAAAAGCTCCAGAGACTGTAGTGAAATAAGTTTTGCACTCTAAACAGCTGTGTGTGCTGCAGAGAATCTAATCCTACTCCCTTGAGTGGAAATGTGGAACACAATCCAAAACAGGAAACAACTCAGAGGTTCCCATTCAGTGTCCACCCTGGAGACCAGGTCTATCACAACCTGGATTAGGGAAGAATTTTTGTTCAGTAGTGATTAGTTAGAGCTCACTATTTTGCAGCAAAGCCCTCCTCTCATACATACATTCACAAAATGAGTATGCCATTAAATTGTTGCTGACTTTTTCACTATTCACTAAAAAACCTAAGTATCTCAATATGTTTAAATATACCAAAATTATGAAGAGCAGTATAAGTCTGTTTTTCAGAGTCTGTTGTTGAATCCTTCAAATTTGTTGTTTATTTGAGGAAGCTTCTTAGAGAATTAGTTCAACTTTAATAATTCTCCTAAAATATATGAGTGATTGAGGTATTTGGCATCATTCGAAACCCACCAGTAAGCTTTTTTCCTAATCACTGTTTTTCATCATTTGAGGCCTAAAGAGATACTGTTATGTAAGATGGTTTTCCCTCCTTATCCATGTTCTGTCCTGAGCAGTTTGTGATATCAGAAGATATCTTGTCTAAAAAAGGAAAGGACATTCCAAAAGAAGCTGTTAAAAGACACCTTAGAAACCTGCCCACACAGCCTAAATACCCCCTTTCTTTCCTAGATTTAGTTTATTCCAGCTATTTACACTCACACACATGCACACATACACATACCCACTCAAGTTCATGCCCATATACATGCATGTGCACAAACATGTAACAATGCACCATTTTTTGGTAGGAAAGTAACATGTACTGAAATTAAACTGATCAAAGCTGATAATGCTTCTAAAATGATTTGGAACACAGTTCCTCCTCTTATTATTCTCGTAAAATCAACACTGGGAACTGCTTTCTAAATTCATGTGTTTACCTATCACAAGGGAAAGGGCACCTTGGACAGCTACTACATGATTTAATCAATAAAGACATTATTGGATGGAATATAGAAAGAGTCAACAAAGAAATAAAAGTGTTAAGGTGTAACCTCTAACACTCTGTTGCCTTACACTTCAGCTACATCCTGACCATGTCTTGACTAATATTTCTTAGAGATTTACCTGGATTCCATCCTGACCTACCTTTGTGTTCTTGGGCAACTGAATTTTTAACAAAATAAAGTTTTTAGATAGACCATCATAGAGTGGATTAGAAAATAACTTATCTGGGACTGACATTGAATGCCCATGCTCTTTTATTCCTCAGACTTTGGCAAATTATATAGTCAGTATGTAGCCAAGAATAAAACGTCACTCAACAAACAAGGCAGAAAATTCCAGTTATTCATGATTAATTAAACTTCCCAGTAAAAGCTGTGGGCCCTTTTTGTAAAACTATTTCACGACTTGGTGCATCAGAAGAGCCCTAATCCAGGGAGGAAGGTAGCCAGAGAAAAATGTCCTTCCACACAAGCTGGTAAAGATGCTGGGCTTCGTTCTCAACTTCAATTTCAAGACCTCCTTTCTTTAGTAATTGGGCAGGGGGGAAAAGCTAATGATAAAAAGAAGCTAAATAAAAGAAGGAAGTTTAATTGTGGTGCAATTTATACAGCTAATGATAGTTCTGAAAAAACAGGAAAGATTATTTGGTGACTAGTTCATTTTAAAAAATGTTTAATAGCAAAGCCATTGTAAATTAGAGTCCAACTGTAAGTAAACTAAACAATCTTCTCTGATTTTTTCAATTTAAACAGAAAAATGGATTGTTTAAGCATGCCAGAGCAATAGTTTCCAATAAACCAAGCTATCACTGATGGTTAATACCCCAAATAGAATATCACTGTATTAGAAAAAGAGCTTGGGCTATTTAGTTGTCATTGTAAAAACCTGGCCACAAACAGTATTAGGGTTCTAACAGAGTTTTAAAGAATTATTAGAAAAGCTGGTTATAATATCAAAGTCAGGAGTAGGCACAATTACACACTCCCCAAAGCATTATGAATCCATAACAAAATGTATGTATTTTTCTTGGTAAAATACACAGTTTCTGGTCTTGTATTAAAGGGAACAGTTTATAATGACAAGGGAGAATAAGAACAACATCAATAAGGAAGACTGCATGAATTATTTGATTAAATATGAATGATGTTTTGAATTTTCTCAAGAGCTTAAAAAATCAAATAGAGGTCCTGACAAGGGGTAAAAGTAACTGCAAGCAACTGGCCTGCCTATTCCTCAGTATAAATCTCAAATTAGGAAAAGAAGAATCAGGTGCAGATTCAAAGTCAGACCAAGCCTCTGTAGTTGATTTGGAGAGCTACATCTTAAAATTATTCTAGTAGATGACACATCAGTGTTATGTCAACTCTATTACTCAGCAAAAAAGAAAACACCACTTTCCCTTAAAGGAGAAGAAATACTTTCTCTTCTCTGTTACAGTTAACTACAGAGATCATAACTGGGTAACTACTGTAGCTAAAAATTCATGACTTAAGTATTGCTTGCCCATTGATCGATTTTAAATACAGTGTCCCCACTTATCCTTGAGAGATATGTTCCAAGACCCCCAGCAGATGCCTGAAACCATGGATAGTACCAAACTCTATATATACAATTTTTTTCCAATACATACATACCTATGATAAAGTTTAATTTATAAGTTAGGCACAGTGAGAGATTAACAACAGTATCTAATAATGAAATAGAACAATTATAACAATATACTGTAATAAAAGTTATATGAATGTGGTCTCTTTCTCTCTCAAAATATCTTATTGTACAAATTTAATGCCTTTTCCATCTTAACTAAGCACTTATCATGCACTGGCCATAACTTTTACAGTTTGAGTTTGGCAGTAAAACTAGCATGAATTTCTTTTTCCTTTTTTCACAATTTCACATTTAGAAGATTCATTCTTACCATAGATCTTAGCAACCTCAGCATACAAAATGTTTTTCTTTCCTTATTAAGTCGAGAACTTCCACCTTTTCACTTAAAGGAAGCACTTTACGGTTTCTCTGTAGCATACCCTAGTTGCCAGCATCACTACTCTTGAGCTTTGAGACCAGTATTAAGTGAAGTAAGGGTTACTTGAACACAAGCACTGCGATATCCAAAACAGTGGATCTGATAAGCAAGATGCTACTAATCGGCTGATGGGCAGGCTATGCTAGACAAAGGGATGATTCATGTCATCGGCAGGATGGAGTGGGATGGCAAGGTATTTCACCACACTATTCAGAATAGCAGGCAATCTAAAACATATGAATTATTTCTGGAATTTTTCATATAATATTTTTAGACCATGGTTGACCATGTGGGTAACTGAAACTTCGGAAAGCGAAACCAAAGATAAGAGGGGTAACTATATATATATATACCACATATTCTTAAGATGAAACAGTGAAGCCAGTTATGAGAATTTCCCTGGCTCTTCTGCTGAGTGACTCAAGTAACAGTGATACTTTACCCCCAACACCATCTACCATCACCACACACCACTCAGTATGAAAATCAATCACCTAAGGAAAAAAGCAAAAATGCAGTGAACACCTGTGAGGGTAGAGGCCAGGAATGTATTCATACATTTATGGAGAAAAAAAGCAAAACAGAGCAAACAGTTGAGCTATATCCTTCTCTTCCAGGGACCTCCTCTTACTCTGGGAGACAATAGCAGTTGTAAGAGGAATGAGAGGCAGAAAAAGAGATGTAGAATGGAACTGGAAGAGAGAGAAAAAGAGAGCAAGATAGGAGAGTAGAGGACATGAGCAAGCATAAGACTATTCTAATCAAAAATAGGTTCTGCTGAAGTATCTTGTAAAATAGTATTACAGTGACCATTTTCTACCTGTGTATATGTGTATAAGTACATATTTTCCTCAAAGGACTGATGAAGAAAAAAAGAAAAGGTGACACCTGAATAAATCAATTTTTCTGTTTTTATAAAATTGTCTGAGGGATTCTTTAAATTTGGGATTCCATTCTCTAATATGTTTTTGAGGATCTTCTATATGCTATGTGTGATAGACCAATGATTCTCAAACTTTACTGAACATGTGAATTCCTTGGGGATCCTATTAAAATGAAGATTCTGATTCAGTAGGTGTTGGGTGAGACCCAAGGTTCACATTTCTAACAAGCTCCCAGATTCTGTTGGTATATTCAGAGCCTATCTTCCAGTAGCTGACAATTTGTGCTGCCCACCAAGAAGCTGATATGTCTAGTGATTCTTCATTCTCTATTTTCTGCAGTTAGCAGTGTGATATACTTTGGATAGAATTAGATCTGCATGTGGTGGGTTTTTTTCTTTTTTTTTTTTTCAAAAAGATATTCTTCTCCTCTGATTAGACACTCAGTTTCTCCAATATAAATTCCATTGTAACAGTTACAGCTGTAATGCACAGATATCTCCCCTATTAATTAATAGAATTTTCTCCTGTAGTGGAATGTTTTTATGCTTGAATGCTCAGGGGGATCCAGAAAGTAGTCTTTGGCAGCAAAAAGTGGCAGAAATTCCATAAAACTCAGCAAGAGAAAAAGGTTCCCATCTGAATCTTCCCCTAAGTGACTCTGACTGTATTAAACCAGTTAACCTCTCTGGGCCTCAGCTGTCAAAATTAAGCGTTGTCCCTTCCAAGCTCTTATTCAAAATAATTTTAAAAGAATGAGAAAGAGAAAAAAAGAGGTAGAGAGAGTGCACTTTGTCTAGGCTACAAGCCTTGGAAGTGTGGTCGCTATATGGTTCTTGACTGATACGTGCGTGCGTGGCATTTAAACTATTTCTATTGATAGGAACTCTTCTTTGACTTTCAAATGGCATTTTTATCAGGAAAACATACCAGAGCAAGTTAAAATCTGCCCTGAGAAGAATGCAGGTGTATTCTGTGATTATAATAGCATTAATGACTCAGAAACAAAAAACCAGACAGTTCTAATGTCTTGAAGCTTTATTGACAAAACAGTTCACACCTAGTGCTGGTTGTTTGCTAAAAGTCTGGACCAAATCACTGAAGCTTTAAAAACTAGATCACTGCAGTCTTCCCCCCGAGGCATGGACATGGGTAATTATTATGGTTCATGCCACAGCCAAGGACTCCATTTCAATCCTAGCTTGGAAAGGAGTTGTTTTTTTGGTTTTGTTTTTTTTTTCGTTTTTTGTTTTTTGGCGCAGAGTAAATATATTTTTTGCATGTATTACTATAAACTCATTTAAAACATAAAGGTGACAACATTAAATATTACGGGTTCTTTATTATTTTCTGAATTTTGAATTAAGATTTTCTGCCTTCACTGGGGGACATGAATACCTTTTAGCAAAGAACAGCCTGTTTAAAGTCTACAGGTTTGTTCATTTCATATTTCAGGATGTTTTTCAGCCTCAGATTCAAACCAGGCTTACAACCAAAGCAATCAGTCTTTCCTGAGCTCATGCATTATTATCCGTTACACAAAAAGCATAAGGAAGCCTATGAGTTATCTGTTGCCACGTGACAAATTGTCCTAAAACGCAGCAGCCTAAAACAACAAACATTTATTATTTCACAGCTTCTCTGGGTCTGAATCAAAGTACGGCTTAGTTGGGTCCTCAGGCTTTGGGTCTTTCACAATCTGCAGTTGTCTCAAGGCTTGACTGGGAAGAATCCCCTTCCGAGCTCACTCAACTAGTGGTTGTTGGCAGGATTCACTTCCTGCCGGCATTTCTTATGAGTTCTTCCTCCATGGCTCCTAGCCACATATACCTCTCCCTAGAGCACCTCACAGCACAGCAGCCTTCTTCGTCAGAGTCAGCAAGGGAAAGGGCAGGAGAAAGTGCCAGCAAGAAAGTGAGTGCTAATAAGACTGAAGTCACAGTCTTCTGTAACTCAATCACTGAAGTGACAGTCTATCACTTTTGCCATATTTTGTTCATTAGAAACAAGCTACTAAATCCAGCCCACAGTCAAGGGTGTGAATGCCAGGAGTCTGGGATCATTGCAAGCCATGTTAGAAGCTGCCTACCACAATCTGTAATTAAATTCTCCCTGAAATGATTCCATCCAAAACTTTAGAGTTAAATCTAGAATATTAAATGGTTTCAAAAGCAAAATATGAGTTAAAAAGCAAAATGCACCCACCTCCCCAGCGGTGCAGGAGCCTGGATGACTCACTCAGATACGTATCCTGATGGGTGTGGTTGAAACAGGCAAAGTACTGTTCGAAAGAAGAACCTCACAGCTTCTAACAGCTCGTTTTGAATGAATGTACCCTTCTCTTCTTCATGGATATGGAACTTCTAAAATGCTATCAATCCTCTCCAAAACCACTCATAAATAATTATGAATATATACTCTGATTTTCAGACTTTTTAGTTAAAATCCTGCTTTACTCCACTCTACAAATAAACAATATCCATGGAACAAAAACTTTATGAGCAAACACAAAAACTCCCTTTATTTTTGCAGATTAGCATGTATCCACATGCCTGTTATATAAAAGAAATTTAATAAACACTGTTCTTGCCTCAACGTGAACTTTTGTCCTAGACATCTGTAATATTTGTGTGTTTGTTAGGGAATCATGGAAAATGTTCTCCATCTCTCTCATAGAAATCTCTGTTCTGTTTCAGTCACATTTTTCTTCCTACAGCCTATTCAAAAGCCTGCTTCCTAGTCATCATTTTTGTGTTTAAGTATGTTTACATCTTTTGCCTCAAAATTCTACAGGGAGACGTGCTAAATATAACCTAAGGTTACAATAAATAAGTTGTGTAAGACCTAAAATTTCAGAGGCCATGAAGTCCAACATGAATTTTCATCAGTTCTGAGGAGCAGTTATCATGATAAGGGGCAGAATAGTGATTTGTTTTTCGACAAGGAGGCAGTAATGAAGTAGAATAGCACTCTAAGGGAAAGGGAAAAGAGAAAGGATATATGAGCAAAAGTAGAAAATCACCATGAGGGTGGAAACCAAGAAATTGAACAACTAATAAAAACAGATGGTGACATGTAGGGAGCGCCACCAGCCACATCCAATCTCCCCAAAAGAATATTCTGATGGCCCGATTGTGACTTAACCAGAGGGAAAGAATAGAGAAAAGGCTAATGCAGCTGTTAAAAGGAATAACCAAAATCCAAAGCAAAGGGGTTTTTTTTTCCTTAAAGAAAATGGTAACGGACCAAATTTAAATTGCTTTTTAAAGTACATAATACAGCTCTGTATAGAGAACAGTACATTTTCTCCTAGGTTCACTCTCCCCCAGAATTAGCTTCCAGATTTTCTCAGGTGTCTCTGATGCCAATAATAAAAACCTCTGTGGGCCTATTGAGTGGGTAGTAGGATAAATGGGTGCCTCAGCAGCCAGGTAGAAGCCAGCCTCTGACCTCGGGCCTGGAGCATCCCCGGGAGGCTGGGCTAATTCATGAAGCAGGCAGCAGGCAGTGAGAGTTGGGGAAGCCCTTGGGGGGCTCCCGGTCAGATCTGGTTCCCTTTACCATGATGTACAGAGGAGGAAAAAAAAGCATTATGCTCATAAGATTCCCTCATATTCAGCCATCCATTTACTAGTACATTCTCTTGACATAAGTAGCCTCACTAAATTCCTCTTTCCTCATCACTGACTCTAAAATGACAATTTAAGGATTATCCTTTCTGCCACTTACCGTGAAACACAGCTCCAGATCAGTTTGTTGTAGATTTCTGAGCTTAACCACATAGCTCGCAACTGAGTGGATAATCAATCATTCTATGACTAAATCCATCTGGAACAAATTTGAAGCAGTGGCCATGTAGGTTTCTTCTGAAAAAAAAAAAAAAATTAAACTGAAACCAGAGTTGATCTTTTCAAAGGTTCAGAAAAAAAAATACATATACAACTTAGCAATGACTTTTCCCCCCAGGAATCATGCATGCTCTATTAGTAAGACTTGTTTTGCCCTGGACCCATTTTGCATTTCATTTAATCTGTGAAAGAAGTGGTCCTCAAATGCTTTGGAGGAGAGTCCACTTCCCTGAGAATGAGGTCATGATCCCTCCTTGGATAGAAGGAAAGGGGGACATTGTGTGGACAGGTTGTCACCATAACTTCATGCTGATCGTAAATTCCTAAACACACAGGACTCAACAGAGTCCTGTGGAACTAAAAGAGCCCATTTCTGGCTGTTCTTGCTAGACCCACTACTTTTTTGCCCTGTAGACATTAAAGGATAATTTAAGTATCAAGAGCCTTGGCTTTTAAGAATTCTACCTATCTTATCCTCAGTAGACTCCAAATTGTTTGTATTAATTTAGGATATATTTTTCCATGTATACCCTGAAATCTGTACCATTCACACATTCATTTATTCAATTTTCAGTCACTTTTTCATCAATTCATTCATGCATCAATGCATTCAGTTAATATGTGTTCAAACTGTACTAGATGCGTAGACACACCACCTTTTTTTTTAACATCTTTATTGAAGTATTATTGCTTTACAATGGTGTTAGTTTCTGCTTTATAACGAAGTGAATCAGCTATACATATACATATATTCCCATATCTCCTCCCTCTTGCGTCTCCCTCCCTCCCTCCCTATCCCACCCATCTAGGTGGTCACAAAGCACCAAGCTGATCTCCCTGTGCTATGCAGCTGCTTCCCACTAGCTATCTATCTTACATTTGGTAGTGTATATATGTCAATGCCACTCTCTCACTTCGTCCCAACTTACCCTTCCCCCTCCCCATATCCTCAAGTCCATTCTCTACGTCTGCGTGTTTATTCCTGTCCTGCCCCTAGGTTCTTCAGAACCTTTTTTTTTTTTTTTTAGATTCCATATATATGTGTTAGCATACGGTATTTGCTTTCCTCTTTCTGACTTACTTCACTCTGTGTGACAGACTCTAGGTCCATCCACCTCACTACAAATAACTCAATTTCGTTTCTTTTTATGGCTGAGTAATACTCCATTTTATATATGTGCACATCTTCTGTATCCATTCATCTGTCAATGAACTCTTAGGTTGCTTCCATGCCCTGGCTATTCTAAAGAGAGCTGCAATGAACATTGTGGTACATGACTCTTTTTGAATTATGGTTTTCTCAGAGTATATGCCCAGTAGTGGGATTGCTGGATCATATGCTAGTTCTATTTTTAATTTTTTAAGGAACCTCCATGCTGTTCTCCATAGTGGCTGTATCAATTCACATTCCCACCAACAGTGCAAGAGGGTTAACTTTTCTCCATACCCTCTCCAGCATTTATTGTTTGTAGATTTTTTGATGATGGCCATTCTAACTGGTGTGAAGTGATACCTCACTGTAGTTTTGATTTGCATTTCTCTAATGATTAGTGATGTTGAGCATCCTTTAATGCGTTTGTTAGCAATCTGTACATCTTCTTTGGAGAAATGCCTATTTAAGTCTTCTGCCCATTTTTGGATTGTGTTGTTTGTTTCTTTGATAATGAGCTGTGTGAGCTGCTTGTAAATTTTGGAGATTAATCCTTTGTCACTTGCTTTGTTTGCAAATATTTTCTCCCATTCTGAGGATTGTCTTTTCATCTTGTTTATGGTTTCGTTTGCTGTACAAGAGCTTTTAAGTTTCATTAGGTCCCATTTGTTTATTTTCGTTTTTATTTCCATTTCTCTAGGAGGTGGGTCAAAAAGGATCTTGCTGTGATATATGTAATAGAGTGTTCTGCCTATGTTTTCCTCTAAGAGTTGTATAGTGTCTGCCCTTACATTTAGGTCTTTAATCCATTTTGAGTTTATTTTTGTGTATGGTGTTAGGGAGTGTTCTCATTTCATTTGTCTACTTGTAGCTGTCCAGTTTTCCAGCAGCAGTTATTGAAGAGGCTGTCTTTTCTCCATTGTATACTCTTGCCTCCTTTATCAAAGATAAGGTGACCATATGTATGTGGGTTTATCTTGGGCTTTCTATCCTGTTCCATTGATCTATATTTCTGATTTTGTGCCAGTACCATACTGTCTTGGTTACTGTACCTTTTGTAGTATACTCTGAAGTCAGGGAGCCTGATTCCTCCAGCTCCGTTCTTCTTTCTCAAGATTGCTTTGGCTATTCAGGGTCTTTTGTGTTTCCATACAAATTGTGAAATTATTTGTTCTAGTTCAGTGAAAAATGCCATTGGTAGTTTGATAGGGATTGCATTGAATCTGTACATTGCTTTGGATAGTGTAGTCATTCTCACAATGTTTCTTCTTCCTATCCAAGAACATGGTCTATCTCTCCATCTGTTTGTATCGTCTTTAATTTCTTTCATCAGTGTCTTATAGTTTTCTGCATACAGGTCTTTTGTCTCCTTAGGTAGGTTTATTCCTAGGTATTTTATTCTTTTTGTTGCAATGGTAAATGGGAGTGTTTCCTTAATTTCCCTTTCAGGTTTTTCATCATTAGTGTGTAGGAATGCAAGCGATTTCTGTGCATTAATTTTGTGTCCTGCTACTTTACCAAATTCATTGATTAGCTCTAGTAGTTTTCTGATAGCATCTTTAGGATTCTCTGTGTATAGTATCATGTCATCTGCAAACAGTGACAGTTTTACTTCTTCTTTTCTGATTTGGATTCCTTTTATTTCTTTTTCTTCTCTGATTGCTGTGGCTAAAACTTCCAAAACTATGTTGAATAATAGTGGTGAGAGTGGACAACCTTGTCTTGTTCCTGATCTTAGAGGAAATGGTTTCAGTTTTTCACCATTAAGAACGATGTTGGCTGTGGGTTTGTCATATATGGCCTTTATTATGTTGAGGTAAGTTCCCTCTACATGTACATTCTGGAGAGTTTTTATCAACAATGGGTGTTGAATTTTGTTGAAAGCTTTTTATGCATCTATTGAGATGATCATATGGTTTTTATCCTTTGATTTGTTAATATGGTTTATCACATTGATTGATTTGCATATATTGAAGAATCCTTGCATTCCAGTGATAAACCCCACTTGATCATGGTGTATGATCCTTTTAATATGCTCTTGGATTCTGTTTGCTAGTATTTTGATGAGGATTGTTGCATCTATATTCATCAGTGATATTGGCCTGTAGTTTTCTTTCTTTGTGACATCTTTGTCTGGTTTTGGTATCAGGGTGATGGTGGTCTCATAGAATGAGTTTGGGAGTGGTCTTCCCTCTGCTATATTTTGGAAAAGTTTGAGAAGGATAGGCGTTAGCTCTTCTCTAAATGTTTGATAGAATTCGCCTGTGAAGCCGTCTGGTCCTGGGCTTTTGTTTGTTGGAAGATTTTTAATCACAGTCTCAGTTTCAGTGCTTGTGATTGGTCTGTTTATACTTTCTATGTCTTCCTGGTTCAGTCTCAGAAGGTTGTGCTTTTCTGAGAATTTGTCCATTTCTCCCAGGTTGTCCATTTTATTGGCATATAGTTGCTTGTAGTAATCTCTCATGATCCTTTGTATTTCTGCAGTGTCAGTTGTAACTTCTCCTTTTTCATTTCTAATTCTATTGATTTGACTCTTCTTTTTTTCTCGATGAGTCTGGCTAATGGTTTATCAATTTTGTTTATCTTCTCAAAGAACCAGCTTTTAGTTTTACTGATCTTTGCTATTGTTTCCTTCATTTCTTTTTCATTTATTTCTGATCTGATCTTTATGATTTCTTTCCTTCTGCTAACTTTGGGGTTTTTTTGTTCTTCTTTCTCTAATTGCTTTAGGTGTCAGGTTAGGTTGTTTATTTGAGATTTTTCTTGTTTCTTGAGGTAGGATTTTATTGCTATAAACTTCCGTCTTAGAACTGCTTTTACTGCATCCCATAGGTTTTGAGTCATCATGTTTTCATTGTCATTTGTTTCTAGGTATTTTTTGATTTCCTCTTTCATTTCTTCAGTGATCGCTTGGTTATTTAGGAGTGTATTGTTTAGCCTCCATGTGTTTGTATTTTTTACACATTTTTCCTGTAATTGATATCTAGTCTCATAGCGTTGTAGTCAGAAAATATACTTGATACAATTTCAATTTTCTTAAAATTACCAAGGTTTGATTTGTGACCCAAGATATGATCTATTCTGGAGAATGTTCCATGAACACTTGAGAAGAAGGTGTATTCTGTTGTTTTTGAATGAAATGTCCTATAAATATCAATTAAGTCCATCTTCTTTAATGTATCATGTAAAGCTTGTGTTTCCTTACTTATTTTCATTTTGGATGATCTGTCCATTGGTGAAAGTGGGGTGTTAATGTCCCCTACTCTGATTGTGTTACTGTTTCCCCTTTTATGGCTCTTAGCATTTGCCTTATGTATTGAGGTGCTCCTATGTTGGGTGCATAAATATTTACAATTGTTATATCTTCTTGGATTGTTCACTTGATCATTATGTAGTGTCCTATTTGTCCTTATAATAGTCTTTGTTTTAAAGTCTATTTTATCTGATATGAGTATTGCTACTCCAGCTTTCTTTTGATTTCCATTTGCATGGAATCTTTTTCCATCCCCTCATTTTCAGTCTGTATGTGTCCCTAGGTCTGAAATGTGTCTCTTGTAGACAGCATATGTATGGGTCTTGTTTTTGTATCCATTCAGCCAGTCTATGACTTTTGGTTGGAGCATTTAATCCATTTATATTTAAGGTAGTTATCAATATGTATGTTCCTATTACCATTTTCTTAATTGTTTGGGGTTTGTTATTGTAAGTCTTTTCTTTCTCTTGTATTTCCTGCCTAGAGAAGTTCCTTTAGCATTTGTTGTAAAGCTGGTTTGGTGGTGCTGAATTCTCTTAGCTTTTGCTTGTCTGTAAAGGTTTTAATTTCTCCGTTGAATCTGAGTGAGATCCTTGCTGGGTAGAGTAATCTTGGTTGTAGGTTTTTCCCTTTCATCACTTTAAATGTGTCCTGCCACTCCCTTCTGGCTTGCAGAGTTTCTTCTGAAAGATCTGCTGTTAACCTTATGGGAATTCACTTGTATGTTATTTGTTCTTTTTCCCTTGGTGCTTTTAATTTTTTTCTTTGTATTTAATTTTTGACAGTTTCATTATTATGTGTCTTAGTGTGTTTCTCCTTGGATTTATCCTGAATGAGACTTTCTGCACTTCTGGGATTTCACTGACTATTTCCTTTCCCATATTAGGGTAGTTTTCAACTATAATCTCTTCAAATATTTGCTCAGTCCCTTTCTTTTTCTCTTCTTCTTCTGGGACCCCTATAATTCAAATGTTGGTGCATTTAATGTTGTCCAAGAGGTCTCTAAGACTGTCCTCAATTCTTTTCATTCTTTTTTCTTTATTCTACTCTGCCATAGTTATTTCCACTGTTTTACCTTCCAGATCACTTATCCGTTCTTCTGCCTCAGTTATTCTGCTATTGATTCCATCTAGAGAATTTTAAATTTCATTTATTGTGCTGTTCATCATTGTTTGTTTGCTCTTTAGTTCTTCTTGGTCCTTGTTAAATGTTTCTTGTATTTTCTTCATTCTATTTCCAAGATTTTGGATCATCTTTACTATCATTACTCTGAATTCTTTTTTAGGTAGACTGCCTATTTCCTCTTCATTTGCTTGGTCTGGTGGGTTTTTACTTGCTCCTTCATCTGCTGTGTGTTTCACTGTCTTTTCATTTTGCTTAACTTACCGTGTTTGGGGTCTCCTTTTTGCAGGCTGCAAGTTCATAGTTCCCGTTGTTTTTGGTGTCTGCTCCCAGTGGCTAAGTTTCGTTCAGTGGATTGTGTAGGCTTCCTGGTGGAGGGGCATGGTGCCTGTGTTCTGTTGGATGAGGCTGGGTCTTGTCTTTCTGGTGGGCAGGACTGTATCCAGTGGTGTGTTTTGGGGTGTCTGTGATCTTATTATGATTTTAGGCAGTCTCTCTGCTAATGGGTGGTGTTGTGTTCCTGTCTTGCCAGTTGTTTGGCATAGGGTGTCCAGCACTGTAGCTTTGCTGGTCATTGAGTGGAGCTGGGTCTTAACGTTGTGATGGAGGTCTCTGGGAGAGCTTTTGCCGTTTGATATTATGTGGAGCCAGGAGGTCTGTCGTGGACCAAGGTCCTGAACTCAGCTCTCCCATCTCAGAGGCACAGGCCTGACACCTGGCTGGAGCCCAAAGACCCTGTCAACCACATCGCTCAGAAGAAAAGGGAGAAAAAAAGAAAGAAAAAATATAAAATAAAACAAAATAAAGTTATTAAAATGAATTTTTAAACTTATTAAAAATTAAAAAAATTTAAAAATATTAAAAAAGGAAAGAAGAGAGCAACCATACCAAAAACAAATCCACCAATGATAACAATCAGTAAAAATTATACTAAAAAAAAAGTCCAAAAAAATGGACAGACAGAACCCTAAGACAAATGGTTAAAGCAAAGCTATACAGACAAAGTTACACAAAGAAGCATACACATACACACTCACATAAAGAGAAAAAGGAAAAAAATATATATATGTCTATATATAAAAAAAAAGGAAGAGAGCAACCAAATCAATAAACAAATCTACCAATCATAATAAACTCTAGATACTAAACTAAGATAAACATAAAACCAGAAACAAATTTTAGATGCAGCAAGCAAACCCCAAGTCTACAGTTTCTCCCAAGTCCACCACCCCAATTTTGGGATGATTCATTGTCTATTCAGGTATTCCACAGTTGAATGGCACATCACGTTGATTGTGGAGATTTAATCCGCTGCTCCTGAGGCTGCTGGGAAAAATTTCCTTTCTCTTCTTTGTTCCCTCAGCTCCTGGGTTTTACCTTTGGATTTGGCCCTGCTTCTGGGTGTAGGTCGCCTGAGGGTGTCTGTTCTTCGCTCAGACATTACAGGATTAAAGGAGCAGCTGATTCGGGGGCTCTGGCTCACTCAGGCCGGGTGGAGGAAGGGGTACGGATGCGGGGCGAGCCTGCAGCGGCAGAGGCCGGTGTGACGTTGCAATAGCCTGAGGTGCGCCATGTGTTCTCCCAGGGAAGTTGGCCCTGGATCCCGGGACCCTGGCAGTGGCGGGCTGCACAGGCTCCCGGGAGGGGAAGTGTGGATAGTGACCTGTGCTTGCACACAGGCTTCTTGGTGGTGGCAGCAGCAGCCTTAGCATTTCATGCCCGTCTCTGGGGTCCGCGCTGATAGCCGTGGCTCGCGCCTGTCTCTGGAGCTCGTTTAGGTGGTGCTCTGAATCCCTTCTCCTCGTGCACCCCGAAACAATGGTCTCTTGCCTCTTAGGCAAGCCCAGACCTTTTCCCGGACTACCTGCCGGCTAGCTGTGGCACACTAGCCCCTTCAGGCTTGTTCCCACCGCCAACCCCACTCCTTTCCCTGGGATCTGACCTCCAAAGCCCCGAGCCTCAGC
Organism: Pseudorca crassidens; assembly: GCF_039906515.1. Classification (NCBI taxonomy): domain Eukaryota; kingdom Metazoa; phylum Chordata; class Mammalia; order Artiodactyla; family Delphinidae; genus Pseudorca; species Pseudorca crassidens. The sequence goes on from NC_090309.1 coordinate 44,544,937, forward strand.
TCTCAGCCCCCGCCCGCCCCCGGGTGAGCAGACAAGCCTCTCGGGCTGGTGAGTGCTGGTCGGCACCAATCCTCTGTGCGGGAATCTCTACGCTTTGCCCTCCGCACCCCTGTGGCTGTGCTCTCCTCCATGGCTCCGAAGCTCCCCGCTCCACCACCCCCGTGTCTGCCCGAGAAGGGGCTTCCTGGTGTATGGAAACTTTCCCTCCTTCACAGCTCCCTCCCACTGGTGCAGGTCCCGTCCCTATTCTTTTGTCTCTGTTTTTACTTTTTTCTTTTGCCCTGCCTAGGTACGTGGGGAGTTCCTTGCCTTTTGGGAAGTCTGAGTTCTTCTGCCAGCGTTCAGTCGGTGTTCTGTAGGAGTTGTTCCACGTGTAGATGTATTTCTGATGTATTTGTGGGGAGGAAGGTGATCTCCACATCTTACTCCTCCGCCATCTTGAAGGTCTCCCCACACGAGCTTTCTTGCAAGGACTTTTCAGTCTATCTGAAAGGGGTTAGATAAGGTCAGATTTTTAAAAATTAGATACATAGATAGAGAGAACAAATTGGTGGTTGCCAGAGGTGGGGGGTGGGGGGTGGGCAAAATGAGTGAAGGGAATCAAAGGTACAAACTCTCAGTTATAAAATAAATAAGTCATGGGGATATAACATACAGCATGGCAACTATAGTTAATAACACTGTAGTGTATATTTGAAAGCTGCTAAGAGAGTAGACCTTAAAAGTTCTCATCACAAGAAAAAAAATTCTGTAACAATGTATGGTGATGGACATTAACTAGATGTATTGTGGTGATCATTTCACAATATCCACAAATATCAAATTGTTAGGTTGTACGCCTGAAACTAATATGATGTTGTATGTCAATTATACGTCAATTTAAAAAAGAAAAGAAAAGTAACCAACACAAATAATTCAGCTCAACAATTCAAGTCAACAAAACCCTCCTTGAGGGCCTCAGTCCCCATGTAGTCAATGGTAGTTATGGTTACCAAGAAGCACTGGAGGGGTCCAAAGGAGGGATTGGTTGCTACAACCAAGGGCCAGTTAGGGCTTTGTGGAGGGAGCAGATGTGATATGGGTCATGAAGAATGAACTGGATGTTAATAACCCTGAGAAGAGAAAGGCAGGCTTTGCTGGGTGGACACCCTGTATACAGAGTAATGGGTTTGGGGTGAGGGAAAGAGGGACTACTATAGGGGAAGGAGGAAACAGGATAGGAAGGTCATTGGAGGAAATTTATGTAGAACCCTGAATTCTTGTTAAGCCATTTAGATTTAGTACTGTCAAAATTAGTGAAAGATTTTGAGCAAGGAGTGACCTAATAAAAATGCTACCTCCAGATAGTTATAGGATAAGGAGGAAAAGTAAGCATACACATATTGTTAAATGTATTAAATCACCCTAATAGGACTTGGGTGGGGGACTGGGACAGTGAGGGCATATGTCAGTCTGACTGACTGAAAATTGAGTGAGTTTCTCAAGAAAGAATGATACTAACTTTCAAGTTAGTACATATAGTAACGATGCTAATAAGAGGTATAAAAAGGTAGTTGAATCCATAAGGACTAGTTTCAGAATCATAATAATAATTTAATAATTTGTTTAAAACTACTTCTAACAGACACATTCATTATTTTTGTATGTAAGTGCTTCTCCTGAGTCAAATGATGATTCTAAACAAGTTCCACTCCAAGTAGGGTCAACAGTTTATGATATTGTTTAGCAATACATTTATTCATAGGCATTACAAAGGTAAACATCAAACTTGTAAATTAATAACATGTTGGTGTAACTTCATCTTCTGCACCCAGTGAAATAACCAGTTAGGAGCTAAGTAAGCCCTTAAAGGATCTTCTGGCCAATCATCCTTTCTGCTTCGTGCCCACATCCATTAAACAGTAGAACGTTCGTTAGTCATAATGTATGACCGAAGGAATATGGAGCAAGTCTCTAACCATAAACTGTGTTTAAACATAGACCTTTAAGAGTTTCTCTTATCTTAACATGTTTAAGTCTGTGACACTGCAATATGCAATGAATACAACCTAAGCAGACTCATGCCTTAGTTAAAATAAGGTTTTGCAATTACAGAAAATTATGGCAAGAGGCAATTATCCATAGGCCCACTCTCCCCTGTGAGTCTCCTACCATCCATTTTGCAAATAAGCATGAACTAAGGGAGTAATCTGTTTATAAATAGAGGAGAGCAACAAGTTCTCCTGATATGTCTAGGGGAAATGCATTTTCCAGTTAAAAATTATCTTTGTTTAAAAATAAGAATTTGAATGGAATACAAAAAGGGGAACGGCGGTTTTGGAGTGGGGGTGAGGCTAGACTGCTAAGCTAATAAAGCAAGAACTTAAGAATATAAGAATATATAGTTTAGCCTATGGAATAATCCAAAGGAATTTTAACTAGACTTAGAGATCACTTCACTAAGTCTTGATACTCTTTGTTTTGGGGGGGGTGGGGACATTGTTTTGTTTCGTCTTTGCTTTTGTTTTTTTGAAGACCTACCCAGAGCAAGAATTTTGCAAACGCAAAACACCTGGTTTGTTCATTTATTGATTTATTTAAGTGTCCATTCTGGAACACTTCATAAACAATAGTCAGGTCTATACTTTTCTTCTCAAGAGTGGGGTCTGCTGGAGATGATGTGTTAGTTGTCTAGGTTTGCTTTTTAATTTTATGTTGGATTTGGGAATAATAAGATGGGGGGGAAATATTTTAACAATTGCTCTGTTACTTACAGTTCGGGAGATAGCACAAGACCACAGAGGTATCCTGTAGCTGGATCCCTAAACATAATTTCAAAGTGTGAGATTATTCAACAAGCCTGAGTAGAGTAACTACTGTGTGCAAAGCACAGTAGGTGTTGAGAATACAAAGATGAAAGCTTATGGTGCCTGCCCACAAAGCGCTCACAGTCTGAGCAAGTAGACAGTAACAGCAATGTGAAATTTTGAGTCCCGTTTCAGAAACTTCCCAGAGAAGGTACTACCAGGTGTCAGTCTTGGGAAGTTGTGGGAATTAGCCCTTAATGAACTGGGGGAAGGAAAGGAGGGAAAGAGAAAGAGTGTTCTAGGCAGAGGGAACAGTATTTGCTAAGGTCGTTAAGTAGAATACAGAAGAAACACGTGTTCTGTACAATTCAGTGAGCAATACAAGATGACAGGTTAAAGTCAAATAATGAAGGGCCTTGCATGTCATGTTAAAAAGTTTGGATATCATCCTGAAGATAGTGGGAAGTGGCATAATCAGCTTTGCTTACAGAAGAGGTACACACATCATTCGCTTTTAAAACTTATTTCTGAGTTCTAAATTTGTTAACCCAATAAGATAATTTTATTGTAGTTAATTAGGACTGGTTTTATTCTTCATTTATACCAGTGCTACAAAGGCAAATTAAGTATGAATTTCATTATAAAAATAGTACAGTTCTGTTTGTAAGTTTAAATCTTTATCAAACATAACACAGTGGGGAAAATACCTTAGCTCAAGGAAAAGCTTCTATAAAGTCAAAACCAGCCTTAAAATTCCACTCGGCATGTAGTCATTGTTCCAGGCCATTACGATTTTATCCACACAGAATATAACTGTATACTCTTAAAGCATTTTTACTACTTGAGATTTGTTCCATCTTAAAATTTGTACTAAAACTTACTGGAAAACTAGTTTGAAAATAAAATTGTAACTCAGCCTTTGCAGAAGCTACGAGAGGTTCTACACATTTCCCTTATTTGGCATAGCATCCCCTATTATATTGTATTGTAGAAATATATATTATTATATTATATAATATAATTGTAGAATATAATTGTAGAAATATAATTGTAGAAATACTATGGAAGCATTGAGTGTTATTTATCTTAAGTGTTTTGCCACTTTATAATATAATAGTGCTAGAATTTTCACATCAAATCTAATGGAGAGCTCAACTGGTACCTTTAACAAATTGAGGCTATAAAATTATATAGGCCACTGATGTGTGCCTAGGGATGGATATTCAGCTGCTGGTTTCCTAGTGGAGAACGCCAGAATTCAGTGATCGGAGAAAAACTTGTTTAGGACCCTAAGCCACACAGAGTGCCAGAGGCACCCCTTCATCCTTAAGGTGAGTCTAGTTAAGGAGAAGAGGGGTGGGGGGATAGCTGTCCAAGATCTCTCCAAGGCAGTGGATTTTCCACAGATAGCAAGTATGCTGCTCTTCCTCTTCCTTAGCAAGGATAATCTGTAGATAGAGCAGTCCCAGAGGTCAGTTGGACAAGCTGCTTTCTGCAGTTATCTTACATTGGCCAAAGGAACCCAGGAAAAGAAACTTAAAGAAGGTGGACGTGAGCTGGACCTAGAAGGGGAATCTATCCTGTTAAGGTAGAAGGGTTGGAGAGAGGATTACGGTCAAAGGCAGACAAGTGGCAACATATGTCTGCACATGGCAGTATATTGCCTGGCTGATATGGAGGGCCATACAAGATGGCACTGATGAAAGGACTAGTGTTTAGATGAAACTACCTGTTATATTGCAGTGAGGTTCATCCAATTATACAGGACCTTCTGCCTTTTACTGACATCTATGTGAGTAGTCACAGGATTAGGTGGCTGGTGTTGGGGTTCTGGGGGCCTGTATAGCAGCCCACCTCCCTGAGGAGATGAAGATGGTGGGGACAGCCTGCTGAGCTCCTGAGGGGTGTACTGGAGAGTCATAGCACTGGGCTAGGGAAACAGCACTCACAAACCATTGCTGAAGCAGCAGTGCCCAAGGCCTGCACACCAGTAGGAGATGGTCCTCACCCTACCTTGGATGTGGCAGCAGTCAGAATTCTCAAGGTAAAAGAATGGTCTGCCCAATTGAGGTGAACTTGAGAAAGGGCAAATGCAAAAGCAAATACTGAAATAGGAAGAAGGAATCAGAAATGCAGGATGGAAAAAGGTGGGATAATAAGACAACAGAGAAGGAAGTCAGCCTTGTCACCTGCTAATTTGTCACACTGCCACCATAAGCATAGTGTTTTTCCTCAAGCTTTAAATTCTTTAATTTTTCCTATTAATTTTCTCTGTTTTACCTTTAATATGGGAACAAGAATCTATCATATATACATATATAATTTTTGTAAGGCCATAATAAAAGCATTTGGAGGTCATTTGGTTTCCAAAAAAACCAAAATTAATTTTCCAAAGAAAATTTTTCTAATATGCCATGAGTTTTTACTATATTACTAGCATAGCTTTTTTTCTTTTTTTTTTTTTTGCGGTACGCGGGGCCTCTCACCGTTGTGGCCTCTCCCGTTGCGAAGCACAGGCTCCGGCCGCGCAGGCTCAGCGGCCATGGCTCACAGGCATGTGGGATCTTCCCGGACCGGGGCATGAACCCGTGTCCCCTGCATTGGCAGGCGGACTCTCAACCACTGCGCACCAGGGAAGCCCCTACTAGCATAGCTTTTAACAAACAAGAATTGGCTCCAGATCAAATCCTCCTGTGTGATATGATTGAATGGGTGCTTCACCAACTACAAATGATATAGATCACTATTATGTTTAGCGGAGACTCCTCAGACCTGCTCATTTGACTCATTTACATGCAGTTTTTCCCACTACGTTTGAAAATATTCCCCATCTGTTCTCTAGTTCTGATTTATAATTTCATCACTGTCTTGAAAGATGATGACCATAATATCCTTGACATAGTCAATATAATAAATAAAAATTGCTTCTGAATTTTACACTTTCACAGCTTTTTCATAGCTAGAACTTGTTCACACAAAAGTTCTCAGAGTTACACTTAAGTTCTAATTAGAGCTCTAGTTAAAGCTATGTTTGCTAAGTAGTCTTCATAAGCATTAACATTCCATTTCTGTGTCTGGGTCCTATTGCCACCAACTGTCCTTTCATATCACAAAATATTATAAAATGCAAAAGATTCTAGATTCTTTTTGTTTTGCCAGATCACATTTGTGTGAATGTTTGCAATTTCCCTAATGAGAAATAACTTTAAGAAAGAAAGGCTGATTTTGCCTGTTCTTGCATCCATTCATCTGGAATACGCAAAAGCAAGGGAAGTCATTTGATGCTATGGTTGTTCCTCATGATTGGATTTCACTGTCACACTCAAAATACGACACTGAGCAAAGAAACCAAGATAGGATGTGTAATTACATGCAAGGACATAGAAAACTATATTAAAAAGCCCTGCCTTTCTGCAGTTTTCTTGCTTCCTTCCACTTGTCTATAACAGAAGTACCACCCTTACGTATAGCAAATTCACAGTTTTGTTAAATACAATTTATTGAGCCCTAGTGTCAACCAGGTACCATTTGGGGTGTGTATTACTTCAGTTAGTCCTCACAAGAATATTAAGAAATGCATATTATCCCTACTTGACAGACATGGCAGTGAGACTTGGAAAGGTTAAGTGACTTTCTCCCGACACATACCAAAAACACGGTGTTGCTTGGGTTTGAACTGAGACTTATTTGACTCTAAAACTCATGATCTTACCCACTCTTCTGTCTCAATCATATTTCATATCTTTCTGTCAGGGAGTTGTATAAGAAAAAAATTTATTCTGTGGTTCTCAGACTTTCTAAAAAGGTCAAGTCTTCCTGTAAACTCTAATTCTTGGTATAATAAACTCTTGGTATAATAAGGCTAGAAAAAAGGCTAGCACAAGCAACTAAAGAAGGAAACAACCTCAAATAAAATAATTTAGAACTTAAAAATACTATGCAGTGAGACAATATTATGGTTGTTCTAATTATGAAAGCCATGGAAAGAGACCTGTAGTTGAAGGTCACTGACAGGACCTCCTTACATCTACCTGGCAGCTTCACAGTCATCCATATTGAGCACATATGTGCCTGAAGCCAAAGGTTTTCATTTAAAGGTTTCCACAAACAAATTATTACATTTCTAGGGAGAAATAATTCTAGGCTAATTTTAAAATTAACAATATGAATTGCTGAATTTTTCCATTTTCTTCTAAAATGAAAACTTGGAATATGATGGACTCTACGGATGTGCTCCATGCAGTAACCATTTTAAGTATATATAACAGATCTAAGAACATAGACTTTTTTTTTAATCTGTTTATTCATGCCAAGAAACTCTCTCAAAGACTGCCTTAGTTTGGCATCTACCTTTAACACATCAACTACATAACTGGCACACGTCCATCTCCCTTTGTACTCTACAGACAGAAACCATGTATGGGGCATGTTTCCCCACAAGATTTTTTTCAGAGTTTATGCTGCCAAACAAGCATTAAGCTAGTCTAAATTCCGGGCAAGTATGTAACTTTACAGGCACACAGTACTGCACCAAAACATTGAAGAGAACTTTCTATTCATCCCACTCTGCTAACAGAGCCATTCAATCCTGTCCAGAAAGATGAGTCCATTTTAAACCCTCCTTTGATTCTACAGATTAGGAGGAGGGAGAAGTTACTGCTGAAAAATGAAAAAGAAGGGAAGAAGAAACGGTCATGGCCCCCAAGAAGCAAGAGCATGTTTTTCAGGTTTCCCAGGTTCCAACATTTTGTGTTAGAGAGGGCAGAAGAGATAAGAGCTGGAAAATGAATCCTTTTCACAAGTGTTCAGGATTTCAGCAAAGTGAGCTTTAATTTCAGATTTTTTAAACTGAAAGACATTTCAGAGAATATACAGTCCAAATGTATTTTTGCTTCTAAGAACTGTAAGGTAAAATGCCCCAAACTCATTTAAAAGTCCAAAGACTATTTTATATGCTAGCTTGAGAATTCTTTAGCATCAAAACTCACCAGGTCATAGTTTTAGGAAACAGTATTTTCTTTTGTCCCCTATTGCCTTTAGGTACTCCTCAAACTAATACTCAGGAGTTATTTGAATGCTATTTCTTCACATCACTGCAAGTGTTTTAACACAGGGGCTGGGAGATATCCCACAGCCTATGTACATCAAACACAATTTATCAGCAAATTAAATTCAAGTATGCATGATAATTCATGAATAATTTGAGGGAAATAGTAACTATAGTATCAGTTTGGAACAAAACCAAAAAGTCAAATCTCACTTGGTTTAATGGCATATGAAACACTTGGGCACAAGCTGATAGTTGCTTGCATTTAACATTTTGAACACCAAATAATCTTATGCCTTAATATGATGAAGCCTGCAGAGTCCCCCTTCCTGAAAAATTCTTAATACTTACAAGGAATAATAAGTCTAGGATTTCTTAACTATCTCCTTGCTCAAGGAAGAGAGAGAGAATAAATAACCACTTAGGATGAGATCTTTCCTTGCTATGCTTTATCATAGAGTGAGTTTTTCATATGTTAGAGGAAAAATTATAAAAGTAAGCATCACAATACATATTGTATATATACAAAGATATATGTATGTACACCATATGTCAAAGAGAGAAAGTATAGATATTCAATCTTGTTGAATCTTCACAACTTTCTATATTGGGGTGGATGCAGCATCTATTTTTCAATGTTTTTTAATCAAGTTTTCAAACTTGAAGTTGAAGGTATGACACAGATTCAGAAACTGTTAACATTCTGCCATATTTGCATGCAGTGCTTTAGCACCATCTTTAAACACAGGTAACTGGTCAAATCCCCACACACACACACTACTGGGATTCACATTGCACCATTTGCATATTTCCAGTGATAGGAACCTCATTATCTCCTAATATATTAAAATGTCCAATGACCACAACATTTTTTTCTTTCACTGAACTAAAATCTGCCTTTCTTTTTACCTGCTTATTCTAGTTCTGCTCTTTGGAAAGACATGGTCAAGATCTTTTCCTCCTTCTCTAAACAGCCTTTCAAAATCCTCAAGTCCACTCTCACAACAGACTAGCTCAGATACAAATCTCATCTTGTAAGTTGAGTACAGTCAGGGGGGTGGGCGGAAAGATAGGATGATGTAAGGAGAGGAGGGACTATAGGCCTTCTTAAGGGTTGGCCTTTTTCCCCACAGGTTTTGATACGTAACATTTCCATTTTCATTCAGTTTGAAATAGTCCTAAATTTCAATTTTGTTATCTTCTTTAAATCATGAGTTCTTTTGAAGTGTATTTCTTCTTTTCCAAAAGAGAGGGATTTTTTAGTTTTGTCATTGTTGTTGCTGTTTCTATCTTATTTGCATTGTAGTTAGAGAACAAAATCTGTATATTGCAATTTTTGAAGTTTATTTAGACTTGTCTTAAGACCAGAATATAGTCATTTTATTTTAATATTTCCTCAATACTTGAAAAGGTTATGTGTTCTGTACAGTGTTCTGTGTATGTAAGTTCAGTTTTTAATCATGTTATTCATGTTTTCTATTCATTTCTGAAAATGTAGGTTTATTCTTTTAGTTACTGGGAGAGATATGTTAAAATCTCTTACTGTGTTTATTCATTTTTCCCTTTAGTTTTATCCATTTTTGCTCTATCTATATTGAGGCTATGTGATTAAATGAAGTTAAATTTAGAATTTCTACATTTTCCTGGTGAACTAAACTTTTATCATTACACAGTACTACATTTTATTCTGTAATCTTTTTTCCCTTAAAGTCAACTTTGATATTGCAAAGCCAACTTTCTTTTGGTTAGCGTTTGCATAGCATATTTTCCATCTTTTTTCTTTAATCTACCTGTGTCCTTATATTTAAATCATTTCTCTTGAAGCAACGTATTTGGGTTTTGATTTTGTAATCAACCTGAGAATTTTCAGTTTTTATAAGAGCATTTAATTCACTTACCTTTAATGTAACTATTGATATGTTTAGGTTTAAACTACCACTTTACTCTCTGCCTTTTTTTTTCATTCTGCACATTTTAGTTTCTTTTTCTTTCCTTTCTTGCTTTCTGTCTAAAATGATGTACTGTTTTGTACTATTCCATTCTCCCCTGTATTAGATTTGCAGTTTTATACTCTTTGCTGTTCTTTTAGTGTTTCCCTAGGGAATACTTTAACATGTACCCTTGACTTATCAAAGTCCAAAATAAATTGGTAGTTTTACCTCTTCCCAGACTATAGAAGGACCTTAAAAAACTTAAACTCCATTTACCTTCCTGCCAACCCATGTGCTTTATTCCCATGTATTTTAATTCTAATTTTTTATAAATCACAAAACACCTTACTATTTTTGTTTTATATAGTTGGTGTTCATTAAGATTTACCCACATATTTATCCTTTCATTGCTTTTCATTTTGCTGGAATTTTGAATCAGAAAGAGACAAGAAATAGGAATTTAGTACAAATTTGATGAGTCACACCCCTCACTCCCTTCATACTACTATCCATTTGGAATTCAGAAAAATATAAGGGCCCTGAGGCATATGGGGAAACATTGTGCAGAAACCTCATAAGTACGATGTAATGAAATGGGCAGGAAAATACACACAAGAATGTAACATTCTCTGAAGGCAAGAGGCACAAAGATACACTTTATTTTCAAAGTCTTAGGCAGTTAATGATTTGGAGAAGTATTGCCAAGTTATACTCAGCAAATTTAGTAGTATGCCTCAATTTAATGGTCACAAAAGCTGTTTATTGTTGAATGAACAACAAGTATAATGTTAATTGGTCTCATACAATTAGGAGGTCACCAGGCCATGCTTGTTATAATTGGCATTGCCACAGCCAGGGGCTTATGTGACCTCAAGTGATGATTGGCCTGATGGAGTAAGCCAGGAATGTGTGTGCTTTGGGCTAGAGAGACTGACTGATCTGACTGTAAGGCCTCAAGGACGGGGACCAGGAATCAAGCCCCAGTGCTCACGGAGGGCATGGAGGACTCAGTTGAATGTTCTCAGTCTCCATCCAGTTCATCAGTCTCCAGGGGTTTGATCTGGAGCTGGGGATAGGAGGGAGGTGGGAGGGGCATGGTGAAGCAGTGGAGCACCAGGAAAACACAATTGAAATATCAATGCAGAGGCATCCCCTAATAAGATGGGATCATAATTCCTCTGAAGGCCATCCAGTTTGAAGTAGATGGCCAGCTTGTATGGGATGGGCTTCAACTTGCATACAGTCTTTAATTCCTGGTGCTCAGCCATCCTAGAGCAAAGACTAATGGTGCTGCTTATTTCAAAACACAGTTTTACCTCTACAAGGGTGTAGATTGATGATTGATTGTAATATCATTCCAAATACCAGGGTCATCCTTTCCCAAACATTTTTTAATGGATAATTAAGTTTAAGAAGAAAGAAGGGAGTTTACCTGGGTATGACATATTCTCAGAGATGCCAGAGAACACTCCTGACAATTAACAATCATTTATCAGTAGAAAATGTCTTTCCCTTAAGATTCTGAAAGCAATAAGCTTCACTTTGCCAGTGTGCAAAAAGAGGGGAAGAATGAGGATTAAGGTCTTTGTGTCCTTGCTTTTCTCTGTTTTAGCCTATGATTGGTCCATTTGGTTTGTGTGTAGTACAGAGTAGTCACGAGTTGACCGTTCATGTTCACCAGTTGGTTTTCTCCCCCACATTCATGAACATTTAATATGAATTCACGAGGTTAGACATGAACTGTATGTCTAATCTCATCCAATCATCTTGCAAACGAACACCACTAGCCACAGAGGAGACTAGGTGAGAGAGGGTCGATGTGCAGTGCAAATCCATCATCACTGCTGGTGAAGCAACTGCAAGTACATGTAGCACGATTTTTCCATACGGGAACAGCGTATTTCAAGGTTCTGTTAGAACACAGTGCAATGTCAAGGACTTCCAGAACACTTGATTCACCACTCTCTAAAACAAAGAAATTAACTATCAGGGAGGCTGATATTTGTTGATTTGGGTGATATTTTTGTTTATCATTTAAAGCACACCGAACTATTAACAATCTGTTTGGCCAGAACAGATAAGAATTTAGAACTATAAATCTACTGCTGGCCATCAACGAAGTCAGTCCTCTTTTGTTACTTAATATCAGTATTTACTTTCTCCTCTAGAACTGCTTAGCTTGGGTGAATTCTAGCTGATAATTTCAGAAGGGTGAAAAGCTAACTAGAACTGGGCATTTTGCCCAGATAAATCTGATTCCAGTACTATGAAAGAAGCAGCAAGGGAAATAGAAAATTTTGACAAAAATTGTTGATAATTGGCTAAGGATTGAGGAGGGAAACAAAAGATTTGGAGAGCTATGAAAGTTATTCTAATGTAGAAGAAAGATGCAAGGGAGGAACCAACGCCCTAAAGATTAACAATCTTCTCTTTAAATTTGAGAAAAATTACGTATTTATATAATATATATAAGAAATTTATATACATATATGACTACAATGAAACTCCTGCTATCCCGAACTCTTAAGAAATAAGCCTTTCTGGAAACCTAAATTGCAGAAGCAAAATAGAAATCTTAAGTTTGAATCTCTGCTCTGTGTGACCTTGGGCAGGTCACTCATCAACCTACATTTCAGTGGCAACTCCTGCCTCACCCAAAAATTGTGGATAATGAAACCATTATTCCACAGGGTTGTTACTAGGATTAAATCAGAGGCCTGTAGATCTAATTTCCTAATCAAATAATAGATGTTTAAATACTGTTAAATATTTGCCTATTTTTATGCCAGTTAATTTTAGAATTTTAACAAATTTGTATGTGAAATTATATAAAATATTACACACCTTCTCCTTAATCAGATTTCAATCAACATAATTTAATGTCTTGATTACTCAGGTTATCATTATTAATAGCCATTAATGGATGAGGCAGTGATAAAATAGCAATGCCTCAGCACTTGTTGAAATAGTTGCTACCTTCCAGGATTATACTGAAAAATAAGATTAATATCCTAAATAACTGTAAGATCTTCACCCAATGAGTCCCTTTTATTCAAAAAGTTTCATAGATGAAGTAGAAAGAGTACTTTGCTGGGAACTAATTTATTGTCCTGTCACTAGAGAAAGGAAGAAAGGAAGAGAGAGAGGGAAAGAAGGCAGGCAGGCAGGCAGGCAGGAAGGAAGGAAGGAGGGAGGGGGAGGGAGGGAGGGAGGGGGAGGGAGGGAGGGAGGGAAGGAAGGAAGGAAGGAAGGAAGGAAGGAAGGAAAGGAAAGAAAGGAAGGAAAGAAGAAAGAAAGAGGAAGGGAGGGAGGAAGAAAGGAAGGGAGAGAGAGAGGAAGAAAGAAAGAAAGAAAGAAAGAAAGCAGCCAGGAGTAAAGTAGCTCATCCTTATAGCAAACATGAATCTTGACCTTTTTTTTTCCTATTTTACTCCATTTATGAGATTGAATTAGTATGGTTGGGGAAGACACAAAATAACATTTTAGACCCACACAGATCAAGAAATAGCAGCAACTTGAACTTAACCACTACCTTTTCTTTACCATCAAATAATATTTACAAAGCATGCACAGTGTCCAACTCAGAACTAGTCAAGATATGGTTATTTTACTCTAAGAATTTACGGTCTGGAAACAAAAAGATTTATTTTGAAAATTCTGAACTTTTTGAAATCTGTGCATTATCATTAAGGTAGACAGTCTATTTTACAGGTGGAGAAACAGAGAGAAAAAGAATTGATGCCATGGCCCTAGATCACAGAGGCAGTGACAGAATAAAAATAATTATTTTTATTTTTATTATTCCTATTTCAGGAATAATATTCCTATTTCAGTGCATTATCATCAAACACACCATCTGGTCAATGGTGGCTTATTCCAAAGTAGTTCTGAATTATTCCCTAAATGTAAAGCAGCACAAATTAGAAAAGTTTAAGTGGTAATCTAAAGCATTTAAGGTACACAAAGTCTTTGCCCAGGAAAACACAGTGAAGTGACTCCATGTCGTGGTAAGTTATCAAATTATGGAAAGAACATAGCAGAGATTAAAATGTTGCATAAGAGAGAGAAAGCAGCATGAGTCAGGGGTTTGGGAAATATGAGTCAGACTGAAGGGCAGGAGCCAAACACATAGAGAATGTGGGCCTAAGCAGGGACTTAGTGGACACGACAGAGATGTGGACACAGTTGCCTCCATTAACTTTGAGAGAAAACCAAACATGCAGTTCCATAGACTGGGGATCATTGTGATAAAGGGGCTAGCAGTGAGAGCTGAGCGAAGATCAGCTGGATTATTTAACGCAATGAGGATGCCAAAGTCAGCAAGAGAGGGACCTACAATAGTATAAATCACTAGTAGGGAGAGTGTGGGCACATTTCTGAAAAATGAGGAAATCACCAAATATTGCCATTAGCTATTCTTAATGCATTAGAATGATGAAATGTGAGTTGATTTACGTGTTGTGATATTTTAGGAAGCACATTCTATTATTTTGTACTTTGGTAATGTTTCCATTAGGCTATGTCTACATAGTTCAGAGCTGCTTCCTGTGGTGTGCAATCCAAACTCTAATTGCACCTATAAGGCCTTGAATTTTGCTCATGACTTGAGCTACCATTTTATGAGCACCTTCAACCAGGCACTGCACCAGACTCCTCATACACAGCACCTCCAGCCGTGCTGATTCCAGCTATCTGCCATTCTTCTCATGCAAACTGCTTTTGTCTTATCAGCGTTTTCTAATGTGATCTCCCTTCTGCCTAGAAATAGCCTCCTATTTCTGCCAATCCATGTACCTTACCTTCTTCAAAATGCAGCTCAAAATTCACCTCCTCAGGCCAGCCTTCCACCACTGATGCTGCTGTCTTCCTAGCTTTGCTCTTCTCCACTCCATTGCTTTACAGCCATTTCCATTTACTGACATCTTGCTGTGTTTCTTACGTCTTGCCTGTTACTCAGCCTTGTAAATGTTTAGTTCCATGAGATAAAACACTGATCCTACTTTCTTTAAACTCTAGGCATCAGTTCTTAGCAAACAATCTTGGTTCATTCATCCATTTATTGAACAAATATGTTTCGAAAACCCACCCTGTTTCTTGTACTCTGCAAGGTGCTAGGAATACAGAAAAAAGTAATACATAGTCCCTGTCCTCAAAGAGCTTGGGTTCAGGGCCCAGGGAATGTGTTAACTGTCTGCCTAAAGAACCTAGTGAGCTTAACTGTCAAGGATAACTTACAGATAGTTTAAAAACAAAACAAAAACGCCTCTCGCCGAAGTACTGTTTCCTAGATTATCAGGAAAACCATAGCTGATGTGAGTAGTTTCCATTATGAATAAAGAATTGCTTTTGCTAATACAGGTATTCCCACCACGGAGGACTTTCATAAACATACCTGGGGGAGCCAGGTCTTCTGGTGCATCTGCACAGAGATGGATATTCTGCTTTGAGTTTCTAACATAGGAGTATATTTTAGTGATTTTCTTATCACATGATATTTAAGACATAGAAATGCATACAAGTAGAAAAGATAAGCATAAAAGAGTTTAACAATGTAAAACAGTTCTTACATGATTTTGTATAGATGTGTGAATAAACAGCATCTCAAATTACAACTTTCAAATTAATAAAACCGTGTTATTTAAATAAACCAATAAATTGATGGCATAATTGAAGATAGTTCAAAGAAATCCAGTCAATCTACACAACCTTCAGCATTAGATAACCTGCTAAGAGCAAAGAGGATAAATATTCTAAACTCGAATTGGAAAAGCCATAAATGAAAATGTAGTCTGTTCATTTACTAGCAGATCCAGCTCAAGGTATAAGATGAAGCATCCATTCAACTCCTTTGGAATAATTTCTTGAAGGGGATTTCATGCAACTGTGTTTTATTGAATTTCAGGGAGGTTTCCCATCTGAAAGAATTAAAACTAAAAGTGAATCCAAGTAAGTAGAAAGTGTATTTAAAATACTACCAGTCAGGGACATCCCTGGTGTTCCAGTGGTAAAGAATCCACCTTCCAATGCAGGGGACACAGGTTCGATCCCTGGTCAGGGAGCTAAGATCTCACATGCCGCAGGGCAACTAAGCCCACGTGCTACAACTATTGAGCTCGTGCAGAGCCCATGCACCCTGGAGCCTGCGTGTCACAGCTAGAGAAAAGAAAACCCATACACCACAACTAGAGAGAAGCCCGAGCACCACAACAAAAGATCCTGTGTGCCGCAACTAAGACCCAATGCAGACAATAAATAAAATATTTTTTTTTGTAAAAAAAGCTTATTCTATAAAATAAATAAATAAAATAAAATACCACCAGTCAATCCTAGGTGAGGTGAGTCCTGTTGCAGTTTTGTTTGTTATTGATAGAGAAAGGAAAAGAATATAGTGGCAGTAGAGATAGTGGTATTTTATTTTATTTTTTATTAAATTATTTTAACTCACCTAATAGTTTTATTAAATAATCCTCCTTAGAAGGCAAACAGACCTGGTTCTTAAAAAGGAATAGGTCCAGGGAGCATGGCTTTTATGTTTGAAATCTATTTAATGATATATTAATTCCACTGGAAATGTTAGCCTATTAATCAAAGAGAGAACTAAATGACAAAAAATAATAGGAAGGAAATCACATCAGGAATGCGATGGGGTGGAGGCAGTTTGCAGAGGGATGTCTCAGAAAGAAAAGCCACAGTCACTGGTGAAGCCTCCTTTAGAAAATGTAGCAGCCAGCCTGAGCCCTTGATCTTCTGCCAGCATGTACCAAGGAAACTTGCCACATCTGAATCTCACATTGCCGTATCTCTCAGTGCTATTATCACTGCAAATGCTGGCAGATGTTCTTGACATAAAACAATATGAACTCTGCTGTCATTTCTGCATTAGCGGGTCACAAAGCTCTGAAGAAACCCCAGTAGACATGTTTTCATCAAGTGCATACGAGAAAATAATAAAAGACACAAAAAGGGCAGATAATTTCAAAGCAAGATTGCTGTACCTCTGCATAGTACCTGAAAAGGACAGAGTTGTAATCACCGCTTTGAAAATAATAGTAATAATGATAAAAAATTTCAAAACAAAAATAAAAAACAATAAGAAAAAATTCACCAAAACTTTAAAACCAGATAATAAGAATTATGTAAGTAGATGCTTTTATAGGTTATTATCCAATAAACAGTCATACATCCCTTGAGTATTCTTTATCTCCCCTCCCTCCTTCTTTTGGAGAGAATCTCTCTTATCATTTCCACACCCAGCTAACTAAAGCCGATATCTGAGGGCAACTCTCTTATAACCTGAGCTTCCTACATTATTACACTGGGTGTAATATTACAGGGTGTAATAATGTGCATTTATGTGCACAGTGCAGCAGTTATGTTTGAAAATAAAGAAAGATGAAACACACCAGGGGCTACTCTCTGAGCTTCTTAAAGGGAAGGCAGGATTTAAGGAATAAATTCTAATTACTAATGATTCATTTTTGGTACTGATTTTTGCCCCACTATTTCTTCCAAAGCACCACCATGGGTCTGCCACAGTGATGATCTAAACACCCCTAAACCTTTCTCAGTTTTTATGCAAAATTTGTCATCTAGGAATTACAAATTTTAGATATTTTTTAATGAAGCTTAGAGTCTTCAATTGTTGAAGAATGCCAAAATTTTATAATCCTTTCATCTGTGCTATTTAAACTCATAATATGAGAGATTTGAATGAATGAAAGGTGATATGGATAAGGCAAAATTATATTTCACTTATAAATTACTGTAATATGAGAGACACACACAAGTGCCCATCATATTTTGATCTCAAAGAAATTTGTTATAACAAGTTCATATTATGACTGAATATTTTTTACTTTTCTGGAACTATAATCTACCTACTCCTTAAGGTACATTAGTAAACTATTACAAGAAGTGAAATGCTTTGGGAAAATATGTATTTTAAACTACACCAGCCTATCTCTCCTAGAGGAATGTGATTAAATTGAATCCTTTTTATTTTGAAATTTGCAATGAAAAGTTTATACATTTATGTTGTGCTAAAGTTTACCAAAAAATAAAAAACAACAACAGCAACAGGGAATGCATAATATTAAAGTTTGATTTTTACCTAGTTATTGGGAAGATTTTTAGAGATTAGTTACTAGAAATTATTTCAAATGTCATATACTGGGTGGAAAAGCAAGTATCATACAATTTATTTACATTTTAAAACAATACTGTATGCTCTAATGGGTGCATAACTGTATAATAAAAGTATAAAAAAATCTCAGGGAAGGATTCACACCTACCAGGATGGTAGTAGGTGGGGGGGTAAAGGGATGAGGATGCAGTAAGGCTTTAGGTACGTCTCCAGTGTTTCATTTCTTAACAAAACAAAATGAGCTGAGGCATGCATGGCAGAATGTTAGCATTTGTTAAATCTAAGTGGTACACACTGACATCTATGAAATTACTTTTTGAACAGTTGAAATAATGTATCATTTTAAGCATTTCCAATATAACAGTATTACAGAGTAAAAACCTGGTTTCTTTAAGAAAAGTATGATGGCAAAATGGAGGAACTATCAACATCTTCACAACCGACTCAAACTATTTTTGTGCTGTGTGTCTTTAACAGACATAGATGAGTGCACTGCAGGGACGCACAACTGTAGAGCCGACCAAGTGTGCATCAATTTACGAGGTTCCTTCACCTGTCAGTGCCCTCCTGGGTATCAGAAGCGAGGAGAGCAGTGTGTAGGTAAGTACAACAGTGCACTAAGCCAAGTCCTGTCTGGAGCATCTTAACTGTTTAAACCTCAGGCCTTTAAAACAAAGCACTCATCTTTATTTGGAGAATGATAGTGCTTATTTTTTCATTGACTACCAATCCATTTTCCATGTTAACAAGAAAAAAACTAGCCTTAAAGGTTGAGCATATTCTGGGTATCAAAGTTTTGGTTACATGTTAGACTAAGCAAAAGCAGAAATTTGGGGTGTGAATGAGACCACAAAAGCAACCGGGAAAATCATTTTAAATTAGTTATTTGGTACCCTAGCACTAAAACACTGGTGCTATGGGCTTCATTCACTGGTTGTAGCATAGCATAGCTTATAGGGCAAATGGTGAGGTTCAAATCCCAGCTCTACCCCTAACCCACTTTGAGACCTTCGGCAAGTTACTTAAATACTCTGTGCCTCACTCTTTTCCTTTGTACTATGGAGATAATACCAGTCCCTATCTCAGGAGCTCATGTGCAGGAGTGCTTAGAATGGCTCCTCGTTCTGGGTTGTATAGCTGTGTGCCATCGTTATGTAATGAGTTAACAGACTCGTACTAAACATTCTTTACGTGGCAAGTGAGTGCAGTGCTAGGGATGCAACACATGTGCCCTCCTTGAGAGCTCTACTTGAGCTCTCTGAGGACAGGGGCCAGGACTGGTTTGTGTCATTGTTGTCTCCCCAGTCCCTGAAGAGTGCCCACCAACTAGGTGCTCAATGCATGCTTTTTGAATGACAGGAAGAACACGATATGGGGAGGCCAACTGGCAAATGAGAAGTAAACTAAAGTGTTCAAGTAAACTAAAGGGTTCAATCTTGAGGCCCAGCACTAGGATGAAACTCTGTAATTGACTCCCTCTGTCCACTGATTTACATACCACCTCTTACCATAAGATCAGTGAAGAGTCCTTATTTTCTCTTAGGAACAGAGGATAATGATGTGGGGACAGGCAACCCAGCACCAATTTTCACCTGAGAATGTGAGCTCTTGGTGTCAGGATGTCAACACTGAGCTCCTTATGGGCCCTGGCCCTGTTCTCCTGCCACGGGGTTGTGCATAGGTGCTGGGGCTAGCGCCCAGCCTCTGAAGAAGGACCAGGGCTTGCACTGACTGAAGCTGTGACTTAAGAGAAAATTGTGTGGAAAACTCCACAGGCACCAAAATTTTGCCCACTGTATTCGTCAGGAAAATAAACAATTGAGGGTATAAAAAGTATAGAAAAAGAAAAAACCCAGCCTACTATGGGAAGAATCAAAGCGAATGGAACTTATGGTTAGAGCCCTTTATGGTATGGCAGGAGATGTCCTTAAATTCAGATCTAGGACTTCCCTGGTGGTCCAGTGGTTAAGACTCCATGCTTCCACTGCAGGGGGTGCAGGTTCGATCCCTGGTCATCCCTGGTAGGGGAAGTAAGATCCCACACGCCACGTGGTGCCACCAAGAATTAAAAAAAAAAAAATTCTGATCTAATCATGTGGCTTCCTCACTGTTCCCCTCACCCATAGAACCAACACTACATTCCTCAACCGAGCATATAAGGTCTTCCTCTATCTAGCCCTTGCCCAGCTCTATTGTATCAACACTCCTCTCCTGCCAAAATAATTACAACACTCCAGCTTTGTCCCACTAGTTACAGTTCCCCAATACATCACACAGTGTCACACTTCAGTGCCTCTACCAGAGACATGCAGTCCTAACAAACTCCCGTTCAACTCTCAAATTCTAGCTCAAGGTAACTTCCTCCGGGAGGTCTTCCATGATATACCCAAATATAATTAGTCACTCCCCCCTCTCTGCCAGTAATTCTCAAACTCTGATGTATCCTTTGTAAATTTCCAGCCTGTTATAGATCAATACTTATGTAGAGTACAGTGAGAATGTTGCAGTAACACCAAATTGTTATTCCTAAACACTTGCTCCCAATTTCTGTACTTATTCATTGCAGACTGGTCAAAATGGTCCGTGGACCCGTAGTGGTCAGCAGGACACACTTTGAGTAGAATGGTGCTCCCTCTCTCCCTTGTACACTTTTCTATTTTGATCTTATAATTCCATGCATTAATTTGTTTTCACGCCTGTTTTCCATACAAGACAGGGGTAGAATATATGTATATGATTATCATCGTTATAAACCTACATTACAAAACACAATGAAAGCAAATAACAATGGTTCAATGAATGTTTACTGGCAGAGAAGACATGCATTATTTGTTCATCAAACATTTAGTGAGGGCTGACTGTGTGCCACGTTCTAGGTATTGGGCCATCATAGTATACAAACAGATTTTACAGAATCGCAGCCCACAGAACTATTAGAAAGTACCACTTACATAATTTAGCTGTTGATATTGGCACCTGGCTGTAACACTAGGTACTAGGAAGAACCGTGCTAAAATTACTTTTAATTAGTATGAACTTTCCATTCATTCAGCTAATGTTTATTGAGCACCTACTATGCCAGACCCTGTTCCAGGTATTAAGCACACAACAGTGAACAGACAAAAGATACTTTACCTCTACCTCAAGAGGAGGAAATCTGCCTTGCATTATAGGGAGGGACACAGACAAGAAGCAAATAAACACATAATACAATGTCAAGGAGTGTCACTGGCTATAAAGAAATATAAAGCAGGTTAAGGGGGTAGATGGGGAAGAAGTTATTTTATATGGATGGACAGAGATGGCCTCCCTGAGGTGACAATTAGATCAGACACCTAAATAAATTAGGAGGGAAGCCATGTGAACATCATTACTGTTTATTTCAATATTCAAGTTAAATCAAATATATTTTGCAGCTTATTCATAATAGCTCCTTTTTTTTTTTTTTTTTGCCTGTTTTGTGCAAGGAAGTTCACCTAAACCATCTCATGTAAGCCTCCCAACAATCCTGCCACATTGCTGATTATTACTCACAGAAGAGGAAATGGAAGCTCTGAGAGGTTAAGACCAAGCTAGTAAATGCCAGAATGAAGATTCAAACTCAGATTACCTTGCAGCCACTTGAGCACACTGCCTTCCACACTTTTAGTTATTAAAGTACTGGAAGGGTTCAGCATAAAGTTTTGTTTTGTTTCATTTTTTCCATGAGATAGTCACTCCATAGTATTACAGTGATTGTGCATAATTGTTATTTTTAATTACACATGCCATATTGGAGTTGTCACAAAGTGTAGAATCATCAATTAATGGAATTCTATTATGCTTCTAAAATAGTAATCCTACTTTGCAAGTTCTCAATTGAGCATTTTATAGTTGGAAATATTTATACGAGAAGGACACAGGCTGGAACACATTATCAGTGTGTCAGAAGGGCACTCTCAAGAAGTAACTTGTTTAGTGTCCCATTCCTTCCATAGCGTTCTTTCACGTGATTCTCACAGAAACTTCATAAGATACACACGCAGCATTACTATCCACATTTTACAGAAGAAAAAACCTAGATACTGAACATTTAAGTGACTTTGCCAAGGTCACCAGCTGAGCAACAGCACGT
This sequence comes from Pseudorca crassidens, assembly GCF_039906515.1. NCBI lineage: Eukaryota > Metazoa > Chordata > Mammalia > Artiodactyla > Delphinidae > Pseudorca > Pseudorca crassidens. The sequence continues at coordinate 44,566,958 of NC_090309.1, forward strand.
ACCTCCTTTTATTAGTTTTACGCTACATCACTCAATTCTTCCATAGTTCTTTTCTACTTCTATCATTATAAATAAGCTTTTAGATTCCCAGCCTGACATTCTCACTTATATGTGAAATAGTTTTAATTACTTTTCCCTCTTTAAGTCTCAACCAACCCAACCAGGTTTATGAAGTCTTTGTTCTTAACATCTCATTTAACTGCAGAGGGCAGACCAAAGTGTATTTAAAGCACAGATACTCTAATTTTTTATAAAGAAAAATAATTACTTTTAAAAGGATATCTCTAGATAGGTTTTCCAGATAATGCTCTGCTGAGAACTTGAGATTAAACAGCTCAATAATAGTAATTTGGATAGTCAATAATTTGGTTCTTTTTGTGTTATACTTGATAACCTAGATATAGACGAATGTACCATCCCTCCATATTGCCACCAAAGATGCGTGAACACGCCAGGATCATTTTATTGCCAGTGCAGTCCTGGGTTTCAATTGGCAGCAAACAACTATACCTGCGTAGGTAAGACTTCTGGAAACAGTCATCCTGACTGATTTCTGTCTTCCCAAGCCACACTGCAGTATTTCCAGTTTTCTATGTTCTTGAGTAAACTGGTTTCCATCAACTTCCCTGCATAAAGCTGAAAAGACAGTAACCAATCTGGTTTTTTAAAACACATCAAGATGTGAATGGAAAAAAATGTTAACCTTGGTTTTAGTTCTCTTCTGTGAGTGTATCAAAAAAAATTTTAACTACAGATCAATTGATATACACACACCAATTAGTCAAGAGTGTGTGATATAAACACTGAAGGTGCCAAAGGGGTTACTGCAAGTTCAAATACATAAACTTTCTGCTGAAAGTGCATCTGATTTTTACATGCTTCTTCTGCCCTTTCAGAATGCAATGTCACGGCACACAATTTTAAGATTGGCATGACATGGAAAGAATCTAGTGCAGGAAAAATGCCTTTTCACAATATTTTCAGTGCCTTAGAGCATTGCAAAACTCTGTATGGGTCTCAAAGGCTTATGTTATAATTGTAATGGAATTTAACAGGACCCATTTAAAAAGTACTAAATAGCACAGATAAATCTTCACTACAGCATGCTGAGAGACCGTATTAGTATGTGTCTTATATCAATTATTTATAGACTTGGCATTTTGCATCTGAACAACAATACAAGAAAATAGATACTGGAATGTATGTTTATTAGAATCATTAAATTCTTTTGGAAAGATTCATCAAACACCAAACTAACTGTCATTCCCAGAAAAAAAAATATTCTGGTATTTTTAAAAGAAGTATATGACAGATGTTTGAAGTTGTTCCAACAAATATGAAACCTGAATGGATGTTCTCCAGTGAGCTTCTGCAGAGCAAAGAATCCAGCTAGGGAATTACTCACTTATCATCGGATGACATAGGTACAAAAGAGCAAGGCTATGTTTAAAGACATAGATATATAAATGTGTATAACCTTGCCTTTCAGACATAAATGAATGTGATGCCAGCAATCAATGTGCTCAGCAATGCTACAACATTCTTGGTTCATTCATCTGTCAGTGCAATCAAGGATATGAGCTAAGCAGTGACAGGCTCAATTGTGAAGGTAAAATATTGTCCAAATAATTAGTAATCATGATCCACTTCCTGTGATTGCTGTTGCTTTAATCCAAGTGTGTACCTGTTTACGAAAGCAAATTTTTATCCATGGAAATTCTGTTCTAAAATCCAGTTAATTTAGTTCAATTATAATATTGACTTTTTAGTATGTTTTCAAAAGAAAGGAGAAGAAACAAAATAATTGAAATATTAGTTGTAGGCTGGGTCTGATAATTAGCAAGGGTGCTCTAGTGTCTTGTTTCTCGAGTGTGATGCAACGGCTAGCAGCAGTGGCATCTCCTGGGAGCCTGTGAGAATTGTAGAATCTCAGGCCCCAGCCCAGACTACTGAGTCAGATTCTGCATCTAATGAGAACTCCAGGTGACTGGCATGCATGTTTAAGTTCAAAAATGGCTGATTGCATGTCAAGAACATTAGAAGAGAAACCAGGAGACCTGGCCCCTAGTCATGCCTGCCACTGTGTAATTCAAAAGGCATAAGACATCCTGAAGGGGATGCCATTGACACTTCATGCTCCCAACTTCCTCACAAACGCTCCCACCTTTTCTTGGGACAGCACCATTGAGAAATGCAAAGCATTCTGCCAGGGCATCACCTCTAGAAGCTAGCACAGGGATGGAACTTGGAGTTCAAAACTCAGATGAACTTGGGAGCAGAGCCACCCAATTTCTGAGAAGGCAAATATGAATCTGCATCACTGGGTGGGTCTGCCAAGCACAACATGAAGATCATCAACCACAAGCCAATTCATTCAGTCTGCTCAGCTAGTATGGTTAGTTCCAGGATTCGCCAAACTGTCAGCAATAAGTGAGTAAAACTGATGGTAAGAAAAACTCTCTGTGCTGTGAAGCTCTATGGGAAATGAGCTGATATGGTTAGAATTTGCACTTGAGCTTCTTATAAAGTATTGTATTTCTGTTTCAGAGTATGAAGTGTTAAAAAAAAATTACCAAACTAGTGACATGTAAGTTTTCAACTCTGTCTTATTGCTCTGGTCTGGTTCAACAGACATTGATGAATGCAGAACCTCGAGCTACCTGTGTCAATATCAATGTGTCAATGAGCCTGGGAAATTCTCTTGTATGTGCCCCCAGGGATACCAAGTGGTGAGAAGTAGAACATGTCAGGGTAAGTTTACTGTTTTCATATCTGTTAAGTTTTAACCAGGAAAAGCAGGGAGGAAGTTGTAGGATTCTCTATCACAGACTTTCATTTTTTACAATTTGAGCTCTTTTTTTTCCCCTGTTGATCATGAGACATGCACATCTCATAAAGAGGATATTCAGTGTTAACTCTCTTTGAAATTTAAAGCAATCATTTTTCTTTCTTAAAATAAATAATTTTAATAAAATATTGGTATGCCTTCTATATAGCCTACATAATCCCTATGATATATATCCTCTAATCATCCACCAGAAAAGATTCAATTATTAAAATATTTCACCATGAGTTTCAGTGTAGAGCATAAGCTTAATGTGTGGTTAGGTGCACCTCAAACTGATCTGAATTCTCTAAAACACCAGGATTATAAATTGGATAGTAATTTAAGTGTTGAGAAAATCAGCTTCATGTGTATTAAAAAGTACTTGAATACTTCAGTAAAAAAAAACTATTAATCCAAAAATAGCTAATGTCTTCAGGTCCAGTTTTAAAATAAATGTTCAGGTGATTTTCACAGCTACATGTAGGTGGAAGAAGTGGCTCTCTACATGGTATGATTTCAGAGTCTTTTTGAAAGATTTGAAAATGTGCACCCTCTCCTCCCTACCTCCTGCATGTAGCTTAAAATTTCTTTAACAGGCAAAAGACTATTCAGGTAAAACTAAAACTAGATAATCCAGGAAAAATTGGTACAAACACAGGTTTACATAAAGCAGTGAGAGAGTGAAAAAAAAAATGACTGAACTTGAAGACACAAAATCTGTTTGAGACCTAGCTGTATGGCATTCTATCTATACAATTTGAACAAATTATCAAACTTCTCTGAGCCTCAACTTTCTCATTTGGAAAAGGGAGTTGAGGGAATGAAATGGAATAACATACAGAAAAATTATTTATAAACTATAAAGACTGTAAAGTTCAAGATGTTTTTATGAAATTTACCCAGCAATATAAATGACTAGTAGCAAATCTTCTCTAGAAGAAGGGCAGTAAAATATTAAGAAAGGAAAAGATCAAGGAAAGGAGAGACTCAGGATTCTCAGTCTATATCATGATTTTACAGGGAAATATTAATTCACAAGAACATCCATGACCTGAGACTTTATAGTGTGCATGTGATCATTCAACTAGAATCCAACTACTAAATATGAGCATAATCAGAATGTAGTTCATTGCACAATAAACATCTTTCTACCCCTTTCCACATTACTAGAGACTCTGTAATGTTAATTGTGGAGAAACATTGCATTCCAATGGTTTTACTTTCTGAACCCTAATTGAGACTTTTAACATGAATATTACATGCAGGAAAATGTTAGCCAGTGGGATTCCTTAACCAATTTCCCTGGAGTCCTGAAACAAATGTCTATGTGTTTCTGATCATAAATGGATTTGACACCCAGCAAAAGACAGAAACAAGTTAACATTCAGTGGAATCTTACCAGCCTACTCTATTTATATCTGTTATAACGAAAGGTGAAAATGCAATGGAATTGCAAATAGGAGATTCATTAGAGTTATATCTTGAAGAATGTTTGGTTAAACCAAAACATTTTTTGTGAAAGAGACTTACCATTCTTTTAGGGTGCAAAACAATTGGTTTCCCCCACTGAAACCATTCCTTCCCAACTCTGTCCACAGATTAAAGTAAAACCAAAAGAGTCTGGATTGTTACCTTTCCCAAAAAGGTTTATTTTGGGGATGAAATAACTGTTCTCATTTCCACAGTCTTGGAAAAATTAAAACTCTGTGTGTGTGTGGTGGCAGGTTGTGGGGAGGGGAGAGGGACAGTGGGGAAGGAGAGAAACAGAGAGAGAATACACAGATACACAGACACACATTCATCAAATATTTTAATACTATTAATCATTTCTGAAAAACCTTCCAAAATGATTAAGGAGTTGATTAAGCTAGGCTCTAAATTACTGGAAGTAATAAATAAAATTATCACATAAAGTTTCCTTTTGCTGCTGTTGAACTCCATATAACAAACCAGTCTTCACTTTCCCTGTAGCTAAACAGCATCTTTATTTTTCAAAAAAGTGAAAAATATTGAAAGGACAAGTCAGTTGTGATTTCTTCTGAGGAATCTAAGTTCTTTCTTTAGCCATAGCCAGTCCAAAAGAAGATACTTTTTGTAACTGACTCTTGGAAACTGCATAGCTTTTCCAGTCTTCTCTTGGGTTCCAGATAGCTTTTGCCAGTTTGGAAGCTAAAAGAAATTTTTTTCTCCAAAGACAAGGAATGGAATTATTCTCATTTAGAGGATGCAATACCTTGCAGTGGAGAGATGCCTGTCACTAACTATATGAACTTGGATCAGCCACTTAACCCTTATTTGTTTTCCCTTCATGCCAAATAGAGATAATATATTTCTCACCATCTCCATATGGTTTGTGTGAAGAGCAACTTGGTTCAATTTAATATTTCTTAAAATCCAGGTGCCCCCAGTGCACTCATGCTAGGTGATAAAGGGATAGAAAGATGTGCACAATAGCCTTTGCCCTCCAGGAGCTTACAAGCTATAGAAGGATTAAGACAAACATGGAGATTTCAATAATGCAAAGCAAAAAGCAATAAAGGCCCCAGAAAAGGAACATGAGATATAAGAATTCAGAGAGAAGAAAGAGATCATATCCCAGCAACTAGGCCATGACTACCTGTAAATTAATGAATGAAAATATCTGATTGTGGGGAAGGAATGACTCAGAAAAGGCTTATATTGGATAAAATCTAATCACTATTCCAATGTAAAGGGAGACAAACATACATAGGGATATGGATATTAATATAATTTTCATTGTTGTAAATGTAATGGTTCTCTAGCATTGTAAACTCTTCTCTCAGATGTCATCTGGGAACTCCTAATTCCCAAATCTAAATTCAGTCTTTGTCCATCCTGGCCTTCCCACAACCCTCCTTCCAGGGACCCTCTCTAGCTCTGACCTCCTTGCACTGCCTTTTCCTGGGTTGCCTCTCACCGCTGACACTGACGGTCCCTTCCTTAATTCCCCTTCTTCCCAATGTTCTTTAAATAGCCATGCTCTATATGGTAGGATACTTCATAGCTTCCCTTCTTTTGCTGTGAACAGCTTCCTATGAACAGTGTAATCCACTCCCAGAACATTAACTATCCAGCAGCATGCTACAGCTTACTGCAACCACATACCAGCCTTTCCCTCTCTCCCAAGCTTCTGAGCCTGGCTATAAACTTCCATCTCCATAGTTTTTGTTTGCTGCTTTCTAATCCTGGAAGGCCCTCCCCACTGCAATCTGAAAATCCCATCTAACCACCACCCTATTCAAGGCCAAGGTGAGAGGCTCCTCCTTTTTTCAGCTTTCCTTAATTCCCCAGAGGGCAAGAAATAGTATCTTTCATTTTTATTTAAACAAAGTCAATGGAAAGCATTTGGCTTTGAATTCAACAGATGAACAATAGGTGCTTGATAACATACCATGAAATGACACATATTAATCTGTAGAGAATGGCTCCACTACATCTGTCATGAATTAATGCAATGAACCCAGGTCCCACCAAGTCTTGTGTCTAAAAGCAAATTAAACACAGTCCAGATTCTTATACACCTCCTTCCAGTGGCAAACTGGAATCTGCCACTTACGCAATTTACTTATATCAGTAAACTCTTTGACTCTACATCTCTACAGATATAAATGAGTGTGAGACCACAAATGAATGTCGGGAAGATGAAATGTGTTGGAATTATCATGGCGGCTTCCGTTGTTACCCACGAAATCCTTGTCAAGATCCTTACGTTCTAACATCAGAGAAGTAAGAAAAATCAGAACTTTTGAAACTGAGAATCTTTTGGTTTTACCAAGCCTAACTGGTGAATACTTTTGTTTGTCTCTGCAGCCGATGTGTTTGCCCAGTCTCAAATGCGCTGTGCCGAGAACTTCCCCAATCCATAGTCCACAAATACATGAGCATCCGATCTGATAGGTCTGTGCCATCTGACATCTTCCAGATACAGGCCACAACCATTTATCCCAACACTATCAATACTTTTCGGATTAAATCTGGAAATGAAAATAGAGAGTTCTACCTAAGAGTAAGTATCCCGAGGGCAGCCTTAGCTGTTGAGAAAGTTCCAAGTTTGTTGTTGTTGTTTGGTAGTAATTCACATAGAAAGAAAGCTAACATTTAAAGAGTTTTTTATGTGCAGGCATTGTGTAAGCCCTTCCAGTGTGCATTATCTCATTTAATCCTCTTGGTAATGCTTGGTCAGATTAATATTTATCTCCATATTTTACAGAAAAGAAAAGTAAGACTCAGGGAGATGAAGTAGCTTCTCTAAAGTCACTCAGATAAAAGTTGCACACTCTAACAGAGTTGTGTGTGACCACCAAAACACAAGCCTACACATACACACACACACACACACACACCTCAAATAGATACCACAGATCAGTGATAGCTATTTAATTGTACATAGAAAAAATAATTCCTGGAGAGCTTTTCAAAAACGCTGAATTCCTTATTGTTACATTCGCAAGATTATTTACATCTGCACCAAAACTAACACTCAGAAGTATCTGAGAAGTGACCCCAACTCCCCACCCCCCGCACCATGTGTACAACAGATAGTTGTACCATTCTTGCAAATTTCCAGGCAGGCAATGTGAGGTGAGGTGACGTTTATGTTTTCCCTTTCTTTCATTGCCTATATGAAATCTTTCTCTGAATTCTGCCATTTCTCTCTCCACAGTGTCCCCTGGGTTATCTTTGTTTCCTTGTGTCTCTGCTTCTCTTCCTTTAAAGATGATTTTGAGATGAACCTATTAAATTGTTATTATCTGAACTGTGTGAAATTCATTTAGAGTAAACTTCTTACAGATATCTAGTATATCTCAAATTTCTCTTCCTTTAAACTGGCTCTTAGCACCTCTCTAATCCCTCCAAGGGCTTCCCAGCAAATCTCCCTGACTCCAGTGCCTCAGCCTTCCAGTCCCCCCTGCAAAATCTTAGCAAGTTCATTTTAGGTTAAAATTCCGACATATTTCAAATACGGCTCACCACTTCATGTGAAAATGATGGCACCCCACCAAGCAGTTTGCAGGGTTACGGTAAGTCTTTCACGCTAAGGATGTTATTCATCCAGTTCCAATTTTCTCAAAACTCCTTTGGGCACTCTTCATTTTTAATCAGACTTTAAGGTCAATATTTCATTTTGAGAATATGAAAAGTAAATTGGGAAATTCATCCTCGTGGTAAAGTTTACAGATTTTTAATGTTTACTCGTTTATCCTGTTCTTTGATATATTAAGTTCCTTTCCAGCTCCAGAATTATGTGACTCTGTTTCTTTGCCAGTAAATTAGAAATGATTAATCTCTCATGACAAACTTCTGAAGAGAAAAACCCAACCCAAAATACAATCTATTACTATTCTTTTTTCTAATAACTAAAAATAAACTTCTTTAACATTTGATGTTTAAATTTGAGATATACTAGATATCTGTAAGAAGTTTACTCTAAATGAATTTCACACAGTTCAGATAATAACAATTTAATAATTTTAACCCAAAGAAATAACATTATTTGTAACCCATGGCAGTAAAATAGGTTCATCTCAAAATCATCTTTAAAAATAATTTTCCATTTTGAACTCTTAGCCATAATTTAAGAAAATAAAATTTCTTAGCAGAATCAACAAAGAGTTAAGCAAAGTACCTGTATGTTTTTATTTTTGCAATAAACATGGCACTTTTAAAGTTTTATGATTCATATCAGTGAACTTATTGACTTGATATTTTCAGATATAAATACAGTGTTTTTCTCAAGTAAAATCCTTTTTTATGAATGATATAAAACATTGCCAATTTTGATAATCCCAGAATTAAATACTACTATTTGAAACCAAAAAAGCATTTAAAATAGGAAGATATTTCAAGACTATTTATTATCACATAATTCAAAAAATAGTTGTATCAAATCCTACAAAATTTTTCCACTGAAATTCCACTTGCGCAGAGGGCATTTAATCATAAGACTCCATCAGCAGGCCTTAATTAAGCACCTATTATATACTCAGCTTCATGCTAGGTGCATGTAATACACAGTTCCTTACTTCAAAGAGCTTTAAATATTACTTTGTGGCATAGTTAACATCTATGAAAAAAGCAGAGGACAAATTTGTGTTTAACTCCATGCTCCAAGACATCAAAGAATTAACGTGGGCTGCAATAGTCAAAGAATGTTTCTTGAGAAACATGAGGCTGGACCTTATCCTTGAAAGGACCTGTGGGATATAGGATTTTATTTATATTCCTTTTGGGACAATACTGAGAAAATCTTCTTCCCTAGAAAAGGGAACATATTAGAAAGAAGTAATACATGAAATTAAAGGTAGAATACCATCCTCCACCCACACCGACCAATATCTATCCTTCCTTACTGAGACTTATTTTTCTTCACAGCCCTTATCACCACCTTGCATAGTATTTATTTGTCTGTGTCACCTACTACCTACTAGAGTGTGAGTGTAATAAACAGAGACATTACCTGTCTGTTCACTCTTGTATGCACAGCACATAGAATGAATGGTACCTGGCACATTGCAGGTGCTCAAAAAATATTTTTAAATGAATACATTAATTCAATCAACATCTTCAAGGTATCACTGTTACCTATAAGAGGCAAGCACCATGCTAGGTTCTAGAGACATAGCAGTGAATAAAAGCAAGCCAATTCCTACCACAGTGGGGCTTATAGTTGAGACATCAAACAAGTGTTCACAAGTATGCTGAGCGTTACAACTGAGCACTGCAGATTGTTCATGAGTACACCACAAGTTAACCCCTAACCAAGGCAGCAGTGGTCTGGGAGATTCCTAGAAGAAGTAGATTTAAGCTGAAGACTAGCAACAAAAGACTAGCAAATGGAAGGAATAAAAAGCAGACAAGTTGATCTGGAACTCCAGGTGCTACAGGCAGAGTGGCTTGAGAGGGACCTGGAGAGATGAGCAGGGCCTAGATCACACAATGCCTGACAGACCATACTAAGGGTTTCAAGTAGAGGAGTTGCTATCAGAGTCTCATGTTAAAAAAGATACCTGGCTGCACTGTAGAGCCTGGATTGGAGTGGAGCAAGAATGGAAATGGAGAGACCAATCAGTAGCTCAAAAGATGGGGGACTAGTGTGGTAGCCAGTGAGTCCAAAAGAAGTGGACAGATTTATGAAGATATAGGAAGAAGGACATGGCTTGGTAACCCATTTGCTATGGGGAAGTGGAGGAGAAGGAAGCGTCAAGGATAACCTCCAAGTTTCTGTCTTGAGCAACAGTAAATGGTGGTACCATTTACTGAGATAAGGAAGAAGGAGCCAGTGGAGAGAGGAAGGTGAGGAGTTCAGTTTGGACATACTGAGTCCTGTTCACCATGAGACATCCAAGTAAAGATGAGTAGAGAATTGGATACGTGGGCTTGGAATTCATAATATAGACTTTTAAGTCACTGGCAGATATGTGATAATTGAAGCCATGGCTATGGATGAGATCACTCAGGCAGAGTATATAGGAAGTAGGTGAGATCACTCAGATCTGGGCACTGTTATAGTCATCCATTACCTCAGCCTACAGTTCTCTGGCCATCTCATCTCCCATGACCTTCAGCTTCATGTCACTCTGCCACCACCCCATGGCCACATGCTGGACTTTGTTATCATGCAGAACAGTTCCACATCATCATCTTAGTCTCAGGTGACCCCCTCAGTGACTGATTCTCTTTCCTCTTTTTCATGCCCTCACTCCCACTCTATCTGCTCTTCACCCTCACAGTGATACTAATCCTCTGACCCCTCACCCACCATTTTCTTCCACTCCATCAACTTCTTGGTGGACCCTTGAACTACTCTGTCACCAACACCTCAATTCCCTGTCCAACAACTCTAGATCAATTACGTAATCCACATCTATTTTCACACCCATCTTGTCAGCACAGATTGGTAATACTATATATCTCCAACTTCAGATGTGTCCTCAACAATCCTATTACTTTCTTTTATTTCTTCTCTTCAGCCACTGATCGCAAATGTCCCCATATTCTTTAAGTTCTTATACCCTTCATTTTCAGTAGGTGACCTCATCTCCTACTCTTCTGAAACCACTGAAACCAACAGGCATAAATTACTTGAACTTCCCATCCCATCCCTTGCAACCTTAAGTCCATGTGTTCCCCTTCTAACCTTCTCCTTTAAATTTTCCAAAGACAAGGTTTCACTTCTATCAATCAAGGCCAACCCACCACCTGTATTCTTCACTCCATTTCCTCCGGAACCTTGTTCTATCAAACTCTAATATACCTCCTACATATTTAACTTGTTTTCCCTCTAGATGTTGCCTCCTCTCTCCCTTCTCCCTTCCTAGCCAAGGTTCTTAAAGCACAGTCTGCAATCACAGTCTCTATTTTCTTATTTCCTAGTTACACTTCTGTCTTCTATTCCCACTACCCTACTGAAATTGCTCTGGAAAAAAGCCACCAACAGCATCCGCACTGCTATATTCAGAGGCATTTTTCAGTTCCAGTCACCCTCATCCTCCCCTGCTGTATTGAACACTGCTTGCCATTCATCTGTTTACCACTTAATTATCTATTTCTTCTCAGCTTCCTTCAATAGCTTCTCTTCTGCCCATTCCTTAAATGTTGGCCTCTCACAGACCCAGTCTTATCACATATACGTTCTCTTCCTTGGTTTAATGTCCACCTGTTGACGTGACTGCTAAATCCTAATTCACTGTTTCTATCCCTGCTCTCCTCTTGGCATTCAGATTCACACATCTACCTGCCTGCCTGTCCAAACTCATCTCCCTGCGCTCTCCAGCACCCATCATATTGTTCATCAAAGTGAAATTGCATCCAGTTCTCCAGAACATCCTTCTTTACAAAACTCCCACTTATTCTGGGTGACTGTCCTCAGGCATTCAAAGGCCTTCCCTCAATGCTTCAGGGTCCCTCTGTTTTCCTCTGTGAATACACACCTCTGTGTATCTTCATATATACCCTGCATATCCCTGTATATCTTAGCATTTGCCATATTCTATTGAAATTAACTACTTACATGCCTCTTCACCTACTAGAATGTAGACATATCCACAATGTTGAGAAGTGAAAGATGACAAATTTGTTTATCAGTTCAAAAAATTATCAGATTCTCACATGAACTCCAGTCTCTATAAAGGCTAGAACTACTCAATAAAAGTGAAGAGAAACATTAACAGAGAGAGATGAGTAGAAAACAAAGAACTATCAAAAGAAAGCAGGTCCCTGTATCTGGAACTAATGACTATGTGTGGATAAGGGATAAGATCCAGAAGGATTAGAACCAAGAAGGGACTAAGTAATGACTTTAATCCTACCTCAAAATTCTTCACTTGGGCTTCCCTGGTGGCACAGTGGTTAAGAATCCGCCTGCCAATGCAGGGGACATGGGTTGGAGCCCCGGTCCCGGAAGATCCCGCATGCTGCGGAGCAGTTAAGCCTGTGCACCACAACTACTGAGCCTGCGCTCTAGAGGCCGTGAGCCACAACTACTGAGCCCGCGTGCCACAACTACTGAAGCCCACACACCTAGAGCCCATGCTTCGCAACAAGAGAAGCCACTGCAGTGAGAAGCCTGTGCACGGCAATGAAAGAGTAGCCCCCACTCGCCACAGCTAGAGAAAGCCCACACGCAGCAATGAAGACCCAACGCAGCCAAAAATAAATAAATTAATTAATTAATTAAAAAAAATTCGTCCCCTAATTCTTATAGGAAGTGTACTCACAAATAATAGAAACTGCAATACAAGAAAAATTATTCTCTCACTCCCTCTTTTTTCTTTTATTTTAGCAAACAAGTCCTGTAAGTGCAATGCTTGTGCTGGTGAAGTCGCTATCAGGACCAAGAGAATATATAGTGGACCTGGAGATGCTGACAGTCAACAGTATGGGAACCTTCCGCACCAGCTCAGTGTTAAGACTGACAATAATAGTGGGACCATTTTCATTTTAGTCTCTTAAAAGAGTCCAGTATAGGCATTTAAATCAGCCAAAGAATATTGTTATCTTAAAGCACTATTTTATTTATAGACATATCTAGTACATCTACATCTATATACTGTACACTCACCAATAATTCAAACAATTACACCATGGTATAAAGTGGGCATTTAATCTGTAAAGATTCAAAGTTTGTCTTTATTACTGTATGTAAATTAGACATTAATCCACTAAACTGGTCTTCTTCAAGAGAGCTAAGCATACTCTTTTCGGTGAAACTTGGATTCTTTTCTGTAAAAGTGGGACCAAGCAATGATTGTCTTCTGTGGTGCTTAAGGAAACTTACTATAGCTCCACTGATAGTCTCGTAAGGAGGCAGCCATCATAACATTGAACAGCATGCAAGTTCAAGAATGAGTTTTTTAACTGCTTGTAAGAAAATGGAAAAAGTCAATAAAGATATATTTCTTTAGAAAATGAGGATCTATCATACTTGTGTTGGTTTTTATTTTCATGATCAGTCTAAATGTAGTTGTTTATTACATAGTAGTAAATCATTATCACATAGTATAGTGGTTTCTATAAGATATTTTAAATTTTGTCAGAAATTTTTGTTATGAATGTAAAAAAGCATAGTAATCAAAATTCCCCAAATGAATAAGATATCCCCTAGAAAATCATTATATTGAGAAATCTATGGGGAGGAGGTGAGAAACAAATTCTTTCTAAACCACTTTGGAGTTGACCTGAAGAAGCAAACTCGGTGTACTAGTCAGTTTGAATTGCTATAACAAAATATTACAGACTGGGTGGCTTATAAACAACAGAAATTTATTTCTCACAGTCTGGAGGGTGGAAATCCAAGATCAGGTTGCCAGCATGGTCAGGTTCTGGTGAGAACTCTCTTCTAGGTTGCAGACTCATATCCTCACATGGCAGAAAGAGAGCAAGAGAACTAATCCCATTCATGAGGGCTCCACCCTCATGACCTAAGTACTCCCCCAAGGCCTCAGGTTCTAATACTATCACATTGGGAGTTAGGACTTCAACATATGAATTTTGGGAGAACACAAACATTCAGTCCGTAACACTCAATAAATGTAATAACATTCCTGAATTCAGGACTTCCACAAGATGTGTAGCAAAATGAAGAAAAGTTATTTTTCTGAAAAAGTTTTGATTTCTGAATAAAATTAAAACCCTAAAACTTCACTAACGTATAACTAAAATTTCTCATCTTTATATTTGTTGCTCACAGAGTAAAGAAATGGTGACGGTTCTTATTCTTGGCATCCAGATTGACAATGAACTAAGTCAAATTACCCTCCCTCCTAACTCTATGAAAACATTTTATACCTTCTTGTTTGTTTAAAATGTAACTGCTTCACTTTGATGTATTATATTTTTAAATAAAAATAAGTATTCTTTTAGAGGTTTTTTTCTGTGTAGCTAATAACAGCCAATATAATTTTTGTGTCCAGGAAAAATATTATCTGTAGCTGCCAGAGCAAAAACAACTATTTGCTTCTTTAAAAAGAAACAATCTAAAGTTGAGGAAACAAAAGACTGTTAAAATCATTCCACAAAAATATATGCAGTCAATTTTTCTCTTACATCCAATTTCAAAGCACATATGAATAACCAGATAACCTTGCCACAGAAACAAATGTTCCTCAAAGAGTTGACAAAATGTGCAGTAATTGTCAAAAAGAAAGTTCACCAAGAGACCAAGGAACAAAACATAAATTTCTTATGTGAATAGGGCACGGGATGGGCTTTAAAAGGATACAGGGGCATTGGAACAGTGATGAGAGAACAGGTGTAACCAGGAGTCAGACAAGGAAGCAGAGTAAACAACCAGCCACAACACAGCGGGACTGTTGCGTATGTCGTCACCCTGTCCACATGATTACTTATAGTCCACGTAAATTCAGGTTTGATCTAAACTTTTCCATTCTTAATCAATATACTGATTTTCCTACATATAGACACAGTTTTCAAGTCAGAGCTGGGAAAGATAAGAGTAAAAAAAAAAATGCCTAAGACCTTACAACAGATTTTTTACTCTTAAGCAAGAAGGCAGAGTCTTATCTGTACCTCCACAGAGGATTGTAGGAGAAACAGGAATCTCTATGAAATATTTATGCATAAGTCCTGACCCTCCACCCCCACCTCTAAACATATATATAATTATAGAAGTATATATAATCTATATATTAAGAAATGTAGATTACATATAGATTATATATACTTCTATAATAATATATTCTATAAATAATTTATATATTATAATTTATATAATTTAAATATAATCTATGATAAAATAATAATATATTTTATATATATTTTTGGACCTACAGAAGCCATTAACTGCAAAAAAGATGGTTTCCCTTTCATCCCAAAGCTTAGTCCTATTCACAAATCATAAAGACATGAAAAGGGTTGATAAACTAGTGTCACTGATGCAATCCCTTTTCTTTTTTTTAATTGTAAAATACACATAAAATTGACCATTTTAGGGCTGCCCTGGTGGCGCGGTGGTTGAGAGTCCGCCTGCCGATGTAGGGGACACGGGTTCGTGCCCCGGTCCGGGAGGATCCCACATGCCGCGGAGCGGCTGGGCCCGTGAGCCATGGCCGCTGAGCCTGCGTGTCCGGAGCCTGTGCTCCGCAACGGGAGAGGCCACAACACTGAGAGCCCCGCGTACCAGAAAAAAAAAAAAAAAAATTGACCATTTTAAAGTGTACAATTCAGATTGCAATGTTATGCAAATATCACTACTATCTAGTTCCATAACATTTTCGTCACTCAAAAATAAATCCCATACCCATTAGCAGTCACTCCTCATTCCCCCCTCCCACAAGTTCTGGTGTTACCACTAATCTACTTTCTGTCTTTATGAATTTGCCTGTTCTAGACGCTTCATACAACTAGAATCATACAGTAAGTGGCCTTTTGTTTCTGGCTTCTTTCACTTAATATAATGTCTTCAAAGTTCAGCCATGTTGTAGCATGTACCAGACTTCATTCCTTTTTATGACTGAATAATATTCCATTGTATAAATATACCACATTTGTTTACCCATTCATCAGTGGATAGACTATAGTTGATAGGTTGTTTCCACCTGCAATTTCGTTTTATCTGACTATTCATCTACTAATTCCTAGACTATTCATAGATTAGGAATATAATCCTAGACTATTAGACATTATTAGACTATTATTAGACTATTAGACTGTTACATGTCTATCCTAGACATATAGATTCCTAGACTATTCATCTACTAATTTTACAGCCTAAATCACCCATTTTTAATTTCATTTTTAACTAAAATGAACAGCAAGTGAAAAATCATTTTTCCTTCACAGAAGCAAAGTCCTGGAAAGAACTTTGAAAAGCTAACACATGAGTTCCTTTACAGGTACAACTGTCCTCAGTAAACATAAAAATCTCATGCGCTCCTTAAATGTAATTTGAAATTCAAAATAAAGTAAATATCATCACTGAAAACAAACCAAAGCAGTAAGACAAAGCTGTGCTTTGTTTTCAAACTACGCATGACTCCCTCCTCCCCTCCTCCATGAGAATCACTGATGTAAACCAGCTCCCATAGATGAGAATTATGAAAATAATTCATCATCAGAATCATAATTATTCAGCAGCAAACTTCATTGAGCAACTTCTATGGTAATTTCTTCCAACATCTAACAGCCTGATGAAGCATAGAAGAACCAGGGTTCTAGTCTCAGTTCTAACCTTAACTAGCTGTGAGACTTAGCTTTTTGGGACCTTGGTTTCTTTATCCATAAAACTGGGATATTGAAACAAGGTGTTTTTCCAGCTTTAAAAACTGTACCTATTCCCTATGCCAGAGCTGTACTAAGAGAAAAGGTGACTCTATTTGCCAAACTTTTTAAAGCATTTGAGTATTTTTGTATGTAGTGGCTGTTGGGAAGCACTGGGCATTGGTGAAAAAGAAAACTATAGTTCCTACCCCAAAACAGGTCTTCAAAATGAGGGTTCGCTATTGGGGACAAGGACATGAGAAATAACCCAATTTAGCTATAAATTTTTTGAATTACAATTCAAAATAAATATTTTTAGTATTCACTGTTAAATCGTGCATGTTTTACTCCTTTCCACTGATTCTAACTGAAGTATTATTTCTCGTGTTAAACTGAAAGTCATTTTACATTGTTTCACTAGCAAAAAAAAGTCCAGCCATGGGTTCCCCCACTTCCAAACATGCTTCCAGGAAATTCACATGTTCCTACTCAGTAAGCCTCAATAATGAGGACTGAACTAGTCATTTCCATCACTTCACCATTCCAGTGCCCATACCTGGATTCTCAAACTTCATGCTCTCTGACTGGACAGTGTTGTTTTCTGACAGCAGTTAGGAAAGACCTCTTGGTTTTTAAGACTTCTCAGAAAGGAGAATACCTTCACTTCAGCTGCCAAATTTCCCTCATAAATAGCTTTTTTTTTTGACAGCTTGCAATCTCCATCCCCTCTAAACTTAAAATCAACCATTACATACGCTTCCTTTTAATAATAATAGGATTCTAAACTTAGATGCCACCTGGTCAAACCATGTTATTAAGACTTGCTCAAGGTCACAGTTTGTTGAGCAAGATCGCTGTGCCTTGAATGAAGGTCTTATGACTTAGATTAGGGCTCTTTTCATTGGCCATGCTCCAAATTTCAGCAACAACAAGCAATCCCCTTCCTTCCAAGGCTTCTTCCTGCAGTGCCCACCCCAAATTGTGGACCAGCTTTGCTCGTTGCCATGACTAGTTGTCACCACTGCTGTTAACTGCAGTCGGATTGAAAAAGCACAGATACCAACTTGATTCTGATTTACTCTGTTAAACTTTAGCTCATTTGTTCTCTTTAAAAACTCCAGAGAGGTGGAAATAATTGTGTTACACAAAATACTCCTGAACTCTAGAAACTGAAATTCAAGGACCAATCATGTAGACCTTACGACACTTGAGAGGATAGCAATTTCTAAAAGAAAAAAAAGCCTATTCCTAAAGATACAAACAGAGATCTCTCTATGGGGGAGCTTTGAGAGCAACAGTAAAGATGGAATGGGGCTAGCATTATCCTTGTTCAAAAGTTAGACCAAAAGGCTTAAAGAGTCCTTCCTTCCATAAGATCAGTGAAAGGTAAGGGGTTAATGAAAGATTACTGCCATTCTTGACATTGGTTAATATGCATTAGGTGATTACTGAAGGAGCAAACAATGAACATCATTACCTCATCTCCTAAAGGATTCTTGCTTTAGAGGCTTGAAATAAGATAAGAGATACCACATTTTATTAACAACTCAGCCCTCAATGGGGCTTTTGGTTCTTTCAAAATGTTTAAGTTAAAATGACCTCCCCCCGCAAATTAAGGTTTTTTATTGTGATTAAAAATATATAAATATTGGAGGGTGGAAATCACCTACAAACCAATCCCCATTTTTATCTAAAAAATTGTAGTCATCTCTACCACTCTGCCTCTACAAGGAAGGTGTTTTAGTGAATCTAAATGATGGAAATAGAAAGATTGTTCAATACCCTACGACCACCTGAACACAACCCAATGGGATTATTATTTGGGGGGAAGCTTCACAAATACAAGTTTATTGTCGAACCTTGTTTCCACAATGCAAGCAGTTGCTTATGTTTTGAATAGCCATATATGCTTCTAACTTTCTAACGCTTCTTTTAAAATATAGAACAGCTGCTGGTCTGCTCATATGTTACGCATAAGAAGCCCACAAGGGACAAAGCCTTCCATTAATATGTCGAATTATCTTTAACACATTTATATTTCTATCCTGAATCATCATCTCAGAAAGATGGCAAGTTTCCATCTTCCCAGCTGGGGGGAGCACCTGCAAAATACAAGCACAAACTGTGACACATCTGGTACCAAAAAAACCAATCTTGTTTCATCTGGCCAGCAGACTGAAATATCAAGATCGTTGAACAGAAACAAGGCAAAAAGTTAACTGCCATTTATATGTAGTCAACACAGATGTCTAGTTAAGCTGTTTATATTGTAAGCGCATGTGTATGTTAACGGAGCACAGACCCCTTTAATAAGCCAGAGTTGGAATATAAACGCAAGAGAATTTTAAAGACCTGAATGCAATAATTCAGTTCTTTTTTATCTTCCCATAGAAACTAAATTAGTTTCATCCAAATCTCAGCACTCTTTTTAAACAGATGCATATAACACGAATAAATAATTTTGTTGCACAGCTCCAAACTGTTTATTTATTTCCTTTAAAACTGTATTCTATCTTTTTGTATCTTAATATTTAGATTGTTTCTTTAAGTGGTAAATTACTTGCACATGACTTAAACCAGGTGTCCTGGTTTCTGTTGCCTCAAAAGAAGACCCTGTAACAGAACTTAGTGTTGGTAGTTTGACAGGTTAACTTAGGAAGCACAGGTGAGAAACTAGGGAAAGTGAGTCAGGGAAGGGAGAGATGCCAATCAATGAGTGAATTAATGAGTGGGTCACTTCTGTGGGCAAACTAGCACTTAGTATCTTTGGGGATCCTCTGAGAAATAGTGTGGAACTCATCTCAAAATCATCCCACCAGAAGCCGCCTGGACTGGGCTGTTTATCTGCAACTCCCATCCCTATGGTGAGGGTCGGCTCCTGGGCCACTAATGCCACACCCACTTACAACTACCTGCAGGTGGGTGAGCTTCCTGGCACTGGAGAAAGCCCTCAGGCAGAGGAGAAGAGAAACAGAGGCTTGATAGGGGAGCTTGTCAGTGAGCTAGAAACTCCTACTGCAACCCCCAGTAAGCTTCTGTTGCTGAGGGGATGTCTGGTGGGCAGCAATATCCACACTGCTTGGAGTCTGACAACAGAAGCACATGTAACTGGCCTGATGGCTTCATACCTCATGAGTCTTTCCTTAACCTTTTTCTGTTGGCTCTCTACCTTTTTTTTCCCCTCTCTTCCTTTCTGTAGAGAAAACTCTAGTCTTCTCCTCTGTGTATCACTCACTTAGCAAATCAGGCACCAAACATGTCCATTCGATGCAAAGACACGTAAGACATTACATAAAGTGGTATTGTATACTTAACACCATGAGCCTATCTAATTCCAGAGCACATCACAAGTCCAACTACAGAGTATTATATAAAATTGGTTGCCCTTCAAAGATGAATTTTCAAGGAACCTAGTGAAGCTAAAACTTCAAGGCCCTTGCCTTGCACCAGTCCTATCCAAGGCCCTGAAGGGACCCTACAATGTGTTCACAGTGTCATATTATTTTTGTAAAATTTGAAAAAGTAATACATTTTAGCTGGATGGGTTAGTATTGATCTTTCCTCTTAGGTTCCACCCTTCACACTTCTCCTCATGTTAGGTAGCACTGGGACGGTCACAAGGATTTTTGGGAATCCAGCCCAGGAAATTGAGTTAGGAGGGTACATTTAACTTGGCCTTAGTGGAATATACCTATATAGTTCACAGTCACTTCTATGTATGTTTAATTCCAGTTCCTGTCTGGTGTAGGAATAGCTTCTAAAAATATTCCTACCACCTTCTGTGTTCATTTTACCTGACAGCATGTACTGAGTTTCAAGGCCAGGGGTCCTATCACAATTTAATGTGTCCTACAGTATCCAGCACCAGAGTAGGTAGTAGAAGAAAAACAAGTCTTGAAATATGCAGAGCCAGAAGCTAATCTATGGAATATTCTCCCAATCACCAGAGGTGTAAAATGAAAAGCAGAGGATTTGGTTTTTATTCAATGCCTTTTCAAGAATATATTTAATTATGTAGCATAGGCAATTATAAATGCACCATACCATGAAAATATAAGAATTCACTAGAAATTATTCTGACAATGAGAAGTGAATTATAACCCCCAAAACTCTGTTTCAGATAATACCAAAAACTGTAATTAATTGAGACGAAGAAATAAATTTCAAATAGAAGTAATGCATAGACTCTTGTGTTGATCAAATTAACGAAAAGGAATAAATCATGTGAACACACTGGGAAGGAATTTAAGTGTCCTGCTACTTTGATATGAACACTAACACCAGTAAAGAAAACATAAAATTGTAATTTTACTACCACAACAAGGGCACTGTCAACTCACTAGTTAGTGTGGCCATTTCAAAGGGTGTTTAACATTAGTCCCTGCACAAGAAAACTTAGAGTGATTTAGAGTTGTACATATCTTATGTGATAAAAACTTGATAGAGGTTTCCCAAATTTGACAACAATTCTAAAAATTTGTATATCATTGCCAAAATGGCTTGTGAAACCAAAGAAGCCTTTCTGTAAACTGTCAATTTAACATTTTTTCTCAACCATTCTAGAAGATAGAGTTATCTTTCTATTGTCTCTATTGTCTCTATTGAAAGGACCTACTGTATAGCACAGGGAACTCTGTTCAATACTCTATAATAACCTAAATGGGAAAAGAACTTGAAAAAGAATAAATACATGCATATGTATAACTGAATCACTTTGCCATTCACCTGAAACTAACACAACATTGTTAATCAACTATACTCTAATATAAAATAAAAATTAATAAAAAAGAAATGATGTTACAAAATTATTGCCATAGGCAATCAAACAGCATGCTTCCAAAAAAATGTAGGGGAAAAATTATTACAAAGGAGTTCCTGGCAGCTAATTAATAAAAAATATTATTTTCCCAGACTGTGATATTTGCTGTCAGCTTTTAAAATTTGTGATTTATTTGTGATTTCTTTTGCTATTCTAAATAAGAATTCACTTTTGTGTCTAATTTTGCATTTATAATTTTGTATTCTTTCCCTTAAAGTGAGCTTCTAAGTATGTATAAGTTTTGCTCAAAACCTGGATACATCCCTAATTGCATGAAGTCACCCTGTGCCTAGCATATATGGGGCTTTTGTGAAAATAGACAAGGACATTTAATCTGGGCCTTGGAATATTTGAATAGGCAGGGAAAAAAGGTATAGGAGATGACCCTTTATTTCAAACTTAACACCACAATGTACAGGCATCAATTAATCTTGTTAATAACAATTGTGTATTTAAGAGTTGCTAATTTCTGACTCAAGCTCAAAAGTTCAAAAGTATATTTCAACCTCTGGCCTCTATTCGATGTGTTCTTGTAGTGATTCAACATTCTGTTCCCCCTGTTTGTCTCTTAGCAGCAATCATCTGCCTTTATTTCCTAATCTGGTGATTAGCCATTAAACATTCACTGGGAATCCACTATGCACAGGGCACTGTGCTAAGTACTAAGGGAGCAAAGGTAAATATGACATAATCCCTGGCCTCAAAGAACTTACAATATGATTAGAAAATTAAACACAATAAATTTGGGTTCAATTTGTTTTAAGTAGTCACTATTTATTGAGCACCTATATTTATTGAGGTGCTTTCAGTCCATTATCTCATTCCTCATATTCATCCAATGAAGAAGGAATTTTTAGCTCCATTTTACTGGTGAAGAAGCAGATTCAATGACTTGCTTAGGGTCAAATATCAAGCAGGGGCAGGACCATGAATGGAAACAAGACACATCTGTCTCTAGAGCCTTAATATGTTCTAAGGGGAGCACAGCTGAGAGCATTTAACCCTGCCTGGGAGATATCAGAGAAGGCTGGGCTGATCTTAAAGGTGGAATAGGGTTTGTCCCAGTAAAAAAAAAGGGTATTCCAGCAGAGGGGAATTTACACACAAAGGTAAGGAAGTAAAACACAACAAGGGACGTGTCAAGAAACCTCATAAATTTTGTAGTTCCTAACTTAACAAGATCCTGACTCCTAATACTAAACAATGTGGTAACAAATCTCACTCCATCCATCAGTTTTTTCATTTCCCCAAACTTTCTTTCTTTCTTTACTTCTCTCCTTATTTTATTCTTTCCACAAGCATGGATATGATGGCTGTTTAAACACCCTTCCTGCATTTAATGAACTTAGTTTATTGGGGGAAACAAATTAATTAAATAATCCCACAAACAAATGTAAAATTGCAATTACGACAGAAGCTACCAAAAAGGCAGGTGGTGCTCCAAGAGCCTATAATAGGAGGAAATCAAATGACCTACCATGGCATCCCTTGAAAAATGTCTCTAGAGATGAGCTCTTGAAGATGAGTAGGAGGTAACTGAATAAAAAGGGAGGGAAGGGCTTCCCTGGTGGCGCGGTGGTTGAGAGTCCGCCTGCCGATGCAGGGGACACGGGTTCATGCCCCGGTCCGGGGGGATCCCACATGCCGCGGAGCAGCTGGGCCCATGAGCCATGGCCGCTGAGCCTGCGCGTCCGAGGCCGCAACAGTGAGAGGCCCGCGTACCGCAAGAAAAGAAAAAAAAAAGGGAGGGAAGAGCGTTCAGAAAAGGATCTACATACACAAAGGCCCTTCGGAGGGAAGAAGTATTTTGTGGGATGGAATACAAGTGACTGGAATGCCAGTGTAGGTGAAGCTGAAAATGTAAGAGGTGGCCTGATAGGAGATAAAGCTAGACAGGGTGCCACTGAAGAATTTGTCTTTATTCTTAGAGAAATTGAAAACTATTTAAATATTTTAAGCAGGTAAATAATGTCATCATATTTGCACTTTGGTAAAACACCCTTTTACCTTGAGATAGACTGGAATGGGGTCAGAATGGATGCAGGTTAGAAGACTATGCAAGCAGCCCAGGAAAAGATGATATGCTAACTTGGACAAAAGTATTGGTGGAGAGCACGAAGAGAAATGAACAGATTCAATATACATAGGAGACAAAGGACTTAATGACAGGTTGCATACGGATAATAAGGGAGAAGGACATGTCAGGAATGGGCCTAAGTTTCTGGTAACCCAATAGGCAGACAATTGTTTCCAAGCAGAGATTCAGGAACCGAGTTTCTTCTATTTGGGACCTCTATTCCCTGCAACTGATGGCCTCCAAGGTCCCTGTGCTCATCTACAACAAGAGGTGGATCAATGGCGGGTTGAAAGTGAGAACATTTTATGGGGCAGGACTGGAAGTGGCTTACATCGCTCTGCTATATCCCTTTGGCCACACTTGTGAGGAAGGCTGGGAAATAGAGTCTAGCTGTGTATTCAAAAAGAAGAGCAAAGGAGTTTGGTTACTAGCTAGCTGTCTCTGCATCAATGGAGAAGCTAGAAAGTGAGTACGGTTGACCACTGAACAATGCAGGGGTTAGGGGTACCAACCCTCTGCCCACTCAAAAATCCATCCAGCCCACCTTATACTCCATATCTGAGGTTCCACATCTATTGATTCAAGCAACTGCGGATTGTGTAGTACTATTTTATTTACTACTGAAAAAATTTGCATATAAATAGACCCATGCAGTTCAAACCCATGTGGTTCAAAGGTCAACTGTATATTCTTTAGTATGGCAATGGAAGTGTTCCACTGGAGCAGAGAACAGTTTTCTAACTCCTTGATTACTTTTTAGTTTCACTTATTTTTCTCTATATCCCTTCTCTTTAACATACTTCTTGTGTTCAAGGGTAAGTAGAACACTTTACTTAGTTCCACACTTGTATGTATTCATTTTTAATGAGGGCAAATCACCTTTTCAATACCTATTTATTCATTCAATGGATATTTAAATGTCTACAGTTGTCTCAGTCTAGTTGTTTACTCCTTGTCCAAGGATGGCAGAAAGAAAACTATTCTTTTATAAAAAAAGGGTATCAGTAATGGGTTTTAAATTTATAAGAAAAATGTTTATGTACAAATATGATTATTTTAGTGTCATTTCTAATAGTCAAACAAATGAAAACAGTTTAAATGTATAATAATGGGGGAATGGCTAAGTTTAAACTATGGCACATCTATACAGTGGGGCATTATGCAGTGATTAAAGTGTTAATAAACAGATTTTTATGGAATGGGGAATATTTGTGATATAGTATTAAGTGGACAATGTAAGAGGTACTATCTCAATTACATAAATATATGTATGGAAAGAAGAGGGACACCAAATATTAACTATAGTTATTTCTGGGATAGGATTAAAAGAACACTGTATTCTCCTCTCTGTACCTTCCTATATCTGCAATTTAATTTTTTTACAATTAAAAAAAATTAAAAGCAAACTCAAAAAAGCCATAGGAATCTTGGAAATATGATAGGTAATCATAGCCAAGCCATATTAAAGCTTCCTAAGCAAAAATGGACATTAAAGCTGAAGGTTCAGTCTAAAATTTGTGAGGGGGTTACAAGAATCTTCCATATGAGTGCTTGTTCAATAGTAGTAAGAGCCCACCAGTCCCATTAACTGGGGGCTTCAACATCTTGGTGACCTACATGCAGCCTATGGGATGGGTCCATCAGTGCTGACCTGGTAAGGCAAAGCCAAAAAGAAGAACTCAGACCAGAGAATCAGACTTTGGTAGATGAGGAGGCATAACAAAGCCAAACCTCCTGGTAAGAGAGAATCAGGGGGAAAAGGCCGGCCTTTGGCTACACCAGCGGTCCCCAACCTTTTTGGCACCAGGGACCAGTTTTGCCACAGGCCGGTGGGGGGCTGGGGATGGCTCAGGCGGTAGCACAAGCGATGAGGAGGGGCAGATGAAGCCACTGGCTCAGCTCATCCGCCGCTCACCTCCTGCTCTGCAGCCCCGTTCCTAACAAGCCGTGGCTCGGTACTGGTCCACAGCCTGGGGATTGTGGACCCCTGGGCTACACAACAGCAGAGCAAGAGGTCCAGATGTCAAACAAGTAGATGCAAAAGGCAAAAGCTGCAGGAGCAGTTTTTATTCAGAAGTGTTTATTCAGAAGTGAGGGTCGGGAGCAAGGATTCAGGTGCTGGGAGTTCACATTAATCTCCTAGGATGGAATTTAGCCCAGGGCCTCAGGTGAAAATCTAAGGCATGTTTACAAACATCTTAACAACAAACACCATAGCTTAGTGTTACCATATCTGTGTTACCCTTTTCCAAGAAAGGCATTTTTTAATGCCTAGATATTTAAATAGTAATGACAATAACATTTCCTGAGCATCTACTGTATGCCATAGACTGTGGCCTCACACCATGCTAAATGCTTTAGATGCTTTACAGATACTATCTCATTTTATGACAGGGGCATTTCTATCCCATTTGAAAGATGAAGAGACTGAGTCTTGGAGAAGAAACTGCCCAAGTCACACAGGGAGAAAGTGGTGGAGCCAGGTCTATGACCCAAGTCAGTTTGACACCAAAGCTCATAGTCTTAACCACCTCATTACTGGTCAGTGGCTAATTTTATGTGGCCATGGATATTTTCTGTGTTTCTTTTTAAAAACATGTCAGTAAACCACAAATCCTGTCTACCAGGGATGAGGCTAATAGACACCATGGGTGAGTAAATTACATTAAGGGCTTTGGTGCCTGTTAAAGGAATATTACTAATAAAAAAAAACGACTTATGAGAGTTAATTTGGAAAATAAGGAGGTCTTCTCAGCATTCCTAACATTACAACATAAGGTCTGAAGATGACTCTTCTTCATCTCTAGCTGAGGTAAATAGGGAGTAAATGGAAAGTTTATGCTAGGGATAGCTAAGGCAGCCATGAAAATTAGCCTGGATTCAGGAAGGATCTAAATGGAATAAGTAAGGCATTAAACAATTAAGATTTCTAATTGAAAACACAACATACAGCCCTTATGTGATTCTTTGGATCACTGAAACGTACCCTCTTTAGACCAAACATCTGAATGACACTGTTAAATATAAAATATAAGTATAAAAAAACCTTTATAGTGCAGTAAACATTTCTGTGGACTGAAGCATAAAATCGATTGGGCAAAGTTGAACAATGAATAAAAGAGTAAATACTCCTTCGTTTGCTTCTTAGAGATTTATGTAGAGCTGTTGAATATCAGTTGCAGCTTAATAACACGCTTAGGTTTTTTTTTTTTTTTAATTTATCAAGATTTGACATGTTTTCGTCTGTTGAGTGAAAGTTCATGCAATTAGCTGTGCAGAAAGCTATAAACACACCCAGGCCACTTTACCTTAGCAGATGTAACTGCAAATCATCCACTGAATACTCTCCAGCACTGGTCAAATCTAGTAGACCATTCCAAAAGTAACCATGGGGCTTTCAGTACATATCATTTACTTCCTCCTGTTCAAAAAAAAAAAAAGGTTAATCCCTTCAGCAGCAATTCTCATCCTTTTCTCCAGAGATGTTTTAAATATTCTGTGATTAAATTATGCAAAGAAAATAAGTGATGTTGCGAATGTCATTAAATGGCAGTGGCAGTGGGAAGTCTCATAGCAGCCCATGATCACCTTGGAGGGGGGTAAAAATCAAACATCTGCTCAACAACACCAAAGAAATTTTGGTTTTGTTTGTTTTTTTTTTTTTTACTGGTCTGAGGGCCAATCTGAAGATTCCATTTTCAAGTCACTGCACTGATATCAAGATACACTTTACATTCTATGAGTGTGCTTAAAGGAGGGCAGAGTAAGTTTTGATGTCAAATAAATCGAACTAGAGGATAAATAAAAAACAAGAAATGAAAAATTATGTAACACAAAGCTATTTAGCTCTGCCAGATGCTTCTGTAGCAAAGAAGGAATCCCAGCAAGTCAAATGCATGCCCTGTTATCTTCCCAATAGCTTCAGTAACGAGCTATTTGGTGTGGAAGCAAGCTTGGGCCCTAGCTCTTGACAGTTTTATAGCCCTTGGTCAAAGTTTTCAACAGCGTTTGGGCAGGCGTGACTAGGCAGCTAGATTATACATACTGACTTTCCACTTGCAGCTACACAATATTTACTTTACAGGGTGAGCCAGTAAACCTGCTGACCAATTAGGCCACAGATCTTTCATGCCTCATGAAAGCTAAGCAAAGACTGAATATAAAAATCTCAGAAATGCATGCAAACTGGACTTTCCTTTAATGTGTCTTCATATAATCTCCACAAAAAAGAATGTCAATGACCAACAGTCTTCAGAGCCACTTCAGTGTAAAAAACAGAGTGTCTTTCAAGGGAAGAGTTCTAGTTCTTTGGATTTATGGAGACCCACATTCATATGGGAGATAGGATCAAACTTCAGAAAACAAGGCAATTTTATAAGAAATCTCCTGAACTCTTCTAACCCCTCTGTTATTTGGCCTGTTATTCAAGTCCCTCCACAAAAAATTTTCCAACTTTTTAAGCCAATATTTCCTTCAATGAATTCTCTCTTCTAGCCAAATTGATCTTCTCATGGTCCCCTGGACATGTGATGTGTATTCCTACCTCAATGCTCCATCTCAAACCATCAACCCCTACTTAGAATGTCATTATCTCCTCCCTATCTCTCCTTGCCCAGCGGCCTATAGGCCACTTCTCCTTGAGTGGCTGCCTTACTGCAAATTCAACATATCTACTACCAAGACTATATTCTTCTTAAATTTCCATCACTTGTATCATCATTCTTACATCTCAGCCAGGCTCAAAACCTTGAACAGACTTTTGAGTCTCCTTCTTCTTCCATACATCCTATATTTAATCAGTCACCAGGGCCTGTGGATTCCAGCATTGTTATATCTCTTGCAAATAACCACCTGCCTTTTCCATTTCCACTGCCAACACCCTTGCTCAGGCCTTTATTTCCTCACCTGGACCATTTAAAAAGTTTCCCACTGTCCTCTCTGTCTCCAATTTCTCCACCTTTAATCCAATCTAGACACCTCAGCCAGATTAATCTTCCTAAGTACAGCTCCGGGTCACATGACTTCTCTGTGTAAATACCTTAAATGGAATCCCATGGCCTAGTAAAGTTTAATTTAGGAGTTGGCCCCAAGAGCATTCCCCAATAAACTTTCTGCACTGAAATCTTTATCTCAGAATTTGTGTTCAGGGAACCCAACCTAAGACACCAAAACACCTTTCATATCTTTCACTCCTGTCCTTCATATAGCCTACATTCCAGTCAGACTGGGGGAATCTGCCATCCTTAAAGACACTCCATGTGTTATCACTAACTCATTCATCCACAAAGTATCTACTGAATATCTGAAATGTTCCAGGCTCTATAAGAGGTATTGACCAACCTAAAGGGATATAGACAAGTAAACAGGCCATTAGAATACAGTATGAACAGTGATTTCCCAGCTGAGTCCAGAGGCAGAGCAAGGGAGAAGAGCGTGCTAGCTGGGAACTGTGTGCACAAAGTCCTGGAGATGGGAAAACTCACCTCGGGAGTCTGTAAACTGCAAGAGCACTTCAAAATGGCTGACGCTCAGGGAGCCTGAGTGGTGGTGGCAAGAGATGAGGCAAGAAAGGCCAGCAGGGCCAGAACAAGAAACGCAAGCAGCCTTACTTAAGGATGTAGACACTTTGCCTTAGGGCAAAGGGGAGCTATTAGGAGGCTTTAAGGTAAGAAAAAGCATGATGGCATTTGTACTTTAGAAAGACTCCTCTGCCTGCAATGTAGAGAAAGAATTAGCTGGAGGAAAGCTTGAAGGCAGACGGCTACTATAGTCATCCAAGCAAAAGATGATGGAAAGCTGACCCAAGGAGGTAACAATGGAGACAGAGAGACCTGGACAGATTCAGGAGATATTAAGAAACTATAATATAAAGCGCATGATGATTTATCATATGGAGGGTGTTGGGAAGGGAGGAGTCAAAGATTAAACCATGTTTCCAACTTGAATAACTAGATGTACATTATTCATTGAGATAGGCAACACTGAGGAAGATGCATAACTGGGGAGAAAGAAAAGGAGTTCAGTTTTGGTCATGCTGGACTCAAGGTATTTAAGTAAGAGTTGGATATGTGGGTGTCAACAGAAGAGAGGTATATAGGTTTGACCTTCAAGAGAGCAGCCTGGCTAGAGGCACAGGTGAGGCATCATCAGCATACATATGGTCATAGAAACCTGGGGGTGAGGTTGAAAAGAGCTGTCAGAAAAGCAGGGAGAAAACCAGTGGAGTGTGGTGTCATGAAGCCAAGAGAACCCTTCAAGATAAAGCAAAGGGTCAACAGTGTTAAATATTGCTCAGGTCAAATAAAATAAGGACCAAAAAGATTGTCCACTGATTATATAAACACATCTGTGGTTTTGCTCAAACTATTCCACAACCAGAAACCATAGAAACATTTCCCATCTTTCTTTCAAGGATCGTCTCAAATTGCCTCACATTTGCATGGTGATTTATTGAACATCGTCACATGTTACCTCATTTACTGACTAAGATTTCGAGGGTTAAAACCATCTCTTATGTATCTTAGCATCTCTCTCAGCTCATTAAAATGTGGATGCTGTAGGTTCAGAAAAGGAGCCAAATTTGCAGTGAAAGCTCCATGAAAGAAGAGAATCCATGGATGGGAAGAGTTGGTCCACAGACCAGAACTATTGCTTGTCCTTGTCAGCAAGATGGCACAGCTAAGACAAGTCTGTGTCCTCGTGAGAAGAGTCATGAAGAATTGCCCTTGACTGTTTAAAAAAGGAACACCAGACACTCAGTCTTTATCCTTATATGCAAACTTATTGAATGAAATGATGGTGACAAGGCCATCCTGCCTTTTCACCAAGACATTAACCTAATGGACCAGTTTAGAATTAGATCTGGAGCAAAATGCCCACATCCTCCAGACACTGACTGACAACACTCACCCCAAAAGGGAGGCCATGAGCAGCCACTGATATGGAGGCATTCATCTTCTGACTGTTCTTTTTTCTGGAGGGCAAACATCTAAAAAGGAAAACCTATTTGAATAGGTGTAACTGCCAACTTCACTTACCCCTTCATAGTTAATGAGCCTATTTTGTTTTATGGGTGCTTCAAAAGAGCTGACAGAGAGGAGAGACAGCTCTGAATGGAAAACAGCTTGCTGAGCCCTCATTGTGAGGTGATGGCTTGCCTTGTCATGCCCTCTCAGACCTATATTTCAATGATTCCCTTTTCAAACACTGATCGAAACCCAAAGGAAAAGAGAATTCTCACTCTCCTCCAAAGTGTCAACATGTTAGAATATTTCAAGGCAGCTTGAGGAAGATGCAGCCACCAGCACAGTAACAGTTAAAGCAGTAGTGATGTGGTACATTTTTTAAGACACTCAGCCCAGACCTCCAAAACTTGCTGCTCAGCAAGTTGCCCTCCCCCATCCCTGCCTACACAACATTCTTCTTAAGTTCTTAAGAGGCCCTGGCATTTAGAACATTGGCAAGTATTTACTCAATGCCCAGAAGAGTACCTTCAAAATGGTGGGTGCTTGATAGTGGTGACACTCAACAAATAGCCCTTTAAGCATTAGCTTTTTATAAATGGAGTGAAGATTAAAGTTAAAGATAAAAATTCCTAGCAGCTTCTGTCTGCAATATGTTTCCTAAAGAAAGTTCAGTTCAGTAAGACGTTAGTAAAATGCCTATTAATATTAAGCACCACAGGAGTTCAGGATTTCCCCTCTTTTCATCAAGTCATTTTGTCATTCAGCACTGCCTCCATATTAATATTGCACATAATATTGCAAACTTCACTTCCGGATGACTTTACCCCTTATACTGTGGTTTCCACTGACAACCCTGAGTGGGTTAAAAACAGATGATCCATTTTACACTGGTCCATTCTACAGGTGTCCAAGCATGCATGGTATCATTAAAGTGGGACCAGCTATGTAAGGAGAGCATTTCAAACAGGAGAAACAGTACTATAAATCAGAAGCTTAAGAAGGAAAGTAGGGATTTAATCCAATGCCAGCATTTTACATGACTAAAAAATTTTTAAACAAGCTGAGACATGAGAGAAAGTGCTTTACCAAGGTCACATAGTTACAAGAATCTTCTCAGAATTAGTTTTATTCTCTTGTGTCCCCACTGTTTTAACAACTGTAATATTAGATTCCTATCACAATATACTAGTATGCTACATTTTATAATCTTAATAACCACACAGAGCACACAGCTGATTAGTAGGCCTTCAGGAGTAACATAGATAGAAAGATTAAGAACAATTTAGGTAGGAAAGAATTTGCTCCAAACACCAACTATATATTAAGTTGAGAAGAAGGCTATGTGTAAATAGGCCAGAAATTTTTCACCTATAGCTAGTAAAATAATAATAATAATAACAACAACAACAAGAAGTAGAATTTTTTAGATGTATCAACACATCTAATCCTGACAACCATCCTATGAAGTAGAACTATTATCCCCATTTTAGAAGTGAGGAAACCAGGGCCCAAAGAGGTTAAGTAATTTTCCCAGTTGTTCACAGGTTCTATAGCTAATAAATGAGAAAGTAAGGAGTTAGACCTAAACTGTCAGGCTCCAGAGGCTGCCCTCTTAACCACCATGCTGTACTGACTAGGCTTAATATACACAACCATAAACAATATGCATGAGACTAATTTGATTAAAAAAAGCTTTCCACAGGGCTTCCCTGGTGGTGCAGTGGTTGAGAGTCCGCCTGCCAATGCAGGGGACACGGGTTCGTTCCCCGGTCCGGGAAGATCCCACATGCCGCGGAGCGGCTGGGCCCGTGAGCCATGGCTGCTGAGCCTGCGCGTCCGGAGCCTGCGCTCCACAACGGGAGAGGCCACAGCAGTGAGAGGCCCGCGTACCGCAAAAAACAAAATAAAATATAAAATATATTTTATTAAATATATATATTTAATATATATATATTTAAAATATATAAAATTAAGATTTTTCTTCTTTTATATTAGGTCTTGGAAGTGTTGATCTGAAACAGAATAATTCAATGTCTCACAATTTTCAAGCTGTCCTTTCCACTGAATGTGTTGCATTTCATTTCACTAGCTAATTTTTATAACTAGTATAAGACTGCATCTACTTTAAGAACTACAGGAATGCACTTATTTTAATATTTTTCAAGAACTTAGACTTTTTTCTCTAGAATATTGCTTTTTCTAAACTAAAGATTTAGCACCTCTACCTTTTGGTCGTCATTCATAGCTTGTTCCAGTTCTCATAATTTATTAGTGGAAATTATGCTTGGTTTTTGGAATAACACATTGTAGATTGTAAATGGGGTTACTTTCCACTAAGTGTAAATAAAAGATTCCAATAGTTACTACATATTTTACCAGTGAGAAGTTAACTGTAACTTCAAGTGAGCCCTTTTTGAAACAGAATCTGAATTTTTTTTTAAATGGTTAAAATAGGAGATGGCTTCTCTGTCAAATACTTATCTCATACTTTTAAGCTGATCAGAATTCTCCAAAGTGTCAAATTATAAATCACTGTCAAAAATAACAAATTAAATTAATTATCAACTTACAAAATAATTTGAGTAATTATAATTCAATAGAATTTGTTAGGTGCCTATAATGTGACTAGTCAGTAGCAGTAACAAGTATCCATATTATTTATAGGTAGAAATAAAAGGGTTATTTACTGATTAAATGTGAACAATCAACTTCTTTTTAGCTCTTCTTCTCCAAGTAGCATATGGACCCCAACAGTTAATTTTTCACTCACTTTCCAAATAAGATGAAGTAAAAATCTGACTTGAAGAAAAAAATCAAAAACTAAGCATACTAAGCATGGTATCTTACTTTAGTAAGGTACCTATGATGCACAGGATGCTCATAAGATATACCTAAAAATTCAAAAACAGGTCTAAAATCATTTTACACCACTAGTTTGACTACATTTTTATGGAGAAAGACACACTGAAGTAAATTTCACTAATTCATTATAATTCTTTAACCAAGTTTCTATGTACATTTATAGTATTTCTAATTTTTCTATTTTACTTTCTATACTATTTTCATTGTGATCAATTCTTTAGGGGGTGAATTTTGCAATGAAGCTTTTATCATTTATGAGGTTTTTATCTATATCAAATGTTACTGATTGTGCCTTCAGTCATTTTGAATTTTCTTTTTGTGACCATTTTTTGATACCAAGTAAAAATTTTCCCATCTAAATTTTGTCAACAATATTTTCTTCTGTTAAATTTGGTAAATTACACATTTTATCATGTGAAGTTTTAATAACTGTCACAGTTATTTCTTACTGATTCTTTACACATGTAATATTCATTATGCTCTTGATTAAAAATAACTGATTGTTGGTTCATGATAATGAGTAATTTCTCTCAGATAATCCAGGATTGACCTATTATTAAGGGCTGGCCAGTTGTATGGTTTGTATACTTCTAATCATCCTTGTATTCCATGAAGCAACTGTCCA
This sequence comes from Pseudorca crassidens, assembly GCF_039906515.1. Lineage (NCBI taxonomy): Eukaryota > Metazoa > Chordata > Mammalia > Artiodactyla > Delphinidae > Pseudorca > Pseudorca crassidens. The sequence continues at coordinate 44,600,870 of NC_090309.1, forward strand.
CATCATTGACTGAATTATCTTGTTCAAATTTCTTAACCTGACTACCTGACTGTTTCTGTTTTCTAATTTATAAAATCATAATTATAATAGTGCATAACTTATAAATTGTTATATTATAAGAGAAAATACATGTAAACCACTTATAGCAGAGCCCAGCACCTAGGAATCAATAAATGCAGCTATCATACTTTTTACTTTTTTTATTAATGGCAGGTAAAAAAGTAGATAGAAGGGTCAAAATGTCCTTGATATCAATATGATGGAGGCAAAATGGCAAGATCGAAACAGCAAAATCAAAAGGTGGGATCAAAATATCCTGTTTTATTTACACATAGTACCTAACTCATTTTCTCTCTGAAAGAGAAAAAGAAGAAACTTTCATTATTACATTCTCTATCATAATTTAGTAACCATTTTACTGTCTTAGGAATAACTCTATACTAAGTTCACTTAAGTAAAAATATAATAAAACACTATGTAATTCATAGCAAAGACTGCTACCTCCTTGTGACTTTGTTTTTTGGGGTTTTTTTTTTTTGCTGTAATGACTGCTCACAGCTCCTAAAAGTTACAGTATCTATGTTAACTTGCTTAGCAATCTGCCCTTCTCAATATGTTTTCATATCCATTGCTTCAAATCTGCTCAACATCACTAATTATTAGAGAAATGCAAATCAAAACTACAATGAGGTATCACCTCACACCAGTCAGAATGGGCATCATCAGAAAATCTACAAACAACAAATGCTGGAGAGGGTGTGAAGAAAGGGGAACCCTCTTGCACTGTTGATGGGAACTTAAATTGATACAGCCACTATGGAGAACAGTATGGAGGTTCATTAAGGAACTAAAAATAGTATTACCATATGACCCAGCAATCCCACTCCTGGGCATATACCCAGAGAAAACCATAATTCAAAAAGACACATGCACCCCAATGTTCATTGCAGCACTATTTACAATAGCCACATCATGGAAGCAACCTAAATGCCCATCGACAGACGAATCAATAAAGAAGATATGGTACATATATACAATGGAATATTACTCAGCCATAAAAAGGAATGAAACTGGGTCATTTGTAGAGACGTGAATGCACCTAGAGACTGTCATACAGAGTGAAGTAAGTCAGAAAGAGAAAAACAAATATCGTATATTAACGCATATATGTGGAACCTAGAAAATGGTACAGATGAACCTGTTTGCAGAGCAGAAATTGAGACACAGAAGTAGAGAACAAACATATGGACACCAAGTGGGGAAAGCAGCGGGGGGTGGGGGTTGTGGTGTGATGAACTGGGAGATTGGGATTGACATGTATACACTGATGTGTATAAAATGGATGACTAATAAGAAAATAAATAAATAAACATTAAAAAAAATAAAAGCCCCTGTTGACAGCATATCACTTTCAAGGTAACTAATGTTTCATTTCTCTACTCTCCTTGGAAATTTCCTTGGAAAAAGCTGTCTATACACAAAGTTTCCATTTCCCCTCTTTCCATTCTTTCTCATGTTTACTACAAATGAGCTAACTCCCTACCTCTTCACCAAAATGGATATTGGCAAGGTCACCAGTGATCTTCATACCGACAAATACAATGATCAGTTCTCATCTTATTCAAACTACCAGCAGAATTTGATACACTTGATCAGTGCCTCTTCTTGAAACAATTTTTTTATTTGACTCTAAGATATCATGATCTCTTGATTTTCCCCCTATTGCACTGACTGCTAGTCAGTCTCCTTCTAGTCTCTTTTGGTGAATCCATCTCATCTCCCTAATCCCGAACACTGGAGCCCCCAAGGTTTCAGCCCTGAGATCTCTTCTCCATCTAGATCCCTTCTGTAGTTGATATCATATACTCTGGTCTTTAAGCACCATCTATGTACACTATTTGGACTTCTACCTTGAATTGCTATGTTCTTATACCAAATGTCTATTTGACATTTCAGCTTGAATGTTTAATAGGCATTTCATACCTCACACTTAACATTCACACTTAATTGAGCTCATGATAGATTCCTGCCCCAACTACCATGAACGTGCTCCTCTTACAGTCTTCCTCATCTCAGTGGCAACTCCATTCTTCCAGTTGCTCAAGCCCAAACCTTAGAGTCACTCTTTGACACCTTTCTTCTTCTCTTATTTCCAATTATTCAACAAATCTTGTCAGCTCTATCCTCAAAATAGACACTGGATCTTATACTTCTTACTATTTCCAATGCCATTACCATAGTCCAAGCCACACATTCTCCTATCTGTCCTATTGTTGTAGCCTTCTAAATGGTCTTTCTCCTTTAATTTAATCTCCTATAGTTTATCCTACAAAAAGCAGCCAAAGTCTTTTAAAACATAAGTCAGATCATATCATTCCTTTACTCGTAACCCTCCAACGACTTTCAATTAAAAAAAAAAAATAATAAAGTTACATTTTTATACACTAACAATGACCTAGCTGGAAGGGAAACTAGGAAAACAATCCTATTTACATTAGCACCAAAAAGAATAAAATACTTAGGAATAAACTTACCTAAGGAGGTCAAAGATTTATATACTGAAAACTACAACACATTGATGAAGAAAATTAAACATGGCACAATAGAAAGACATCCCATGTTCATGGATTGGAAACCTTAATATTGTTAAAATGTCTGTACCCAAAGTGATCTACAGATTCAATGCAATCCCTATCAAAATCCCAAAGACGTTTTCATAGAAATACTTTAAAAACTCTACAATTTAGGGCCTCCCTGCTGGCGCAGTGGTTGAGAGTCCGCCTGCTGATGCAGGGGACATGGGTTTGTGCCCCGGTCCGGGAAGATCCCACATGCCGCGGAGCGGCTGGGCCCGTGAGCCATGGCCGCTAAGCCTGCACGTCTGGAGCCTGTGCTCCGCAATGGGAGAGGCCACAACAGTGAGAGTCCCGCGTACCACAAAAAAAAAAAAAAAAAAACTCTACAATTTGTATGGAACCACAAAAAACCACAAATAGCCAAATCAATTCTGAGAAAGAACAGAGCTGGATGCATCACATTTTCTGATTTCAAAATACATTATGAAGCTACAATAATCAAAAGAGTAAGGCATGAACATGAAGACAGACAAATAGACCAATGGAACAGAATAGAGCCCAGAAATAAATCCACACAGGTATAGTCAATTGGGGCTTCCCTGGTGGCACAGTGGTTAAGAATCCACCTGCCAATGCAGGGGACACAGATTCAAGCCCTGGCCCGAGAACATCCCACATGCCGTGGAGCAACTAAGCCCTGGGACACAACTACTGATCCTGCACTCTAGAGCCTGCAAGCCACAACTACTGACTGAGCCCACATGCTACAACTACTGAAGCCCACGCACCTAGAGCCCGTGCTCCACAACAAGAGAAGCCACTGCAATGAGAAGACCACACACCACAACGAAGAGTAGCCCCCGCTCTCCCCAACTAGAGAAAGCCCACGTGCAGCAACAAAGACCCAACACAGCCAAAAATAAATAAATAAATAAATAAAAATTTTAAAAGATACAGTCAATTGATCTTCAACAAGGGTTCCAAGAATACACAATGTGGAAAGGATAGTCTTTTCAACAAATGGTTTTGGGAAACTGGATATCCACAAGCAAAAACATGAAACTGGACCTTTATCTTATACCATACAAAAAAAAAAAAGAAAAAATCCAACTCAAGCATAAGTCCTGAAACTGTAAAACTCCTAGAAAAAACATAGGGGAAAATCTTCATGACATTGATTTTGGCAATGATTTCATGGATATGACACCAAAAGCACAGCCAACAAAACCAAAAAAATTAAAAAGTGGGACTATGTCAAATTAAAAAGCTTCTGCACAGCAAAAGAAACAATCAACAGAGTGAAAGGCAACCTATGGAATGGGAGAAAATATTTACAGATCAAATATCTGATAAAGGGTTAATCTCCAAGAGATACAAGAAACTCCTATAATTCAATAACAACAACAAAAAATTACACTAATAATCTGATTTCAAAAATGGGCTAAGGAATTGAATAGATATTTCTTGAATGACATAAAAATGACCAACAGATATATGGAAAAAGTGAGTGTTCATCATCACTGGTCAACAGGGAAATGCAAATCAAAACCACAAGATATCATCTCATACCTGTCAGAATGGCTATTATGAAAAAAAACAAAAGACAATAAGCATTGGCAAGGATATAGAGAAACTGGAACACTTGAACATTGTTGGTGGGAATACAAAATGGTGCAGTCACTGTGGAAAATATTATGGAAGTTTCTCAAAAAATTAAAAATAGAACTACTCTATGATTTAGCAATCCCACTTCTGGGTATGTATCCAAAAGAATTGAAATTAGGATCTCAAAGAGGCATTAGAACTCCCATATTCATTGCAACACTATTCACAATAGCAGAGGTAGAAATAACCTAAATGTCCATTGACAAAAGAATGGATCTTTAAAATGTGGTATATACATAAAATGGAATACTATTCAGCCTTTAAAAAAAGGAAATTCTGCAATATTTGACAACATGGTGAACCTTGAAGACATTATGCTTAAGCCAGACATAGAAGACAAATATTGTATGATTCTACTTATATGGATATCTAAAATGGTAAAATTCATAAAACCAAAGACTGCAATGATGGTTACCAGGGCTGAGAGGAGGAAATGAGGAGTTATTAATCAATACTCATAAAATTTCAGTTAAGTATGATGAATAAGTTCTAGAGATTTGCTGTACAATATTTGTGTCTGTAGTCAACAATAATGTATTGTAAACAAAATTTGTTAAGAGGGTAGATCTCATGTTAAGTGTTTTTTACATTAATAAAATAAAAAGGAAATATACCTCAGTTTTAAATGTTTGAGGTCCTCTAATAATCCACAGGATGCTTATTATAATAACAAAATAAGTATTTTTGACATGTAAATCTAATAACATTTCGCACCCTATCCCCAAAGCATTTTGATGGCTCCCCATTGTTCTTAGGATTAAAGAGCATGGCCTTTGAGCCTCTGGATGGTCTGGGCTCTGCTGCCCATCTTCACATTGCCCCTTCCTGCTGCCTCATCCTCACTCTATTCCAGCTGCCCTGGCCTTCTCTTTCCCTGTCCCCCTATCACAGAGCTTTGGCGCTTGGCCACAGTCTCTAAGGAACTACTTACCCCACTCTTCAACCAAATAAATCCTCTTGTTCCTTCAGATCTCCTCCCACCTCACAACTATGTCAAAGCCACCTATTTTATGCTCTAATATCTCCACGACTTCCATTTTTCTAACTCTTATTACTGATTATCATTTTAAATGTATTTGTGTGATTGTGTGATTACCGTATGTCTTTCTCACTGGATCCTAAACTCCATACCTGGCTTTAACAGTGTGCCTGGAACAGAGTAGGTGCACTATGAAACAAATAAACAAATGAACGGCCTAAACAAAACAAGCAGATTTGAATTTATACTATCACTTGGGTTATAACTTTGTAGTCTTCCAACATGTAGTTCCCATATTGGGCAAGTTCCATAGAGGAAGCAGCATTTTCATCCTGAATAAAGCCCTCACCACAGGAATCCAAGGGGAGGGCATGAAGTACTTCAGATATCAATGGCCTCTAGTTCCCCTGGGAGGGATTAAAGTTATCATACAGGTGAGGAAAGCCAGGTTGTGCCAGAGGAAGACCTATTAACTGCACTAGGAGTTATTCTCGCCACAGCTACTCCCCCTTCTGAGAGTTAATCTCTTCTCAGATGTAAGGATTTCTGACCATCTGACAATATTGATCTTTTGGCCTCTCTGAAAAGAGCCAAAATTTTTTATGGCTTGGAAATTGTTTTGTCTGTTTGTTTTTCAGCTCACCATAACTTAACTTCAAGCTATAATATCTGAGGGAGAATCTAAATGCACAAAAAAAGTTTACCTGATCCACAAATCCCAAGTGTATCTCTTCGTGGAATCATGGCATCCTAAGGGTGGAATGGACCTAAGAGAGGTCATAACCCATCACCTTTCACACCTGCAACTCTGAGTCATTCCAGGCTTCTCTCTTGAGTGTTCCCTTGAGCTAAGGCAATCTGTCCCACATAGTTTAGGGGACTTGGCACAGAACTTCATGAAAGTTCTGTGATTAAAGAGCAAAGAAAGATGAATCTCTCCACAAAGATGTAGAGAAATAGGAAGAGATGGTGCAGAAAAGGGAGGATATGTGGAAACAGGAGTTGGGGAATGAATAACAGGAAAAAGAAGAATTAGGGAAAATACTGAAAATTTAAAAAAAAAATTCTGGAAACATGCACAAATTGAGATAGCCCAGGATATGAGTCAGAAGAGACTTAGTTAAAAAAAAGACAATCAAAGAAAAATAAGGAAAATGAAGATGAAGTTTTTGTTGTTGTCGTTCTCTTAACATAAGTTTACGGTTACTAAACCAGGCAGAAATTAGAATTGTTATAATGTACTATATGTGTAGGGAACTAAATTTTTGAGGTAAAATATGATCGTCCAAGGATATGTGCAAATCAAATGAAAAGATTCAAGATGCAAAATAAAGCATACCGTACATTTGTTTTTTTAAGAAGTCACATTGAACAGCTAAGATCCCTTCCAAAATGTTTAATTTTCCTTCTCTTCACCAGCTTCCTCACAGTGCATTCACCAACATACCCCAATGTTAGTGGCACATAAATCAAATCTTTCATAAAAATCAGAAAAATAAAAATATATGAGCACAGGAGTCTCCTGATATTGGCAAGACTCCAATCCACATATACTCTTGGGCCTGATCCACTAATATTAAGAAGCCAGTTTGTTCTTAGCTCAGCAACGGGGAAGGTTCTACCAACCTTAGTTTCCATGTACTGGTGTACTCTCTATAAGTAGCGAGATGTCTCCAACAAATTACTTCAGAATTGTCATATGAGATATTGCTGCAAGGTGTGTGAACTCTTCCTGACTACCAATTTGCAGCAACGCAGTGATTAAAGTATCAAAAGATTTTGAAAATCTGTCTTAATGTATTTTTTACCAACAGCAGAGTAAGAGCTTAAGAAAGGATATACCTTTCATGAGTGTGAAATCTATAGTAGGGAACCCACCTCTTAGGATAAGACACTTGCATGCAATACAGGACACTCTGGACCTAAGGAAGATCAAGTGCTGATCAACAATGAAGCAAACAAGGGTTCTGTCTAAACAAACAAACAAAAGTTCTTTGAAAGGTACAAGCTGCAGATCATATAGAATAATCTTAGCTGAAAAAATGTCAAAAAGGAGGCACAGTAACTCCCTTTCTGCCAAAGGCTGACTCCCTGGGAGGGGCTCCCAGAGCAGTCTTCAAGCCTGTTGACTTGTTTTTTCAAGCTGTAAATGTAACTCGCAGCTACATTGGTTTGTTTTGTTGTTGTGACATGGTCTCCATAGATGTGCATTGAAATTGTGCCCAGCTACACTGAAGCCAAGAACCATGCAATCTGGAGGTTGTGCAAGCAAGATTATAAGGCTCCAAGGTATCCAGTGCCTGTACTGCTCATCTCTTCCACTTACCTCGAAGCTTGGCTTGTCCAGCCTGGGCAACGGAACGCTGCACTGGGACCAGATCCAAATGCTTTAGAAAAGTGGCTACATTTGCAGGGAAGGAAGGGAGCTTTATCTTCACATCAGGGCTTTATTTGCATGCCTAGGGAATGGTCAGTGATAACCAGGACCAGTTTAGTGCCTATTTGTCTTTAGTTGTCCCTCTTCCTTTTTGTACGAAGCACAACTTGCTCATCTTTATTCCTCTCAGGAGTCTATCACCCTCATGTTTTCTTCATGCCCTGTGCATCTCAGGAAATGTATTTGCAAGAAATAACTTGATCCCCTCATTCACACCAAACTTAGCAAATAAAAATACAGGACATCCAGTTAAATTTGAATTTCACATAAACAACAAATAATTATTTTTTTAGTGTAACTATGTCTCATGCAACATTTGGGACATACATAAGATAATTCATCGTTTATCTGAAATTCAGATTTAACTGGTTGTCCTATATTTTACGTGGCAGCCCTACACTAAAGGGTAAATGACTTGTGATGCTTTTACCTCTCCCAAGGATATTGCCTGAATTTTAACTTAGGGTTAAAGTCCTATAGCTTAAACTAAATTAATAATTAGGAGATTTTAGCAACAAACGAGAAGAAAAACATATCATATGAGGTAAGTAATCACTTCTTATACTCAGCCATAAAGTCACATTTTTTAAACTGCAAGACTATAACCTAGAGACAGAAAGCATCACTTGATTTTTACCTGCTTGGACTTAAGGCAATATTTATTTCAAATCAGACAATGTGATGGTTCACATCAATTGATGCTTTACTCTTCTAGATGGAGAAAATACAATTCAAAGATACAAGCCTCTGCCCCCAAACATCTATTCTCACGGTGTCTTTGGTGAAGTAGAGATACATGTGGTGTTAGTTGAACATCCTAGGCCTCAGCTCACATCTCATCAAAAAAGACTTCACATGCCATGTCTATAGACAAAGCCAAGTATGAAACATATACTCTTCAAGTTCTCAGAAATCCTATAGTTAGGGTCAAAGAAAAGGAAGAGATATGAAAAGAATGGCAATCAAAGAGAAAATAGGAAGGAGAATGGATAAAAGAAAGAAGAAAATTAACTCAATATAAAAAAAAAATGTAAAGGGAGTGAAGAAGACACTTGGGCCGACCCCAATTACCTAGAATAGGTGGTTACCTTCTGGTGTGAGTTAAGGATCTCTGGGAAGAACCCTGTGGAAGATACTAGAGATGAGCTCATTTAACACCTATTCCAACCTCCTTCTGCAATGTCTTCCTGTGTATTACAGAGGATGATAAACTGAAAACTGCCTTTTTGTAGGGTTTCTAGGGTTACTAGGGTTTGGGGTACGATAAGGGCTCCATTATTAGATTCACTTTCAGAACATGAATTCAGACTCAGTAAAGCAAGGAGAGAGACTGCACATGAGGCATCGTTCTACTGCTGCACATGGAGTGTTAACTCCCCAGTTTAGCAGTAGTTTCCTGCCCACAGCTTCTCCATTTGATAGGCAGCATCCAGATCAAGACAAGTATAGCAGTTTCTTTGATGACTCAGTTGTGGTGTGGCATCAGGATTTGTTTCTGGAAGCTCACCAGCCTAGAGTCTGTTTCTTCTGCCCACAGGCCAGTTCTATAGACCATTGAATAACCTGTCATTAATATATTTCAGCTTAAACCAGCTAGAGTGGGTCTGTTCTCTGCAACTGAACACTAACTGATACAAGCTGCTACTCCCAAAATATCTATTTCACTAGCCTAATGGTTCTCAACTTAGCAATATCTGGAGACATTTTTGGGTCACAAATGGAAGGGGGGTTGCTCTTGGCATCTCTTAAGTAGAGGCCAGAGATGCTACTAAACATTCTACAAGGCACAGAACAGACCCCACAACAAAGAACTGTCCAATCCAAAATAGTGCCAAGATTGAGAAACCCTTCCCTAGTCCAGAATCCAATTTGAAACTTTATCATTAAAAATACAATATTTGCAGTATGTTGGTTTAACAAGAACTCTCTTTCATAATGCAAATAGCCCTCAAAAATTTACAGGTAAAGTTTTGTTCTTAGCCAATGTAGTATTAAAAACCACATTCTCGGGCTTCCCGGGTGGCGCAGTGGTTGGGAGTCCGCCTGCCGATGCAGGGGACACAGGTTCGTGCCCCGGTCCGGGAAGATCCCACATGCCGTGGAGCGTCTGGGCCCGTGAGCCATGGCCGCTGAGCCTGCGCATCCAGAGCCTGTGCTCCGCAACGGGAGAGTCCATAACAGTGAGAGGCCCAGGTACCGAAAAAAAACAAAAACAAACAAACAAAAAAAACACAAAAAAAACACATTCTCTTTATTCTAGATTTACATGATTTTCACATTGTTATATTTCTGCAGCCAGGTCGTGACCTAAAATTAAGGTATGCTTTTAATGTAGTGATATTTTTCTTATTATTTTAAATCAAAAAGTTATTATTAAATATACAGTATATCTTAGCACTAGTGGCTTCTTGAATCAAGGAATGAGTGTAAGTTTACCAAATGGCATGCGGAGGAGAATCACTGACAGTGAGCAAAGAGCACTGTAGTCTCAACCTTAGCTCCTTAACAGAATCAGTGCAAAGCTTTTCATTGGTTTCAGCGTGAGTCCCAGACATCAATATTTCTTCAATGCTCTTTGCAGCCAGAGTCAAGAACCACTAATTTAGGGCATCTTGGAGGATTTGGCCCCCAAAGATAGAGAAAAGGGAATAAAAGGGGTGCCACTATAGGAAAGATAAGCAAAAAGTGATGGCAGATAACCAGACAGACTTCAGAACCTCACTCTTACAACCAGGACCAGACCTTGTTACTATTGCCGGAAAATCTGCTAACACTCCAGCCTTTTAGCTCTTGAGTAACTTTCACAAGCTCTCTGGGGCCCAAAGAAAGCAACAAGTGGAGAAGTGAACTAATAATGGATCCAGACAAAAAGAAACGGAGAATGCTTTCATCCACTCCAACTTAGCACATATTTAGAATCAAGATGTATCTTATAAATATATTTCATATAATTTGTAAATGTCTTGTTCCCCTATGAAGTCTAGCTCCTGCCTTGAATGAAGAGGTGCTCTGTAAATGTTGGCTAAATTGAATTAAATATACTCCCTAAACGTGCTACTGACTTAAATTGTATGGGGAAGAGATATAAGCCCCCTTTAAAGTGTAGAGCAAAAATTCAAGAGAAAATACTAAAAGGAAACAAAGGAACTAGCCCATTCCAATTGCCTCTTTCTCCAGCAGTGGAAGAGATCCTCACTGGTCCAAATAAAGGTTGCCTCAGAAATTTGTTACTACTGCCAACCCAACATCCCTACTATTTCTTTGTTAATTTTTTTAAGTCAAAATTGTCACAGTAAATTCCACAGTGTCCCCAATTGCCTCAAGACCCAGAGTGCAGACTTCTAAAGCCAGATCCTGGATAAGATTCTGAAACCATGCTCTGTTATACCCAAAAGGTGTGTTTAGGTGACAGGCCGTAATACTGCAGAGGACTTAGTCTCAAGGAGTAAGTAGAGTCTGAAGGCTTAATCTACCCCTTTAGAAACAATCACTCTCATCATGCCAGCAGAGTCAGTTTTCCTTTGTTTTACATTTATTTATTCAGAGACTTCTAAATACATGCTCCTCTGTTGAAACATTCTCTGGGCCCAAGTACAATAAAAACATTAATTAAAACACATGATTAGAAACACCCAGCGGCAAGACTGGAACAGTATCAGATGAGCTCTGACATTTAAGTGTCAGTCATGGAAGATAAATCCACCTGCAGGTGACCTGTACCATTCCCCCCACGCCCCCACCCCACCTGCAGCTCTGCCGTGGATTCCGGCCAGCTGATGCTGAGGTGCGCGCTCTCTGCAGATGGATGGCCACACCCAGTTATTCCATTTCTTTCCTCACCCTTGATTTGGCACAGTCTCTACCTGCCTCTCCTCTCATTCTGCAAGAAGCTAAAGAGAAATTCACAGAGTCCCCAAATTTTGCAGAGACCCGGACATGGGAATCTTACATGACAGTTGGGCTTTGGTAGGGCAGGACTGAAGAGCTGGTTGTCCCTTGCTGAAAAGGGCCCTGAACTTTGTAGGCAGCATGATTCTCCCAGAGGTGTTCTACCCTTGGTTCTGGCTCCGAGCACTTCTGAATGCAGAGGCAGCAGCAGAATTAATATGGAATACACAATGGAAGAGTCAAAGGGAACACCATAGGGAATAGCATGGATTTCAGACAGTGTAGACATTTCAGATTTGGGGGGAGGGGGGGTGGGGGGGAATCCCATCTACAAAATAGACCTTCTACAAAATTACCATCTACATAATAGGTAATAAACCTTCACTCCCTTATGACACAGAAAATTCCCTAAATCCCAAATGTGTTTACACAGCCTAATTAGGCATGAAAATTTTAAATCTAGCGCAGGCCTGTTAAGAAGGTCTTGTTATATGCAGACATGTTCTGTCAAGGGTACGTATCTAGTAAGGGATGCCATCAATAGGTAATATGACTTTGTTATAAGTTCTATCTGTTTCTTAAACGTTCACAAGTAAAACAAAAGCAAAAGATCTTAGCTTCCTTCTTTTATGTATGATTTTCCCAGAAATCTCCCATTTTAGAAAAACAAGAAGAGATTTGAAAGAAAACAATAGCAGATCAATGCTAGGTAGGAATAGTATTTCAAAAGTGGTGGAACATGTTATTTTATGTTCCACTGGATTCTGTATTATTAATTCCTCTTTTTTTCTTTAATGACAAAGTGTCAGTATCTTATTACAAAGAGGCTACCACCAAAGAAGATAAAAATGACTTTTATCACGCATCTGGCCCAAATTATATCTCTGGAACTCCTTTTCAATCAGCCATGGTGTTTTTCACAATTTTGTGATTTCGTCAAATTGGCTGAATCTCATGTGCTGCCTGCTACTACATTCTGAAGTGCCAGGCTGGTATCTAAGAGAAAAAATAACATTTTCCTTCACTCTTAACCCACAATCTGACTTCTCATGCTGAATTCAATCCCCAGCTAATTAGTTCAAGAGTAAGCAACTTTAACCAAGATTTGGTATTACTTTCCTGCTTCTGAGAGCGGGTCTTTCCCCAGATGTAGCTCTCTTGTTACCCTTTGCATTTTAAATAAGCCATTTTGGAGCACTGGCTCTTGCTTTTTCTTTAATGTATGCGCCCCTTGGGGCTGTACTTAAGCTTGTGATGGCTCTTTGCCTACAGTCAGGGCAACAGAATACCTACAAGATTCAGCTTTGTCCTACAGCTGGCATCCATTGTGCAGCCCCAGCTGAACAGAGGGATTGCCAGTCAATTTCCTCAGAAATTCAGGGTCCCTAATATTCTAACATAAAGTCCTGAGTCTCCCTTGGCTTCCTCCATCTTGTTTGTTTTAAACATGCAGTAACATTTCCCTTATTGGCAGTTTCTGGAATAAAGTATTCCAAAGAAGTCAATTTTTCAGATAAAGAAAGACTTGCCAATGTAAGAGTTTGATAGAAACTCTTTTTAAAATGTTAAATAGTTCTGGTGGGTCTCAAACAAGGCATGTCAAATGTATTTGACTTTTTCTTGATAAGTTAGGGTCATCTTTAAACTATCAGTTATTTTACATTGGTGTATAAAACAATAACGGATACGTAAAATTATTTGCCCCTACATTCAATAGGCCACTATGCTTTCTTGGTTACTTTGCCAAATTTTTATAATTTTATTTCTGTCCCTTTCCATACTATCAAACTATCAGTGTTCACTTTGCACTGATGTTCACATGTCGGTCCCTGGAAGCAAACTTTGGGTTCATTGCTTCCAGCTTGCAGATGACTGGAAATCCAAACAAATTTGTTGTAACAACATCTACGTTAAAAGTAGATTAGTTCTGGATGGTATTCTGAAGCTCAGCCTTCTGATCTAAATGCATAAGCATCAGTACATGAATGTTCAGCATGTATCCTGTTTGCTCAAAGCCCTTTGAGCTCTTCATCTGTACCACACAGAAGAGCATTACCAGATACTTGTCCTTGGGTATTGCAAAGTCAAGTTTAGCAATTTGTCCACTCTCCCCTTTGTCCAGTTCTCCCTTTCCTTTCTGTTCTTATCTTCTCTTCATCCCTCTGGTTCCTTCTTTGAGCCATTTCAGTAGGCATTAAATCATCCATTGTGATAAGGAAAGAAATCATAAAGGAAATAGCAAAATATTTTAATCAATGCAAATTGAACCTTGATTTTTGGGGGGTGACGGGCAGGGGTTAAAGTATTGGTGGGAGAAGGATAAAAGTACATTGAAATGAAAGATTTTACTTTTTAAATTTGCCTCTCACCAAAATGGAAGCATGAAGTTTGGCTATGATCACAAAAGCACATGATACTCATATGTGGCCATCTCCCCAGGTTATAAAATCTCAAACTCTTTGACTAAAATCCCAACAGCTGTTTGAAATACCTGTCCAAGATGACCCAGACAAAGTTGACTTGGAGTGTCAAAAGAGACTCCCGTCAAAAAAGATAAAAGTTCTTACTCAACCCTACACTATATGATGTTGGCATTGGTTGGGGGTAGGGTGACAAATTCCCTGGCTTGCCAAGGACCATCCTGGTTTTGAAACCAAAACTCCCATGTCCAGGGAACCTTCTCAGTCCTAGGCACATCAGGACATTTGGTCATCCTGGTGGCAGACAATCCCTCAAAGGTCTCTCATGTTTTCCCCCAGATGGTCACTTCTACCTTCAAAGCAAAACGTTTTATTTTTACATTTAGCATTTCTAAGAATTCAAAGGATCCTCCTTTTCTCCTTTGCCCAGTCAGTCTAGATAATTCTTTCTTAGTAACATCACTAGCATCAGTCTCCTCTTTCCTTATTGCCACCAACTTGGACTTTATTCCCTGATGCTGGGCTATTGTAAAACTTCCATGAAGTCTCCCTTCACTACAATGTGCATGGCCTTCGCAGATTAATCTTTTCAAAACCCTGCTTTGCACAAGGTTCAGTTGAAGTCCCACCTCTTCCATGAAGCCTGGTATCTTCCCTGGCAGGAGGGAAAACATGACCAGGGTGGGAGAAAGGAGTGGCAGAAGGTATCAGCTTAGTGAAGGTAGGGGTGCTGTGAGGCCAGTGCAGTCTATCACTTCGCAGAAGCTGCTAAAGAACAAAATCAAGACAGGATGCAGAAGGGAGAGACAGGCAAGGCACAGAGGCCAGTAACCCAAAAAAGGTAGTCTGAGTCAACCACCAAGCCAAGGAGACCTAGCCACAGACACAAATCCCCAGGATCCATGTGGATATCCAAGAGCCACAGGGCACCAGGCTCAGCACACTAGACACAAGAGGGTCATACCAAGCAAATCCTTTGGAGAGCAGACTTTACTTCACAGCTAGTTCAAGGCAGGGCTGGCCACATGAGACGGGAAAGGAAACTGCAGTAGCAAAAACTGCCTGTCCCACCCTTTCCACAGCTAGCGGGTTCTAACTTGGAAAGCTGTTAATATATTAATGTATGCATCCCTTAAATGCAAAGACAACATCTTATAACTCTCTGAAATTCCCCACACCTAGCACAATATGTAGTCAATAAACACTTGATTTATATAGTATAAAATGTGCTGCCATGTTCAAAAGGCCATGTGTGTAGGAAATGATGAGGAGCACACAGCAACTCCACTTCTTTTCAGGGAGTCTGGAAGTCATCTGCCTGGTTGGGGTTTAAGATGTGCAATCAGCAAGTTGAGTGAACACAAATTCTCCCTTTCCTCTTCTTAAAACTTCAGAGCAAACCATTAACTCTCCTACTTCCTTTTGTATTTTAGTTCAAAACCTAAGCACAAGAAAAAATAATAACAAAACAAACTATCTTTCACCAAGACTGCAAACCAAGCCTCAGATCCAAAATAGCCTCATGTCTTCATGCTATAGTGTTTATTAGTACTTGAAGTTCAACCAGAGGGAATGAAATAGTTCAGTTTCTCAACTTCAGAGTTTTCAGCACACATGCTAAATCACTTCTTGAGCAAATGTCATGGTGTGTCCATGCTGAGAATCCCTTTAAAATGATCAGGTCTTAAAAAGACTTTGCTAAGAATATATTTTTCATTCAGTAACATTTAGGAAAAAAAGATCCAAGTTAAAATGAGGGCCTATTATGTTAGCTTTATAAATGCAATCACCTTTCTTTATTCACTGATTTATGAAGTCCCTTGAGTAAATAAAGGTAAAAACGTGATAGTTCAGATTTACAAAAAATGTGCTATTGGAAATGCCTCAAGTGAGAGTCTTGTTTTAAGTGCCAGAGTAAACACCTGCAACTATAAAAGCAGACCACTGTATTATGTTTTCTATCAAAAAAAAACAGTGTCAGATGTTATTTTGGAATCTCTCGAGAAAAAAAACGGAAGGCTTCAAAATGAATCTCTGATAAGAACCCGCACGGCATGCATAATGCTAGAAGTATTATTAACCTAATGAAAGCGACTACTCTAAACTTCGCAAATCATTAAATCAGGATTTCTCAATACTATTATCAATAGTCAAGCACTGTGGACATTTTGGACCAAATAATTATTTGTTTTGAGCGGCTGTCCTGTACATGGTAATATACAGATGCCAGTAGCAGCCTCCAGCCCCCACCAGTCATGAAAAACAAAAATGTCTCCAGACATTGGCAAATGTTCCCTGGAAGGCGAAACCACCCCCAGTTAAGCACCACTGATTAAACTAGAGAAACTTTTTAAGAAGTGAAGTCGCTCAAGACAGTAGACTTAGAAGGACACAGCAAAGAATCAGTGATGTCAAGATGTCAAGGAAAGGACTTCCCTGGTGGCTCAATGGTTAAGAATCTGCCTGCCAATGCAGGGCACACAGGTTCGATCCCTGGTCTGGAGAGATCCCTAATGCCGCGGAGCAACTAAGCCCGTGTGCCACAATTACTGAGCCTGCACTCTAGAGTCCACGAGCCACACCTACTGAAGCCCACGTGCCTAGAGCTTGAGCTCCGCAACAAGAGAAGCCACTGCAATGAGAAGCCCGCACACCACAATGAATAGTAACCTCCGCTCACCGCAACTAGAGAGAGCCCACGCACAGCAACGAAGACCCAACACAGCCAAAAATAATTAATTAATTAATTAATTAAAAAAAAAAAAAGATGTCAAGGGAACACTGTACTAACAATATAATCAGTTTAGACAAGCAATAGAAACAATGCACAGGACTAAACATACCTGAAAAATGGAACCATAAATCTAACCAGCAAGAACAATGGTATACTGAAGATAATGAGAAAGGCCAGCATCTGTTGAAGAACATTTTTCTTAAATTTTTATCTGAGAAAAAAATCAGTCTGGATAAAGTCAATCAGTTTCACTCAGAAACAATCTACAAAGAATGACAATTCCCCTTCCCGCTCCCCCAAAACACAAACCTACTTGTCAAGTATTGGTATTTTTATGTATGCATTTATGAATGTGAAGGCTGGCTTAGAACTCTCTGTATCCCCCATGCTTAGCAGTAGGTACTCAATAAATATTTGATTTAAATGATAATAAAAATGCGCCTTCATGTTCTAAAAGGTTTTAAAGAAGACATTTCAAAGAGTGGTGAAACGAATGATTTTGTACATCTCACCTGGAAATAAGAAGCTAAAGGAAAAACCCAGACAAAGCTCAGCAGAAATATCAGGGTGAGAAAAGCAAAGGTCAGAGAGTTGAAAAGACCTGAGTTAAATCCCAGCTGCATGGGTCCTAGATATGTGAATCTGGTTCCATTTACTCTACTGTACTCTATAGAATGAGTACAATAATCCTACCTCAAAGGATAGTTAGGATAAGTACATAAGATGAAGTACGCATAGTAAGAAAAAATATCAGCTCTCTTGATCTCCCTCTCCAAGATTAACGGAATTCTAACCACAAGTGCAATATCTACCCAAGTTAAGTTTTCTCTTTGAAGTCAGAAAGAGAAAAGTTTCAAATCATTGTGGACCTAAAACTAAGGGTTAACAAAGTCCCACACCAACAATAATAATGCAAAAAATCATCACGAGTACCAAAAAAGAAGACAGACACTTGTGATGGAAGTGTGGAATAAGCCAAGTGATGGAATAAGCCAAGAGAAGGGAAGATTCAGCACAGTAGAGAAAGAATTCTCAAGATGGTGTCAAAATGAATACCTCAGAAACAAATGTGTCACAGGTTTTTTTTTTTGTTTTGTTTTTTTTTTTTTTTTGTGGTACGCGGGCCTCTCACTGTTGTGGCCTCTCCCGTTGCAGAGTACAGGCTCCGGACGCGCAGGCTCAGCGGCCATGGCTCACGGGCCCAGCCGCTCCGCGGCATGTGGGATCCTCCCGGACCGGGGCACGAACCCACGTCCCCTGCATCAGCAGGCGGACTCTCAACCACTGCGCCACCAGGGAAGCCCCTGTCACAGGTTTAAAAAGCAACCAATCCTGATTGGAAAAGGAAGATAAAAGGTGATAGGATGGATTTCTCTAGGAAAGAAAGAAAATAGAATTTGCAGATTATCCTACAGATTTTATCATGTAGAAAGCTGTATTGAGAGCCACTTTCAGAAAAGAATCAGCCACAGATTCAAAAAATAAAACAGCTAAGCAAATGAAAATACAAAACAATTATTAACTCCAAGATAACTTAGAAACTGTATAAGAAAAGTAATTTTAGTATAAACTATATACACCCTATATACATATATATACATACCATGTTTTAGTATGTTTAAACTTTACATAGTATATATACTATATATAATATAGTGTATACTATAATCTATATATCATATAAACTGTATACATATTTGACTAAATACTATAGTATATATAGTCTAAACTATATATATAATATATAGTACAAACTGTATATATATAGTATACATAGTATAACTATGTGATTAATTATACACAGTGTAAACTACATATATTTCATATTATATGAATTATATATAATTACATACATCTCAAATTATATAAATATGTAACTATATAACAGTTATAATAAATCACTGAATATGAATTCAACCAAAAATTGTGACTCTACTACCTTGGAAGGAATGGAATGGGGAAAGGAAGTATAAGAAGGCCAAAATAAATAATGTCCAAAAATGTTGAATCAAACAATAGCAGTATATGCATAGTATTTTGATATGAAAAGTAAATACTGGATTAAACAGCTAAAGATTTTGAAAATGGTTACCTTAGGGAGCAGCCAGAAGGACAAGAGGCAATACAGTGCAGAGGAATTAAGAGAATGTTGGATTTTGCCTAAGCCAATTAGCATTATTTGACTTTACGACTATGTGCTCATATTACTTCGATGAAAGGAGGAAATTATTAATTTTTTATAAAAGGAAAGAAAGGGAGGGAGAAAAGAGTGAAGTTATTTCCCTTAAAATAGATTTATACACATGTTGTAATATTATAAATATATTTATACCACCATAGTTCTAGGGACTGCAACTGTAGAAGAAAGCTACTGCTCCCAGCTTTTCAGTTGGTAAAAAACTCACCCTTACAGTTGAAGCATTCAAGTTCAAGTTCAATCTAATTGGTTGTATTAGGTCCAGAAACAATGGTTGATGGCTTAGCAGGAAGGAACACTGGCCTTCCAGGCTTTGTTTACAATTATTTCCTCAAACCCAGCCCCACGTTCTTCACAAGGGCTTGGATCACTGCTTCCACAAGTACTGAGGGCCTAAAACACAGCTCCTTCTGCTTTGGCCGTTCTCACATTGCAGTGAATAATACATAGTAAATAATTCAAAACTTTAATTATAGGTACAGGAGGTACAGGAGGACAAAGTTATTTAATTGATGGGGGTAGGAAGATGGAAATTAGTACCTTACTCACAGTGATACAGGAAGAAAACCTATCATTCATAAAATAACATCATCGTGAGAATTCCCAAGAATAAGTATGCGTTCTCACTACCACATAAACCAGGAGCAAAACAAATCCTCTGTTACATAACTCTTATTTTACCTTTCTTAGTCTTTGAGTAATTAACATTGATAAAAGTTGTTTTCTGGGCCACTCCACAGACAAACAGTTTCCCAGAAGAGACGAGCAAATAGGCCTAAGCATGTGATAGACTTGGAAAGCAATGAATCTTAACAAATTTGCAGCTGAATTATTGAACTGTTAAGCCTGCAGAGTCAAACAGAAAAGATCTGGATGAATAAATGAGGTTTTGTTACCTTTGTTTTTTTGCTAATTTTGTTTGTTGCAGCTACTTGTTGTCATGAGCACCAAAAGTTATGACGCTACAATTCACACCGAATATTTTTATTTGGAAAATAAGATTTCACTTACATAGTTGAGGTTCATCAACCACATGAACTGTGAATGGGAGGTTTACATATACCATAAATTTATTTGCTAAACTACTGACCTCATTTATTTTCAGATGAACTACAAAATGGTGCTCCTTCAGTTTAGAGAATTTTTTCACTTATTCATTCAAAAAATATTTGTTGAGTACCTACTATGTGCTATGTGCTACTATGTACTATGTGCTCTACGCTCTGTGCTAGGTGCTAAAAACACAGCAGTGCAAAACAGAGAATTTATAATATAGTGTGTTAGTTAGATAATTAAGCAATTAAACAAGCAATTATAATAGGATGATTTAAGTGCTTGGAACACATATAATAGAAGCACTCAGCATATCCTAGGGCTCACAGGTAGGGAGGGCTTAGTCAGGTAAGTTTTCTAAGGGAAGTGACATTAAGTGGAACTTAAGAAATGACTCGAAGTTACCCTTGCCAAGTAGGATGAAGATGAGGCAAAGAGGCTGAGGAAGGCCAGGGGCCAAAGAGAACAATGAGGAGGCCACTGCAATAGAGGGAGAGGTGACAGTGCCCTGGACTTGGGTGATGGCAGTGTTAGAGAAAAAGAGATGGATCTGAGAGCTATTAGGAAGACAGAACTGGTGGAATTTCATGACTTACTAGATGTGAGAGATGAGGAAGAATGAGGAATGAAACACAGCTGGATTCTGGCTTGAACAACTGGGTACGTTGTAGGTGTTAACTGAGCAAAGGGCACACCGGAAAGGCTGGTTGAGGAGGGAACTGATGAGTTCAATTCTGAAAATGTTGAGTTTAAGGTACATAGCAGACATTCAACTGGAGATTTCTAACAGGCAGTTAGAATACAGTGTCTGGGCTACAGATATAGATTTAGAAGTCATTATCTAAGAGCAGACAGCTGAAGCCATGGATTGAGGCAAGACTGAGAAGTGAGAAAGTATAACTGGCAAATGGAGACAACCCTTTCAAGTAGGGTGACCATGAAGAGAGACAAGAATGAAGAAGAGTAATCAAAAGGGACAGGGAGCTAAGGATGAGGGGTTATTTTATTGGTTTCCTTTCTTTGGTTTTTAATTATATGAGAGATTTGAACATGCTTATATGCAAAAAAAAAAAAAAGTGCCATGGAAAAGAAGAGGTTAATAGTACAGAAAAAAGGCAGAGGAAAGGGGTGGTGTGTGGATAAAGGTGGTCCCTGGCGCAAAAACAGGAAATGGGAGAAGGGCTCTGTAGCTCATCTTGCTAGTCTTACCTGTATAATCTCCTGTTGTGTCCTAGCCCCATGCCAGCTCTGAAGGGAGCAACCAGCTATGTAAAAGACTGCCCCACTTCACTCCTAGAATCACTGACCAAGAGCTTTAAATCTCGAAACTTGGGATTTGGAAACAATTTGTAGAGCTCTTCTATGCCAGAGCCAAAGACTCAGGCACTTGCATGGTGCTAGCAGTAGCAGACCTTCTTTGCCACCCTCACCAATCCCTAAACTATAAGGTGAACAGAGAGCCTTTCTGCCCACTTCAGCCTAGCCTCTAGCCTCTCTTAGGGCAGGAGAGGGTCCTCTGTTTTTCCCACATCCTCAGGGCCCTGGTACAAAGAGTGGGTCAGGAAGGTGAGGAGACCATCAATCCTGCCTTATATCTCAGGTACCTGATTAGGTATACACACACACACACACACACACACACACACACACACACACACGCACATATGCATGTAAACCTGTGCCTTGGGTTTGGAACCTATCCTATTCTCCACCCTCTTTTGAGACAGGCTTTCTAGCATAACCCTACTTTGCCTGGTTCCTTCACCATTGCTATTCTGTAATTTAAAATCATCCCCTATGCCAGTCACCCCAAAAACAAACCCCCTTTGGGCCTCCAGTGCCAGCTTAGAACTAGACTAAATTTACCTCACCCCTATTTGACCTTCATTCACCTTTCCTCTAACTTCTCCATCCCCAGCTCTTGCTCTCCCAGGTTCCCAACATGCCTTAAGGTCAGGGCTATGTCACACCACCAGTGGGATTCCAGGGCTGATAAAGAAGTTTGCAAGGCCTTGACTCTGAAGTCAAAACATAGAATAAGGCTCAAGTGAAATCACCTCCTTTTACTAGCCTAAAATCTGGATTATAACATGCTGTCTGTGCTGGTACTGAGCTGGGACTTGACGAATTCTTGACTGGTATAAAAGAACACTGAGTCAACCACAGCTGATGTTTCCACTTGTTTATTAATTCTGTGAGTTTTGGCAAATTGCTCAAGTTCTCTGAGTCTTACTTTTCTTATCTGCAAAATGGGAATGATTAATGCCAGCATCTGTATGTTTATGGCATCCTAAACACTTTATGAATGACCTCATGTAATCCTCACAACAACCTCATAAGGCACGTTCTGTTATTAACCATTAATATTTCATGAGCGAAGTTCAAACAAGCTAGCCTTATTTCAGACCCTGCCTCATTAACCACTGCGCTCTACTGAGCTAATAATATCTTCCTTCCTACTTGCAGGGCTATAGAGAAGAGCCTGAAATATGAAATAATGTGTGAGAGAACACTTGATAGATTATTGTTTAATGGATACAGAGTTTCAATGATACAAGATGAGAAGAGTTACTGAGCTGGATGGTGGTGATGGTTGCACTACAGCGTGAATGTACTTAATATTACTGAACTATACACCTGAAAATGATTAAGATGCTAATGATTAAGATGATTAAGTTTTATGTTATGTGCATTTACCACATACAATTTTTTTAATTTTTAAAAAAGAAAACCACTTGGTAGATTATAAAGTGCCACACATATGAAAACTACTAATGATGTTTTTAATTCTTTTTAACTTTTAAATGAGCAGGTTCCAGAAGAGGATTTTATGGGACTCACTTTTTTTTTTTTTTTTGCCGTATGCGGGCCTCTCACTGTTGTGGCCTTTCCCGTTGCGGAGCACAGGCTCCGGACGCGCAGGCTCAGCGGCCATGGCTCACGGGCCTAGCCGCTCCACGGCATGTGGGATCCTCCCGGACCGGGGCACGAACCCATGTCCCCTGCATCGGCAGGCAGACTCCCAACCACTGCGCCACCAGGGAAGCCCTGGGACTCACTTTTATTCCTCTCTGAATATCTAGAATAGATGATGGAAAGAGGGGAAGCATACCGTAAAATGGCAGTATCTGTACTTCAGCAGCCCCTCATGGCAGATAGAAATAAGGAGAAAAAAAGTGGGTCCGGAAAGAATTTGAAAAAGAATAGATACATGTATATGTATAAATGAATCACTTTGCTGCACACCTGAAACTAACACAACATTGTTAATCAACTATACTCCAATATAAAATAAATTTTTTTTAAAAAAAGGAAAGAAACAAAGCAAAAAAAAAAAAGTGGGACCAGGTTAGTTTTCACACGACAGTCTGAAGGTTCCAAGTCTGACTGCATACACCTTCTCTGGCCACCTTCTGCATTGTCCAATGGAGACTAGAATATGCTTTCAAAAGTTAGACCTATCTTCCAAAGGGAAAGGTCAAAGCTGAGTCTCAAGAGACAACATCAGTGTAAGGACTGGGTTTCAAATCTGCTCTTTCGCATCCATTTCTCTTCAGGCTGAGGCCGAGAGCTCCCCCAAAGATTGCCAGCATCACGTGTGAGTGATTCCCAGCAGTGTGCACATTTCCTACCCTGGCCTCTATCACTATGTGTCCTTCTGTTATTTATTATACTTATGCTATTGTAATCCATTTCCTTTCTTCTAAAAATACTTTTTTTCTTTATAAAAAGGACATATTCGCTATAAAAATTTTAGAAAATATAAAAGCGTTCTTGGCTAAGTAAGAAATTGTTTTCTGATTCTCTCCAGAGAATAAAGAAGTGAAGTTCAATCTTATTTTGTGGGTGAATTAAGTTCTGAAATTTTCCTTGGAGGTTTATTATATGGCACTCTGGTTGCATTCCTCCTTTTAAATAATATCATGAAAGGCTATGAGGTTTCTAGATAAGCCCACAAAATCCTACCTAATGAAAAATGAAGCTGAACTATAACATGGGTAGAGCTATGACACCAAGCCACCAGATTTGAGGCTCCTTCTAGGAGGCAAGGACTTTGCCAGCCATTTCTGAAGTATTGGCACCCACTGGGCATGAAGCAATGGTGATTCCTAACTTTGACTTTACAAAGAGAGAGAAACTGGTTTTGTGGGCATCTGCTCCCTCAAGCAGCATTAAGAGCACCAATAGTTTCCATAGTTGGAAGGAAGATGAAACCATCTGGTTAAAGAAGGGGACTTTAGTGTGCAAAGGTCACTGGTAGGGGGACCTTCAAGATGGTAGAGGAATAAAACGTGGAGATCAACTTCCTCCCCACAAATACATCTACATATGGAAAACTCCTACAGAACACCTAGTGAATGCTGGCAGAAGACCTCAGACTTCCCAAAAGGCAAGAAACTTCCCATGTACCTGGGTAGGACAAAATAAAAAAGAAAACACAGAGACAAAAGAATAGGGACAGGACCTGCACCTCTGGGAGGGAGCTGTAAAGGAGGAAAAGTTTCCACACACTAGGAAGCCCCTCCATTGGCAGAGACTGGGGGTGGCAGGGAGGAAGCTTCTGAGCCACAGAGGACAGTGCAGCAACAGGGGTGCAAAGTGGAGAGATTTCCACATAGAGGATTGGTGCCAACCAGCACTCACCAGCCTGAGAGGCTTCTCTGCTCACCCGCCAGGGCGGGTGGGGGCTGGGAGCTGAGGCTCCAGCTTTGGAGGTCAGATCCCAGGGAGAGGAGTGGGGTTGGCTGTGTAAACACAGCCTGAAGGGGGCTAGTGCGCCACAGCTAGCCAGGAGGGAGTTCAGGAAAATGTCTGGAACTGCCTAAGAGGCAAGAGACCATTGTTTCGGGGTGCGCAAGGAGAGGGGATTCAGTGCACCGCCTAAACGAGCTCCAGAGACAGGCACAAGCCGCGGCTATCAGCGCAGACATCAGAGACAGGCATGAAAGGCTAAGGCTGCTCCTGCAGCCATCAAAAAGCCTGTGTGCAAGTACAGGTCACTATCCACACCTCCCTTCCTGGGAGCCTGTGCAGCCCGCCACTGCCAGGGTCTCGTGATCCAGGGACAACTTCCCCGGGAGAACACAGGGCGTGCCTCAGGCTGGTGCAACATCATGCTGGCCTCTGTGGCAGCAGGCTCGCCCCGCATTCCGTACTCCTCCCTCCCCCTGGCCTGAGTGAGCCAGAGCCCCCTAATCAGCCACTCCTTTAACCCCCTCCTGTCTCAGCCAAGAACAGACGCCAGAGGGCAACCTACACGCAGAGGCGGGGCCAAATCCAAAGCTGAACCCCAGGAGCTGTGCGAACAAAGAAGAGAAAGGGAAATCTCTCCCAGCAGCCTCAGAAGCAGTGCATTAAATCTCCACAATCAACTTGATGTACCCTGCATCTGTGGAATACCTGAATAGACAAAGAATCATCCCAAAATTGAGGCAGTGGACTTTGGGAGAAACTGTAGAATTGGGGTTTGCTTTCTGCATCTAATTTGTTTCTGGTTTTATGTTTACCTTACTTTAGTATTTACAGCTTATTATCATTTGTAGATTTGTTTATTGATTTGGTTGCTCTCTTCCTTTATATATATATATATATTTTTTCTTTTTCTCTTTCTGTGAGTGTGTATGTGTATGCTTCTTTGTGTGATTTTCTCTGTATAGGTTTGCTTTTACCATATGTCCTAGGGTTTTGTCTGTCCATTTTTGTGTGTATGGTTTTCTTTTAGTATAGTTTTTAGCACTTGTTATCATTGGTGGATCTGTTTATTGGGTTGGCTGCTCTCTTCTCTCTCTTTTTTTTAAACTTTAAAATTTTTTTATTTTAATAATATTTTTATTTTAATAACTTTATTTTATTTTATTCGTTCTTTCTTTTATTTTTCTCCCTTTTCATCTGAGTTGTGTGCCTGACAGGGTCTTGGTGCTCCAGCCAGGTGTCTGGTCTGAGCCTCTGAGGTGGGAGAGCTGAGTTCAGGACATTGGTCCACCAGAGACCTCCTGTCCCCACGTCATATCAATCGGCAAGAGCTTTCCAAGAGATCCCCATCTCAACACTAAGAACCAGCTCCACTCAATGACCAGCAAGATCCAGTGCTGGACACCCAATGCCAAACAACTAGCAAGACAGGAACACAACCCCACCCATTAGCAGAGAAGCTGCCTAAAATCATAAAGTAACAGACACCCCAAAACACACCACTGGACATGGTCCTGCCAACCAGAAAGACAAGATGCAGCCTCACCCACCAGAACACAGGCACCAGTCCCCTCCACCAGGAAGCCTACACAACCCACTGAACCAACCTTACACACTGGGGGCAGACACCAAAAACAACGGGAACTACAAACTTGCAGCCTGCGAAAAGGAGACCTCAAACACAGAAGTTAAGCAAAATGAGAAGACACAGAAATACACAGCAGATGAAGGAGCAAGGTAAATACCCACCAGACCAAACAAATGAAGAGGAAATAGGCAGTCTATCTGAAAAAGAATTCAGAGTAATGATAGTAAAGATGATCCAAAATCTAAGAAATAGAATGGACAAAATACAAGAAACGTTTAACAAGGAACTAGAAGAACTAAAGAGCAAACAAACAATGATGAACAACACAATAAATGAAATTTAAAATACTCTAGAAGGAATCAATAGTAGAATAACTGAGGCAGAAGAATGGGTAAGTGACCTGGAAGATAAAATAGTGGAAATAACTACCACAGAGCAGAATAAAGAAAAAAGAATGAAAAGAACTGAGGACAGTCTCAGAGACCTCAGGGACACATTAAACACACCAACATTCGAATTATAAGGATCCCAGAAGAAGAAGAGAAAAAGAAAGGGACTGAGAAAATATTTGAAGAGAAGACAGTTGAAAACTTCCTTAATATGGGAAAGGATAAATCAAGTCCAGGAAGCACAAAGAGTCCCATACAGAATAAATTCAAGGACAAACACAACAAGGCACATATTAATCAAATTATCAAAAACTAAATACAAAGAAAAAATATAAAAAGCAACAAGGGAAAAGCAACAAATAACATACAAGGAAATCACCATAAGGTTAACAGCTGATCTTTCAGCAGAAACTCTGCAAGCCAGAAGGGAGTGGCAGGACATATTTAAAGTGATGAAAGGGGAAAATCTACAACCAAGATTACTCTACCCAGCAAGGATCTCATTCAGATTTGACAGGGAAATTAAAACCTTAACAGACAAGCAAAAGCTAAGAGAATTCATCACCACCAAACCAGCTTTACAACAAATGCTAAAGGAACTTCTCTATGCAGGAAACACAAGAGAAGGAAAAGACTTACAATAACAAACCCAAAACAATTAAGAAAATGGTAACAGGAACATACATATCGTTAACTACCTTAAATATAAATGGATTAAACACTCCAACCAAAAGCCACAGACTGGCTGAATGGATACAAAAACAAGACCCATATATACACTGTCTACAAGAGACCCACTTCACACCTAGGGACACATATAGACTGAAAGTGAGGGGATGGAAAAAGATATTCCATGCAAATGGAAATCAACAGAAAGATGAAGTAGCAATTCTCATATCAGACAAAATAGACTTTAAAACAAAGACTATTACAAGAGACAAAGAAGGACACTACATAATGATCAAGGGATCAATCCAAGAAGAAGATGTAACAATTGTAAATATTTGTGCATCCAACATAGGACCACCTCAATACATAAGACAAATGCTAACAGCCATAAAAGGGGAAATAACAGTAACACAATAATAGTAGGGGACTTTAACACCCCACTTTGACCAATGGACAGAACATCCAAAATGAAAATAAATAAGGAAACACAAGCTTTACATGATACATTAAAGAAGATGGACTTAATTGATATTTATAGGACTTTCCATCCAAAAACAACAGAATAAACTTTCTTCTCAAGTGCTCATGAAACATTCTCCAGGATAGATCATATATTGGGTCACAAATAAAGCTTTGGTAAATTTAACAAATTTGAAATTGTATCAAGTTTCTTTTCCAACCACAATGCTATGACACCACATATCAATAACAGGAAAAAATCTGTAAAAAATACAAACACATGGAGGCTAAATAGTACACTACTAAATAACCAAGAGATCACTGAAGAAATCAAAGAGGAAATCAAAAAATACCTAGCAACAAATGACAATGAAAACACATCACCCCAAACCTATGGGATGCAGCAAAAGCAGTTCTAATAGGGAAGTTTATAGCAATACAAGCCTACCTCAAGAAACAAGAAAAATCTCAAATAAACAACCTAACTTTACACCTAAAGCAATTAGAGAAAGAAAAACAAAAAACCCCCAAAGTTAGCAGAAGGAAAGAAATCATAAAGATCAGATCAGAAATAAATGAAAAAGAAATGAAGGAAACAATAGCAAAGATCAATAAAACTAAATGCTGGTTCTTTAAGAAAATAAACAAAATTGATAAACCATAAGCCAGACTCATCAAGAAAAAAAGGGAGAAGACTCAAATCAATAGAATTAGACATGAAAAAAGAGAAGTAACAACTGACACTGCAGAAATACAAAAGATCATGAGCGATTACTACAAGCAACTATATGTCAATAACATGGACAACCTGGAAGAAATGGACAAATTCTTAGAAAAGTACAACCTTCCAAGGCTGAACCAGGAAGAAATAGGAAATATAGACCATTCACAACCACTGAAATTGAAACTGTAATTAAAAATCTTCCAATAAACCAAAGCCCAGGACCAGATGGCTTCACGGGTGAATTCTATCAAACATTTAGAGAAGAGCTAACACCTCTCCTTCTCAAACTCTTCCAAAATATAGCAGAGGGAGGAACACTTCCAAACTCATTCTACGAGGCCACTGTCACCCTGATAGCAAAACCAGACAAAGATGTCACTAAAAAAGAAAATTACAGGCCAATATCACTGATGAACGTAGATGCAAAAATCCTCAACAAAATATTAGCAAACAGAATCCAACAGCACATTAAAAGGATCATACACCATGATCAAGTGGGGTTTATCCCAGGAATGCAAGGATTCTTCAATATATGCAAATCAATCAATGGGATACACCATATTAACAAACTGAAGGATAAAAACCATATGATCATCTCAATAAATGCGGAAAAAGCTTTCAACAAAAATTAAACACCGATTTATGATAAAAACCCTCTAGAAAGTAGGCATAGAGGGAAATCACCTCAACATAATAAAGGCCATATATGACAAACCCACAGCCAACATCATTGTCAGTGGTGAAAAACTGAAACCATTTCCACTAAGATCAGGAGCAAAGCAAGGTTGCCTACTCTCACCACTATTATTCAATATAGTCTTGGAAGTTTCAGCCACAGCAATCAGAGAAGAAAAAGAAATAAAAGGAATCCAAATCAGAAAAGGAGAAGTAAAATTGTCACTGTTTGCAGATGACATGATACTATACATAGAGAATCCTAAAGATGCTACCAGAAAACTACTAGAGCTCATCAATGAATTTGGTAAAGTATCAGGATATAAAATTAATGCACAGAAATCTCTTGCATTCCTAAACACTAATGATGAATAATCTGAAAGAGAAATAAGGAAACACTCCCATTTACCATTGCAACAAAAAGGATAAAATACCTAGGAATAAATCTACCTAAAGAGAAAAAAGACCTGTATGCAGAAAACTATAAGACACTGATGAAAGAAATCAACGATGATACAAACAGATGGAGAGATATACCATGTTCTTGGATTGGAAGAATCAACATTGTGAAAATGACTCTACTACCCAAAGCAATCTACATATTCAATGCAATCCCTATCAGACTACCAATGGCATTTCTCACAGAACTAGAAAAAAAGTTTTAACAATTTGTATGGAAACACAAAAGACCCTGAATAGCAAAAGCAATCTTGAGAAAGAAAAATGGAGCTGGAGGAATCAGGCTCCCTAACTTAAGACTATACTGCAAAGCTACAGTAATCAAGACAGTATGATACTGGCATAAAAACAGAAATATAGATCAATGGAACAGGATAGAAAGCCCAAAGATAAACCCATGCACATATGGTCACCTTATCTTTGATAAAGGATGCAAGAATATACGGTGGAGAAGACAGCCTCTTCAATAAGTGATGCTGGGAAAATTGAACAGCTACATGTAAAAGAAAGAAATTAGAACACTCCCTAACACCGTACACAGAAATAAACTCAGAATCAATTAAAGACCTAAACGTAAGGCCAGACACTATAAAACTCTTAGAGGAAAACATAGGCAGAACACTCTACAACATAAATCACAGCAAGATCCTTTGTGACCCATCTCCTAGAGAAATGGAAACAAAAACAAAAATAAACAAATGGGGCCTAATGAACCTTAAAAGCTTTTGCACAGCAAAGGTAACCAGAAACAGGACGAAAAGACAATCCTCAGAATGGGAGAAAATATTTGCAAACAAAGCAACTGACAAAGGATTAATCTCTAAAATATACAGGCAGCTCATTCAACTCAATATCAAAAAAAAAAAACAAACAAACAACCCAATCCAAACATGGGCAGAAGACCTAAGTAGACATTTCTCCAAAGAAGTTATACAGATTGCTAACAAGCACAAGAAAGGATGCTCAATATCACTAATCATTAGAGAAATGCAAATCAAAACTACAATGAGGTATCACCTCACACTGGTCAGAATGGCCATCATCAAAAAATCTACACCAATAAATGTTGGAGAGGGTGTGGAGAAAAGGGAACCCTCTTGCACTGTTGGTGGGAATGTAAATTGATATAGCCACTATGGAGAACAGTATGGAGGTTCCTTAAAAAACTAAAAATGGAGGTATCATATGACCCAGCAATCCCACTACTGGGCATATACCCTGAGAATACCATAATTCAAAAAGTGTCATGTTCCACAATGTTCATTGCAGCTCTATTTACAATAGCCAGGACATGGAAGCAACCTAAGTGTCCATCAATAGATGAATGGATAAAGAAGATGTGGCACACATATACAATGGAACATTACTCAGCCATAAAAAGAAATGAAATTGAGTTATAGGTGGATGGACCTAGAGCCTGTCATACAAAGTGAAGTAAATCAGAAAGAGAAAAACAAATACCATATGCTAACACATATATATGGAATCTAAAAAAAAAAAAATGGTTCTGAAGAACGTAGGGGCAGGACAGGAATAAAGATGCAGAAGTAGAGAATGGACTTGAGGACACAGGAAGGGAGAAGGGAAAGCTGGGACGAATTGAGAGAGTGGCATGGATATATATACACTACCAAATGTAAAATAGATAGCTAGTGGGAAGCAGCCGCATAGCACAGGGAGATCACCTCAGTGCTTTGTGACCACCTAGAGGGGTGGGATAAGGAGGTTGGGAGGGAGATGAAAGAGGGAGGAGATATGGGGATATATGTATACATATAGCTGATTCACTTTGTTATACAGCAGAATCTAACACACAATTGTAAAGCAATTATACTCCAATAAAGATGTTAAAAAAATAAAAGGTCACTGGTAGATCGAATGCTCACAAATTGGGGACCTGCTTCCTAGAATGTGTTGAAGAATGATCTCAACATCTCCTACTTTCTTGGTGACACAAATAGTCAACAGCCAGTCATATTTATTATCAATAGATGGCTCTTTTTTATTCTTTAACTAACATATTGGTTCTTGGAAGGAACACAGAAGTATTTCTGAAGGCAATAAACTGCCTAACTCCAGTAAATTTTCTCCTTTCTGGGCCTACAACAGTAGACACAAAAGAACTAGAGAATAATAAATGAAGAAAGCAATACAATTTAATATAAGAATAATTTAAGTAACTCACTCTTTGCATTGGACTGATTTCTTAAAAGTCTGGATCTCACTCACTAGTGCATTTCCTTTTTTTAAAATTTATTCAATAAATATTTGCCTATAGGGCTTCCCTGGTGGTGCAGTGGTTAAGAATCCGCCTGCCAATGCAGGGGACACGTTTGATCCCTGGTCCGGGAAGATCCCACATGCCGCGGAGCAACTAAGCCCGTGTGCCACAACTACTGAGCCTGCGCTCTAGACCCCGTGAGCCACACCTACTGAGCCCACGTGCCACAACTACTGAAGCCCACACACCTAGATCCTGTGCTCCACAACTAGAGAAGCCACCGCAATGAGAAGCCGGCGCACCGCAACGAAGAGTAGCCCCCGGTCGCTGCAACCAGAGAAAAGCCTGCGTGCAGCAACGGAGACCCAACGCAGCCAAAAATAAAATAAAAATTAAAAAATTTATTTTTAAAAAATATATATTTGCCTATAGTTTCTATGTGCCAAGTGCTGGGCTAGGTTCTAGGTAGGCAGCTATAATCCCAGCGCCTCACTAAGTTTCAGACTAGTTAAGCTAGGAGAAGACTGGCAGGGAGCAGGTACCAAACAAATAAATATACATTTCCAATCTGTAATAGATGCTGTGACAGGGAATAACATGAGGGAATCTACTGAAAGGGAGTAGGAGTGAAAAGCATTGCAGGTAAAGGAATCTACCTGTATGGGTACTGAATGAATTGAGAGAAAAACAATGTGGCTCAACAAGTGAGCAAAGGGGCAAGTGGCATGAAATAAGCTTACAAGACCTTGCAGGAGTCTGGATTGCATTCTAAGTCCAAGAAAAGCACTGAAGGCCAAAGCCAGGAAGATATTACCCAATTTATGTTTTAGAAGTATCACTCTGATTGCTGGATGAAGGATAGATCTGAAGAGGTTCAAGAGTTGAAGCCAGGAGATCAAATGGAACCAAGGTCTCTTGAAAAAAAATAGGTTATAAATGATAGACACATCCTGTCAAAATCTGTCCAGGCCCTGGGGGAAAAGGGCCTTCTTCATATTACTTATTATTGTTTGACATTATATATTTATTAATTTATATAATTGTATATCTGTTCAGTGCCTGCCTCTCCCATTAGAAAGTAAGTTTGGTGAGGATAGGAAGGTTGCCTTTTTCACTCCTGTATCCTCAGTGCATAGAACATTGTCTGCCACATAGATTCTCAATAAATATTCACTAAATGAATGAATGAAACATGTACTTAATCCTTTTATGAAGCAAAGGACCATTCTGTAAAGCAAATCATCAGCCTCTTTCTTACTCATTTTGAAAGTCTGGATCTTTTTACCTCAACTGAGAGGAACTTGAGGGAAGAGTAAACCAAGACAAACAAAGTTTATTGTACTGAATGGAATGGCCTCATAAAACGTAAATTCCAGGAAGACAGAGACCTTGAATGTGCCTATTATGTATTTTAATGAATAAATTAATGAAACCAGAGCTCAGAGCACTTGTCTGTGGTTTCCAGAATTGTGCTCTTTTAACAGATAATAAACAACTTTGCATTTTAAGATGGTATTTTAGCTATTCATCAAAGCATTTAAAGTCATCTGATTTGACAGCTCTCATAGCAAACTGGTTGGCATTAGTTGCAAAATAAAAGGCTTCCACCTATTTCAGGGGAAAAAAAAAACAAAACAGTATTATGGCATGGTCTGCAATAAAACTGGCAGAATGATCTATCCATTCATCTACGTCAAAGCTCTCTGCTATCTTGGCCCCAGAAACCCAGAATTTAGGAGTGAATTGTCATCACTGGACATCAACATACTTCAGAGGGTGATCACTGGATACTAAGGTCAGCAAGTTAGCAAGTTTCTGGACCCCTTCAGCTGGAAATGGCTTCCTAAGGCAAGCTCTACAAGGCTGTATTAGTTTTCTGTTGCTGCTGTAACAAACTACCACAAACTTGGTGGCTTAAAACAACAGAAATTTATTTTCTCACAGTTCTGGAGATCAGAAGCCCAAAATCAAGGTGTCAGCAAGGTTTTGTTCCTTCTGGAGGTTCTGAGGGAGAATCTATTCCACACCTCTCTCCTAGCTTCTGGTGGCCTCTGACAATCCTTGGCTTGTAGACTTATCATTCCAATCTCTGCGTCCTTCTTTACATTGCCTTCTTATCTGTGTCTTCTCCTCTCTTCCAAGAACACTTGTCATTGGATTTAGAGCTATCCTGGTCCAAGATGATCTCATCCCAAGACCCTTAACTTAATTGCATCTGCAAAGACTCTTTTTATCAAATAAGGTCATATTCACAGGTTCTAGATGGACATATATTTTGGGAGGCCACCATTCAACCCACTACAAGGAATAAAGCAAGGTTAAAGTGTAAAAAAATGTGCAATTCCAATGAGGTAGCTATCTGAATTAATATGACCAGAATAGGTGCTTGCAGGGAAAGAGGGGAAAGATATTTTGTTTTGGCATAAGGTCACAACTTTTTTTTCTTAATGAATAGAAAAACTAAAGAGGAGAAGTAGGTGCCTAATTATTTAATTAATTCTGATGAATCGATATCAGAGTCCCTTGAAGGGCACCCAAGTTAAGGGGAGGGCCGTAACCATGAAAGTGGGTAGGCAGTAGAGGAGGCATTACTAGGTATCCTAGACAGCTCTTTGAGCCTGTCAGGTGCATCAGCTCTGTACTACATTACTTCCCCTGCCCTCATATCTCCAAACTGTTTTGGAGAAAAGCCTCTCCAAACCTTGAGCTTTTCTCTAGGTCCTGAGACACCAAACTAGCAACCCAAATCTAACTCTGGATGTTGACCTCTTGTCTAACCACTTGATTTGTGGTGCTTGACGTTGAACTGTACCCCTACTGAGATGAACCCCCTACAGCAGCTCAAGGTGAAAGACCCGATCCCTTTCCCTGACCATCAACCCCCAAACCCATCTTTCCTCTTTGATGTGCAGAAGCGATAGGTTGTCCCAAATTCAACAGATGCTTGTGCGTTGTCCAGAACCCCTTTCTTTACACACTCCCTGGAGATGTGGTGTGGAAGAAACAGCCAGCCTTGGCTGACAGTTTGGGCGACATTACAAGGCACATGAGGCAGGAAGAAGCACTGCCAAGATTTCGTTTCTGTTTTTGCTGGTCTCTACCGTGGTTTCCAATGAAAAGAACAGTTTTAAGAAGGTAAAGTTGGCAGGGCCACACTGTGTCAATGGGCTACTTTCAGCTTTGAAGAGCACAGCTTTTTCCTTTTCTTGGGGTACAGTCCTCTGGAAGGCTGGAATTCATTTCTAGCATAATACTTCACCAGAATCAATTGTACATGTTTAAAATTGTACTTTTAATGTTATTTTAAGTAGCTATTTTATAATTCCAATAAACTACTCTCAAGCATGATGTAAGGCTGATTAATGACACTTCTCTGGTACACCAAGAGCTCTCAGTTCTGCCTTGTGCCTCAGTACTCACCTGAGGCATCCCTTTAATCATTGTTATGCCACAGTCTGTCTTATCATATTGCTTAATTACCTTTTCAGTTACTCTTTCGTCTACTCTATTAATCCTCACAGAACAAATTCATCAAACACTGAAGTGAAGAAATGGTGTTCCTGATCTTGCCAGAACCTAGCCCTAGAAGCAGCTTATCCCTAAAAGATGGAAGGATCCCAAGACTCCTGATAATCAAGAAAAACAACCCTACATAAGGGAATCTTGTCTCTCTATCTTCTTTGCAGACCCAAACCTTACCCACCTTTTAAGGCTCAGCTAAATCCTTGCAACCTCCATGAATTCCTCCTTAGTTAAGTC
This sequence comes from Pseudorca crassidens, assembly GCF_039906515.1. Lineage (NCBI taxonomy): Eukaryota > Metazoa > Chordata > Mammalia > Artiodactyla > Delphinidae > Pseudorca > Pseudorca crassidens. The sequence continues at coordinate 44,636,454 of NC_090309.1, forward strand.
TCTTCTTGCCAATATTACAATCTACATTACTCAACTTTGTTATTTTGCTTCATTCTTTGTGGTTTTGTTTATGAATATTAATTCAGCTGAACTGTGAATTTCCTTAGGATAGGCTTCATGTTTAATACTCTTTAATAATAATGAAGAATAAGAATTATAAGTAATAATAGTAACATCTATTGACTTTATTATGTACCACGTACTGGGGTCAGTGGTTTACATAGGTTAGCTCAATTAATTATATTTGATGGAAGTGCTTTTATTGTCATCTTCACTGCACAGAGGTGAAAGTGCCCATGTTCACACAGCCAGTAAAACAGGTATATAAAGCCTGGAAACCTGAGTCCAAATCCAAGTGCTAGACCACTAAGTAGCACTACCTTTTCTCATAACCTTCGCAGTGCCTGGCAGTGTACTCAGGCACACTCTTAATTTGCTTAATTGTTTAATTAATTGTTTAGCTTGGATGAAAATCCCTATTCTTCACAATGGAAAGAAGAAGAAAAATGTGGGTCCAGATTAGAATAAGGACAAGAGAGAGGAAAAATCTAAACCTGAAAGAAAAAATAAATGATTGGTAGGTATTTGGAATGGGAGAAAAGTACTCGAAAGATCAGGTGTACAGAATTTTATGTTCTATGGAAGATATTTCCATATAAAATTTAAATAAAATTTTTAAATTTAATAGGGGCACAGTGAAGCCATAACATAGTTTCATGATATCACACTTTGTTCTAGGAGACAAAATAGTGACTGGACCAATACACTACTATTGTATATGTTTCTTGTCACTTTTTCACTGACTCATACCCAGCATTTCCTAACCCTTTTTCCTCATACAGTCAATAGGAACCATACTCACAATCTCTCCTAATGCGGCACTAAGGGCAAAAATGCAGGTGTCTGTTCTCTCCTAGCAAAAACTGTGCAGTAAGATGTACCAAAATAGAAATGGACTTTTTAGTCATGACAAATTATTTTCCAATATGAGAATCATCAGAAATAACCCTTTGCATTTCAGAATATTTAAAAGACAGATATATCATTAAATCACAGAAGATAACTGGATACCGTGTATTTTAAGTTACTGAACTCATTAGGCAAATTGTCTTACCAGTAAGCAAAGCAAATTACATCTGTTTAACTTCATATCTTTGGTTTAGAAGGTTGTTGATATAGGTTAAAATGGAAAACTCGGTGGGTATCAGAAACAGTTGAGGCCAGCATCAGTCACATATGCCCTATTGTGAAGGTTGAAAGAGTGGATTTTGTCAGAATTATTGGAAGAGAATAGAAGACTTTAGCTGCTGGGAGTGAGGTGAGGTTAGGGATATCACCCAAGATGAGAAATGACCCACCATGCTGAATCCAAAAACACCAACAATTAGCTTTGCCTGTTTCATATTATTACATAAACCTGGAAACTGACATTGTTGGGAAAAATGAAGTTAGCATATTCAAATTCTACTTAAGATTCCAATACTCATATAAAATCATAGAATTTTGAAAATTAGAGATAGTGAAGCCAAAGAGCACACTCTAAGTGAATACTAGAGGAACATTTTACCATCGCCTTCCTCAATTCAACATATTTTCATCTATTTGGTGTATATAATGGTTGTTTGCACATGCTCACAGCAAAAGAACTAACTTCACATATCAGAGTGTTTTTGGTTTTATATTACCTCTTCTGTTTATGTTGGGTTTTTTTTTTTTAGCTGAATATTGTCTTCAGAACTGAATTAGATTTCAAGAGAGAGCAGATTTTCTTAGGATCCCTCATACCAGCTTCAAGAGTGTTGGTCAACATAAGAGGCCCTAGGTAAATAGTGCTTTTCCTTGCTATCTTAGGAAAGGAGTTTTTAATCCCTCCAGTGATAAGAATGAGGAGAAAAAAATCAAGTGGGAAAATTCAGTTCCGCAAATAATTGCTATATCCCTAACAAGGGCAAAGCATTGTGCTGCAGCACCATCCTACAGGGGTACATAAAATATCAGATTTCCATACATCATCACAAAGGTCTTCAGAAAACCCTGGTGAGATAAATAATTAGCAAATGCCATGAGGATCCACAATAAGTAGCATAATTCTAATAGAAAACTTGTCCTGAATATTGGAGAACTCATGGAAAACTGAGGCCTCCTACCTCCCAGATTTATATTTTATCCACTTCAGAAATCCTTCTCCAGTCCTAATTCTTATCCCAAAATCTGTCCCAAACGTCACTTATTCCCAGTGACTCCCAACACTGGCAGAATTAGAGAACTCCTAGAAACACTTCTAAACATTAGCCTCTTGTACATAAAGACTAATTCAGAAGACGGATTCTTAGTGCTGGGAGACTTTGCTGATAACATGTCTACTTGTTTAAATTACTATTCAATGCTCCCATTTTCCATAATCTTTTCTTGAAACTTCTATAATTATCGTAGCTACAAAACAGCCTTGGATTAGCTAACTTGTGCCATCTAAAGGCTATAGTGAGAACCTCTTTGATGAGGAAAAATAAAATAAATAATAAATGATAAATAAATTAATTAAAAATATTCATATCAGGCTCTCCGCAAAACGAATTCAACAAAACTGTTCTGTGTGAGGCTAAAATGTAAAACAGATAATAAGGGCTTGGGCAGATATTATTGATATTATTTCAAATTAGAATAAAGGAGAAAATCAAGAAACCTCCAAGCTCTAGCCTTCGTTCTGTTGCCTATAAGCTGTGGGACATTAGGCACATTACTTAATCTCTCTGGACCTCACACTTCTCATCTATAAAATAAAAGCATTGAACATGATTTCAAAAGATATTTGACAATATAATTTTTTAATTTTATGAAATGAAATATTTACATGAAATTCAAGAAAATGGGTAGGTTTAAAGGAGAATTCGTGAATTAAGAGAGAAGTGGAGTAAGCCAGAGGCTTTCACAGTCCTCCCCCACTTTTCAACTATTTCCTCCTTTTCTGGGTATCCAGTGGCATATGTTTTCCAGGCTCCCTCACAGTTAGGTTTTGACCAAGTAACTGAGTTCTAGTCAAAGGAATGCCAGTATAATGATAAGTGCCTCTTCCATGTCTAGCCCATAAAAGTGCCACATGTGTGACACCCTCCATGCTCTTCCCCCTTCCGCCAGCTTGATGTCGACATGGGCAAACAACTTCAGAGGAAATGGGCATCGGTGTAACACTTGGAAGAGACCCGCCTTATTTACCAGAAACACCACTTTGGGATTTTATACAAACAAGGGACAAACTTATTTCATGATTTAGCCATTACATATCATCATGTTTTAGCCATTGCATATCATTGTTATATCAGGCAGCGATACTCTAACTGGTACAACAATAATTTTTCATTCAAATTGACCAAGGACAGATTTGTGTTCCTTCTTTCTGGAATCCCTTAAAAAATACCAAATCGAAAACCATGTGAGACATATGACTTTCTAATTTTGTGCTATAAACTTAAGAATTGCAATGTTTGGCTATTACCTCAAGAAAACAAAAAGTAAAGAAAGCGCCATGAACCATGATAAATAGGATGACATAATCAGAGCTAAAAGGAAGGCAGAGGGCTTCCCTGGTGGCACAGTGGTTGAGAGTCCGCCTGCCAATGCAGGGGACACGGGTTCATGCCCTGGTCTGGGAAGATCCCACATTCCGCGGAGCGGCTGGGCCCGTGAGCCATGGCCGCTGAGCCTGCGCGTCCGGAGCCTGTGCTCCGCAACGGGAGAGGCCACAGCAGTGAGAGGCCCGCGTACCGCAAAAAAAAAAAAAAAAAAAAGGAAGGCAGAGACAGCTTCCAAAGGTAACCCTGAAGTGGCTCTATGCCTAATACAATGCCTTCTTGCACAAAACTGATGCTCAATTTCTTGAATGAAACAATGAGTGAATGAATGAATGGACCAGAAATCTAATCACTTCTAAAGTGGAGTATGAAAAAAAAAAAAAGATTTATTGCCCATACCATAGAATGTCTAGGTTTAATTCATTCATGTTATCAGCAATGTCTTCAGTGCAGGAGAAAAATTCTAACATAATGTGTACTCTACTGACTTGTCGGTTCAACAAAAAATGGGAAATCTGGAATTCATTCAAAATCAGTCTAGGCTTCTACCATGAGCCTGGTTCTGTGTCCTGCCCCCAAGAGGTGCATGTCCTCTGCCTCCAGCATAGTCCCTCACTCGGGATCTAAAGATTTTCCATAACCTCAGTAGGCTCCCAGCCTCCTCTGGCTTTTTCACTATTGTCACCCTCATTCATAGAGTGGGACTAGCACAGTGATTAAGAGCATAGTCTGTAGAGAAAGAATGCCTGGGTGAGAACCTGCCTCTGAAATTTTTAGTCTTAGGAGTTTGGGAAAGTTACTTAAGCTCTCCTCCTTTCTAAACAGGAGTACTAACAGTACCCACTCCTCCAGCTGTTGAGGACACACTGAGAAACTCCAAGTTTACAACACTGCTTGACACACACTAAGTTAATTCTCAATAAATTTTAGATATTATCATTTCTCTTCCTTAAGGATATAAGGTCTTAAGATGGCAGGCATCAGTGGAAAAAACATCAGTCAGCATGTCAGAATTCCTAGACTGCCATTTCAGGTCTGTTGCTAAATAGATATCTTAATGTGAGCACATCACTTAACGTCTCTGAGTCTCAATTTTCTTATCTTTCAAATGAGAGGGTGGCCAGATGATTTGTATTTTCCCTTCCCACTCTATGTCTTATGTCTTATTCAGGTCTCTGTAATCTAATGCTCAATACTTTGTTCAGCACATGAAGTACAGACAGACAATTCCATAACCTCCCTCTGACACCTACTCCAATTATTTTAAGAGTAAAATAATTATGTATTTTATTATATAAGAGTTCACTCCTAGCATCCTTGCCATATGGTAAAGCGTGTAATAGGAAAGGCAGGTGGAGCCAAACAGGACTCAGATGCCCTATCAAACACCCTGAGGGCAGATGTTATGGCCAAGAGTGTGGGATCCATAGGAACATCTGTAGAGAGCATCAGTAACTCACAGAAGCTGCCACATTTATCTTCTAGCAAAGCACCTCAGGGATAAATTGCAGAATTCTAAGCACAGAAGTCACTCAAAAATATCTGTTGCTTTGTTTGTTTATGAAGAACACTTATTTCCTGATCCTAGAAGACTGAATTTGAAGAGACAAAAAAAAGTATATTTCTTACTTCAGGTAAGGAATTATATATTTTTATTCCCTAGGGTCCACAAAATAGTAGATTCTCAATATATGTATGTTCGATGAATGAATCAGTCTGGATCTTCCAGTTCTGCGTTAATGAATGCAGATTGTTAGAAACTTGTAAATTAATTTTTATAATTTCTCCTAATGAAGCATAGGGTATATTATAATAATGGTCCCCAAGGACTCACTTCTCCCTCTGCCTATGCCTCTTTTGCAATGTTACATTGTTGCTTCTCCAATAAAGAGGTGGGGGCTCTTTCTTCACCATTTGAATCTAGGCTGGCCTGGTGACTTGCTTTGACCTTTAGAATGTAACAGAAGTGATACTGTGAAAGTTCCAGAGCGTAGATCTAAAGATTGATTGTAGCTTCCGCCTGTGCCCTCTTCGGGCTCAGCCATCATGGAAAAAAGCAGGAGTCCAAATACTGATGAGAGACCATGTGGAGAGAGAGGTCCTAGTTTTCCAACCATTCCTGCCAAGGTCCCAGACATGAGGGTGAGACCTTCAAGACTCTGCAGCTCTAGCAGACCCACCAGATGAACGCAGTTCCATAAAGCAGTGTAGGCAAGACCAGCAGAAGAACTGTCCAGCCAAGCCACAGAATCATGAGAAACAGAAATCGTCACTGTTTTAAAACACTGAGTTTTGGGATGGTTTGTTACACAGCAACAGATCATTGATGCAAAACTATTTCTGGGCCAGAATCAGCATAGTCACACCATAAGGAGTTTCATGAAAATAAGATTATATCAGCAGTTCTGTCAGAGAGGGAAAAAGGAAAAATATTTAAATACTATATATGATAAAGGATAAAATCCCAGATATTTTCAGTATACAAATTATGCAGGAAATGCAATGCAGGGATCAATTACCACATTAAATCTATTCATTGGTTTGGGGCCCTGCAGAAACAGTTTCTAAAGAGTAGATGCTTTTTCTGAACTAATTATTCCTTAGTTATCATTCATTACATTAGTTATCTATTTCTGCATATCAAATCACCCAAGAGCTTAGTGGTTAAAAGAACAACAGTCATTTATTATTCTCACAGTTCTGTGGATTGTGTATATAGGAGAAGCTTGGCTGAACGGTTGTGACTCAGAATCTCTCATGAGGTTGCAGTTGAGGTGTCAGCTGGGGCTGCAGCCATCTAAAGTCTTGGCTGGGGCTGGAGAATCCAGTTCCAAGGTGTCTCACTCACATGGCTGGCAAGTGTGTTCCTCTCCACTTAGGATTCTTCTTGTAGCTCCTTGTGTGTCCTCATGCCATGGCGCCTGGTTTCTCTCAGAACCAAAGATCCAAAAGACCAAAGCAGAAGCTAAAATGTCTCTTACGGCCTGGCCTCAGAAGTCACATACCAGCACTGTTGCCCATATTCTATATGTACACACAGAGCAGCTCTGAGTTAATACAGGAAAAGACTACACAAGGGCAAAGATTATTGCGGGTCCTCTTGGAGACTGGCTTCCACAACCTTATTGCCAAAAAAATTGAGAGCTTATACTAAAAATACATATGCAACAGGATTATTAAAAATAATGTAAGAAAGTGAAACCAGAAACCATAAAGAGGCAAAAAGAAAGCTAATTCCATCTGGGCCTTCGGGTAAGATATTTATTACAAGTCCACAGCCCCTTAACAGAAACCCTTGAGGCTAGATACATTTCAGAATTCAGAATATTTTGAATTTTAGAAAGGTAAGGAGGTACATACACCAGATATTACACAATACACTCCAGTATTGTGTGAGGAACAACTTAAAATCAACTGCATTATTATTTAAGCAAAAAATGTATGAATTTTCAAACTAAGTGGGATAAAGACTTTAAATAGTCACATACATCCTTTTAGGTAAGATTTTGACAACAAAATTTTTTAAAGTATAGGTCTTTAGAGCTTTGGGGATTTCAGAATTGCAGGTAAAACGTTGTGAACTATAGAAGTTGCAAGTTCACAGCATCAGAACCTGTGGCTATAGATTCCCCTAGATTGTGTGTGCATCCACTTCCATTTCTAGGCCTTGCCTCCCCATCAACTCCCCAGTACTGCTGATCAAATTTGTCCCACAAACTCAGATACTGAGAGCTGCCCCACTCATATTTGAGGTCTCCTAATGACCTATTTTTCTGCCTTGTATTTTGGTTCAGGGGCTAGGTTTTCATATTTGCTCAGCTATACGCAGTGCCTGTTTTCAGGTTTACAGCTACCATTTTACCACTGACAGCTCACAGTAACTATTGCATAGCCTAAGAAGTAGGATAGTTACCACACTTGAACCATAGATTTAGCTGTTTCCTGACAATCAAAGTTAAAAATCAAAGAAATTGAGAGCAACTGTTATTTTCCTTATGTCAAATTCAGATAGGAATTTAGTCAAATGACTATTTAAAAGGACATACCTCTAACCTGAGAGTCGAGGCGTCCAAAACTAGACACAACACCTCCAAGAAGTCACAAAGTAAGAGTTTTAGTTTGTCTAAAATAAAAATACCAAATTTCTAAACAGGGTTAAAAGACAAGTGACAGACTGGCTAGAAACTTTGCCACATATAAAACAGAGAAGGAATTAATGAGAGCTCCTAAAATTAAAAACAAAAGGACACAAAAGCACATTAATAGGAAATTCACCGAAAATATATTTAAATGCCTAACAAATATATTTTAAAAATTCCTGACATCACTAGGAATGAGGAAAATACAATTTTTAAAAGTGAGACACTATTTTTTACCCATTGGATGGGCAAAAATTTTTAAGTTTTATAATACCAAGTTTTTACAAGGTATAGAGAATAGCACTCTCATATACTATTAGCAGAAGTGTAAATGGTACAACCTTTGCAGAGGGTAATTTGGCAATATCTGTCCCAATGTTAAATGCAAATACATTTTAAGGACTGATTTCACTTCTAGAATTCTATTGATATATATGAACAGAGATATGAGTAGTAGGAGTTTTAACTGCAGCACTGTTTGAAATAGTGAAAAATGCAAACAACCTGTCTCTTGATAGGGGATTGTTTAAAAAAACAAAACTATGCACAGGAATTTGCTATCTATGGGCCCCTGGACTTCAGCCTGTTTTTGTACTGCCTGCAAGCTAAGAATAATTTTTACAATTTTAGAGAATTAAGGAGAACCCTATAGCTAAATCCAGGTTCACATTATCAATTATTTATTATTAATTTTACTTCTCTTACCTCACCTAGTAATAACCTTGAGCAGGTACTATAGATTTATTTGCCAAACGATTGGTTGCATAGTTTTCTCTAAGGGAAATACTGTGTTTGAGGAACAGATAATATATGGAAACAACACGTGGTGGAAAAACACAATGAAAAGAAAAGGTAAGAGGGCAAACCACGGAAACTGAAAAACTAGCATGAGTGATGAAATCATATAGTGATGAAATCCATAAAGCAGGATTAGGACATGCATATAAGGAAAAAATTAAAACCAGAAGAAAAGGGAAAGCAAGAAGTAGACATAAGAAAAGGAAAAAAAAGGGCTTCCCTGGTGGCGCAGTGGTTGAGAGTCCGCCTGCCGATGCAGGGGACACGGGTTTGTGCCCCGGTCCGGGAGGATCCCACATGCCGCAGAGCGGCTGGGCCCGTGAGCATGGCCGCTGAACCTGCGCGTCTGGAGCCTGTGCTTCGCAGCGGGAGAGGCCACAGCAGTGAGAGGCCCGCGTACCGCGATGAAGAGTGGCCCCCGCTCGCCGCAACTGGAGAAAGCCCTCGCACAGAAGCGAAGACCCAACACGGCCCAAAATAAATAAATTAATTAAAAAAAAAAGAAAAGGAAAAAAAAATGATAAAGAAAGGAGAAAAGAGAAAACGGCATTAGAAAACAGTGCTAGAGGAAGTGAGGATGAGTACTCAACAGGGCGAGAACACACTTGTGACTGTCTCAAAGAGCCCCTGCATACTAGCATAAAGTGATCCTGGAAAATGTTTGCCTCTGCGATGTTTCACATTTGCATTATTTGGTCCTGTATTAATTGAACAGGATAAACTATTTTTAACTGTGTTAGGCACTAGGCAGTGTAAGTCACAGCTTTTAAACTATCAATGTATAATTATGTCTCAGAATTTTCCCCCCGATAAGTATGTAAGAAAATAGATGAAGTCAATATAAAGGTACTATGATGGGAAAATACAATATGGTTAACATGTCCTGTTAGGGGTAAATGTGCATGAAGGGACACAAACACCTAAGATCCCCTTTAGAGAAATATAAGTAATTTCAAATAGAGGAGAGCACAGTCTAAGTGTCAAGCAAGCTTAACATCTTGGCTTTATGCATGATAGAATCAAAACTAGACTCATACTTGAGAAATTCTTTACAGTATAATTCTCTCAGTCATATTGTTATCTAAAGCTACCTTAGCCACAGAAATTCTAAACAGATAAACTCAGAGACTGCAGCCTGCAATGTGAACAGATAAGAACATACTACAATTGCTTATGATGTCTTCCCAATGCAAATTGTGAAGCCAGTATTTCTTTCCTTATTTAACTTCTCAAACCCTGTAGTAAGCAGAATTTTGGCATCCATGATCTTTGTCCCCTGGTATTACTCCTGTGGTTATGTTACATTGCATGGTAAAAGAATATTGCAAATGTAATTAGGATTACTAATCATCTGACCTTAAAATAAAGAGATTATTCTGGATTATCTGGATTATTCTGGAGAACCCAGTGTAATCACATGAGTCCTTAAAAGCAGAAGAGGAAGTCACAGAGATTCAAAGCATAAGAAGACTGGATATGATGCTACTGGCTTGAAGGCAGAGGGGCCACATGGAAGGCCATGAAAAGGAACTGGACTCTGCCAACAACATGAGTAAGCTTGTTTTAAAATGTAGGTTTTATTATTATTTAGGTAAGGTAAGGCCAACAGATCAGGAGACCATGGCCATTGAAAAGATAGTTTGTTACTCACAGTTGCCGAGAGGAGGGGCATGCCACACCACACAGGCCCACACAGGAAAGCACCAAGGTCACTCAGGAGGCAGAGAGACTAGGGAACATGTGGGTCTTTATTGTGGTTTAGATGGGAAGGAAAGGACGAGGCAGGGTAAGCAGGCTTGGCCTTGGCTAGTTTGAATAATTTCAGCAGGTTCTAGGGCATAGGGGCTGTCCCTAGTTGCCTAGTACCCGTCCTTGGGTTGATTAGAGTAAGGGAATACTGGCTCTGAGTGTGACAGCCCAAAAATAGGAGGAAGTGAGGGTAAGGGCTCTGGATTGGTTAGTTTGCCTATGAAAGGCACCCTTGTAGGTAAGTCATTTACTGTCTTTAGGAACTGGCTAGCCCTGGGAGGGGCAGTCTCTCCAGGGCCAGCAAAGTCCAAAGTGTCAAAGCATCAGAAATATAGAAAATAAGAAGGCATATTAATTATTAATTATGCATTAACGCAGCATGCATATTAATTCTTCCCAATAGCTTCCAGAAAGGAATGCAGTTCTACCAGCACCTTGATTTAGCTTTGTGAGACCCTGAGCAGAGAATTCAACTATGCCATGCCACACTTTTGTTCTACAGATCTGTGAGATAACAAATGGATACTGTTTTAAGCTGCTACATTTGTGGCAATTTGTTACAGCAGCAATAGAAAATTAATACATATGCCAAATCCTCCTTGGTGGCATGTTTCTAATTAATTCTCTGGGCATGTTATATTCTGCAGAACCTTCCACCACTTTCACAATTACAGTACACAAAAAGGCTAATTAGAGAAGCTTTCTTCAATGACTATATTTGGCAGGTTTCCATCAAGCTAAATATAATGTGAATTTTTTAATGCTTTCTACCAATAGAGCATAGAGGAAAATTAAATCAAGATGTGCTTAGGAAATTAGTTTGAGTTTGTAGAACTCAGATTCTTAAAACTGTAAAGCATTTGGCTGTGTAAGATAGAATAAGTACTAATAACTGCAGCACACATTTATCCATCCCTATTAGGCAAATAGCTACCTGTATTAACATATATACTTGGCTGCAACTTCAGATCAAGATGTTGTAAACTCATGCTTTGAGCCACTCTCCACCCCAAAGAAGATCATAGCAATGAAAGATAAAATGTAAAAAAGTGAAAATCTTTAAACTGTAGCCAAGCTTACAAAGAGACCAACATCTCTGTGGATCAGTAGCCAAACATTCATTCATTTGTTCATTCATTCATTCATTTAACAAGCTTTTATTCAGTACCTACTATGTGATAGGCATTGTTTTAGACACAGGATTCTGCACTGAACAAAAGTCTCTGCCCTTATGGACCTTACATTCCAAAAGAAAAAAAATTCTACAGAAATACAAAGCAATAAACCTGGTGAATGTAGCAGGCAAAGGCAGCCAGGAGCTTATTTCCTTAGGAGGTAATGAAGACTAAAAGTGCCCTATCTGAGGCAGAACACCAGAGCCAGTCTCACTGCTTGAAATAACAGACTGGGGTGGAAAGGAGGCTGGAAAGAGCTATGACTGCTACAGGGGATATAACTTATATAAAACTATGTACCCATCTACATGAGACAAGTGGACAGCTTCACAGTCAGGACTTGGGCTGAGCTACCACTGGCTAAGTGATTGGATCTGTGCTGCTGCCTAATCACCAGTGATAAGTGCCCTGAGCTATCCCTAAAAGACCTGATTCTGGACAGGGGACAACAGGGGCTATGTACAGACAACTGCAACAAAACAGAGAAAGAGTGCACAAACAAAGACAAAGGGAAAAAATACTTGCCCTCAAGATGAGTCTACAAATTAAAATTTTATACCACATGAGGAAAACTAAGAAGCAACAAAATGAAAATAAAAAAGGAATCTTGCCATGACTTCAGGATGCTCAAAGAGATAAAGAAAGGAATAACATTTCTATGGGAAAAAAACATGAAATTATGAAATAAAACAAGCAGAAATGAAATGAAAATAGGCATTTTGAAACACAAAGTTAGAAATCCTAGAAATGAAAACTAGAGTTTAATTTTTTTAACTTTAATAAATGAGATAATGGTGAGGGAATTAATAAAATGGAAGAGTACTGAGGAACTTACCTAAAACCTATTACAGTGAGATAAAGTGGCAAAAACATAATTATGAAAAAACAGTTTAAAAACATGGAGGATCAATTGGAAGTCTCCAACATACACCTAATGAGAAAGCCACAAGAAGAGCATTGAGGAAAAGCATAAAATTTTCCAAAATAGAAGAAATACAGGAGTCTTCAGATATGAAGTGTGCAGCAAGTGCTACATAGGATAAGTAGATATACCTGGTCTGGAACTGGTCCATTGCAATAAAGGTGCTAAAGCAAAAAATCCATTAGAATGTACTATTCATTAAAAAAAAAAAATCTTTGGAAGTCTAAACATAAGAATTCATAAACTGACTGAAATGCTACTTAACAGCTCTGAAACTCAGTGGAGTTGGGATTTCTAGTTAAAATTGTTGTAAGAATTGTATCTAACAATATTAAATTACAATGTCTTCCTGAACTGTCTTCTGTGTTTCTGTGGAGCAATTGAGTTGAAATTATCTAAAAAGTCAAAATGGAGGGAAATGTAAAGTCAGGGATAGGGAAAATGAAATACTAAACTGCTTGTATTATCTGGAAGAAGGATAAAGTTTTTATTAAGTAAAGTAAATTATGCATGTTGTAATACGTAGGTTAAATACTAAATGAATAAAATTACACTATACAACTACCAAGCTAATAAAGAGAAAAAATTATTTTAAAAAATATACTCAGTCAATCTGAAAAAAAAAAAACAAGCAAGGAGAGAACAAAATATAGAGCAGGTTTGTCAAATAGAAAAAAAATAAATAAATAAAATGATAGAATTAAACAAAACATATCCGTAGTTACATATGATATAAATAGACTAAATATTCTAGTTTAAGAAACAATGATTTTCAAACTGGATTTTAAAGGGACATTGAAAAGTTGAAAGTAAAAAGATGGAAAATCATATACTATGCAAATAACAACCAAAATAAAATGGGGGTATATATATATATATATATTAGTATCACACAAAGTAAACTTCAAGGGAAAATTATAAATAAAGAGGTTTCATAATGACAAAAATTTCGATTCACCAGAAAGACATAATTTTAGAATTGTATGCACCTGATAACATGACTTGAAAATACGTAAAGCAAAAACTGAACTACAAGGTTAAATAAATCCACAATTATGCAGAGAGATTTAACATACTTCTCTCAGTAAGTGATAAAACAATCAAAAAAAGCACAAAATATTTGAACACAATCTAATTGAATTAGATCTAGTTAGAACACTGAATCTAACAACTGTGAAATGCACACTCTTATCAAATACACAGAAACATTTACAAAAAAATTGACCAGGGCTTCCCTGGTGGCACAGTGGTTGAGAGTCCACCTGCCGATGCAGGGGACACAGGTTCGTGCCCTGGTCCGGGAAGATCCCACATGCTGCGGAGCAGCTGGGCCCGTGAGCCATGGCCGCTGAGCCTGCGCGTCCAGAGCCTGTGCTCCGGAACTGGAGAGGCCACAACCATGAGAGGCCCGCGTACCGCAAAAAAAAAAAAAAAAAAAAAAAAAAAAAATTGACCATACACTGGGTCATAAAGCAAGTCTCAACAAATTTCAAAGGTTTGAAATCATACAGATGTTTTCTTACCACTGTACAATGTGAAAAGATAACTGCAAAAATTTTGTTTGAGAAATTATGAAATGAGTCAAATGGGTCAAAAAATAAATAATGGAGAAATCAGGAAATTATTTGAACTGAATAATAATGTAAAAATCTGAATATTGGAATTTTAAGATGCAGCTAAAACAGTACTTAGAAGGAAACATATAACCTAAACTGTATATATTAAAAAGAATAAAGACTGAAAATTAATAAGCTAAGCATTTATCTCAAGAGATTAGAAAAAGAGAAGCAAAATAAAATAGAAGGAAAGAAATAACAAAGATAGAGGGCAAATAATGGAGAAGAGACAAGAAAGCTAAAAGTCCCTTCTGTGAAAGGACTAACAAAATTGACAAAGCTCTGGTAAATAATCAGGGGAAAAAAGAGAGAAGGAGTGAATAATAAATATCAGAAATAAAAAAGAACAACTACTACTGATGCTGCACACATAAACAGATAATAATGGCCTATTATTGACAACTTTTGCCAACAAATTTGAACATTTAGATGAGATAGAAAAAAATCCTATAAAAAATACAGTATATCAAAGTAGCATTAAAAGAAACAGAAAACTCTAAAGCCCTTTAACCATTAAAGAAAGTAAATCAGTAATTTAAAAACCTGCCCCAAAAGACAACTCCAGGCCCAGATAACTACTTTTAAGTTCTACCAAATATATAAAGAGTAAATAATTCTCATTTTACACAACCTCTTTCAGAGAATAGAAAAATAGCAAATACTATCCAACTGATTTAATGTGGCTAGCATAATTTTTTTTTTTTTTCAGTACACGGGCCTCTCACCACTGTGGCCTCTCCCGTTACGGAGCAGAGGCTCCGGACGCGCAGGCTCAGCAGCCATGGCCCACGGGTCCAGCTGCTCTGCGGCATGTGGGATCCTCCCGGACCGGGGCACAAACCCATGAACCCGTGTCCCCTGCATTGGCAGGCGGACCCCCAACCACTGCGCCACCAGGGAAGCCCCACTAGCATAATTTTGATACCAAAGCCTGACAATGACAATATATGAAAAGAATATTACAGACCAAGCTCACTTATGTAAGCACAGATGCAAAACTCCTAAACAGAATATTAGCAAACCTAACCTAGCAACACATAAAAATATTAATAGGGCTTCCCTGGTGGCGCAGTGGTTGAGAGTCCGCCTGCCGATGCAGGGGACGCGGGTTCGTGCCCCGGTCCGGGAAGATCCCACATGCCGCGGAGCGGCTGGGCCCGTGAGACATGGCCGCTGAGCCTGTGCATCCAGAGCCTGTGCTCCGCAACGGGAGAGGTCACAACAGTGAGAGGCCCGCGTACCGCAAAAAAAAAAAAAAAAAAAAAAAAAAAAAAATATTAATAGATTATGATCAAGTTGTGTTTATACCAGAAATTCATGGCTGTTTTAATATTCAGTAATTTAGTAATGTAATTCACACTAACAAATTAAAGGAGAAAAATCATGTGATCATCTCAATAAATGCAGATAAAAGCACTTAATAAAATTTAACATCCATGTATGGTTTAATCAAATAAAACTCTCAGCAAATTTGGAACAGAAAGAAATTTCTTTAATCTGATAAAAATATTTACAAAAACATACAGCAAATATCATACTGAATTTAAATACTGAAAGTTTTCCACTGGAGATCAAGAACAAGACAAGAAATTCTGCTATCACTATTTCTAGTCAACATCATCCTGGAGGGCCCACCAACAGGAAAATAAAAAGAAATCAAACGTAAGAAATTAAAGTAGAAGAAAAAACAAAAATATCATTATTTAGAGACGATAATGATTTTATACAAAATCCAAAAGAATTTACAAATAAACTGTTAGAATTTAGAACATAAAGTTTAGCAAAGTCATTGGATATTAAATCAATGTACAAAAATCTATTTTATTTCTCTATACCAGCAACAAATAGTTAGAAGTTTTAATTTTACAAAAGATGTCATATTATAATAGCATCAAAAATTACCAATTACTTCAGAATAAATCTAACAAAAGATTTCTTAGACCTTTAAGAGACATTAAAGATAACCTAAGTAATGGAGAAGAATACTGTGTCCACGGATTGGAACACTCAATATTAAAAATATGTAACTTCTTCCCGAATTTATTTATAGATTCATGCAATCTTATCAAAATCACAAGTGTGTATGGAACTTGACAAACTACTTCTAAAATTTATATAGACGTGCAAAAGGCCAAAAGCAGTCAAGGCACTTATATGATTTCTCTAGGGCTGCTGTAACAAACCACCACAAACTGGACGGCTTAAAACAACAAGTTTATTGTCTCATAGTTCTGGAGGCTAAAATTCCAAAATCCAGATGTTACCAGGTTGATGCTTCCTTTGAAACCTGTACAGAGAATTCTTCCTTGCCTCTTCCTAGCTTCTGTGGTTTCCTGACAATAGTTAGCTTTCCTTGACTTGTAGCTGACATAACTCTACTCTCTGCCTCCGTCACATAGGATTCTCCCTGTCTCTGTCTTTACATAGTCATCATCTTAAAAGGACACCAGTCATATTGGAGTAGGGGCTAACCCTACTCCAATACAACCTCAACTTAACTAACTACCACTGGAATGACCCTGTTTCCAAATAAGATCACATTCTGAGGTATTGGAGACTTCAACATATCTTTTTGTGGAGGGACACAATTCAGCTTTTAACATCACTCTTTTTTTTTCCCCCAATATTCTTTTTTATTTTTTAACATCTTTATTGGAGTATAATTGCTTTACAATGGTGTGTTAGTTTCTGCTGTATAACAAAGTGAATCAGCTATACATAAAAATATATCTCCATATACCCTCCCTCTTGCATCTCCCTCCCACCTTCCCTATCCCATCTCTCCAGGTGGTCACAAAGAGCTGATATCCCTGTGCTTTGTGGCTGCTTCCCGTTAGCAATCTATTTTACATTTGGTAGTGTATATATGTCCATGCCACTCTCTCACTTCGTCCCAACTTACCCTTCCCCCTCTCTGTGTCCTCAAGTCCATTCTCTACATCTGCGTCTTTATTCCTGTCCTGCCCCTAGGTTCTTCAGAACAATTTTTTTTTTTTTTTAGATTCCATATATACGTGTTAGCATACAGTATTTGTTTCCTCTTTCTGACTTACTTCACTCTGTGTGACAGACTCTAGGTCCATCCACCCCACTACAAATAACTCAATTTCATTTCTTTTTATGGCTGAGTAATATCCCATTGTATATATGTGCCACATCTTCTTTATCCATTCATCTGTCGATGGACACTTAGGTTGCTTCCATGTCCTGGCTATTGTAAATAGTGCTGCGATGAACATTGTGGTACATGACTCTTGTTGAATTATGGTTTTCTTAGGGTATATGCCCAGTAGTGGGATTGCTGGGTCGTATGGTAGTTCTATTTTTAGTTTTTAAAGGAAACTCCATACTGTTTCTCATAGTGGCTGTATCAATTTACATTCCTACCAACAGTGCAACACCCTCTCCAGCATTTATTTTTTTTGCACACCCTCTCCAGCATTTATTGTTTGTAGATTTTTTGATGATGGCCATTCTGACCGGTGTGAGTTGATACCTCATTGTAGTTTTGATTTGCATTTCTCTAATGATTAGTGATGTTCAGCATCCTTTCATGTGTTTGTTGGCAATCTGTATATCTTCTTTGGAGAAATGTCAATTTAGGTCTTCTGACCATTTTTGCATTGGGTTGTTTTTTGATATTGAGCTGCATGAGCTGCTTGTATATTTTGGAGATTAACCCTTTGTCAGTTGTTTTGTTGGCAAATATTTTCTCCCATCTGAGGGTTGTCTTCTCGTCTTATTTATGGTTTCCTTTGCTGTGCAAACGCTTTTAAGTTTCATTAGGTCCCATTTGTTTATTTTTATTTCCTTTTCTCTAGGAGGTGGGTCAAAAAGGATCTTGCTGTAATTTATGACATAGAGTGTTCTGCCTATGTTTTCCTCTAGGAGTTTTATAGTGTCTGGCCTTACATTTAGGTTTTTAATCCATTTTGAGTTTATTTCTGTGTATGGTGTTAGGGAGTGTTCTAATTTCATTCTTTTACATGTAGCTGTCCAGTTTTCGCATCCTCACTTATTGAAGAGGCTGTCTTTTCTCCACTGTATATTCTTGCCTCCTTTATCAAAGATAACGTGACCGTATGTGCGTGGGTTTATCTCTGGGCTTTCTATCCTGTTCCATTGATCTATATTTCTGTTTTTGTGCCAGTACCATACTGTCTTGATTACTGTAGCTTTGCAGTATAGTCTGAAGTTAGGGAGCCTGATTCCTCCAGCTCCATTTTTCTTTCTCAAGATTGCTTTGGCTATTCAGGGTCTTTTGTGTTTCCATACAAATTGTGAAATTTTTTGTTCTAGTTCAGTGAAAAATGACAACGGTAGTTTGATAGGGGTTGCACTGAATCTGTAGATTGCTTTGGGTATTATAGTCATTTTCACAATATTGATTCTTCCAATCCAAGAACATGGTCTATCTCTCCACCTGTTTGTATCACCTTTAATTTCTTTCATCAGTGTCTTATAGCTTTCTGCATACAGGTCTTTTGTCTCCCTAGGTAGGTTTATTCCTAGGTATTTTATTCTTTTTGTTGCAGTGGTAAATGGGAGTGTTTCCTTAATTTCTCTTTCAGATTTTTCATCATTAGTATATAGGAATGCAAGAGATTTCTGTGCATTAATTTTGTATCCTGCTACTTTATCAAATTCATTGATTAGCTCTAGTAGTTTTCTGATAACATCTTTAGGATTCTCTATGTTTAGTACCATGTCATCTGCAAACAGTGATAGCTTTACTTCTTTTCTGATTTGGATTCCTTTCATTTCTTTTTCTTCTCTGATTGCTGTGGCTAGAACTTCCAAAACTATGTTGAATAATAGTAGTGAGTTGGACAACCTTGTTTTGTCATAACATCACTCTTGAAGAGAAAGAACAAAAAGGAAAATTTGTTCTTCTAGGCATCAAGACACATTACAATGTTAGAGTAATCAAGACCGTGTGGTGTTAGCACAGGGGCAGAAAAATAGATGAATAGGAGAGCTCAGAGACAGCACAGAAACTGATTTATGACAGAGATGGCCCTGCAGAACAGTGAGAACAGAATGGATTTTCCAAAAGAAGGTAGGACAGTGAAAAAAATGATATCGGACTCCTCTTTCATAGCAGACACAAAAATCAAACACAGAGAATTTTAGAAAATACAGGATGATTTCTTCTTGACCTTGGACTAGGTAAGTATTTCCTACATAAACACAAAGAGTACTCATAATAGAGAAAATAACTAATAAACTAAATTTAAATTAAGAAGGCAATATAGAAAGAGTGGAAAGTCAACCTCAGAGTAGGAAAAGATATTTGCAGTACACCTAATTAAATATGTAAATAAAGAACAAGTATCCAGAATATAAAGAAACTTCTGCAAATAAATAACAAGGAAAAAGTACCCAGAGATAAAAATGGTGAAAAGATTTGAATAATCACTTCACAAAAGAGATAATCCCAATGACCAATACCATACTTTAAAATATTCAGTGTCACTACTTCTCAGGGAAATGCTTTTTAAAACCATGATGAAATACCACCATTCATTCATCAGATGAGAAAAAAATGTAAAAGTCTGACAATATTAACAGTTAGGCAAAATATGGAGCATCAGAAACTTTCATAGTATGAATGGTATATACTGGTAGAAATTCTTTGAAAACCTGTTGCATTGTCTAGTCAAGTTGAAGACATGCATACCCTATGACTCTGCAATTCTCTCAAATCTTTACCCTAGAGATACACATTTATATGTACCACAGTACATGAACAAGAATGTTCCTGGAGGCATTGTTTAAAAATACCAAAAAGTGTTAACAATTCAAATGTCCACCAGCAATAAAACAAATAAATAAATTGTGGTCTTAATCAGCAGTGAGAATGAACAATTCATAGCTGCAAACAGCAATTTGAATAATTCTTAAAATAATGTCAAGACAAAAAAGGCAAGTCACACACAAAATACATAAAATAATGATTTCATCTATATAAAGGTTAAGAACAGAGAAACATCATGTTGTTCAGGGTGGTATATCCAAGTGGTAAGATTATAAAGAAAGTAAGGAAATACTTCTATTAAAGTCAGGATAGTGATTATCTCTGGAGGAAGGAAAGGAGTTTGGGATTGAGAGGAGGATAATTAGGAAGACATACACAAGAGGCTTTCTGTGTATCAGTAATGTTCTATTTTTTGACCTGGGTGATGGTTACAGGGGTGTCCACTTTACAAATATTTGTTAAACTACACATATATCTTAAAAGTCCACATGGTCTGGAGGAGAGTAAATAAGTCAATTACATAGTCAAGGCCCTTAGAATGTAACAGTTAAGTGAGGAGACTGTGGTTTCCTAAAAGAGATCCTTCTAGGAGCCATAAATGGATACAACACTGAAGATTTTTTGAACAGGGAATTAACAATGTCAGAGCTTGACTTCTGAAAGTTTAAGCTGGCAGCAACATGGAAAACAGTTGAAGCCAAGAAAATTATAGGGGGACATGAAGGCTCAAAATTGGATCTGTTGGAACTAAATGGAAATGGTAGTATGGAGGTAAACTATGCACAACCTAGCAACTGGTAAACAAAGCAAAGAATAAGGCAGAGAGAAAAGTCAAATATGGCTCCAAGGTCTCAATTCTGGGGCAATTTTTATGGATGGTTCTATTCATGCAAAAAGGGAGTATGTGAGGTACGGCAGATTTGAGCATCTAGGTGACAAGTTCCATTTTGTACATAATAATATTGAGGTACCAGAAAATATCCCACTGCTGATATTTAGCTGACCATTGGAATTGGACCTGTTAGATATTCTATAAATAAATATGTATTATGGGCTGAATGTTTGTGTCTCCCTAAAATTCATATGTTAAGCCCTAACTCCCAATGTAATATTTGGAAGTAGGGCCTTTGGATGATAATTAGGTTTAGATGAGGCCATAAGGGTAGGGCCTCCTGATGGGATTAGTGTCATCATAAGAAGAGGAAGAGAGACCACAGCTTTCTCTCTCCATTATGTGAGGACACAGCCAGAAGGCAGCTGTCTACAAGCCAGGACGAGATCCCCTACAGGGAAACCAAACTGGTCGGCACCTTGATCTTGGACTTCCTAGTCTCCAGAACTGTGAGTAATAAATTCCTGGTGTTTAAGCCACCCAGTCTACTGTATTTTGTTATTACAGCCTGAGGTGACTAATATGATATGGGAGGAAATGAGGGAGGGAGAGTCATGTAATTGAGAAGGTAGAGATGTAGATGTAGATTTGGAGGTCAACCACATACAGCTAACAGTGGATCCCAAGACATGGGATAAGTCTAAAAATGGATAAAAATGAAGAAAGAGTTGCTAAGATCAGATCCTTGAGGAACAACTTTGTAACAACAAAGTTACAGAACAAGAATGATGAGACAGAAAAGGAACTGGCAGAGAGGTGGAAAAACCAGGAGAATATAATGTAAAGAAGCAAAATGAGGAAAGAGTTTCAGGATTTGTCCAACAGTGGGTTAGAGGGTTGACAGAAAGTGACTGTGCTCAGTGATCGACCAATTTTTAGCCACCTTAAAGAGAGTGACTTCAGCACATTGTTGAAGGCCCAAGTCAGGCTACAAACAATTATGGAATTTATGGATCACCCTAAAGCAGAGGAAGCAAACATGATGCTTTCAAGACTTTTGGTAGTGAAAAGGTGAACTAAAGGAAAGTAACAGGAGAGTCATATAGTCAAAAGAAAAGGCCTTTTTCAGACAAAGAAGACTACTACAGTGAAGAAATATTAAAGATGCAGAATGGTGGTCAGAGTAGATAAATGAAGGAACTATGTTCTGAGAGCCGTAAGAGCACAAGTGCAGGAGCCAGTCTTTGAAAGGAGGTCCTCACACCCTGTCTGAGCCAGAAGAATCTTCATTATTAAAATGTACAGCTCGAAAAGAAAACTCAGAGATAAAAGCATTAATAAAAGAAAAGAAAACCCTTGTGCACTGAGGTGGGAATGTAAACTGGTGCAGTCACTATGGAAAACAGTACAGAGGTTCCTCAAAAAATTAAAAATAGAACTACTATATGATCCAGCAATTCCACTCTTGGGTATTTATCCAAAGAAAACAAAAACACTAACTCAAAAAGATATATGCACCGCCATGTACATAGCAGCATTATTTATAATATTGAAGATACGGAAATAACCTAAGTGTCCACTGACAGATGAATGGATAAAGAAAATGTGATATATATATATGTAACGAATAATATATATAAATATTATCCACCCATAAAAAAGAATGAAATCTTGCCATTTGTGACAACATGAAAATATGTATATACCTTGAGGGCATTATGATAAATGAAATAAATCAGAGAGAGAAAGACAAAAACACATGATCTCACTTATACTTGGAACAAGCTCATAGATAAAAGAACTGATTGGTGGTTACCAGAGGGGGTGAGGTGCAAAATGGGTGAAGGGAGTCAAAAGGTACAAACTTCCACTTATAAAATTAATAAGTCATGGGGAGGATATAATGTGCAGCATGGTGACCACAGTTAATAATATTGTATTGCATAATTGAAAGCGCTAAGAGAATAGATCTTTCAAAACAGAAGAAAAAAAAGTATTTTTACTTCTAAAAAAGTATTTTTAATTCTAATGCCTTGTAATGGAGTCTAGTCATTAAAATAATTTACTCCAAAGAATACAGCAGGGAAAAAGAAGCAAGGTTACCAAGATAACAGTAAATCTGTTTATGATGGGCAAAAGCAGCCATTTCCTCACGTGGCTACCATATGGGCAAGGATCGCCACCTATCTGTAGATGGCAGAAGTCAGGGGTAAATTTGTTTTCATCAGGAACTCCCCAGAAAGGACTCAAAAAGGCTTCATTATTCAAGGGCTCATGTTAGACAAAGTGTTCCTGTATTTTGTTTTGTTTTTACTGTGGTTCATGATGTGCTATTCGTGTTGTTCTCAGATTTACAGTCATCTGCAGTCAGTGAGTGTGCCTGTGATAAAGTGTGAACCTTTAGGAAAATGCAAAATGCTTGAAATGGACAGTGTAGGAAACATGAGGAGTCGGTTGGATGTGATGTGTGCATAGGAATGGAATCCTAGCATGAACAGTAAAATAAGCAGTTCCCATACTTTCACATACATGGTATCTTTGACTATCTTTATTTTGGTCTTTTCCAGACTCTCTTCTCTTGGAAAGAAAAAAAAAAAAAAAGGCAGACGATATGCCTTTTTTAACTTCTTAAAATAAATTAGAAATACTATAGGGATAAATTTAGAATAAAAAGTTATCCAATAGTAGAGAATTTTATATTAAACTGGCATTTTAAAAAATATTTCCAATAGCTTCCTAATTTATAAATTTAATCAAGATCTCATTTAGAGTGAGATAAATTAATCTGAGGAACTATTAAAATGAATGTACTTATTTAATCATAAAAGTTATTAAAATATTGAAAATTCCTAAACCTCTTGCTAATATCAAATCACGTTATTAAGCTGTTCTAGAAATGAAAAGAAGTTTAAGTATAGCTTGAAGACAAGAATAAAAGGGTAGAGAAACACTTCATTAGTCTTCTACCACATTTTAATCATTCCAAATAATAGTAAGATGTTAATACAGTAAAATAGCCAAATATAACTAATCAATTTACATAAAAATAAGAAAGCTATGGAAAACATCTTTCTATAAAACTGTGGTACTAGTTTTAAAATGATCAGTTTCTGGTTTTAATTAACTTCTAATTTGCAGAATAGCAATCTGAATATATACTCTAGGAAAAATCATAATTAGACAAGGCCCATTTTCTTAAAGTTATCCATTTTAGAGTTGAATGTGAAGAGTTGTCAAAAATAATCTTGAGGCAGTTGTTGCCAATTATACTTATTTTGACAATTGAAAATGAGTAAACAAACCAAAAAATAGTTTAATATTTTGATCAATGTAACTCCTTAATGCTAAACAAAATAATTATGCTTATATTGGTATACAATTTAAGAAGCACATTTTAATGTTTAAACAGGATGTGTAAAACACATTTTAATGTTTAAATTCTGCAGAAGTTAATTATTATGCAGATTCAGGTATATGGTATACAAGGTACGTTTTCATAAACACAAAAATTCCAAAGAAGGCATGCCTCGTCTGTAAGTCAGAAAGTTGAATCCACTCAACACAAGCTTCATTCATAAAAGGTTTCCACCATATTTAGTATTTGAGGGATGTGATGTACAGTGTCAATACCAATAATAGTTTAAATGTGACTAGGATCTTCTAAATACTTTCCATTCTGCCAAAGGTAGATTTCTACCTTTATTCTTTTTTTTTTTTTTCGGTACGCGGGCCTCTCACTGTTGTGGCCTCTCCCGTCGCGGAGCACAGGCTCCGGACGCGCAGGCTCTGCGGCCATGGCTCACGGGCCCAGCCGCTCCGCGGCATGTGGGATCTTCTCGGACCGGGGCACGAACTCGTGTCCCCTGCATCGGCAGGCAGACTCCCAACCACTGCACCACCAGGGAAGCCCTCTACCTTTATTCTTAAAAACAATCAAATAACAACAACAACAACAACAAAAACACTTTATAGGAATTTCAACTATTTGGAAGGAATTTTTTTGTATATGGAAACAAAAGTATAAATAATACAGATGAGGCAGAAAGAAGAAAAAGAGGAAACATGAACAAGAGTTATCAAGCATATGAAAGTCTTAGAATCATATAGCAAAAACAATACAGGAATCTGGGTTTTTCCCATCCACACTGCTGTGAAATGCTGGGGACACAATTTAATCTTTGCATTTTGGGGTTAAAACATCCTTCCCTCATTGCAAATCTGCGTTTTTCTTTGCAGCTTTCATAAAGACGTTTCGGCGGCAGTTATAGGGATTTTTCTCAATGGAAAACAAGTGAAAATTCAAAGGCAGTTTTGACTTTATGCATAAGATCCTATAGGACACTAGAGCCTGCCTGTTCCTAGACACCTGTTCAATTAGCCTGACACCATCTGAAATTTCCATTAATTTGTTATATTAGCAGAGTGTCTTTGGGTATAAGGAATTAATTCTGAAAGATTCCTATTGTTAAAGTACAAAATGTTATATAAATGCTAATATTTTTCCATCTAGCTAGCTAGCTGTACATGGTTGGGAGCAGATGTATATAAAGGAAAGGGACACTAAATTATTTCAGGTCAGTGGATATCCATCCTTACTGTGGATGGTAAGGGTGAAGAAAAGATCCAGAGCATGGGGTATTACCTAAAGGCAAATTTGTGGGGATTCTGAGTGCGGGGTCCTAACAAAGCCATGTGGGAACAGCTGTGTTGTAACAGACACTTGGGGATAGTAGGAGAACCAAAGAACCACATTTTCCTACTACACCATTTGATCTCCTACATACTTTTCATTGCCAGGGGTAGATTAATTCACAGTATAATAGTATGTTGAACACACCAGAAGAAAGCAACACGTTTTAGTACTGTAAGATTTATGCCTTTCTATATTTGGTAAAAGGGGCAATTTCTTCATCTGTATCTGTGCTCTGCTTTCTGACTTCAAGTATTAATTCTGCTTACCTCTAATTCCTCATCTGCCTAGTCCTGCAGCAGACCAGGCCTAAAATATAGGACCAGACAGGACCACTTCACCTTAACATTAAACAATTCAGGCTGAGGGCAGGAGGGAGCCATCCTTGTGTATTTCTAGAATGGAATGCCTTGACTTCCCTTACTGGAAGTATCAAGCCATCCCATGGACTAACATTAGGATCAAAACCAGATGATTATCCTTTTTAAAGATTACCCTGTTTTTCCTAGTTAGTTTAAAAACCAAAATCTAATTTTTATCTTGGAAAAAAAAAAGCTCTTTAAAGTAAATATTTCCCCCATAGAAAACCACCATAATTTACTTGGGTAGAGGGGAGGAGAGGGATAGAAAAGGAAAAAAAGAATAAATTGAGATTTGCATGGGACATATGTAATTTGAACTCTGAACGTGGACATGGATCTTTACCATTAGTAATTGTTCTGCTATTCTGGGGGAGAGGAAGGATGAAGCTAGGGTTGAAAACAATTTAGGACTGACCAGAGATGAAAGCACTAATTCCAATCGGGTGGAGGATAGGATTCAGAAATACTGGAAAGCTTTGTTTTCCTCACCCTGTGTCTTGGAACCGCAAGATCAGAAGTTGGCAACTCTAGATTAAACATCATAACAGCTGGGATGAGGAAACTCTTCACAGAAGGGCCACCCCAAAAGTCAGGAATGAAAAAATGCTAGAGGAATAAACACAATGAAATCCCTCAGGAAAACATATCTGGCCACTGGGTGGGTATCAGCCTTGTGTCATACTTGGTATTTTTTCTTCCTTTAAAATAAAGACTTTTGTTTTCTTTCAGAAAGTTTCCTGGTTTTTAGGTATTCACCCATCTTTCACAGAGAATTTCAATTCTAAGTATCTATTGCTCATAATACTTTATTCTTAGGGAAAACATTAGCCCAATCCCTTGAGACAGGGTTTAAAAACATTAACCTATAAGAGTCAGTGGATAGGAAGAAAGAAAGGTAATGTTAAATAATTTCTCCCCTTGGGAGAAGCAGGTTGGTTTTTTACAAAATTCAAAATTCTACAAAATTCAAAATTTCAAATATATATATACCCTGAAGGGTATATAAGACTATTGTCAAGTTGTAGGATGTCTCTTGGTAGAAGCAAAATAGTTACCCTACCTTCACTCTGCATCACGTTTCTATGTCTCAATCTACTTAAACTCCTTCCCCCGATGCCTCAGCATCCAAAGTCCTGTCATCTTTCCCCAAAAATGATAGCCTTTTTTATTAACAACAGAAAAATTCTCTCTACATAAGAGTTGTGCAGTAAATTTGGCCCTAAGTGTACCTTTGCCTTCACATTATTTATTGACCCTCTTCCCACCTTCTCATGACCTCTTATGCCCATCATGTGGTGGGAAAATTGGGAGCATTTAAAAACTACAAGGTAGGAACCTAATCCATGAGCAGGCAGCCGAAGGCCCTGGAAAATAATGTTAAAACAGGATCAAAGTCAAGGACAGAAAGAGTATCCAGACAGACAACAAGAGTCAGTTCCTTAACTGAGCTTTTTAACATTAACGAGAAATCCAGAAAAACAAAGGGCTCATAGATAATTTGTGGTTTTCCCCCACTGAACAAAGAATTCTCTTAATAAATGTAAGAGAAAATACTGGAATGTATTGACTTTAGGTTGCCACATGGGTAGATATAATTTCTTCTCTATACTAATGAAAAAATAGAGTTGAAGTTCAATAGACGAGATTTGTGTTAGACTTTTTTTTCTGACTCACTTTAGGGGAACAAGTCACTGGAATATGGCACCAAAAGACCTCCCCTGAAAACTTTGAAGAATCTAAGCTAGTTATTGGACAGGGCTTCCTGGAAAAACTAGGTGAGAGCTCCTTTAAGCCAGAGACAGGCTATATAGGGTAATATATTTGAACACTAGCTTGGCAGTCAAGCATATTCTGGGTGTGAATTCTGCTTTGCCAGTCACCGTATCAGTGATGTCAGGCAAGTTGCTTAGCCCTGGTTCCTCAGCTATAAAAATGGAGGTAATACTAACAACCTCCTCAACAGGGTTGTTACAAGAATTAAATGAAGTAATGTAAGTAAGTTCTGACACATGAAAAGCAAATAATAATAATAGTAATAGTTAAACTGTATTTAGTGATTACCAAGTGCCAGGCACTGTTTACATGTATTACTTAATTTAATCCTCACAGCAGTCCTATGAATTACATGCTATTTGTTGCACCATTTCACCAATGAGGAAACTGAGATTAAGTAGTTTGCCTATGGTCTATCAGTTAGGAAGTAGTAGAGATAGGAGTCAAATCTAAGTACTCTTACCCACTGTTGCTACTATACTACTACTATTACTGCTAACTACCATTCATTATTCATCAATATACTTCCAGTATCTAGCATGATACCTAGCATAATAAGCATTCGATAAATACTTCTTGAGTTGAATTTAATTTCTTACATTCCTTAGACTCAGGCAAGAAATGAATAATCCAGTCAACCAAAAAAATCATATTCATATTCACAGTATCTATCAAAAATCATGACTGTCATTTTTCATTGAATTAACTTGTTTTTATCACTTTCAGTGAACTAAATGGGAATTTAAGTACACTCTAATATTCATGAATGTCACCAGAAGATAAAACTACAGACCAATATCACTTATAAATATAGATGCAAATATCCTCAACAAAACACTAGCCAGCCAAACCCAGCAACATATAAAAAGAATTATACACTGTGGTCAAGTGGGATTTATCCCAGGAATGCAAAGTTATTTAACAGCTGAAAATCAATGTGATAATCATGAGCGGCCTTGAAGATGCAGCATTTTGTCATTTTACTAAGAGGCAAATTTGAACCACACAATGTGACACCAGTATGCGAAGACCAGTCATGGAGATGTGATTGGTATGTTCACCAGAAGAGGGCCTGCTGAGAAGGCAAATTGGCCCTTTTCTAGATCATATATTTGCAGCAACTCCTATAAAGTTGTGGAGGAAAAGGTGTCTTTGTGGAAAAGTGGGCTCAAAAAGTCAGCCAACAAACAAAGCTATTCATGAATATAATAGTATTCATGAATTCAAAAAGGACTTGGGACAAATCCCTAGTAGATATCAAGGATACACCATGTAGAATGTGATAACTGTGAAAACTAAAATCAGATCATATCAAAGCTACCCAGTTGGAAGACCAAATAAATTCTCTGAAATTCAGCAAAAAATTCTGTGAGAACTTTCAAAGTCCAGTTTATCTTATTTTCCTAAGTTGTGATATGTTCATGATTTCCTGTTTAATTAATCTTCAGAAACTTAAAAAAAAAAAAAACTTTTACAACATTTTCCCATTTTCCAAAACAGTGAAAGAGTCAAATGTCAAGTCTACCATAATAAAATGATTTAAAATGTACATGCAGAAAATATGAAATTATTTTGCATTTTAACATTAGCTTAAACACATTACAGAGTAAATATTATGTTCTTTTAACATCATAAGAGTAAACTAATGGCTCAGAAACATGTGTGATTTGACTAAATTAGTGTTACTATGGAAACTTGATATTTTCAATTTCCTGACCCTCAAGGTTGATTTCAACACTGCAATATGCTGTTTTCCATTTTGCTGCTATAGTTCAGTACAATAGAAAAGCATGCTGCAAATTAGTTATTAAAGACTCTAAAACTGGGAAATAAATGTAGGAAAAACTATATTCTTCTCTTTAAAAGTTCAGTCATATGTCATCTATGGTTCATTCCATAACCCAAGTCCTCATCTGGCTTGTCTTTATTTTTCCCAACAGTTTGCTGGCAGATTCACAAATTCAAAATAAATAGAATTTTTCCACTATCTAATTCTGAATTTGGCAGGGAAACTCAATGATGAATCTATTCCTACCTCAAAAAATGTTTTCTTTTATACATTTCACTCACTCATATTCACTCAAGTCTGTAGACTAGAGAAATAACAACTTTATTCTGGGGGGTGTTTCCATCATGTTATTCCATCAGGAATAAGTCAAATACAAATTCAACCCTAATATCTGAAATTTCAAATAGGAATAATCAATTTCTCCACCACTTTCTATCTTGGATTCCTTCCAGGCCATCTGAGGAGAAATCCCATAGGCTTTCTGTCTATGAAGAGCATATTCCTTCATATCCTGAACTAGTAAAGGCCCCTCACAATAGCAGGTGGTGCTGCATATCCACAGCTTCACTTACCCCTCAACTTGATTCTTTTTTAAATGACAAATGCTTCACAACTTGCACAAACTTTTAACCAGCTAACATGTCTAGGACTTGCAGTAGTAAAATAATTTAAACAGTAATTTTTATTATTTCCTTCACAATGAACAGGTAAGTGAAGCGTTATTGTTACCTAAAAATGCTTTCTCTACTAACTTTTTTCTTACTTTTTCAAGTTAAACTTAGTCTCAGTCATTCTCTACATACCAAGTCAACCTCTAATACAAACCTTTTCAAAAAAGTCTTAAAAGCTCATTCATTCTATTTGGAATTAATGCCAGGGAAGTGACACAACGTGAACCACCCTGTTTGTTTCATGTAGGTGCCTAGAAACAACTTATAACTTCTATTTGGAAAGAGACAAACCTGGGTTATACATGTACTTTTACTGTGGAATCTGTTAGTATTTCTTTTTCAAGTATCACTTTCAGTTTATGTGAGGAAACTTGTCCCTAGGGAATTATTTTAAGGGGATTTGTGAATTTATACTGCATAGTACCTCCAAATTAATTTCACCAAAGCAATTTTGATCATGTCACTACCTTACTCAAAACCCCTCAATGATTCTCTTTCTTTCTCCATTGCCTACAGGCTAAAGTAAAAGGCCCTCAATAATCTGGCAGCAATTAGTGCCAGGGACCTCCTTTCCTACCCTCTCTACCTAGACCCTCTCTTCCAGCCAGGGCAAGGAGAACTTAAAATTCCTATCCAGTGGGATATGATGTGCGCTGTGGACGGGGGAAAACCGTGTATTGTATTCTAACCACTCTTTCCAATGGGAGTTTTATTGAAATTATCCTGTTCTTTCCCCACAATTCCATATTGGTTGTTTTGGAAGTGGACCTCTTAGATCACTAGACTGTAAAGAGGTGTGTCCACACCTGATGGAGAGGAAGGGATAACACCTAGAGATCCTGGACTTGGAGCTTGAATTAGACTTGGATTATCTTCCTTTGGAGAGAGCTTGTAAATGCACATAACAGTGTACGAGTAGGGAAAAGGATATGAATAGATGCTGAGCCAGAAATAGATTACAAAGGACTCTGTGGATGCCTCTCCAACGTATTATCCGCTCCTTTTGTAGAGAAGACCATGCTGTTTGAGTGGCAGCAAACCACATCTCCAGCTCTAGGTGGACACTAATTTGTCTAAGCCAATCATTGTCATCCTATCCCCCTTGAAACAAACATTAGCTCAGTCACGCAGAGCTTTTATGCTACCAGCCACTGTGATTGGTTTAAGGATGGTACAATCAGAGCAAATCTGACAACTTCTGTTCAATGGCTAAAAAAAAAGCAACTCTCTTTTTTGGACACGAACAAGGAATCACATAGGCCAGATGTGGTAGCCAGACTCCAAGATGGCCCCCAATGATTCCAGCCTCCGGATATTCACATCTTAGTACAATCCCCCTCTCACAATGTACCAGGGTTTGTCTGTATGACCAATAGGGCAGAAGTGATGGTATGTCACTTCTGAGATTATATAATAACAGACTGGGTTCTCTCCTCTCTCTCTCTCTCTCTCTCTCGCTCTCGCTCTCGCTCTTGCTCTCACTGTCTCTCATTACTTGCTCTGGAGGAAGCCAACTGCCATGTCATGAGAAACCTAAATAGATGCCCATATGACAAGGAACTGAAGCCTCCAGCCAACAGCCACATGAATGTGCCAGCCAGTTTGGTTTCCCTGTCGGGGATCTTGTCCTGGCTTGTAGACAGCTTGGTCTCCTCCTTCACTCCTCCTTCCTTCCCTCTTGAGCAGTGGGCTTGGGGGTTGGGGCTTGCAGTAGAAGCTGAGATGGGAAGGGACTAGTGTCTGCTTCAGTGCTGAATTGTGGCCTGCTCTTGGCGGATGCTGCTTATTGGCCTCTGTGTGGCAGACATCTCAACACTGGCTCTTCCATGGGCTGCGTGTGTGAGGGTTTTTAGGGGTTTGTGAGGGGCCTCCCCAGGGCGTGGTCTCCACCTTGCTCTTCTAATACCCTCTCAGTTGCTACCCCTGGCGTTACCCCCACAGCCTCTTGCGTAGGGTACTGGCAAGTCAGCTCAAGTCCAGCTAATTTCCATGAAGGCTTCTCAACCCCTGGGAAACAGAACTCTCCCAGTCACTCCAGGCCAGAAATCCAGAAGCTGGAATGGGAAGCTAGAAGTTAGCAGTATAAGAACATAATTAGCTTTGGTGATTTAAAAGATCCCTGAGCACTTAAAATGTATAAAGCTGTGAATGGAAAGGAACTAATGTGTTTTGAGCCCTCTTATGTGCCAAGCACTCTTTATAGCATTTCCTGGGACAGTAGTATACAGATAATGTGCTTTATTTCCACAATTTACCCTCTGATTCTGTTCCTTTCTCTACACTAGCCCTATAAGATGGATATTATACTCCCTATTTTACAAATGAAAAGGAAAGTGAGATTTAAAGAGAGGTCAAATAATTCACTTAAAGTCAGACATCTATTAGGTGGGAGAGCTGGGATTAAAAGAACAGGTCTGTCTCACTCCAAAGAAGATCCTAGGACTCCTGTAGATACAGACCAGGGTTCTTGGCCTTCCCCAATCAACAGAAATTGATAAAAGGCCAGTCAAGAAATTCAGGCAAGGGTTTACTGGGGCTCCTGCGGCAGCAGAAGGGAGTGAAAACAAGTAACACGTTCCCTTGCTCCCCTTGCGGGGGAGGGGGGGTGGCGACCTGGTTCCTTACATGGGGTGACGGTAGGGGTGGGTCCAGAGGTCAGGCCGGAGGGGTGGCTTAGGTGCTTTGCCCACTCCTTTGGTGGTGTTGAGTGCAGGGGGCATGCGCAGTACCCTGCTTTTGCTCCCAACACCCTGTTATTTGCTTCGGACTTTTCAGAAGCGGCAGTTGGGTTTTTTTGGTCTTTTTGTATCTAGTTGTCTAGAATTTGCCCCAACTGCACATGCATACAGTTATTTTTAGTCACTAATAGTTTCTTTGTATTTCATTGGTCGAGGAAAGGTGTGTCCAGGTGCAAGCACTGCAACAAAGGGTCCCAGGTCTCAGCGGGTCTCACTGACACCAGTGTAAATGTGATAGAGATTGTTTATATTAAGATATTCCCATAAGAATTGGGGAAATGTATGACTATGTTGTTTTGCTGCTGACCAAAGATGATAGGATTGTGCTGCAGGATGGTAGGTGATCTGTGCAAAGCACAGTATTTTTAAACCCTTACATAGTGCCAGGGACCGTTCTAAGTGAATTAGAAATCTTGTCTAATTTAATTCTCATAACAATCCTATAAGTACTATTACTAACCCCAGGTTTCAGATAAGGAAACTGAGTTACAGAGAGGTAAGATAACTTGCCCAATATCACACAGAGCTTTTATTTGAAACAGGTAAAGT
This sequence comes from Pseudorca crassidens, assembly GCF_039906515.1. Lineage (NCBI taxonomy): Eukaryota > Metazoa > Chordata > Mammalia > Artiodactyla > Delphinidae > Pseudorca > Pseudorca crassidens. The sequence goes on from NC_090309.1 coordinate 44,669,584, forward strand.
GGATCCAGAATCTGTAGGTCTAACCACCAAGCTACACATCATTTCTAAACTCTTAACTGACTCTCTTGGTCCCCTCTACACAAGAGAGATCTACTTCCAAAATTTTCTTCCATGGGCTGGTGCCCCTGCTTACACCAGCGAAAACAAGTTCCTTTAGAAGCTTAAAGCAGGTAGAAAACCACTTTGATATTGACTACCATTTGCCTAAGAGTCTGAGACCTAGCCTGGAAGGAAGTCTGCTTCTGATTCTCAGAGTGGGAACTACACAATAATACTGAAGCTCTGATTGCCCAAATCCAGCTTGCCTTGTGAAAACAAAGTGCCTAGCCTAGTGGTTCTCAAACTGTAGTATATATCGGAATCACCTAGAGAACTTGTTAAAACACAGACTACTGGGCCCTACTACCAGAAGTTCTGATTCAGTAGATCTGGGATGGAGGCCCAAGAATTTGCATTCTAACAAGTTCTTAGGAGACGCTGATGTTGCTGGCTGGGGGTACTTTAAGAACCGCTGGAGTGGCCTAATAGAAAGCATGACCGTCCTGGGAAGCAGGACTCACAAGGGTGTCAGCACTTTGCACCAGAACCCCTGAAACTGAGAGTTCCTCTCATCCTGGCCCTTCCACCTTCATAATCTGGTTCCAGAGTAGGTGGCTGAGATGGAGAAGGAACCTTGGCTCTCAGACCTGCAATGAACCAGGGCTGGAAGTGTTTGCTGCAAACAAAAAACAACAATGTATTTTTAGGTGGTGGAAATTTGAGTGTTTTTTTAATTCTTTTTGTTGTTGTTGGTAATGGGTTCTAATCACGATATCATTTGGGTAATTATTTTAATCTGACAGGAAAAACAAGATATAGTCAAGTTTTAAAACGTTGGAGTTACATTTATTCTAAAACCTCAAACTAAGTTCACCTACAAATATTAAAAAAATAAAAATTGCATTTTACATTTTGAGATACAAAGGAGGTCCGGAAATCTAAAGAGATGACTTAAGTAACACCTGAGCGCCCTCTGGTGGGAACTGAATTCTCCATTTTCCAAGCAGAAGTGTTTCCCAGGCGAAGCAACCATAAAAGAAACTTTCATTATTTTTCTAACCCTCTGAAGTTGGTGAATGTTTTACGGGAACAAATATAAAGAAAAAGATTACTGGAGGAGAGAGATTTTGGAGAGCACTGTTATGAATACGGCTAAATTTTAGATCAGGTATATTGATCTAAATCAAATCTGTTCCTTCTCAAATTTTTACCCACTAGTCTTAGCTCCATTGACAATTCTTGCCTAAATCAATTATTAAGATAATGACAGAAAAATATTTTTATTTATATTATAGATTCCAAAGCACTTGAGCAATAGTTAATATAAAAAAACTAGGATTCTAGTAAACTCTTGAAATTATCTCAAGTTATAAATATTCTGCTGGTCTCACTTGAAAATATCCAAGTCTTTTGTTTAAGTTGCCAGGCTGGCTTCCACTTAGTTGACATTTTGTAAAGCTATCTTTTGTGTCTTGTAAAGTATCCTGACCCACTGCATAGATCTCTCTGGATTCACAGTACATACCTACAGGTTCAGAATCAGGCCTACAGCTCAGAACATCTTTAAAATATTAATTAAGTCCAAGAGGTAATCTCTAGCACTTGCATGGTTGCTAGTAACCAGCAGCTGGAATATTATTACATGATATCGATATCTTCTTACCAACCTTCAATCCATCTTGAAGAGCTGATAAAAATTTTGAATGAACTATATATTTTAACATAGTAACTGAATTAGACTTACATTTTGCAGTATTTCCTTCCTTTTAGTATTCTTGAATGCTGTATGCTATTCACAACAACCTTATGTAATGAGCACTCTTGCTGTTTCCATGTTACAGATCAGGAAACTCAGATTTACAGTGCTTAGAACGTTCACCCAAGTACATGCACACAGCTAGTTAAGAGCAGAGCAGTGATTTAAACCCCGGATGTCTTAACTACACTCTTAACCACTATGGCACACTACTACCTTCTTATTGTTTTTTTTAAATATCTTTGCTTGTGACAAAGAAAAAGACAAGTGAGGACATAGGTAGTCTTCTATTTGAAGGTACCCCTGGTACTTTTACCACACATTATCTCTATAAACCTGTTTCTCTATTAGGAATCTATTAGATTCCTTTATTTCTATAGAGGCAACTCCATCCTTTCAATCTCTTATGATCCAACTATCTATAACATTTGACCTGAGGCCCACTCTCAAATTTAACTGAAATTAGTTTGTTTGACACCCTTTTATGAACCGAGGCATCAGGACATGACTCATTTTGCAATCTAGTAACATCAAACTGATTCTAGTTCCCTGAACACAATCTGTTATTTTACACTTCTCTGCCATTGTTCTGCCTGGATTGATCTCCCCGCTTGGTTCTCCCTCTTGCAGGGCTTCTGTGTTGCATAACCTGAGCAGTGTGGAGGCAGAGGGTACCATTCACATAGGATACAATTAGTTGTGCCAGCAGTAGCCCCTGGCATCCTCAGCCCCGTTTCTATACCTGAGGAACTCAGACCTGTTATCCTGGTTCAATTTGAAATTCATCTCTCCCAGGAAGCTTCCCTGGAATTCTTCACTAGTCTGTGCACACAGCCTTCTAGTATAGCATGCTGCCATATTGTTTTTTTTAATCATCTGGTTAGGTGTTTGCCTCTCCCATTACCAGACTTGAAAGCAAAGACCATGATTTACTTATCTCCAACTCCTAGCCCAGTGTCTCATACATTCAATAAATGCTGGTTAAAGTGAAATGTTATGTTCATGCCATCTTGCTGTCAGGACTGTGATTGGCTAGAGAGTAGGAATTCTGGCTTACAGTACATATCTTTACATTCTCCAAAGTCATCGTACAAAAAGCTGACTGAATATCAAAATTTCCTGGAGAGTTTTTTTTTAAATACAGTTTCTGAGAATTGAGCATATTCCAAAGGTGGCATTTCATATCATTTGCCGGGGGGAGGGAAGGACGGGATAGCAACCATTTCTCCAATAGTGCCAAGTTTTACAACATACATAGGATATAACGTGATCTATAGTTTAATGATTTGATAGAGAGCTAATGTTGAGTAAGTAAAGAAAATGTGTAAAAAGCATAGGACACAAAGCCACTTTGCTAGGAAGCCTAGCTACTCTACTGGCATCTCCAACATTTATTTACCTGGGCGTAACATTTGTTCTTACATTTACCTTTGGTGTTTGTGAGGTGTGCAACAAGAAAAATTGCCAGGTCAAGGCCTAAGATTAAAGAGGAGAATGAGGCTCTGGAGTGAGTGGAATGTAAAGAAAATGAAGAAGATTGTTTTGTCTATTTTAATATAATTTATTATTTTTAGTGTTTAATAACTAAATACATTTATATTCAAAATCCCTTTATTATTGAAATCCCTGCAGCAAAAATAACTTGGTTATTGCCAATCTAAAACTCTCTAACCCCTAATTTCCTTTTTCTACTGAAACAATTGTTTTGATAACATTCTTACACAGTGAGAAGTATCTCAGGAATGATACTGTTGAGTTATAGCAGAATAGATTATATTAAAAATGGTATTGGGACAACTGGCTGACCAAATGGAGCTTACAGACTAGAGAAGAAAAAAATCATTAAACAATATCAACATGACAAGACCTGAACTCATCTTTTTCCCCAAATCTGGCCTTCTTCACACTTCTCTAAGAGCGACACAGTTGTTCACACCTAAGACAGGCATACCGTGCCACATTTGATTCTTCTCATGCCTTCTCCCCAGCATACAATGTATCACCTGGTCTTATAGATTCTACCTCCTAAGCATCTTGTGAATCTGTCCACTTTTCTCCAGTGAACTTCCAACATCCCAGTTTAGACCTCTATCATCTCATATCTGGATTTCTGAAATAGCCTCCTAATAAGTGCCCCTCCCTAATTCCTTGTGCTTTTCCAATTCATTCGTACAAACCATAGCCAGAGCAGTCTTTCTAAAAACAAATCTAATCAGTTCATTCACCTGTTTATAACCCTTCTATGGCTCCCCACTTATAGTAGAATAAAGAGCACACTCCTTAATGGAGCTTAATGGAGCTAAAACGCTGCATTTTCTGGCCCCTTCTCTAGCCTCATCACTTGTCACTTTCTCCCTCAGACATCATTATCCAGCCACAATGAATTTCATTCCTCTCTCACTCCTGGCTTCTGCATGTATGTTGCATTTGCATTAACCACTTCTTCTATCCCTTGGCCACTTTCCTACTTCTCAAGCAGCTTACCTGATACCTCTCAACACCAGTTTGTGTTGGATTCTGAGCTCTCTGTTCCCTATGTCATCCTGTACTATGCCTATCATAGGTCTCTTTTTTTCATCAGACTATAAACTTGCTGAAGGTAGATATTTTGCCTATCATGTTCACTCCCAAACCTCTGGGCTTAACACAATACCTGGTACATGGTAGGCATTCAGTAGTTAATTGGTCAAATGGATTGATGGAAGGATAAATGAATTAATGAATAGACTGTATGATAAGTGTTATACACTTATAAAATTATCATAGGGTATTAAGGACACCCTCAGGTTCTATGATTCACTAGAAGGACTCACAGAACACAGAATGTGTGTTACATTCACATTATGATTTATTACAGAAAAAATACAGATTAAAATCAGCAAGGAAAAAAGGTGCATAGAGCAGAGTCCAGGAGAAACTAAACGCAAGCTTCCAAGGGTACTCTCCCAGAGGAGTCTCATGGACAGCACTTAATTCTCCCAGCAATGACGTGTGACACCTGAGCCTTGGTTCCAGAATTTTTACTGGGGAGTCATTCCCAAGGAATGAAAATACAGGCATTCACCACAAATCACACTGTTAGCATAAACTACTGTCTTCCCCAGATATCCAAAAGTAAAGCATGCCTATGAAAACTTTCATAAGCCAAATGGCGTAAAGTGAAGAAGCAATTACCTTAGGACACACCTTGCTAACAGATGTACAAAATAAATCAAGATAAATCCAGTTCAAAGCTATGGCAACTTGATGCCGAGATGCTGAGTGTAGTTCTCTGGGGAAGGAGCTTGGCGGTGCCACTCTCCCTGCTGGGGGTGCCACTGTCTCTATAACTGCTCACTGCAAAACAAATGCTGAACACTATTTTCTCTTTTTGCCATGTTTCATAAAAGCAAAAATCCTCTTCAGATTTCCTTCAGTTAGCGAACACAGGTACTAATACAGGTCTTTCGTGAAAGTGAAGTGGTGTAAAGCGAACTTCCTAAAAGCCTGGGATACCTGTATCTGGTGTGGTACAAAGTCTCAGTTATATAAAGACACTCTTATCAATAAGGATATTTCAAGGGCTCAGAGGTTATATGCCAGGAGGTCGTCAAGGGTCAGTCCTAAAGACCTTTAGAATGTTCAGGGTTTGGGCAACCCAGGCCTGCTGAGTTAATCAGCTTACAGAAACTCAGTAGACTGAAGTGGGCTGAGGAAGACCTCTCAACACATACAACACTTGAACAGCATATTGAAAGACAAGTATCAGCCAGAAGAAATCTAGATGAGAAAACACTTCAAGCAAATGTAGAAGTATGAGCAAAATCACCAAGGCATAAGTGAGCACGGCTCTTTAGGGGACTGAAAGTAGTTCACCTGGCTGAAGTCCCCTCTACTCACAGACCCTCAAGCTTCCATGAAGCTCCTATTGCCACTCTGCTCCCACCTGTATTTATCCCCTTGCTGGATATCTTTTCACAAACTGGAAGAATGATTCATACATCATCCTGTATTCTTTCTAATCTATTTTTTATGGTATGCAGACTTTTTGCCCAAAGTCTCACAAATAACTTGTTTCAAAGTATTGTCTGCATCTATTTTCAAACTCAGAAGCTAAGTATCTGTTATTTTCTTATAACATTTCTCAGAGACAGTGAGAATACTATACCAATGTTACTTCCTGAGTAGGGGAAAATTGTAGGACAGCAGAAAATACAGGAAAAGAGGAATAAGTGTCTCAAAATATAATCTCCCTATATTTGTATGTCTCCTTGCAAATTTCTCAAGAGGGGACAGTCTTCAGCATCATTTGAATTCCCTGTAGCTCCTAGCTCATAAATTTATATTAAGCCAAGTCTGCATGGCCATGCTCCCCTATTCTCTAAAATTAAGTAAAATAATAAATGTGAAAACAGTATAGTGCCTATATCCAATAGACAATAAATTATTGTTGAAACTGAACCCTAGTACTTTAAGTACCTTTTCCAAATGTACCTCTTCATCAAAAGGGATAATAATTGGCATGTATACCAAAATCAAGGCTTGAATGAAATATACCTTCTTAACAGTCAAAGCAATCAAACTTTATGAAAGGTTAAAACTGAAATTTTCCATAAGAAAATACTGGAGAGATGGAGGAGTTAAACTTTGATGCGAAGAGTGAAACAAACCTGCCATGAAAAATTAAACTAAGCTATGTATCTAAGGCCAAAACCAAATTAAAGGAGGCCTATTGAGAACTAGGCAGCAGCCTGAAAGAAATCTCTTTTGCCCTCTTCACCCTGGTATTGCCTTGTTAGGAGTCCATGAGAGCCTGTATTTAAGGAACAAAAATGTGCAGGCATTTACTGCAGAAATTGCTCTGGTTTCTCATGCAATGGTGTGGGCTCCATAAATGTTTAATGGAAATAAGAATGATGATTATTGGAAGCAGGAAAAAAAAAAGACATAGTGATTGTTTAAAGGAAGAGAAAATACAAACATAGATGCACGAATGGAATTCTTGTATGCTTACTAATTTTTGAAAGCTATATGAAAGACTGAAAAAGACAATAAAATATTAAAGCTAATATTACTGCTCAACTTCAAAGCCTCTTCTCTCATAACTGATGCAGGTGTACAACCACAACAAGAGAAGTTTTATTTTAAATGTAAACATTTCAAGGAATAGTGTATGACCTTGAACATCATCTCTTTAAAAGAGAACAGGGGCTTCCCTGGTGGCGCAGTGGTTGAGAGTCCGCCTGCCGATGCAGGGGACACGGGTTCATGCCCCGGTATGGGAAGATCCCACATGCCACAGAGTGGCTGGGCCCGTGAGCCATGGCCGCTGAGCCTGCGCGGCCGGAGCCCGTGCTCTGCAGCGGGAGAGGCCACAACAGAGAGAGGCCCGCGTACCGCAAAAAAAAAAGAGAACAAGCTGTGAGAAGCTAAAGGCTTGTGATTTTAATGAACGTTAATAATGATAATGTAAAAGCTACTTGGCGCACAATAGTCCATTTATTAGCAACAGCTCACACCTGTCTGCAGAGCCACCTGTTTCATATCCAAGACACAGTAAGTGTATTTTAATACAAAACCTTAAGTTACCTCAAGATATTCCAAATTTGTATCGATACATCATCTTACCCAGTGAGCCAAAAGTCAAATGTACAGATTGCTTCTCTCCTGATCAGACTTTTGTGTGAATTGTCAAAGGAGAAGGAGAAAATTGGGTGAGTGATGGCTCTACATTGTTCCTGACCAAACATTAAAGTCAGCCTATTTCAAAATCAGATCAAAGACATAATTATTCCGTTAAGAAAACACAGAACAAATTTAAGGAGCAAGAGAAAATGTTAATATGGTCTGAAATTTCCACTAGCATAATCAACAGAAAACAACTCCAAAAATCTCCTCCAAATTTTAATCCACATTAATTACAAATGACAAACACAGTTAATATAAGCCATAATGGTCTGAACTCATTTGACTGAGTACGCAATACAGTGTTGGCAAGGTCAGGCTTTTGTGCTCAATTATTGTTCTTTCATGCTGACTTTAAAGAAATTGTTTTGTGAGAAGGAACAATGATCCCACTATCCAAAGAACAACTAACATGAAAATTTATATAACAATCCGATGGAGGTTGCATTTAGTTAGAATCCTAAAGACACACAAAAATCTATTTGTAAGTTAATTCTATTCATTACAATTCTGTAAAACTTTTTCCTAGACAGTTAGTGACAGTGAATGAACGCATCACAAGTGTGGTCAGTATAGGAAAATCCATCCATTAGGAAAAATGACAATGACTAGTGGTGGTAGAAGTAACAACCATAATGGTGATTGGAGGTATCAGGGCACCCATAAGACAGGGTCTGGATAGGGTCTAACAGAACCTAGCTGTTTTAGGGTATGGAAAAATTAGGGGTGATCCCCTCATTGGAGCAGACCTCCTTCTGATTCTTCTTTTGTTGGGATGGAGGGAAATTTCAGTACACCAAGAAAAAGAGAGGCTAAAGGGATTTTTACTGTCCCTTATTCTCCTCCAAAAAAAGTAGCAGCAAGTATTATTCTTGCATTACCTAACTTGCTCCTACCCTCTGCCTTAAGGTGGGAGTTTTTAGTTATCTAAATGATTCAAAGCCCTAAAACTGCTCAGTTCACTTGGTTCCTGGGGAATATACTGAAGAGATATCTGCTACCTGTACCAGAAAGGCTGGGTGACCGTTCCAAAGGAGGGAAATGTCCAGACCCCTGTTATTGCTTTCCTCTTAGCAGAAAATGTGGGACAGTGGTAATATCCAGTTGCGGCTTTCTTAATAAATCCATGACAATGAGGAACAGGTGTTTCTTAAACTTTTCTTCTACCCTCTTAGTTTAAGTACCTGAGGCCTGTGAATTAAACTGACAAAAGACATATTAAAAAAAGAAAATGCATACAAATTTTACTGATGTTAATATTTTTACATGCACGGAGGCTTCATAGAAAACAAGTGAAAACCCAAAGAAGCAGTTAGACTCAGGGACTGTAACATTTTTAAAAAGTGTGATAAATTGTAGAAAAGCAAATAGACTAAGGAATGGGGGGTTTGGGCTTCTAGTAGTGATAAACTGAGGGAAACGAGTGGAAGATGAGAGTTATTTTAGTAAGGTTTGTTTATGCAGGTTCATCTCAGTGCCAGCTCTCCATTTCCAGTGATAAGGGTCATTCTCCCCATCCTGATACAGAAGAAGGGGGAGGGGGTTTTATGCCATCTTCACAAAGGGAAATTTATGCCCTATTTCTAGGCAGATAAGGGGAGGGCACAGAACTTTTCTTATATTTGTTGGTTCTCAATTTCCTTCAGCTCAAAATAATCCTTATGCCAACGTGGCCTATTTTGAGGCAGTACAGTCTAGACCACTTCATTACGTATTACATAAACATCTACCATGTATTTTGGGGGACTCTTTTAACTGAAAATGTCAGAAGTCCAATACAAATTCACTCACAAAATAATCTATTGAATCATTTACCTGGAAATGACCCCAAATCCATTAACTGATAAACAGATACATAAATTGTATACCCATACAATGAAATATTATTGTGCCATTAAAAAGAATACTGATATATACTTCAACATGCGTAAACCTTGAAAACAACCACCATCTTTTATTCCCACTGCTATACTTCAAACTTCAGTCCATTGACCCCACCATTTCTCACTGTTCATCAGTGTTCTGACTTCATGTTTGGAGCTACTTGTCCAGCCTAGATTTCATAGTCCCATCCTTATAATCACTCCTCTGCAAATATCTCCAACTCCTTTGCCCCTCTCTCCCTCTGTCATCCATGCACAGTGTCTTAGTCAGCTTAGGCTGCCATAATAATATACCATAGACTGAGTGCTTTAAACAACAGATATATATTTTCTCACAGGTTTGTAATCTAGAAGTCCCAGATCAAGGTCCAGCATCTTTGGCTCCTGGTGAGGGCTCTCCTCCTGGCTTGTAGATGGTCACCTTCTCACTGTGTTCTCACATGGCAGAGTGAGAGAAAGAGCTTTCTGGTGTTTCCTCTTCTAAGAACACTAATCCTATCAGGGTCCCACCCTTATGACCTGGTTTAACCTAAATTACTTCCTTATCCCAAATACAATCACACTGGGGTCTAGGGCTTCAACATATGAACTTTGAGGAAACACATTTCAGTCCATAGCACCTAGAAAACCGCATCTCTAGATGAATCCAACCATGCACTTTCTCCATTCTTGCCCCAAACAGGTAAACTTTGCTAGAAAAAAAATTCACCCAAATGAATAGATTGGTTTCCCTTGAAACTCATGATCACAAATCTCAAAGAGCACACAGCCATGTACCAATGTCTGGCAATCCCATCATGTTTCCTAAGCAGATTCACTTTTCTATCCCCCAAAATAACTTTCTTCCTAAACTTCATATATCTTCTCTTTCCCCCAACCCCCAAATCTCAGCTACTGGCCTTACCTCAAACTTCATTAAAGATACTGAAGTAAGACAAATTTCCTTGATTCTCCCTTAGGCAAGCCTTCAAACTCACCTACATTTTCTCCTATCCCCACCTTCTCTCCCATTTCAGTGAAGGAAACTTTCCTCCCATTATGTGTAAAACAGGATGTTAAATGAGGACTTTTCCTACTGTACCAGAATTTTGGTTAAGGCTCCAAAAATGAAAATAATCAGTGATAATTACCCCAACATTCTACAAGATCCAAGACAGCAGAACCAGTCCATGATTATCAACTCCCATCACCCATTCCAGCCAAAACAGAGGACGCTAACAATTTGGAACTCGAATTAAAGAAAGTTATGTAGGTAGAGACTTGCCAGCCTAGTTAGGAAAGATGTGGCATTTTCCTGCCCTTTCCATGGAGGAATACAGAGCCACCCTGCTCATCCCACCCTCAACCAAACTAAGCAATGGGAGCTCAAGAGAACCACTGAAAGAGAATTAGAAAAATATTATTTCCTTCCCCAACTAAACATTTATTAAGCTATAGAATAGACTTCCCTGGCGTCCAGTAGTTAAGACTCCATGCTTCCACTGCAGGGAGCACAGGTTCGATCCCTGGTTGGGGAACAAAGATTCTGTATGCCGCGTGGCACAGCCAAACAATTAAAAAAAAAAAAAAATAGCCCTGTGATGCCATGAAATAGGAGCAAACACAGTAAGAGAGTTCTCAGGAAGGCTTGACATATGTCTCCTAGAGCTGGAGGACTGGAATAAAGAATTTGAATCCATTTTTTTGATGTTTGCTGATGACTTGTAACCCTCACTGTCCCTCTTATCCTTGTGCCTTACATCTGGGACACTGTTAAGAAAGCTCAAGTGCTCCCTCCTTTTGCAGCAGTGGGAAATTCAAAGCACACAAACCTCTGCCCACCCACACATAGGGACACTCACCCCTGCCCCACTTCATAACCACAATAGAAACTCCAAGCCAGTCTCCTTTCCCGGCTTTCTCAAGCCATTTTCAAATCAGCTTGTGAAGTCTGTCTTGCTTCCCCCATAAGCCTTATTAGGTAAGTAATACACCTTTTCATACTCACTTGGTATGTGGATGGAGGAGGGGGTGGAGGTGTCACATCAGTCTTGACATCCAACCAAATTTTGGGTGAGAGTCCATCCTGCTACTACAAAGTGGTCATACAGGGACATTTAAGGATATGGACTCTAGTGCCTGCTTCCCCCATAAGAGAATTTGGAGGCCAGAGACTGACTGGAGCCACCTGCAATGGCAGGGCAAGAAAAGAGGTCAGTGGTTGAAATAAGCTACAGTGCTACCAGTTTGGGGGGAAAGGATGTGTGAGTTTGTGTGCCAAGAGAACCCAGGGAAGCTATTTTGATGAAAAGCCAAGACAAAAGGATCTCAGCAGTAAGAAGCTGTGCAATAGAACACCAGGAGCAGAAGCTGGGAAGGTCACAAAATGTCACCCAGAAAGTATCCACATTAGGAAACTGTGCAGTTTGGTGGTCTCAGCAGAGGTGGTCCCACAATACACCCCACATCACAGCCAGGTTTTAGATGCCTGCAGTAATGGGGGACATGAAAACCAGACAGTGTCAAATAAGGACTCCATTGGCTCCAGAAACTGAAATCTTTCATCTCTCTCTGCTCTCTCCTCCTTTGTCCCAATCCTGGAAGAACCATAAATTATGGAGGCAAGATGAGGCTAAAAAATAAAATAATGAAAGAACAAATTCTACTTTTTCTTCACCTCTCTGGACTAGTGGAGAGGAGAGGTCTTGAATTACATGTGAGACCTCTGGCTTCTGCTTAGGATGCAGAAATCTTGAAACAGCATCCCATCCTTATAAATAACAACAACTGACAATCTGGAAATTCACAACTCTTCTAGAACCCATTAGAGAGCTAAAATGACAGAGTAACCAGATAATCTGAAACCTAAGGAAAGATAAGAGCCTCCAAAGAGAGACAGGACATGAGCCCTTGCTTACCTGGTACAGTCACCAAAAGACATTGGCAAGAAGAATTCAACTACCATTTTTAACCAATTGCTAAAGGCCAAGTGTGGGCTGCCAAAAGACTATAGAACCCCTGGACACTGCAGATACAAGACGAATTCACAACCACTCACAGGCTCTTCTCCGTGGACCTCACTGGGCACTCACAAAAAAGCCTAGGATGAGAGCAGGAGTCCTGAGAAAGTGTCCTTCCTGGTGCAATCCTGGAGAAGGAGGACAGCAGTCACTGCGGGAAAGGCAGAAGCCCCACTGGATCCTTCTCCCTTACCTTCCCATAGGAAAAAAAGCCTTACCCACTGTGGGAAGGTAAATGTTGTCACCCTGATGCACTGTGAAAACCCACTGCACATGGGAGAAGAAACAACATAACCCTTTACCTCTGGGGAAGAGGCAGAATACATGCTGGGCCCAGAATCACACCTGGAAGAGGGGCTTCAGCACTGAGAATGCTACTCCCACCCAAGATCCAGGGAGATAATACCTTCCTAAGACTGAGGGTTAATCAGAACAGCATACCCCTCAACTCTCACCTCCAGAGTAACATGCTTCTAGTAACAAGTAACGGTGTTCTACTGCTGAGACACAAAAGAGTGAAGAGAGACTCTCTCTGAGGAGCAGGAAAGGGAAGCAGGAAACAGAGGGCATACTCAAACGAGTTCTAAGAGAATTTAATGAAAGGACTATTTAGAGAGGGGAAGGCAGATTCTGGAACTAACAATGAGGAACGATGAGGCACTGAGAGATGGGCAACAGGAGGAAGCTGTTAAGGCTTGAAGCAGCAAGGAGGAGAAACAGTGTAATTGGCGTGATAGCTAGAGTCAAGCAAGCAGGGCCACCTGGAAGGTGCTGCAGTGACAGGCGGAAGCAGTCACTGCCACATCACAAGGAATAAAGGTTCTGTGCTTTTAATTTCTCTCTCCTCTAGTCCTTTGATCTCCTGCTGGTGTCTCCCACTGGCTGACCCAACCAAAAGTCAGAGGGCCAGGAAGTCAGGGTGTTACAGCCATAAATCAGCCCCTTGCGGTACAGGGCAGAGCTGAAAAGGGTAGAAAATGGACGGAGCAGGTGCAAATGGAAAATACCTAGCATAGTACATCCTAGCTTTCCTCCTGCAACAAGGTTGACTCCATTTCCATAGACTTGGCAGCCTCTCCCTCCTTAGGGCTCAGACCCAGGCCTCTTCTTTCTTTCTAACCTCTCTCTAGGTGATATCATGCATTTCCATGGCTTGTGACATCGTTGGTATGCTGATTACTCTTATTACTCTAGGTCCTCTCCTTGAATCAGCTCCAACCATTTTGACAGCGACTGCCACATTCTTGCTTACCACTCTCTAGCCACACTGGCTTTTCCATATGTCCTCACAGAAGCCAAACCCTTTCCCGACTTAGGGGTAACCATCCCCCTGCAAGTGGCTTCTCCCACCTGGCCCCCATGTCTCAGAAGCCATCTCCTTCTCATCCTTCAGGCTGGCTTAAATGTTTCCTCCTCAGGAAGTGTTTCCCTGGGCACCTTATTTGATGTAAATTATGCCTTCATCCCACTATTTTCTATCTTCACATCTGCTTATCCCCTTCTTAGCATGAATCACACTCTAGTTTTTCTGTTTGTTTGGTTGTGTTTTTGTCAATCTCTCATACTATATTGCAAGCTCCATAAAGCAGGGATTTTTATGCCCTATGACTGTCTTGACACCCTTATATCCTCTGAGCCTAGGATATAGTGCCTGACATAAAGCAGGTATTTAATAAATATTACATTGGGACTTCCCTGGTGGCTCAGTGGTTAAGAATCCACCTGCCAATGCAGGGGACACAGGTTCGATCCCTGGTCCGGGAAGATCCCACATGCCGCGAAGCAACTAAGCCAGTGCACCACAACTACTGAGCCTGCGCTCTAGAGCCTGCAAGCCACAACTACTGAGCCCACGTGCCACAACTACTGAAGCTCACAAACCTAGAGCCCGTGCTCCACAACAAGAAAAGCCACCATGATGAGAAGCCTGCACATTGCAACAAAGAGTAGCCCCAGCTCACTGCAACTAGAGAAAGCCCACACGTAGCAACGAAGACCCAACATAGCCAAAAATTAATTAATTAATTAAAAATAAATAAATATTACATTTTCCACGTGCCAGGGACCATGCTTAGTTCCATAAAAATAAGGCTGCATTTAAATCCACATAACAACCCTAAGAGGTAGATATTCTTTTCATTCTCATTTTACAAATGAGGAAAAGGAGGTATAGAAAGGGTAAGTGACTTACCAAGAGTCACACGTTTAAGAGGTGACAGAGGTGAGATTCAAACCTAGACAATCTGATTCCAGAGCCAGCCCTTTTAACCACTATGCAGTACCTATTCCCACATTCATTTCCATGGGTGAAATAATGACTATGTGAATTAATAAATAAGTGGGAGGACAGACAGACTGTACCCATAAGTCAGTCTGGGGAAGTCTGAGAAAACAGTATTGAAGCTGAGACTAGAAGACTGAGTTTGCAAGACTGACACTTGAGAGGGGATGTGTGCAAAGCACAGAGAATCATACATGCAAAGGCACGGAGGCAAAAGAGAAGGTGATATGTTAGAGAAGAACAAGTAGTTCAGTTTACTTGTAATATAAAATGAGGAGAGGGGGGCTTCCCTGGTGGTCCAATGGTTAAGACTCCACATTTACACTACAGGGGACACTGGTTCGATCCCTGATCAGGGAACTAGATCCTGCATGCCATGTGGTCAAAAAAATAAAATAAAATAAAAATGAGGAGAGGGAGATAAAGAAGTAGGGTAGTAAGTCAAAATTGATGAGGCTGAATAGGAAAAAATTTCATAGTCCACACAAAGCAGTTGAGATTTTATCATGTAGATTAAAGATTTAGGAAGCCATAGAAGAAGTTTAATCAAGATGGAGACACAGGGGCTTCCCTGGGCTTCCCTGGTGGCGCAGTGTTTGAGAGTCCGCCTGCCGATGCAGGGGACGCGGGTTCGTGCCCCGGTCCAGGAGGATCCCACATGCCGCGGAGCGGCTGGGCCCGTGAGTCATGGCCACTGAGCCTGCGCGTCCGGAGCCTGCGCTCCGCAACGGGAAAGGCCACAACACTGAGAGGCCCGCGTACCACCAAAAAAAAAAAAAAAAAAAGATGGAGACACATTTAGGTTTGTGATTTAGAAAGCTCCCTCTGGCAATGGTGTTGAGCAGACTTTGTTAATGCTGAATATGCTACATTCTTTCAAGAAAAAAAAAATTTCATGTAACCCTTCAGTGTCCGAAGATACTTTTTATTATGTTGCTTAAATATGCACAAATATATAAGAAAACATAAGTTCCTTATTCTGGTAGCTTAGTCATAAAACTAAAATAAATAAATAAATAAATATTTATCAATATTAAACCAAACTACAAACCAAATTAAATTTTAATTAACAATCATTTAATGCAATGGTGTTTTACTTAAATGAAATTGCTACTCAGAGGGTGCAGTGGTATTAACTATTTTGATGCAGCTTCATTGGAGTTTGAAGAAAAGAGAAAAGGAGATCTGAAAAACATTGCTGGTGGATTTAAATTGGATCACCGTTAATGTGCTTCAAGGTAAAGAAACTGATTTTAAATTATATTTTGACTCTCAAACTAGACTTGGCAGAACTATACTTCTAGAATGTGAGGTTCAATTTCAGATTGAACCTCATGGGTCATAGCTTCAGTAGCTACAACCACAAGAATTTAAACATTTTATACGTTTCTTTCTACGTCAGTCTTAAAATGCTTAATGTAAACATAGCCTGATCATCTGTATGACTACTTCATAATAATGCTCTGCCACAAGATTTCACTATCCATATTTGCCTTGGAGTTTATGATCCAATTACTACCATTTCAATTATTTTGGATTGGTGTGAGCAAACAGTTGGGTTTAATGTGCACATTCTGCTTTCTAGCATTTCCAACTGGATGAAAGCTAACCGATCCATGGTTAGTTTCTGAAGGAAAGAAGGTTGTTCAGTATTTCAAACAGAGGAAACTAGAGGGAAAATTAAGAAAAGGCTGAATTACATAAAAAGGAATGAAATTGGGTCACTTGTAGAGACTTGGATGGACTTAGGGACTGTCATACAGAGTGAAGTAAGTCAGAAAGAGAAAAACAAATATCGTATATTAACGCATATATGTGGAATCTAGGAAAATGGTACAGATGAACTGGTTTGCAAGGCAGAAATAGAGACACAGATGTAGAGAACAAATGTATGGACACCAGGGGGGAAAGCGGGGTAGGGTGGTGGTGGTGGGATGAATTGGGAGATTGGGATTGACATATATACACTAATATGTATAAAACAGATAACTAATAAGAACATGCTGTATAAAAAATAAATTAAATTAAATTTTTTAAAAGGCTGAATCAAAGCTGAATCTACCATTTATTGAGTTGTTGACAATGTGCCATGTACTATGATAAACATCTTACATCCTCTGTCATGTTTAATCTTTACAAAAATCCTTTGAGATTTGTATTATCCATTTCTACAGATGAAGAAACTGAGGCTCAGAGAGATAGGGTCAGACAACTAGCAAATGGCAAAGCCAAGACTGGCACCATTCAGGACTAACTTTGTTACCGATTCCCAATGGGTCGGAGACCTCTCAATGGGTCTATGGGTCCTTTGCCTGGAGTTGAAAATGTCAATCAAATGAAACCAGATTTGGTATAGCACAGCAGAAACTTAATTCATTCATCAAGGAATGGAGAAGGGAGATACTCTGTCATTCGTACCAGTCCCTGAGAGCTAATGGATCCTTGCCTTGATATATCTCTTTGTTTATTTCCAAATCACCTGGTGTTTGACAGAGTTGTTTTGTAGCTCTGCTTTAAGAGATATGCAGTGGTCAACTGTCCTGAACCAGCTCTGACTTGACCACAGGAACGCACCTACACACACAAGACCTGGAAGTATCCAAAAGCTACCTCTGCTTAATTACTGTGCTATAATCTCTGCCCAAAGGGAGGATTTGTATTCTGCTAGGCACAATTCATGCCTTGTGCAAAGAAGCATGGAAAACTGCGTATGCCCCAGCTACCCCCAGCTGCCCCTGGAAATCTCTACCCTTTCCTACAGCCCTGATGACTTATCTGCCTATTACCCCTTAAAATTCCCTTACTCCCCTCCCTTTGGGGAGAAGGTATTTCTAGAGCATGAGCTCTCCTTTCTCAATTCCTTAATCAATAAAAGTTTCTGCTGTGCTATACTGAACCTGGTTTCATTTAAGTGGCATTTGCAACTCCAGGCAAAGGACCCATTGAGGGGTCACTGACCCTTTGGGGATTGGTAACAACTTCAAGTCTATGCTCTAAACTACTAGGCAATACTGCCTAAATGAAAATGATTATATAGTACTTAGGTACTCTACCAAAAGGTGATTTAGTATTCTTATTTTATAAATCTAAAATCATGTTGAATTGCGGCAGGTAGATTCTGATAGATTTGTCCTTATAACAGGTCTCAATGGAATGGTCTTGGAAACACTGGCAACAAGGTAAAGTCAAAGGTAGAGGAAGAGGCAAAAACTACTTTAACACTAAATACCTATAAATAGAGTTAACAGTAATCCCTTCTATTGGCATGGAAATTCCAAATCAGTGATAATAGCTCTTGAGAGCAAGGTATAAGGGAGCTGCTTTGCCACCAAATATTATAATTTGTCTGTCTGGAGTTAACACTTTTTGTTCTTAAAACTCTGCTTGAATGTGCATTGGATTTTGTTTGGATTTCTTTGGGGGGGATGGGATTATGACCTTAAAAGAGTAATATGACCCTCACAGTAGAAAAATGATCATTGGTTCATTCCAGGAACCACGTAAAGATTTTCCAACAGGCAGATTAAGAGGGGTGGGAGAAATTTATCCACCCCCTAGAAATGGATCAAATTCAAATTCCAAAAACCTTTTTCATTTTCCAAAACATTTTTTTTAAATAGTAGCAAGCACTTTGCATTTAAGAGTTGGTTTAGAAAGTATTAACACTTGACCAAAACAGGCAGAGGAATAAACTGCTAAATATTATCAGTGGAAAGGAAGATGAATCCAAAATGATCATAAAGATATACAAAATGACGATATAGGTCAACAAGAAGTGAAATTAACTTACTAGAAATAAATTAACGCAAACCTTTGTAGTAATATATTTGTTGCTTGAATTTATAAAATAAAAGCCAGGGCGAAGGAGGGGAGAGAGAAAGATCTCTTTCCATGGCCCACTGCGCAAATTCTCCTAATTCTCAGCTCCCATAAGCCAAATAATAATGTGTTTTCTGATTACTTCTATTACTACTATATTTACTCTACTTATTAAACACTTATATTATTCTAGGACTTTCTTTTAAACTACTATAGCAAAACAAAAAACAACCAAAAAGCCCACATTATTTTTCTAATTGTTGTTCATTGGCTAATACGGAAAGAAGGACTGGTTAAGTCACAATCGCGTTCAGATAGGTTTGGCCCTCTCTAGGTTTCGTAGAAAGCGGCCCGGTATCCGCTTCCCCGGCGTTCCCCACTGCACCGCGGAAACGAAACTGCATTAGGCTCCGCCCACTACCTGCTGAGCAAGCCAATCAGGGCGCAGCCCGGGCTGAGCGCTTGCCGGGTGTCATGGCGGCTTGCAGGCCTTGCTGCTCGTGCGTCTGGCTCCGGCCACTGGGCCATGGTCCCCTCCGTCTGCCAGGGCGGGGTCGGACACTCACCCAGTTGCAGGTGCGAGCACTATGGGGTGGCGCGGGGTCGCGAACCGTGGCCGTGGACTTAGGCAGCAGGTAAGGAACGGTGTGCGTTCTCTGTTCTTTCACAAGGCATCATGACAGGCCAGCCCGAGTACATTCACCTCCTAGAGTAGGAATCCGACACCCCAGGTCTCTTTCCTCCTCTTTATCCCAAACCTAAATTCCAAATTTCCCTTTCCGGATTTTGAGTCTGTCTCTTGGCACCCTCCTTCTCGCGCTGTCTCAGCCTCGTGCCCTTTGCTTTTTGTTCCTCCCTTCTGCCCCACTCCGGGCTTCTTTTCCCCAGCTGAGTCTGTCCACCTGTTTTCCGTTCCCTTTATTTTCGGGGACTCCTGGGCTATGAAATGAAAAGATAATGCGTTGATCATTGATGCTTACGTCATCCAATTCAGTTTACTGCCTAAAAAGCTTGGCCTGTATGACCCTGGGTAGAAAGGGAAGGGCAAGGTCAGTTTATTGAACGCCGGTTATATGATACTCTCATGTTTAAGCCTGTAGTAAATGTATTAAAACAGAGGCTCAGAGAAGGTTAGGTAGCTTGCTCAGAGTCAACCAAAGCTAGTACTATGAGGCTAGGTGGATTTTGAACTTGTTTTTCAAACCGTTACTCTCTTTAGGGGTCTGTCTGCCAGAATTCATGTCGAAAATCACTTTTTAAAAACTACCGGATTCATTTTTAGAATAAATAAAACTGCTAATGCTTACTTTATATATCTACACCTTTCACATGTACTTTTAAAAAAACTTTGATCCTAGTTCATACAAAAGCCAGAAAATCTGGCTTTGAATCCAAGACTTCCTCCCTAAGTTACTGAATGATCTTTAAACAAGTTACTTCACCACTTTCGGCCCCCCTCAGCCCTCCCTCTCTGCCCCGCAAATGAAGAGACTGAATTAGATAAAGATTCAGCAAACTTTTTCTGTAAGAGGCTAGATAGTAAATATTTTAGGCTTTGTGGGCTGCATACTGTATCACATATTCATGTGTGTTTACAAACCGTCTAAAAATGTAAGAAACAGTCTTAGGTGAAAGGCTGTAAAGAAACATGCTGTAGTTTGCTGACCTCTAGGCTAGATGATCTCTAACGTCTTTCCACCTCTGGCATTCCTTGATTTTGATTTTTTGAGGGAAAAGATATCTCTTCCATTCTTCAAGGACCGAACATTTATTCTTCTCTGAAGAAATGCCCCAGAACATTTTACTCAACAGACATTTCCTATTTGTTAGGCAGGAGGGACTCAAAGCAACAAGATTAGCCTCTGCCCTCCAAATTTTTCATGAATAATCTACTTTGAATCTTTCATTTATTAGTCAACCTGGACCTCTTTTGTAACCTCTTTTTAAACCTGTGTTGTGTGTTGTAACAATGAGATTCATAAATATCATACCTGCTGGGTAAATCAATTATTTTCTTTGTCATAAGTTTGTTGTTTGCAGCAAACTTTTTTGGGTGATTACTATGTACCACATACTTTATACTTGTTATGTGTATTCTTTACAGTGCCCTAGGAGGTTGTATACTACTGTGGTAAATGTATTTAATACTTACAGTAACCTTTGGGGTAACTTTAATTTTCATTTCAACAAGTTATTTTTGAGCATCTACGATATTGAGTTACAAGGCACTAGAGATTGTTTGATGAGGAAGTAAGATAAACAGAGGTTCAGTGCTGAGAAAATCAGTGTGGGAAAGGTATTAGGTATGAACAGGGTGCTGAAGGAGCACAGAGGGATGTTTATCACACCCTAAAGCTTACTGTTCAAGGTGAATCCTGAAAGGCAAGGAGAAGGTAGCAGAGAAAGTGGCAAGCGCAATTGCAGAGAAGTGAGAGAGTGCGTTGAGTAACTACAAATAACTTACTGTGGATGGAGTGAAAAGATGAAATGTGAGTTAGCAACAAAGCAAGGCCAAATCTTAAAGGTGGATGTTTTGTTTTGTTTTGTTTGCAGGGGTGGGGGTGGGGTGAGTTTTGTATCAATACTACTGAATTTTTCTTGGTGGAAGTTGGAGTAAGGTGGTTACATTCCATACCATTTTGCAAGTGTTTCTAAAAATGTTCTTTAAGCCTATCTCTCTCCCTGGAGTTCTACTTCCTGTGGCAGATGGCTCCTCTTTTCCCTTCTATCTTCCTAAGCTGCCTCCTCCCACTCTTCTGGCCACCAATAGGATCTCCCTGCTCATCTTATCCTTTTTATTATTTATTTTTTTCAAAAGTATTTTTTGATTAGGTATTCACTCACATGGTTCAACATTTAAAAAGCTCAAAAATCTCCTTCCCATACAGTTCCATAGCCACCCAGTTCCACTTGCCACTGATGTGTTAGCAATCTATTATGTATTAATATTTGAAGGTATTTTATACATAAATGTTTGGCAAGTAAACTGATAAGAGGTAAAATCTACCATGAAATACAAAACTAATAACAGATTTGCACCAAAAACAACTAAAAGTGCATTAACAGAAAATATTACATAGGTCAGTTAGCACCAACTGAGATGAGACAATGGAAAGTAACCACCTGGTTCTTTACATACTATAAATTGCACACACCTGGGGAAAAAACAGTTTAAATTAGGGCAATCACCAAGGCAGAACCATAGGACTATCTGGTGGGTGGTCTAGGATCCCTAAAGGAGACACTGGCTAGACTCAAGAGAGGGAACAAAGAAAGTAGGAGGATTTGGTATTTGACTATAAATCAAGCATGGGTTTGAGAACATTTGGGGTACTGCAGAGCTGGTTTGTTTGCTTGTTTGTTTTTCTCTCACCAACTCATTCAGTCCCCATTGTAAATACAGTCATCCCTCAGTATCTGTGTGGAATTGGTTCCAGGACCCGCCGTGGGTACCAAGATCCAAGGATGCTCAAGTCCCATAGTCAGGCCTCCCTATTCATAGTTCTGCATCAGATGATTCAACCAACCGAAGACTGTGTTTACTAAAAAAAAAAATCCATGTATAAGTGGACCCTTGCAGTTCAAACCCATGCTGTATATTAGCTTTAGAAGCTTTTAACAGTGCTTCCCTGGCTCCACTTCTCTCCTGGTTTTTGATACAATTGGGAAGGCTTATTCTTAGCCAGGATGGATAGTCCACTCCTTGGCTCAGCCTTGTCAGTATCCGTACTCTCTTCCTTGATACACTCGTTTGTCAGTTGGCAGACATCTGGGTTGTTTCCATTGGGGAGCTGTTATTAATAATGCTGCTGTGAAGGTTCATGTGCAGATTTTTACATGGACATATGTTTTCATTTCTCTTGGATATATACAGGAGTAGAATTGCTGGGTCATATAGTACTTCTTTGTTAACCTTTTGTGGAATTGCCAGATTATTTCCCAAAGCAGATGCACCATTTTACATTTCAATCAGCAGTGTATGAGAGTTCCAATTTCTCCACATCATCATCAACACATAACATCCTAATAGATGTGAACAGTATCTCATTGTGGTTTTGATTTGCATTTCCCTAGTGGCTAATGATGGTGAGCATATTTTCATTATTTGTTGGCCATTTGTTGATCTTCCTTGAAGAGACATCTGTTCAAATCCTTTGCCAGTTTTTAAAACTGGGTTTCTTTTTATTGTTAAGTTGTAAGAATTCTTTACATATTCTAGATACAAGTCCCTTATCAGGTATATGATTTCAAAATAATTTCTCCTATTCTGTAGGTTTTCTTTCACTTTCTTGATAATATTCTTTGAAGCATGAAAGTTTTTAATTTTGATGAAGTCAGATTTATCTATTCTTTTCCTTTTGTTGTGCTTTTGATGTCATCTATAAGAAGACGTTGTCTAACCCAAATTTATAAAGATTTATTCCTGTGTTTTTTCCTTAGAGTTTTATAGTTTTAACTTTTACATTTAAGTCAATAATCCATTTTGAGTTAATTTTTATTTATAATACGAGGAAAGGGTCCAACTGTATTAACTTTTTTGCATATGGATATCCAATTGTCCCAGCACCATTGGTTGAAAAGACTGTTTCTTTCCCCCGTTGACTTTATCTTGGCGCCATTGTAGAAAATGAAGGTGTCTGCAGTCAATCTTGGAGTTTATATTTGGAAAGCAATGAGGGAAGTTTTAAAGGATTTAAGGAGAGAAATGATCTAGTTTGTGTGGTAAAAGGCTACTTTAATCAACAAGGCAAGGGTGGTAAAACAAAAGAGACTAAGGTGGTAAATGGGAAAAACACTTAAGAAGACAGCTTCTGGGGATATATGTATACATATAAATGATTCACTTTGCTGTACAGCAGAAACTAACACAACATTGTAAAGCAACTATACTCCTCTAAAAATTATTTAAAAAAAAAAAGAAGAAGAAAGCTTTTGCACCCCAGAAATACTGTGTCATTCAGATTATCCTGTGCCTTGGTTTCTATGTTTTTCCTAAAGCAGCTCTTAAATTCCCCTGTATCTTCAATAATGATAGTGAACTCTATCCCTTTTTAGTTTGTTTTTTGCTGGTTGGGGGCCTGTGGGGCTTGGTAACCTTTAGTTCTTCTATTAGAATCTTTAATTGCTTTATACTAAGCTGGGAATTGTACTGATGACCTAAGTCCTTTTGTATTGAATTTTTATTTTAAACAGAAAATTAGAAATATCCTCTGGAAAACTGGCCAGATTTGCAGATGGCTCTGCTATAGTACAGGTAAAAAGTCCAAGTTGTTAAATTTTCATCTTAAAAATGGTTATCAAGACTGGTACTGAATATCTTTACAACATCATGTAACTTCTTAGAATTTTGGTATTGGAAATTGATTCAGACCATTTCTAGTGTCAGAACCATTCCAGACAACCAGTGAGTCAGAGGACTAGGTATATTAAATGAACTTTAAGATCTCTTCCAAACTTGGGGTTCTGTTTTATTCTTGTAAACTCTGTAATGCTTTTCTAGAGAAAGTAATTTTACAGGTTTCTTCAATAGTAATACTTGGGAAATTTTTTATAGGCTAAATTTCCTAATAAGAAGTAGAAAATATGATTGGATGTGACTACGCTATCAGTGAGCCTTTTCCCTTTACTTCTGTTGCTTTTGAAAAACTTAGTGACTATTCTAATACAGATCATGATCATGCAGAAGGGATTAAGATCGGACTACTTGTGAATAATTATTTTCATAGTCATTGTGTCATGGAATAACATTTCTTTTCCCTTCATTTAACTGAGGGAGGATTCAGTCATTCACTGCTTATATGTTAATATCTGATTTTAAAAAAATTTACCAGTGTTGTTGTTTATGTTTAACTAAGTCAGGTGACACTGCAGTGATGGTCACAGCGGTCAGTAAAACAAAACCTTCACCTTCCCAGTTCATGCCTTTGGTGGTAAGTATTTGCTGATTTTTCTGAACTGTAGCATAAATATATATATTTATAGCATAAATATAGAATTTGTAGTATTTTCGTCCACTGTCTAGTGAGTACAAAGTGTACTTTGCACAATAAAGGATTTTCCTTAATTGTTTGATACTGAGTCATTAAAAGAATTTAAAATGATTGCTTCATAACCAATTCTCATATTAGTGGTAAGCATACTTTACAAGGTCCAAGTTCATTAAGTTGACAAAAACAGTGGAAGTGCACAAGTACTTTCATGTTTAATAAGGAATGAATTCATTGCTTTCATAAATTTCCCTTTAGTATGAGTCTGCAAGTATATGTTTGGTGAAGAGTAAAGAACTCATTAGTATTTTATGGCTTCTTTTATTATGAAAAGGGGAATGCAGTTATATCTAAGAGAGGTAATACAAAAAAGGCAATGTTGAACTTGACCAGGATAAGCTACTGTGGGAAGTAGGGACGCTACACAGTCATCTGACTAAGTGGAAGGCTTTTTAAAAATCCATTTGCTGAAACATTTCTATCAGCTCTCCTTTCCCTAAGAGATACAAAACACTAAAAGTAAACAAAATGTTCTCCACTTGTAGTCTGGAATATGCTGTTGCAAGCTCAGGAGAATTGTACCTATATAGAAATTCTTGGGGAATAGTTTGCTACTACAAAAAGCAGTCGAATGAACTGCATTTTCATTGCTGCTTCAGGTTGACTATAGACAGAAGGCTGCTGCAGCAGGTAGAATTCCCACAAACTATCTTAGAAGAGAGATTGGATCTTCTGATAAAGAAATTCTTACAAGTCGAGTAATAGGTAAGATATTAAGATAGAGGCATTAATCCTCTCTGATAAGCCTGTGTTAGTATCTCTTTTCTTCCATCTGTATTCTACAGTATCTCTTAAATTTTCTTTCACTACATTAACACTGCCTAAGATTATTTACTTTCTGTATCCCCTCACTCAAATGTGGGCTCCATGAGAGAAAAAACTTTTTGTTTGTTTAATACTGAATCCCCTATACCTGGCATACTGCCCAGCACAAAATAGGCATTCAATAAATATTTGTTGACTAAATGAATGAATCTCTATTAATCACATAAATTCTGTGGCCCACGCCTCTACTCTGTTGAACCTATCCTGAGTATTTTCCATTTTTATGTTCAACATGGTAATTCCTGAAAGCATTATATTCATCGACTACTGAAATATGTTTATAACCTGTCAAATCTTCGACATCCTTAAATATTGAGGATCATTTGTAGTCTATAGCTCTTCTACCCAAAATTTCTACTTTATATTTATATGCATTCATCAGACACAGAAAACCAAGGAAGGATTTTCTTTTGGTCTACTGTTGGTTAAGTCTCTTTCCTCTGCTTATATAAATAAATAACAAATAAGCAATGAATTCTGATGCCTGTGGAACCAGAATGAAAAGCTGCTCCCCAATTTTACACTTGGGTGCTCTTGCCCTGCTAGTTTTTCATCTTTAGGGCATTATGTATATTAATATTAATATATGTATATTTACTGACCCTGTCAGTAAATTAGTCCAAGGGTTTTGTTTTTGTTATTATTGTTTTGTTTTATTGAATGGCTAGTTATATTATTTTTTAGCTTGTTTAATGAGGGAAAAGTTTTAAACTGTGAAGCAGCTTCTGTCAGTAACTATTTAATGTCTTTTCTTTTTTTGCTTTTGGCAGATCGTTCAATTAGACCTCTCTTTCCAGCAGGCTACTTTTATGATACACAGGTAGGTTCTGTTTTAGGTTTATTTGTTTCCAGGTCAATCAAAAATGACTTACTGAATCTCTATTTAATACTTCCTAGGCTAAACATTATAAACAGTACAAAATAAGAATTTTTGGTGATCCTGTTACATTTTACATTAAGTTTTTTTAAAAACAATAATTTTTAAAAGCTAACATTTATTTGGTGTCAATTTGAGCTGATACCTGAATTACGAGTAGGAATTAGCCAATGTAGGAGTGTAGGAAGATGGAATGGGAAGCACAGAAGCCCTAAGGCAGGAAAGAAGTTGGTAAATCTGAAGAAAGGTGAGAGTGATTGAGGTGGGTGGGGACAGTTCAGGCTGGGCCTTGAAGGTCATATTAGTAACAGACTAGGACAGTTGACACAACTAATCTTTATTACCTATTTTTATCACTGGGTCCTCTAAACCTCTACTTTCTTATATTTTAATACTTTGTGAATATTACTTTCTTTCAGAATAATGACCCATATACTTTAATTAAGTAACTATTTTATGTATTTGAGAAAAATAAATATGCCTTGCAAATTTCCCTTTGCAAGGATGTCACTGCCTCAAGAAGTTATTTTCCTAAGTACATGACATAGGCATATTATTACAGTGTAATTTATTTGTCTATGCTTAGCAAACAGAAGACAATATTTTTATGTAACATTTACTAACATAGCTAACATTTACTGAATACTTTCAACATGCTCAGTATTATAAATGCTTTACTCACAATATTTCCTATAATTTTCCTAAGAACTGTTTAGGAAGATGCTGTTATTTTTCCCTTTTAAAGATAATGAAACTTTTTGAGGCTCAATTTAAGTAATTTGTCAATGGTCAAGCATGTAGTTAAATGATAACCAGAATTAAGGGGTTTGACTACAAAGGCCCTGCTTTTAACCATATAGCGCTCCTATATTTTAGGACAAGATGTTAATCGAAATGATAATCCTCCCAAATCAAGCAGATTTTTTTTTTTTAAGTGCTGTGAATTTTTTCCCTTGCACCAGATCCTTTGTAATCTGTTAGCAGTAGATGGTGTTAATGAACCTGATGTCCTAGCAATTAATGGTGGTAAGTATAAAAATAAAGATTCAAATTATTACTGTTGTTTTTTTTTTTAAGTGATGAAATATTTTTATTTCAGCTCTTATTTTTTTCCTTTTTCCTTAAAGCTTCTGTAGCCCTCTCATTATCAGATATTCCTTGGAATGGACCTATTGGTAAGTTAGGTTTTGAAAATAAGAAACATTATATTTGTTTCAAGAAATAAGAGTAAGCATGCTATAGCAAGGGCATAAATTTATTGGCTCTGAATTATTATTTCTTAGGGAGTTGAATTAAATGACATTCTAAGAAGAGTCCTTTCAACATTTTGAGATATTTTTATCTTTGCTTTGGGTTTTGTTTCTTATAGCAGTATGTTATGGTGTTAAAGATTATTTTGTTTTTAGATACTGTGACTTCTTTGTTGCCTTTTCTGTTAGAGGACTTTCTCTTTTTTTGGACTGGGAAATTGTCAGAGTACATACTCTTTCAGGATAATACAAACATGTTTGTAACTTACAGCTCTTATAAGTTGTAATCATGCAATATACAAATGATTCTTCAAGTAAATAATTATTGACTGTCCTAAATGCCAGATACTGAGCTAAGCACCAAAGGAACTAAGGCAGACTAGGCATCAGCAGTACAAGATGAATGAGACAGTTCTTGGTTTCAGCATAAGTGAAACAGACAAATAATTATTGATATTTATAAACAATATTATAAAAGTATAGTCAGAGTGCTAAGAAAATGATAGAGAAGGGCGGGTTTAGTCTTGTGAGGTCAGGCTGTCAAGGAGAGCTCCTCAGAGTTATCGACATTTAAGCTGAACCTTAGTAGGGTCAGATTGTAAGCACTTGCCTTAGAGAAAGTACATTCTAGACCAGGAGAAGAACATGAGCATAATCACAGAGATGTAGAAGAAATGGTGTACTTGAGCAACTGAGTAAGGCCAGAGGTAGGGTGAGGTAGTATAATCTGTGGGCCTTAAATACCATGATAGAAATATGGATTTTACTGTGGTCACAATTGAAGATAGGGATTGAAGCTGTCACTAAGATGTCTTGAAAACTGAGTTTTTATTAAACAGTTGCCAATATTTTAATATGTTTTAGGGGCAGTACGAATAGGAATGATTGATGGAGAATGTGTTGTTAACCCAACACGAAAAGAAATGTCTTCCAGTACTTTAAATTTAGTGGTTACTGGAGCACCTAAAAGTCAGATTGGTAAGTAGTTTAAGTGGTAGATTTTTTTTTTTTTTTTTTTTTTTTTTTTTTTGCGGTACGCAGGCCTCTCACTGTTGTGGCCTCTTATGTT
Source organism: Pseudorca crassidens (assembly GCF_039906515.1). Classification (NCBI taxonomy): domain Eukaryota; kingdom Metazoa; phylum Chordata; class Mammalia; order Artiodactyla; family Delphinidae; genus Pseudorca; species Pseudorca crassidens. The sequence continues at coordinate 44,698,093 of NC_090309.1, forward strand.
GCGGAGCACAGGCTCCAGATGTGCAGGCTCAGTGGCCATGGCTCACGGGCCCAGCCGCTCCGCAGCATGTGGGATCTTCCCGGACCGGGGCACGAACCCGTGTCCCCTGCATCGGCAGGTGGACTCTCAACCACTGCGCCACCAGGGAAGCCCCTAAGTGGTAGATTTATTCTGGATTTTACTTACAAGTTCTGGCTTCTTAAAAATGCATTTAAACTCTTTTTTTGTATGTGTGCTTTGTTAATTGGCCATAAAGATTTTTGTTTTATTGCTGCCCTATTTTGGTAGCGCTCTTGCTTCATATCAGATAATACCTAAAATTATAGACTGTTATACCACTCTAATTGAAATATACAAAAGTCATTATCAAGATAATTCTAGTAATTATTTTTAGACAGATAAGCTAGTCTAAAATTTGAAGTTCCAACTATGGTAGTAAATTAATTGTTTCATTCATTTAAATATTTTAATTTGGCTAATGCAGTCATTCTAAGTCTGTTTATTGTCCTCTGAGAAAGAGGTATCATATTTCCAGTAGGTGGAAAACTAGTAATAAAGTAGAAGAAATGCTCTGACCATGGGCCACCTTCACTCCTTCTACCTAAAATGTCATAATTGCATGAATGAAAATCAGGGGCTGGTTCTGTTGAAGAAGAATGGGCTTTAACAGTCCAAATGACCTTGGTTTGAAACCCAGCATCTGCCACAGTTAACCATGGACAAATTAATTAAGGTCTCTTAGCAGTTTATTCTACTATGTGACATGTGATGTCTGGAACTTTTTGACAATGGATCTTCTAATGTGGGAACATTTTGATGAAACGTAAACTATTAAACTTTTAGTTCTTTTTCTGTACAATTAATGTGTGAGACACCTCATTTCCAGCTTCTTTTGGAGTGTTAGTAATAAGTTAGAATTAGGTATTATCAATATATATGATAGACAAAACACATGAAACAGGAGTTGTGTATTGTCTACATGTTAGTTAGGGATTGTGTGGTTAAACTAAATAACAAGGCTTAAACAAGATAGGAACTTATTTTTCTCTCAAGTAACAAAAATTCAGAGGTAATAAGTCCAGGACAATTACAGCAGCTCCATAATGTCTTAAGAAATCTAGATTCTTTTTAGCTTTCTACTCTGCTATCCTCAGGGTGTGGCCCACATCTTCATACTTATGAACAGGCTACCAGAGCTCTGGCCAACTTTTCTAACTTTCTAACTTACAGGCAGGAGGAAGAAAAAAGAAAAAGGGGAATAGAAAAAGGAGTGTGCCCTCTGAGTAAGTCAGCCTCCCTTTTAAAGAACTTTCCCAGAAGTCCCCACATAGCAGTTTCCACTTACATCTTATTAGACAGAAGTGTGACACATCTGCATCCATGACTACAAGGGAGGCAAGGAAATGGTTTTTGGATTCTACCTTGAGAAGGTGGGGAACTATTGAAATATAGAGAGGATTCCAAAGATATGGGGAAGCTCTGAATAACGAATGACCCCTACATCATATTTGAGCATCTCAGAAAGGGCCTTGAGCAGAGTATTGGTTTACTATTTGAAGTTCACTTGGTCTCCATCTGAAATTTTTTTTGCTGAAAGTTACAATGTTCATTTAATTCCAATTAGTAAATCGATTTGGCTTCTTTACAGGGCCTTTATGATTAGAATCAAGGTTTGTAAAGTATCCGGCATAGTACCTAGTACCTAGTAAGCAAACAGTCAATACCTGCTATTACCATTAAGACACAAAATAAACTTGCTTCTAAATGGTCATATAGCTTCTATCTGCCTTAGAATTTGAACCCCTCTAATTTTAAATAGATATTGGAGGAATGAACTAAGGATCTTTACTGTATCTGTGGCATGCCACAGAAACCCGATAGGCAGCCTTCCAGCTGGCTGTTCTCACCCGTTCCTCTCTAGATGGAAGAATGAAACCAGAAACTGCTTAAACCATCACAGGGTAGTCTTGAGTAATTATAAGGAGGCTGAACGTGATTCAGAACCAACCTGTAAGGAGACTGGTTTCAGAAGTTACCAGCATCCATTTTATGACTTCCACATCACTATTTTCAGCCAGTACTCTGTACTTTTGTCAAGGTATACCAAATATACATCTGACCCCATGTTCATGTATTAAAGTTAATATTGGGTCCAAGTCAAATATCATCATCATGGAACTTCTGGGATACAAAACTACAAAAAAGTAATTGCTACCATTTCATTATTAAAATATTTAGGGCTTCCCTGGTGGCGCAGTGGTTGAGAGTCCGCCTGCCGATGCAGGGGACATGGGTTCGAGACCTGGTCCCGGAAGTTCCCACATGCCACAGAGCAGCTAAGCGCATGCGCCACAATTACTGAGCCTGTGCTCTAGACCTCGCTAGCCACAACTACTGAAGCCCGCATGCCTAGAGCCCATGCTCCGCAACAAGAGAAGCCACCGCAATGAGAGCCCCATGTACCACAACGAAGAGTAGCCCCCTCTCGCTGCAACTAGAGAAAAACCCACGCACAGCAAGGAAGACCCAATGCAGCCAAAAAATAAAACAATAAAAAAAAGAAAAATGAATTGCTTTGAAATTTAATTGGTGAAAACAAAGTCTGAGTAATATTCATTTTCTTTGCCATATTCTCTTCTTTAAATGAATTTACTGAGGTATAATTTACATACATTAAATGCATGTTTGGGACTTCCCTGGTGGTCCAAGTGGCTGGAGCTCCGCGCTCCCAGTGCAGGGTCCGGGGTTCAATCCGTGGTCAGGGAACTAGATCCTGCATGCATGCCGCAACAAAGATCCCTCACACTGCAATGAAGATCCTGTGTGCTGCAACTTAAAAAAAAAGATCCCATGTGCTGCAACTAGAAAAGATCACACATACCGCAACTAAGACCTGGTTGCAGCCAAATAAATAAATAAATAATTTTAAAATGCATGTTTTTTTAAATTTTTTAAAAATTTGTTTATTTTATTTATTTATTTATGGCTGTGTTGGGTCTTTGTTGCTGCTCACGGGCTTTCTCTCGTTGCAGCAAGCGGGGGCTACTCTTCGTTGAGGTGTGCAGGCTTCTCATTGCGGTGGCTTCTCTTTTTGCAGAGGATGGGCTCTAGGTGCGCGGGCTACAGTAGTTGTGGCACATGGGTTCAGTAGTTGTGATTCATGGGCTCTAGAGCGCAGGCTCAGTAGTTGTGGTGCACAGGCTTAGTTGCTCCGCAGCATGTGGGATCTTCCCGGACCAGGGCTTGAACCCGTGTCCCCTGCATTGGCAGGCAGATTCTTAACCACTATGCCACCAGGGAAGCTCTAAATGCATGTTTTTAAATTTCCAATTTAATTCTGTGAAAGTGAGAGGTCATGGGAATACAGATAAGAAAAAGGATATAACCATCTCCATATCATGGTATCAGAGGAAGCATCTTCATGCCTCAAGTGAAGAACTGAAACCTTACCTCCCTTTACCCTCCCCCATGTATATTTGTTTATGTTTATCTACATTTAGAACCACAATAGGGAAGTGTCACAATTTTTGCTTTTGCTTCAACCATCAGTTTAGAAAATTCCAGAGAAGGAAAGTATATTGTACTTACCAATATTTCTGCTTAACATGTTCTTAACATGGTTTCTTCCTTTATTGTTTGCTTTCTGTTTAGAGAACTTTCCTTAGCCATTTTAGGGTGACACATTTTCTTCTTTCTCCTTCATCTAAGAGTCTTGATTTCTCCTTCATTCCTAAATATCTTCACTGGGTATAGGATTCTGGGATGACAGTTCTTTTCTTTCAGCACCTGAAAAATATTATGCCTCTTCCTTCTGGCCTCCATGGTTTCTGATGATAAATCTGCTGTTGTTTGCTTTTCCCATATGGGTAAGGTCATTTTTCTCTGGCTGGTTTCAAGATTTTTTTCTTTGTCTTTGGTTATCAGAAGTTTAATTGTGATGTGTCTTCTTTGGGTCATCCTATGTAGGGTTTATTCAGCTTCTTGAATATGCAGGTTTATGTCTCTGCCAAATTTGGGGAGTTTCCAGCTATTTTTTTTTCCCAGTACTTTTCAGCCCTGCCATCTTTCTCCTCTCTTTCCAGGACACCAGTGACACAAGTGTTATATCTTTTGTTACACTTTCACAGGTCTGCTTCAATTGACTGATGGAATTCCAACATATGAAGCATATAAGTAGATTTTTTTTTCATTCTCCATTATGCCTAGAAGACTTAGAAGTGACTTTTTAGGCAATAATAAATCTTAATGATAACATTATGTGGTTAAACATATTAGTTATGATGGCAACTATGTATTACATGATCTTTGACTTTGGACAAGTTGAGGAATGCCAGAAATGGCACACAAGTTGGCAGGAGTCTATTCAGCCTTGTAGAAACCAAAGCCAAAGCTGAATAGTAGATTTTAGCTAGGTACCATGCTAGAAGCCTTACTTTGGAGCTTCCCTGCTTTACACAGGAGTTTTACTGTTACAGAACTATAAAAACAACCTTTTTATGGTAGTAGCTAGGGTTCTCTAGTTGGCTTACTTGAAACAGTATCACTACAAAGATTTCCCCACCTGTGCAAGAATTAGACAATGTGACAATGACCAAATTAAGTGGGAAGTCACATCAAATATTGTTAAACAGGAAACATTTATTGGCCACCTATTGTGCTGATATTATAAAATTACATTTTAAATACATTTAAAAAAAAGATGCAATTGTACATATTAAAAGATGGAATTTTATGGTATTTGAATTATACCTTATAAAGCTGTTATAAAAAGTTGTGTGCGTAGTTTATTTTCCATTTCATTTTTTATGAGAAATCTCTCATTAAATTTATGAAGACTATAAACCTAACTTCAAATATCAAGGTTTCTTTATTCATTTACTACTGTTTATATTTTGGAATTATGTTGATTCTGAGGAAAGAAATCAAAAAGGATTAATAAAATTCATCTGTAGTATTTATGTCATGTCATGGTATTTGAAAATGCTATATTGGTAAAAGGTTCAATGGCAGTCCTTTTGTTTTTTCTTTTTTTTTTTAGTCATGTTGGAAGCCTCTGCAGAGAATATTTTACAGCAGGACTTTTGCCATGCTATCAAAGTGGGAGTAAAATATACACAACAAATAATTCAGGGCATCCAGCAGTTGGTAAAAGAAATTGGTGTTACCAAGAGGACACCTCAGAAGTTATTTGTTCCTTTGCCAGAGATTGTGAAACACGCTCATAAGTAAGAACATCTGTACAAAAGAAAATATGAAAGTGTCACCAGATTTAATTTCCTCTCAGAAAAAACTTCTCATGGAAGCATTGTCCATGCATTACTTCTTAAATAGCACCCTTCTATTTTAAGAGTCATTGCCATAAATACCAGTCTAATGCTTTAAAAAGGATAAATCCACATCCCTCTTGAAGGGCCTAAGTTTGAATCTCAAAGGAAAGGGGAGAGTGAGTTTACTGGTGAAGATTCAGATCATCCTCATATCTCTCTGTGTGAAGGAAAAAGAGTATATAAAGCATAAGATATTTGAATATCTAAGGAAACTGTTGAGGTTCTTGAAAAGAAATACCATCACCACTATATGCCCAGTCCTTATAATAGTGCCTGCACATAAGCACTCAGTAAATTATGAATGAATGACCAGAAAATTATTTCACTTTATTTGAAATAAATTGAAAAAGTTAATATTTCCATTAGTATGAGTCTCACAGCCATTACTCAGAGATTAAAGAGTTATATACACTGTCCCCAACAAAAGCGTTGCCTGCAATAACAGCCAAAACACGTAGAACAGGAAAAAACAACTGGTCATATGAGAGAGACTGAGCAGAGAGAAAGAGAAAAATCTAAGGTGAAATTAATTGAACAATGAAGAAGGGAGGGCATGTGTGTGATTCCCTTAAGATGTGAGGAGAAAGAAATTTGTGTTTTGTATCATATTATAAATAGTAAACAGATTAGCAGTGTTATAGAGCAATAAATACATATTTTTAATTCTTTATGAAATGTTAAATATTTTAGATTATTAAATATTTCAGTTTTGTTTATAATAGACACTGCCTAGTGTTTCCAAATATGCTGACATTTATTTTGTGCTTAAAATAGACTCGCCATGGAAAAACTCTACGCAGTTTTTACAGATCATGAACATGATAAAGTAGGTATACCTGAATGATAAAGTAGGTATACCTGAATTTTGTTTATATAATTGTTCTGGGAATTCTTTTTTGTCATAGCTTACACAGTTTTGTTTATGAATATTTGTCCTGTTTTTATGAAAAATCTCTAAACAGAAAGCTAAATAAAAGCCTAGCTGTTTGCTTCTCCATTCTCCTGTTGTTGGGAAGGAAGTTTTAGGGAAAACTTTTAGGGAAGTGTGGAAATATATTTAAATGAATTAAACAGGTAATATTCCCTACAAATCAATAACCAGTTTCAATATTTTAAAGAATGTTACCATGAGAGAGAAATCTGATTACTATTACAATGTGTTAATTGTATAATAATTTAAAAAATAGAAATGTTAAATATAATAACTGAACCTCAACTTTCTTTTAGATTTCCAGAGATGAAGCCGTTAACAAGATTAGATTAGATACAGAGGAACAACTAAAAGGTAATTTTTTTTTTTTTTTTTAGTTTAAAAAATATTTAAAGGAAATAATAGATTTTAAAGTTTCAGTTGTGAGACCTTGAACAAATTGGTTATTCTCATTACTCCTTAGTTTTATCTTTGGTAAACTTAAAATAATGATACATCCCAAGGTTACTGTTAAATTGACCTCTATAAATGGGTAAGAACTGCACCTGACATAGAGTGGGCACCAATAAATGCTGAATGTGAGGTATTCCTGACCTTTTCTGGATCAAACTCTCATACTCCAAAATGGGTATCGTTGAATCCTGTCATGAAAATCTAAAAGATATTCTTTAAAATTCTTGTTCTTAATTTGTAAAACTGCAATACTAATAATACATGGTTTGTGGGGATTGAATGAATAAGTCATTTACATCTGCGCCTGGCACATAGCAAGTGTTCAGTAAGTGTTAACTGATGTTGTTATTATTAACATGTGGAATTGTAAAATTTAGATTTTAGAGAATCTTGCTCTCTAAAAATTAAACAAAGGATTTGATTGTTTTAATATCAATCACAAACTGAATGTGTACCAGGCATGACATATAGTTCTCGTTAATTTTTCTGTTAACAGACAAATATTCTCTCACCTGAGTATCTTATTTTAAGACAAAAATTCTGCTGCTAGCCTTGATATTAAGGCCATTACCTATAATTGCCATTGAAAAAGTTTGGTCTTTTCTCACTATATTTCATCCTATTAAGAATTAGAAGTTGTTGAACTGAATGAATAAGCATTTTCAGAACTCTAATGGAAAACTGATGAATTCATAAAAGTGCTAACAAAAGATCAAGATGAAAAAAAATTAATTACATGGGACTGAGTGAACTGATGACGATGATTATAATTTTTGTGACTTTCTGTTTGAATAAAAAAAAAAACTTTGAAGCATTTAGTACAAAATACAGGTTAATATCTTTATAACTTTGACCTGGGAAATAATTTCTTAATTTACAATAAAAAAGCTAATCATAAAAAAAAAAGACAGAGAAGCTGTATAACACCTGTTGCCTTATTTAAAAAGAAAAGTGATTTTGTGTTTGTATTAATACATAATAGAATACCTTCATGACCCTCTGGGTTCATAGGATATTTTAAATGTTTTGTTACTAATTATTTTCATCTCCAAGTGCAACTCAGTTAAAGCATAAAAATTCATATTAAAATATAATATTTAAAATTATTCTTGCCTGATGAAGACACAATTCTTAATATATCTCTCTGTGGCCACTTCTTGTGTTCTGGTTACTTTAAAGTTATATTTAATAAACCAATTGCTTAAGAGAACAGTGCTTAAAACTTGGCATAAATCAATTGGTAAGATAAAGTAGCTGAACATTTAAAAGCATAAGCTTAGGCCGACAAATCTGTATTCAGGTTACAGCTGTCAGTTACTACCTGAGTTATCTCAGGCAATTTACTCCTCCTCTTTAGGCCTGTTTTTTTCTTCTGTAGAATGGGGATAATAGTAATAGAATTTACCTCATAAATTCCTATAAAGATTAAAGGCATTAAAAAAAAACATGTAAATTACCTGGGTTATGAAAGAACTTGATAAATGTTAACTAAAAACTAGTCGGTAGGGATTTGTAAAATATAAAAAAAAATTATTCCTCTATTTGTGGACCAAGATAAAAAGATCCTAAGGCAAAAGAGTTAAGGAGACTACTCTTAAAAATATCAGTTAAACCTTCTCATGATATGGTGGGCTAGATTTGTCAGATAACAATGTAATAGAAAGCTGATTTCAAAGCACTATTGTTCTGGTAGAAAGCAAACTAAGTTCCCATTAACAGTGCATTTGAGGTATAATACTTGTGTCTCTCCTACTTAAAAACATTTAATTTATCTACTTTGAGAACTAAATGTTCAGAGTCAACTCCCTTGGCTTATTACTTCCATAGTTAATTTATTTGATACTGTGAACTTAAGAGAAATCTTATCTTCCAGAAAGAGAAAATCTTTGTTTTGGTTTGTCTTTTCTTCTATAGAAAAATTTCCAGAAGTTGATTCCTATGAAATAATAGAATCCTTCAATGTTGCTGCAAAGGATGTTTTCAGAAGTATTATTTTGAATGAATACAAAAGGTAAACATATCCTTTTTTAATGGAATTGAAAGCAGGTTTCCTCAAAAGTGGCAACTTGCTCAAAGCAAGAGACTTTTTTTTTCAAGTAACAGGAAAGAATTATATAATGTTTATTTTATAAATGGATACCTGTTGAAGAGTGTGTGCATTGGGTAGATGTGTTCATCTCTCTGTGGGCCTCGTATAGAGCATTGCTTCACAGCTGTGACTGCATGTTAGAATTACCTGCAGAGCTTTTTAACAATATAAGTGTATGGGTCACAACCCTTGAAATTCTGATTCAGTGGGACTTAAGATGGGGCCCAGGTATCTATATTATTTTTTTAAAGTTCTACAGGCAGTTATGACATGCAGTTCAAGTTGAGAACTTCCTGGTAGGATTCAAAAGATAATGTGTGATTTTTCTGACTTCCAACACTGCTTTTCTTAATTATTTCCTTTATTACTGTAGGTGTGATGGTCGAGATTTGACTTCACTTAGGAATATAAATTGTGAGGTAGATATGTTTAAAATTCTTCATGGATCATCATTATTTCAAAGGGGACAAACACAGGTAATATATGTAAAAAGCTACAATTATTTGCCAATACAGGATTGCTTAATTAGTTCTAATAGAAGTACATTATGTAGGTTTTTAGCATATGGAATATATTATCTATTCAGAGTACTTTGATTTTTAAAAAATGTTTAACAGTCAAGATAATGAACGTACCCAAGAGTTTCCTCATGCCTCACTATAGTCTCTTCTTCCTGCTCCCCTCCCTTTCCTTAGGCAACTACTGATCTGCTTTTGTCACTGTAAATTAGTTTGCGTTTTCTAGAATTATCTAGTATTTTTATTACATTTTTCTTTTAATCTTAAGTACACAAAATTAAGTCACTCATACTCCTCAGTTTATGACATATTAGCATTGTTGGTCTATGGCCAGGCCCTCACTTTTTTTCTCCATTTAGCCTGAACCTTAGTCCTATTCTTTTCCTTTACCTATTCCCTTATATTTAACACATATGTGTATGCATTGTTTCATGTATGGTATTATGCTTTATTTTAATTATGTTAATCACTAAGTTTGCCCATCTAATGGGTACAAAGTGGTGTGTCATTGCTTTCATTTGTGTTTCCTGATAAGGAATGAACTTCTCTAGCCAGTTAACATGATAACTGTATAAACCATACCCTGGGGGGCTGCATACCTCCAGGGCACTCTTTTCACAAAGATAGTGTCCCTAGAGTTGAGCAGAGTGGTAGCCCTAGTTAAGATTTGCTCTTTTGTGAATTATCTGCTCATATCCTTTGACAAATTTGTTTTTTCTTTTTTTTAATATGGTTTACTGTCTTTTTCCTGCTGGTTTTTTTTTTTTTTTTTCTGTACGTGGGCCTCTCACTGTTGTGGCCTCTCCCATTGTGGAGCACAGGCTCCGGACGCGCAGACTCAGTGGCCATGGCTCACGGGCCCAGCCGCTCTGCGGCATGTGGAATCTTCCCGGACTGGGGCACGAACCCGTGTCCCCTGCATCGGCAGGCAGACTCTCAACCACTGCGCCACCAGGGAAGCCCTTCCTGCTGTTTTTCACTGAGTTCTTACGTGTTTTAAATATTAATCCTTTTCAGTAAACATAATTTGTATGTATCATCTCCCTCTTTGCCATATGTCTTTTAACTTTGCTTGTGGTAGCCTACTATAAGCATATCTTGGAGATACTGCAAGTTCAGTTCCAAACCACTGCAATAAAGTGACTATCACAATAAAGCAAATCACACAAATTTTTTGATTTCCCAGTGCATATAAAATTTTTGTTTTATACTATACTGTAGTCTATTAAGTGGGCAATAACATTACATCTAAGAAAATAATGGACAAACCTTAATTTAAAAATACTTTATTGCTAAAAAATGCTAACCATCATCTGAACCTTCAGCAAGTCATAATCTTTTTGCTGGTGAGGTTTTGAAAATTTTGAGAATTATCACAATGCGACACAAAGACACAAAATGAGCAAATGCTGTTGGAAAAACGGTGCTGATAGACCTGCTTGACACAAGGTTGCCACAAACCTTCAATTTGTAAAAAAGGCATTATCTGCAAATAATTAAAAAGTTAAACACAATAAAGTGAAATGCAGTAAAATGAGGTATGCCTGTATATGTCTACAGTGAACCCGAAATCTTTACTTTTGAGGTCTTTAAAGAAATCCTCCCTTACCCCAAAGTCACAAAATTATGCACCTACTTCTTCTATTAACTTTCTAGTTTTAGCTATTAAATTTAGACTATTAATCTATCTTGGAGTTTATTCCTATACAAGGTATTAAGTAGAACTCTCCAGAGTGAGCCAATTTTGCAACACTGTTTACTAAAAATTCATTTTTTTCCCATTGATTTGTAATGTTACCTTATCATATTCAAAGTTTACAAATACATGTTTGAACTATACTCTCTTCCATTGTTCTGTGAGTTAACCTGGGCCAGTGTCAGACTGTTTTAATTATTATAGTTTTGGGATATATTTTAAAATCTGAGGGGCAAATCCCTTTTTATTCTTCCTTCTCTTCCCACCCCAAATTGTCTTAGCTCTTCTGTTACATTTGTTCTTTCATTTAAATTTTAGTATCACATCAAGTTCTGAAAAAAATCTTTCTATCCAATACGATTTAGACTGGTTTTGCACTAAATTTACGGAATGAGTAAAAAATGATATTTTTACAATTTCAATCACAGTCTTTACAATAAATATAGTGTACCGCTCCTTTGATTTGGGTTTTCTTTTATGGCTTTTAATAAAAATTTTAAAAAATAACTCTATTAAATTTTGTATACTTTTGTTAGCCCTTCTGACAATCTGTCTTTTAACTAGAGTGTTTAGTCCATTAATGTTCAATTTAATTTTTTGAGTTTAGTCTCATTTTATTATTTGTTTTTGTTTAGCCCCTCTGTGTTTTGTTTTTCTATTCTTTCTGCCTTTTTAGATTAATTGAATATTTTTTAGATCTCCATTTGAATTTGTTTGCTTTTTAGCTATACCTCTGTGTTATTTTACACTGGTTACTACAGAGAATACAGTATACATTCTTTTCACAGTCTGTTTACAGTTAGTTTTTTTCACTTCACACAAAATGAGTAAAGTTTGCAACCACTTAGGTCCATTTGCCCCTCCTTCCATCCTTTATACTGTAGTTGTCTTATGAGTTACATCTACATGTATTGTAACTTCACAAGGCAACATTATAACATTTATTTTAAACAGTTACATACTTAAAGAAGAGGGAAAAGATAGTCTTTTATATTGACCCACATATTTACCATTTCTGATGCTTTTTTATTTCTTCCTGAAGATCCACGTTTCCATTTAGTATTATTTTGCTTCAATCTGACAGGACTTCATTTAGTATTGTCCTATGGATGTTCTGATAACAAATTCTTATTTTTCATTTATCTGAAAATGTCTTTATCTTTTTACAAAGAATCTTTTGCCAGAATATAGATTCTGGGTTGATGCTTTCTTCTTTCAGAACTTAAAGAAATGGTCTACGGTTTTTTGTTCTCCTTTTTTTTCTGATGAGAAATCAGGGCTCATTCAAATCATTGTTCCCTGTATGTTATTTTTTGTTTTCAACTGGGTGCTTTCAAGATTTTCTGTCTTTGGTTTCAGCAGTATGACTATGAAAAGTGTGGTTTTCTTTTATTTGTCCTACTAAGAGTTTCTTGAGCTTTAAACCTATAAATTTGTATCTTTCATCAAACTTGAGAAATTTCAGCTGTAATTTCTTCAAATTTTTTTCTATCTTATTCTCTCTTTTCTCTCATTCTGGGGTTGCAAGTACATATATTTAGTCCTTTTGATATTGTCCCACAGGTCCTGGAGGCTATGTTCTTTTTTCCCTCCCTCGTTCTGTAGAGTGGGCAATTTCTTCTAATCCATCTTCATGTTCACTGACTCTTGCCATCTTCTTTCCATTATGATTTATTTTTCAGTTCTAGAATTTCTGTTGGTTCTTTTTTATGTCCTTGAATATAATTATGATAGCTATTGAAAATCCTTGTCTGTTAATCCAACATCTGAATCAGCCCAGGGTCAGTCTCTATTCATTTTCTTTTCTCTTGAGAATGGGCCCCATTTCCTGTTGTTTTTTTTCTTGTAGGTTGTATCCTGGATGTTGTGAATGATACATTGTAGAGTCTTTGGATTATGTTATGTCCCTACAGTCTTCTTAGATTAACCTTATTTTTTTTCTCCCCCAATTTTAAGCAGTTAGTTTTATTGGCTGAACCTTATTGAGGATTCGTTTAGGGTCAGGTTTTAAAATATTCCTCTTCCTGTCCTCCTCCCCCAGCACTCCCTAGTGCTTTACATATGTAGTCTATGTGATATTAGACTTCTGGATTATTGAGATTTACACATAATATTTATAATGTGTAAGTAATATAATTTCTAATGTTTATGGAATGAATAAATGTTTACTGTACTTTGGCAAGCTTTGAATAGAATGTACTTATCTCATTTCTTTAAAAGCTAAGTGGGTTCTTCAAATGTTTTTAGTTTTCATCTTCGTTGTTAGTAAATTAAAGCCTGAGGAATTTTTTTTTTTTTTTAAAGAAGATGTTGGGGGTAGGAGTTTATTTATTTATTTATTTTTGCTGTGTTGGGTCTTCGTTTCTGTGCGAGGGCTTTCTCTAGTTGTGGCAAGTGGGGCCCACTCTTCATCGCGGTGCGCAGGCCTCTCACTATCACAGCCTCTCTTGTTGCGGAGCACAGGCTCCAGACGCACAGGCTCAGTAGTTGTAAGCCTGAGGAATTTTATTTCTTCTTTTTTAGGTGCTATGTACTGTTACATTTGATTCATTAGAATCCAGCATTAAATCAGACCGAATTATAACAGCTATAAAGTAAGTTATGTTTTTGGGTTATGATGTTACAATATATAATTCATGTGGTATATTATTATTCATTATTCTTAAAACCTGTATCTCTGTACTTCATTTTTCTATTTACATAATAGTGATTTCAAGGGTTTTTTTGTGCTGTATTTGTCTCCTAACTCATTTGTTAGAACAAGTTTTGGTAAAGCATTTAATTCTTTTTAATATGGGTACATTTAGTTTATTATCTCTAAAACCATTCCTCTGGACAGATTTCCTGGGTAATCTTGAATGGATAGGTTTTTCTGTTGAATATTGTAAACAACAGAGCAAATAAATAATAAGCAAGAATCCCAGTTCCCAAAAAGAATCTGGAAGTTGTTGAAAGAAAAAACCTTATCTAATCCCAAAGCACATTTGAATTTGTGTTAAAAAAAAAAAAAAAACTTGGTTTTCCTCCACTGTTCCTAAAAAGTCAGCAGTAAAATCACGTTGATCAATTTTAGATGATGAGAATCTATATTACAGTCCCCACCAGCATTTATGCATCAGAGTTCTGGAACTCACAGCCACAGATCTTCCTCAGTGCCTAACAGGGTTGCTTCCCTTTCCTTTATTAAGGGTCTCAGAAGACCAAAGGACTCTGCCTCCCTCTTCCTTCTGCCCAACTGATGATGATAATCCCCAGTATCTTCAGGATAGCATCACTAATTGTTTTTCATGTACCTAATAAAAATAACAGGTGTATGTATAAGACTTGTATGTTCATCATAATCATAATTCTTTGTGGTGGGGGAGCTCTTAAACTTTTGTATTTTAAATTCCCATCTAGACCAAAACATGGTTGCCCTATCCTTCTTCATTTTGACTCCTTCTAAGAGGCAACACAGCTTCATAAGAGTGTGCAGTGGGTTTGGCCAGCATACCTCTCTGTGTTCTAGTCCTAAGTCTATAAGGGCATACACATCACTGAACCACGCTGGTCTTTGGTTTCCTCATCTTGTAAAGTGCAGGTACCGGGCTAATGATCCCTCGCCTCCTCTCTAGCCCCTAAACCTATGATTCCTTTAGTCTTCTGAAGGTGTCTGGTTTTTGAATTTCTTTCCCCAAGGCTGTAATTTATGGTTGTGCAGATTCAGCCCTAGCCCAGGACTTTCTAAATCCTCTGTACAAGAGGTGCCTTTTGTAATCCCACTCAAAGGGGACACTGTTTGTGCCAAGAACCTGTATATGCTTGTCTTTTCCTCAGTTAAAAATAAATCTGGTTTCCTGCTTCCAGAAATTTTGTTCCTTCTCATGCTTATTCTCCCCATTATTCTAGATTCAGTCATAACAGTTCTCTTTTCAAACCCTGAAAAAAATCTTTGCTTGTCAGATCTCCTGATTGCTCTCAGCTATATCATTTCAGTTACTGATCTTCATTTCACATGTTTGACTGGGAGGAAGATCATAACTCTGAGATTTAAGTAATGTGTTTATATTTAGGATTCTCACTATGTATTAATGCTTTAAAATGCATCTGTTGTCTTAGTATTCAAATCTGGATATCTAAGTGCTTTATTTTAAGCAAAATTGTTTTCTTAAATCTGTGTAGAATTCATTCAGAAGCCCCAGAAAAAAATACTGTTTCTGACATTCATCCTTCTAATTCTTCTGGTATTCAATTTCAGACCAACTCTCCTTAATAACCAATTGTTTCTTAAATCTCCCTTACATCTTTTTTAGTTGTTTATTGAATAAACCTGTATCTGTGTGATTTTTTTTAATATTATGCTTTTTGTTTGCAGTGGGATAAAAGATAAAAATTTCATGCTTCACTATGAGGTAAGATGAATTTTTCCCCAACATTTTATTATGAAAGATTTCCAGAATACAGCAAAGTTGAAAGAATTTTACAGTAGATACCAGTATATCTACTACCTAGGTTCTACCATTAACATTTTACTATGCTAGTTTTATCATATGTCTATCACTGTTACTTTATTGCTTACAGAAGCGATTTAGAGAGACAAGTAGTACCTTTCCAACCAACAGCTTTCTGTCTGAGTCATACATAAAAGTTAAAGTATAGTAGAGAGTACTGTATTGGTCAAGAAAGAGTTGTAACTGTTCACATGTGTTTCAGACAAGTGGGGCTTTTCAAATACCTCAACTGACAAATCACCATCTCCCTTTAGTTCATTTAAATGTTCATATTTTTACTCATTTGATTAGTAGTAAAAGAACTGAGGTATTTAATGTTAAACTACTTTATATGAAATCATTACATATAATTGAGTTTGGGATTGACTTTATTCAAAAGTAATCCTAAGGGACCAGATACAACACAACCATATAGCACTTTAGTTTTAGTATTTGAAGCATACATGCTGGGGGGCTAGTGTAACATAGCAGGTCTTTTGAGTGGCCATTGTTGATTGCCCAGAATCCCAACATCTCAGTTTTGTTGAATCTGCTATAGTTAATAGAGAACATTTCATGTTAAAAAAAATACGCTAGAGAATATCCATAAACCTGGAGATTCTCACAGGTTTTAAGTCCCAATATCCTGTTTTGGATATAAACATGCTACAGAAGCCACAGAGGAATAGTAATTGATAAGGCACATCCTTTGTCAAGAGCTGAAGAGCACATGGCAATCTTTAAAAAAGGGCACCTGTGAAAAATGCAGCTCTAGCTGATTATTAGGGAAAGAGGTGAGAGCGGGGGCAAGAGAAAGATATGGGCCGTTATTGCTGTATTGTCCCATTTTTTAAAAACCTTTTTATCATAAAATACAGATACTGAAAACCATATAAAACAAAGGATGACTTAATGGGTTTTTATAAGACAGACACCCTTGTAACCACCACCCAAGTCACAGTATAGAATGTTGCCAGTCACCCCAGAAGCTCCTCCATGTTTTTCATCCCAGTCTTAATACCCTTCTTCCCCTGAAAATAACTACTCTCCTAAGTTTTATAGTAATCACTTCCTTGGATTTTTATTGCACATCCCTAGGTACTATAGTATAGTCTGGTCCATTTTTTTTAAAATTTGGTATCTCTTTGTCTCTTTTAATCTATAGGTCTCTCCTCTATCACATTCTTTTCTTTACAGTCTCCCTGTTGAGGCCGCAGAGCCATCTGACCTGTAGTGCTCCCCACAGTCTGGGTGCTGCTGATTGCACTCATGGTGCAGTTCAGCACGTTCCTCTCTGTTTCTGTCTCCTGCAAATTGACTGCTAGATCCAGAGGCTTTATCAGATTCATGTTCCATCTCTCCTTTTTAAAAATATTCCAGATTTTATGGGAAATTTCTCAATTTTTTAAATGACTGCAACTAGTTCACATTCTTTTAAGACGATATATTGATCAAATAAAATGGTTTGCAACCCCTGGCTAAGGTAAAACCCTTATTGAAAAAGATCTGTTTCCTCAATATGCATTTTTTAAAAATACGTACATTTCTTGTATTACAAAAGTAAAGTATTTTGTTATTGTTAACAATTTAAACATTATAGAAATTTGTGGTGTAAATCCCCATAACCATCCATTTCCCACCGCAGGTCACATAAACACTAGAAATAGGTACTTTTAGCAATTTGGTATATGTTTTAGATGTCCAGACATTTTCTGTGTGTATATGAATGTACTTTTTTATTAACAAAAATGAGATTCTACTGTTTTGTAACTTATTATGTATATGGGATATCTTTCCATGTCATTTGTATATGTACGTGGTTTTTGTTTTTAAGTTTCCTCCCTACGCAACTAATGAAATTGGCAAAGTCACTGGTGTAAATAGAAGAGAACTTGGGCACGGTAAGTACAAATCTGTATATGTACATGGTATTCTTACAGAGACTTAGCATATTTTTTTTGCTTATTATTTTCTATTCTGATTTAGGTGCGCTTGCCGAGAGAGCTTTGTATCCTGTTATTCCTAAAGATTTTCCTTTCACCATAAGAGTCACATCTGAAGTACTAGAGTCAAATGGTATGGTTTTGAAATATATTTTTCCTAGTCAAAAAGAACAGACTCCCTGTTATAGTTTTAGCTTTTCATAAATAATGTTACATTACAATTATTACTACAGTACCCAACCCACTGCAAGAGAAAAATGTGTTTAATCATATACTTATCTGAATCTCTGTTCTTCACTAATGAGCTCTTTTGAAAACAATATAATATAAAACAAATATTTCTCTTTATGTGTCTTTTACAATAGATCCAGTTTGGGTTATTTGTTTTATTTTTATAAACAAGCCACAGAGCAAGGCCAGCTTGGAGAGAGGAAGGGAAAAATATATAGTGAGCCATTAAGCAGGGAATACCTGTCATATATCACAGATATAAGTAGATATCACAGAGAGAGACTGGGCTAAAAGGTCAAATTTATTTTTTGTTTCAAAGGAAATTCTTTTTTTTTTTTTTTTTTCTGGCAGGGCTGTGCGGCTTGTGGGATTTTAGTTCCCCAACCAGGGATTGATCCCAGGCCCTCGGCAGTGAGAGAGCACGGAGTCCTAATCTCTGGAATGCCAGGGAATTCCCAAAAAGTCAAATTTAAATTAAAAATCAGTCCACAGATCAAGGAAAGGTGATATAATCATTAAAGGCAGAAAGAGCATGTGGTTCTCAAACATGTAGCAGACATAGATCAGATGTTCATAGATATTTTTAAAAAAACACCAAAGGTCAGAATTTAAACTAGAGACTTTCTGTTCTCTACTGGGTGTGACTAGGCTATAGCTAATGGTCCAGTGAGAGAGCTATAGCCCGGTATCTTTAACTGCCTTCTCATTAAGCAACAGAAGAGGCATGCTGTTTTTTCTGGTAGGTTTCTTAGAATCAGAATCTCTAGCACTGCTATCCAGTAGAACTTTCTGTAGTGACAGAAATTCTCCCTCTCTGTGCTGTCCAGCTGAGGGACTGAATTTATTTCAAATAATTTAAATTTAGTGGCCACATGTTGCTAATGGCTATCATATTGGACTGTGCAGCTCTGCAGTTTGTGGTTTAGGAAAGGTTGCCTTAAATGCTTTTAAAAAGAAGGAAGGAAAGAATATTGAATATTTAAATTATAAATGAGTATTTGTAAGGAAATAACCAGTAGTAGCAATATTCTACATTTAACAAAAATCAGTATTAAAGCAAGTATTTTTATTTCTTTCTTTGTATAGGATCATCTTCTATGGCATCTGCATGTGGTGGAAGTTTAGCTTTAATGGATGCAGGTAAAAGAGTTATGACTCAAAACTACCAAAGCTTATTTACATACATATACTTGATTAGTATAAAATACAGGATTTTTTTAAATTGAATTTTAGTAAGACTTGAAGAAGTCAGATTACAGATTACCAAACCTGGCCAGAAGGAAGATAGTTACAAAGTACAGCTTCAACTATACAGGTATCTGCTGGAATTCTTATTCTTGGCTAAAAGCAATACACTGAAATTATTTACTTGGTGACCCCGCAGGCTTTCTGAGAACTGTGCAATTGATTCCATTCACTAAGGAAGTTTGGATTAGCAAGCAGGAGTATTAGGACCCATAAAGGAAAGTAACTATGTAGTCTTTCAGTTGATTTATGCAAGCCCTGAAAAGAACAATGCCACTCACAGAAGAGTACACAGAACTTCAGGATAAGAAGGAAGACTGCAAGTGATTCAGTATAATCTCTGGATCTGAAACACCAAAAGGGAAAGAGGCAACATGTTAAGAGACTCTGAAAACAGTATCTGCCAGTCACCAATGATGCTATTCAAGAAGAGAAAAGGAAACTAAAGACACTCAAGAGGCCACACAAAGAGTTCCCTATAAGTTCATACATTTACAGTACAGAAAAACAGAAGGATAGAAAGGATAACATAACCAAGGATGAAATGAAAGAATGGTATAAATGTATAATACCATTTCTAAAAAGATTAAAACTTAAGCCAAAGCAAAAAAGCTAAAGCCAATTAAAGGCACTTTTCTAGTTGTGTTCAGTGGAAGGAAAACATAATCTGATATTTAAGGTAGCTGGTAAAATACCATTTCTATTTTCACCTTCATGCATTCATTCAACAAATCTTTATTGTATGCTACCTCTGTGCCAAGCACTGATCTAAGCTCTTGGGACACAGTGGTAAACAAAACGAAGTTCCTGTCCTCATGGAGGTTGCATTCATCACTCTTATAATCTCGTATTGGAAAACACAGAACAAATCCTGAAAAAGGTGAACTGAAAGATAAAATAAAAGATCATAAGAGAGTCTTTAACTGCTTTAAATGAATTCAGATCGTTAGGTCTAGACAAAAACCCATCCTAAGTAATGATGAGAACTTCATCATAAGATAACTGAACCAATTTGGCAGTATTGGAGAAATCATGGAGATTAGTATACCAACGACACAAAGAATTCTTACTTTGAAAAATAAGAAATGTATTTTCTGTAAAGTATAACCCAGTGAACTTGACAGTGACCCTTGGTAAGACTCTTAAATGGTAAAAGAACAGTGTATAAGTATTTTAAGAAAAGAACCAGAAGAGACTCATTTAAAATAAGTCATGCCATAGTAAACTCATTTTCTGTTTTTGAAAATATTACTAGGTTTAGAGTAGAGAGGGAGGGTGCTGCTTGTGCAGTGTGTCTAGAGTTCACCTTGGCAGTTAATGACCTTGGCAGTAAATGATGCGGAAATTGCGAACGGGTAATAAGTATACCATTTATAACTGGTTGAAGGATGAGCAGCCAGGACTGGATAATCTGATGGGTAGGTTGGAGAGGGGTCTCAAGTAGAATACTTGAAGCTGCTCCATCCTAAACCCTGTCCCCTTCAATGTTTTTTGTTATTGACTTGACTAAGGACACTGGCCTTCCAATAAAAAGGATACTGATAAAAAGGAGTATGTGACTGATATGTTAAATGACAGTTTTTAATCTCTAAAAAAAAATGTTGACAAGATAAAAAAATATGGAGCCAAATAGAAAAAAAATTTGACAAGAATAAATGTCAAATTCTGTGAGAAGAGCCAACAAATGGTATTTGATTCAAACACGAGTGCTTGCCATGTCCTACATCAGACACTGTCTATGCTCCAGGGATACAAATGGTACCCAGTTTTTAAAAAATTTTCAGGAACAAAAACAAAGATAAAGATACTAACATATCAAAGAGATAATACAAATATGTACAATATGGATGAAGAACTAGGTTGAACATAATTGGCTTCATAGAGACAGTGACATTTCATCTGGGTTTAAAGGTTGAGTGGTTGTTGACCAGGCATATTATCAGCAGGGCCCGTATTTCATGTGAAAGGAACAACATACGCAAAGTTATGAAACAGTATAGTGTGTTCCTGAAATGTATTTGAAAGAAGTGATGATGTAATAAACTGGGACCAGATTTCAAAGATCATTATTACATTAAGGAGTTTGAACTTTTAAAGCTAGTATCTCCCAACTCAGTATTCCATAAAATAGAGTACAACAGGATGTTGATTATTGTATACTGTGGAAAAAAAATGAGTTCTAAAGTAGGTTTGCACAGGGTTAAGCAAGTGTGTTTAATATGGTTTAAATAAACTTAAAAATGTTAATGTGAATATTGAATCTCTAGGAGCAGGATATGTACTATTTCCCAAACTTTTTTGACCACAGAACTTAAATAAAAAATTCCTGGAAGCAGGTAATAGGGAATTTGAAGGATTTTATGGAGAAGAGTGGCATGATGCGAATCTGCTTTTTTTCTTTTGGGGGTAGTTTTTCCTAGCTTACATGAGAGCCCTAGGGGATGTGGTGGGAGAGAACAGGAGCTGGGGTGCGGGTGGGGTTACTAAAATCTAAAAAACTGGACAGGGAAACTGCTGCCAGGGCAAGAAATAATGTGGACTTGGAATAAAGGAGTCGAAATGGATATTTCAGAATCCAGGACAATTTTTTTTTTTAATTTAGAGGATAAACTAATCAGATCTTTGTGACTTGATAGTGTATAGGAAATGAGGAAAGACGTGTTGATTCTAGTATGAGTGTCTTATTGCTTTCAAACAAGACAGGGAATGCAGGAGAGAAGGGATTTATTGGGGGTGATTAAATTTCGAATATAATTGTATATATATATTTAAGATGTGTTGGGGACATTTAGCTGGAGATGTCCAATAGGCAGATGGGCTATACAGATCCAGGGTTTAGCAAAGAGAACTAGGCAGGAGGGATAGATTTGTAAGTCATCAACGTTGTAGGTGACAGTTAAAACTGGGCATATGTGAGATTGCTTAGAGAATATGAAATGAGGTCTCTGTCACACTCTTTTATACCAAATAAGTTCCAAGTGATCAAAACTTTAAACTTTTTTTTTTAATTAAAAAAGGAAGATTTTATGAAAATCTTGAACAGAGAAAACCTTTCTAGGGAATTCCCCCGAAGTCCAGTGGTTAGGACTCAGTGCTTTCACTACAGTGGCCTGGGGTTCAATCCCTGGTCAGGAAGCTAAGATCCCACAAGCCACAGGGCACAGCCAGAAAAAAAAACAAACTTTCTAAGCAAAATCCAGGAACCATGATTGCATATAAAATCCTCTACAGAAAAAAAAAAATTACAATAAAGTCAACAAACTAGAAAATAATATTTTATATTACATTTCATATTTATATTTTATTTACCATAATATTCTATATATTTAACAAAGATCTGTCCATATTAAAAGAGCTTTTACAAATCAATAAGAAAAAGACTAACAACCACGTAAAAAAATGGTTGAAGGCCATGAATAGGCAGTTCACAGAAAAAGAAATAAATGGTTTAAAAACATGAAAAAAAGTTCAACTTCACTCAAACAGAAATCAAGTTAAAAACAATAAGCTGCCATCTTTATCATTCAGATGGCAAAGGTCAAAAGATTTGACAAAAATTAACAAGAATATAGAATAGCAGGTACCCTCATATACTGCTGGTAAAAGTATAAAATGCTACACACTGTGGAAGACAGTTTGACACTATAACAAATTCACACACCCTTTGACTCAGTAACCCCACTTCTACTGTATAGCTTATAAACACATACAGGGAGTACTCTGCAGCCATTCAAAAGAATAAGGTAAAGTAAAGAAAAGATTACACTCACATTTTTACTCCCTCAGTATAATCTTATGGGAGGATATACAAAAAATCTAATAGTGTCTGTCACGGGAAGGTGGACTAAAGGGCTCAGGCTGGAACGATTTAACAAATACATGATTACTTTTCAAAAAAAAAAAAAAATAAGGCACCAAAAGCAAAGGGCAAAGAAATGGATTACTTTAAGAGTTAAGTTTGCTATTATTAGAGAGGTTTTTGTTGAGAACAAAATTAGAATTATGTTAAGGAGCTTTTATTATATGTTAAAGAGGAAAGGAGATAGTCATATGATTTATTAAGACCTGTACTCTAACTTAGTTTTGGTAACTGTCAATTTAGAACACCATCCAATGTCAAAATAAGATGAATAACCTATGTTAGGCAGATGTACACACTGCACACAAGTTCTCTTTCTCAATTATAGGAGTTCCAATTTCATCTGCTGTCGCAGGTGTGGCAATAGGATTGGTCACCAAAAACAATCCTGACAAGGGTGAAATAGAAGATTATCGTTTGCTGACAGATATTCTGGCAAGTATATTCACATTTTCAGATATTTAATGGTGAAGATTATACACACTTTACAAGCATAGTGTGCTTAGAAGAATGCTAGTGCTGGAGAAATAGAAGTCCTTGTTCTTACTTTCCTCTTCTGCATATTTGCCTTGGATTTTATAGAATGTGAGTTAAAAATAAATATTACAGTATAAGTATCCATAATGGCTCACTTTAGGATGATCATAAATTAATCCTTATGCATTTATGGGGGGGAACATGATCTGAAAATAAAGTGATTTTCTAATGAAATATTTATAACTTAAAAAGCCACAAATTGAAAGCAGTAGTTAATATACAGGTATTTTTTTGTATATAATCCTAAAGGACATGGTTTACTTATAAAGCTATTTTTAAAAATTCCTCTACAGTGACTATGGGTGAATTTCACTTTTGTTTAAAATTATATCATAATTTCTTAAATTCTTTAAGGGGATTGAAGATTACCATGGTGACATGGATTTCAAGATAGCCGGCACTACTAAGGGAATAACTGCATTACAGGTATTTTAAAACCCATTTTGTTTCACTTTAAAATATTTAAATAAGGTCATAAATCAATATTTACATAAATTTTCGGCTTTTCCATATTAGGCTGACATTAAATTACCTGGAATACCAATAAAAATTGTAATGGAGGCCATTCAGCAAGCCTCAGGTAAGCCAAGCCAGTGTGCCTGATTCTCCTTTTTTCATTGTCTTTGTGTTAATGGGAACTATAATTCCCGTTAGGCTTATTATTAAAAATAGGCTTATTATAAAATACTGCTTTAGAAAATGAAATTTAATGTAACAACCTAGATCAAGAAGTATTAAGTTACTGGGTACATGACTAATCATGAATGTGGAAAACCAGTGAAAATTCAGTTTTTACAAAAGGACTCCCCGAGATAGGACTGGAGAAGGGAATACAAGTAGAATTGTTAAGGTAATTGGGATGTAAAGAACTTTGATTATTAAGCTAAAGAGTTTGGATCCTACTTCATAAAACTAATACTGCTATATCTGATCACATTTATTTTATACAGTTATAATTTTATTATGTTTTTATCTCTTCAAGTGGCAAAGAAGGAGATATTACAGATTATGAACAAAACTATTTCAAAACCTCGAGCATCTAGAAAAGAAAATGGACCTGTTGTAGGTAATACATTAAAATTACTGATTTCATGATAAGGTAAACATATGAAAGTACATTGGTATTTAAAATTTTTTTTAAATCCATACACAAAACAAAAAAGTCAAATGCTTTTATAGTTAAAATACTTTAAATTTGAGGGGATATTCTTAGATGTTAGAATTGTTTTTAGTCACATAGCAAATTGTTTTTCTATATTTCATGGTGAAATATTTTTACATGTGTCTAGACCAAGTCTTGAGTGACCAGTACATGTTTTAGGTTCATAAATATATGTGTGTGTGTGTGTATGTGTGTATATATATATATATTTAAATAATTTATATTTTTGTCTGTACTACATTTCAGAAACTGTTCAGGTTCCATTATCAAAACGAGCAAAATTTATTGGACCAGGTGGATATCATTTAAAAAAACTTCAAGCTGAAACAGGTAAGAGTTGTATGACGTTTGGGATTTTTTATTTAATGCTAGGTCAGGTAAGTTTGCCATTTCACCTCTATTGTGTTTCTCAAAAAATATGTTTGAGAAATGAGAGACAGATATAACATTGACATCTCAATGAGAAGAAAAAAGGATGTAACGCTGACATGTCTTTACTGTAAGTTTTCTATGTATGCCTCATAATAAATTAGCAAACGATCATCTTTATATTCAAGAAGACTGACTTAGAATTCATCAGTTTTTCTTCAACATTTTAAAATCAAACATTTAGAAAAATTACTTTTTCACTTTAGAGGAGTTTTGCTTTAATTTTTCTTATTATGAGTTCTGCTATTTTTCACTTAGTCTTATTTATTTAGACTCTTATTTAAAGGGTATGTGTAGAAGTAGTATGCTTTACAATTTGTTTTTTTCTGGAATCAATCTTTGGGTTACATAGTACTTACCAGATTTGAGGTTACTGAAGGAGAGCGAGAAGTAGAGTCACCTTGGGCAGTTCTCAAGATTGAGAAACAGACATGATTTTGTCCCTCATCCATCTGTTCACCACTCTAAAGAGTAAGAGGGAGAAAGAAGAAAAGGTGAGGAAAGGGTTCCAGTATAGTTTCTTCTCATAATTAAGAGTGCAAAACCAAACTCTCCAAAATAAGAACTTATATGCTTTCTCCCACCAGATTGTGGGCTCCCAGAAAGTAGGGACATTGGCTCACTGTTGTATCCCCAGGGCCTAGCACAGTGTTGGATACATAGTAGGTGTGCAGTGTGTATTTGTTGGTAAATGAACCCCTTCATTTCTAAAGCAGTGATTAAGCATAGCACAACCCTGCCCAGCTACTTCCAGGTCATTCCCCTGCTCTCACATCTACTTTTATGACTATTCTCCAATGGAATGAGCAAGTTAACTTTAATATATAAAATTATTTTTTTTAAAGGAGTAACTATTAGTCAGGTGGACGAAGAAACATTTTCTATATTTGCACCAACACCCAGTGCCATGCATGAAGCAAGAGACTTCATTACCGAAATCTGCAAAGATGATGTAAGAATAGATCTTTTAATAGTCAGTTTTTTTCTACTTTTTGTTGCTGTTCTCTTTTTGAATCTTACGGCTTATTTTGCACTTACAGCAAGAGCAGCAATTAGAATTTGGAGCAGTATATACCGCCACAATAACTGAAATCAGGTAATATCAACTAAAATGCTGTGCTGGTTTTTATAAGATTTATATTACAAGCTCATGTTAACTTCACATTTGCATTATTTACTTTGAAATTGTAAGATGTTTAGATTATATGTCAATTACCATATAATCATTATTTATTTTTAACATAAAATTTATTTTCTGCACCAGTTTGTAGATTTTCACTAACATGGTTCTGTGATTATAATTATACTAATATATTCTTCTAACTGAATTGTCTTCTTTAACCAAATTTCCCACCATTTTAATCTTCCCAATAAACAGTAAACAAGCCCCAAATAGACTTAGCAATATTTCCTTTTTCTTTTTTTTTTTTTTTTTTGGTAGTTTCTTGTTTGTCTGTTTTAAAGATAGTACTACTTAAGGCCTAAGTAGTGCACTTTTTTTAAATGCCAGTTTCAACCTCAAATCATTTTTTCAGCAGCTAAAAAGATTGCATTTTCTGAGTCAGAAAATTCCCTTTTTAAGAAAAAAAAATTATCAGATGTAGCATGCATGTTCAGAACTATTTGAAATGAATTATAAAAGGCAATGGGATAATTTGTTTAATATCACAGGTGAAAACTAAGAAATGAGATGGTTTATTTTAGTAGATTAAAGAAAAAAAGGAAGATAAATTTTTTAATGAAATAAGTATGCCATTTTATGTAACCCCCTTCCTTAAATCACTCCTTAATAGGTTGATGATAATTCTACACTTATTTTAAAATATTTAGTGTCATTTCAAAACTTTTTGGAAAATATTATGAAGAGAAATATAAAAGAATATATATTCCGAAAGCTTTAACCAGCATATTTTTTCCTTTATCTTTTCTCTGTCCTTTGATCTATAAGTATTTAAATATAAAGTGTATTTTCAATTGGAAAAATAAGTATCCCTCTTAGATACTTTTTATAATTACAAAAACATGTACTGGAGAGGGGTTTTTATGTGTTTTTTTACTTTGTTCTCCTATGAAAACATAATCACAGTTTAATTATCAGTAGATAATAGAGTTACTTATTGCTCTAACCAGGCTTATTTCCTTTTCATAGAGACACTGGAGTAATGGTTAAACTATATCCAAATATGACTGCAGTACTACTTCATAACACACAACTTGATCAACGAAAGGTAAAAACAAGAAAGGCATAGTTGATTATTTTAAAAACTGCCTTAAAATAACCATAGTGAAATTACCTAGGTTGATGAGGATTGTACATCTTGTCCACTACTAGCCTAAATACAAAAACAAAACCAAAAAGACAGAGATACTGCTGTTTTACACTGTTTACCAGATAATATTTCTCTTTCCATGATGGAATAAAAACATTCTTGAGTGTTTTAAGGTACAATAGCCTCTAGAGTTAACACATAGCAGTTAGTAAAAATATCTAGTTACAGCCCTGTTTTCCCAATTTTCCTGACCAGTCAATCATGGAAAGATAATTCTTAGGATGTTCTTTGTCTTTGTTGTAGTCTATACATTTGGAAGACCATTATGAAACCAATATGAAACCATTCAAGAATACTATGGGGGCAGAGAAAGAATAGGTCTGTTTTACCAAATATTATAAAGTAATACAGGATAAAACAGTATTACTGGCCCAGAAATAAACAACAGAAAATAGAGACCAGAAATAAACCCAGTTATATACATAAGAGTATAATACATACTAGAAGTTACATTTTTAGTCAGTGAAGAAACAAAGATTATTCAATAAATCATATTGGTACAGCTAGTTATCATAAAACAGGATCTTTCCTCTTTTTATACCAAAATCCCATTTGGATCAAGGAGCTAAATATAAAAAAGAAAACTTTTCTTTTTAAGGCAGTGAGGGCAGAAGAAGAAAATCTGGGCATCGGGAGGGGTGAGGGTTGAGGAAGGACACTAGAAGAAAATATGCATATTTAATAATCTTGGGACTGGGAAAATCTTTCTCAGCATGATATCAAAGCCAAAAATGTAAGTAAAGTGATAAAATTTGACCCCATGATATTTTTAAATTATGGCAAAACTACAGTAAGTTTGAAAGACAAGCAGCAACTTAGGGGAAAAACTGCTTATATGACAGAGGCTTCATATACAAAGGGCTTGTGTAGGTCAGTAAGAAAGATGAATATCAATAGGAAAATGAACAAAGAACATGGAAAAACTGTTTGTTGTTGTTTTTTTTAAGCTAACCAAGATATTCAGTATCAACAGCAATTTTTTAAAACGCAAATAAAGCCAAGTTACCATTTTTCAACTTTTCAGATAGTTGAAAATTCCCAATGTGCATAAATAAGAGTGTAGAGAAAAAATGGACACTGTCATACACTGCTGATAGGAATGTAAAGTGGGGCAAACTTTTTGGAGAGTGTTTGGTAAATATACAATTACCTTTGGACCTAGAAGTTCCACCACAAAGTTCCTCTCATACTTTGTTCTGAGAGGATAGACTATATGAATATATAATCACTGCAACACTGCAGTTTATTTTCCCTCAACTTTGTATTTTGAAACTTTTTTTTTTTTGAAACTTTTTAAACCTACAGAAAAGTTGAAAAAAATAATAGACCGAACACCCATATACCTTTCACCTAGATTCACTGATTATTAACATTTGCAACACTGGAATTTAAAATAAATTAAATGACCATCTTTAGGGGATTGGTTAAACAAATAATTTAATTTGAATATTCAATTATAATGCTTCATTTATTAATATGAAAAGATCTCAACATATTATTGAATAAAAATCTATACACTATAAAACAACAAGCTCAGTAAGGTCCATTTTTATAAATGCAAGACACACACTAAATAGCTATTTGAAGGGATACTCATTGGAGTGTTACCATTAGTTATCTACAAGCAGAGGGGTTTTGGATGATTTTTACTATCATCTGAATACTTCTGTATTATTTTAAATCTTTATAATTAACAGATTTTATAATCAGAAAAACCAATAAAGCTGTTTTCCACTTGGAAAAAAATGTGTACTACCATGGATAGTAGGTAATTATGCATGACCACTAATAGATTAACACGTTCTCTTTCAGATTAAACATCCCACTGCTTTAGGTTTAGAAGTTGGCCAAGAAATTCAGGTACTTGTATTCAACCTTTTAGCCTTAAAGTTGTAAATTATACTTGAAGTTTCAATTATTTGTTTCATCAAATAAGCTGAAAGAATCAAATCAACATCTGTGATTTATATTATTTATATGCTGTGCTTCTTTTTTAACTTTAGGGTTGCTTAAAACAGACTCATTAGGGATTTAGATACAATTCTTTCCTTCAAGGAGCTTACGGGTTAGTTAGGACAGTAGTCCCCTTTAGAGCTTTTAAAAATACATGAGCCAGTCAGGGATGGCTATGCAGAGTATTAGGTATAAGGTATTTGAGGAGTTGAGACTTTAATTGCTTCTATACTGCTTGAGGCTAAAAGTTCTTGAGTTTGATGAAAGCCATGATGTCAGTTCTAGAATTCTGATAACAAAATCGACCTTTTTTTTTTACCTTTTTAATAGTCCTGTATGAGTAGATGAAAGAAGCGGTTGACAGTCTGGTTTTTTTTTGGCTGCACCACATTCTGTTCTAGTTGTTCCTGATACCCATGACCTGAGTAACTAAGACTTCTGGTTTATTCCCAATCTGTAGTCCCATTGTTCAAGTAGCCTCTAGAGAAAGATAAGAACTAAAACATAATCTCTCTGTATAAGATAGTTTTTAAGTCCCTTCTGATGTAAAAAGACAACCACATTTCCCCCTGACTTTCAATGTCTGTGTTCAAGCCAAATAACCTCCAGTGTGATAGATGGTCCTTTGAGTGTTAACAGTGAGTGACCTAAGCATAATCTTATATAGTTTGTAGCATACTTAGGCTCAGGAAGCCCTTATCTAGGTTCACAGACCATGGCTTTCACTGTTCTTCCAGTATAGGCACCTGGTCCGGAGAGAATAAGGCACAGATAAGTCTAACAGAAGATTATAATTGGGCAACTAAATCCCCTGTCTCTTCTTTTTTTATAATCACTACTTAACCAAATTATATTTATTAGCATATACCTCCAGTTAGCACTGAGCCATGATTTCAGTGAACAAGTGAAAATATTAAGCATTGCTTTATTTGGACCATGTAAGTTTAAATTAACATTTCAGGGAAAACCCCGAACGAACTTTTTGGCCAACCCAATAATTTGGGCATCAGTCAATGTGCTGTAACTTTTAAAGTATATTTGTTTTTTTAACACAGGTGAAATACTTTGGACGTGATCCAGCTGATGGAAGGATGAGGCTTTCTCGGAAAGTGCTCCAGTCTCCAGCTACAACTGTTGTCAAAACTTTAAGTGACAGAAGCAGTATTGTAATGGGAGAATCTATTCCACAGTCATCATTTAATTCTTCCCAGTGACTTTTTTTTTTTTAAGAATTCTAGAGTGATACTCTGTATAGCAAAATTTCAGTAGTATCTTCTAATGTGTAGATTTATATATAAATGTATTCTAATGATTTATATTAAAATGCTCACTTTACGTGTTCCATTTTTTAATTCCGAATTACCTATATTACTCTTACTTACATTATAAATCAATACATATTTATTACTAAAAGTAAGTCATTTATACGTCTTAGAAAAGACTACCCTTTAAATCTTGTACTTTTGAAATATCTGAAAAATTTAGAAATAATGGGTCACATTTGCTGCATGATGGATTTCTTCCTACATATTTTTCTTCTTCCTATACAGTAGTGACAGTTTACTCTTAGCCATCTTATGGTTTACCTCTGCATAATAGCTTTACTTACCCACAGCTGTTTCACAAACTGAAACTTACCATATTCAAAACCAGTGCCTATTTCTTTAGTACAGTTACCAGATATAGTAAGGAGCTGAGGGAGCTAATTCGATCTAATTTTAATGATATACCACCTTTCAAATTGGTCACAAAACCATAAACATAGTGGAGTAAATATTATAAATGGGATCCTGTTGAGAATGAGGTAATACATTTTTCAAATTTAGAAAATACAGAAAAATAATTTACTCATCATATAGAACTAGGTCATTTTGTGTGTGTATGTTGCTAATGTATGGATGTTCTTGGTGGAAGGGATGGAGGAATCATGATTTTCAGTTAATAAGTAAATGTTTGAAACAGCCGTGTTTAGAGGCTATTGATATAATTATTAGTAATAGCTGTAAGATGATATTCATTCCCATTTTTTAATATATCACATTATAATTCCACAAAAAAAGTAAATGGTTCGTGGAAGTCATAATTTAGAATCTTCCTCCTTTTATAAATCTGATAAAATATTTGTAAATTCTTGACTCAGGGCTAACTAGTTCAGAAAATACTAAAAATGTAGCTGACCAAAGATTTTTTAAATGTGGGTATTTAAGTCAGTAAACATTGATTATGTATATGTATAGTATGTAAAATAGCATGACAGGCAATGTTGATATACTTTCTGAACTATTGAAGATCAACTGAAAATGAAAGATTAAATTTAAATTATATGCTTTGTACATTTCATTGTTCTATTTTATAATAGTGACAAAAAAATTTTATTCTCACTTTGTCTTCTGTTTAAGACATAACTCTTACTGGTAGAATTTCAAAATTGTAATTTATGTTTTTCTTGAGTTTTATTTTTCAAAAAAACTCCCAGCTGCTAATAATATGGAAAAATAAAGCTAGTTCTTAAACTCTAGAGACCAGTAGTGCCACAAAGTGAAAATACAGGTCACTAACTACAAACCACGAAAAGGGTCTCATTTCCACTTAAATTAAGAGCGTACACTTTATGTCTGGACTTATTTTTCACATTCACATCTTGGTAGTTTTCCCTGCTTTCCAAAAAAGGTTTTCTATGAGGGCTATCATATGCTAAGATCTCTAAATTATAATGACTCAAATCAAATTGAGTTCCCATTTTGGTAGTTAGTGCAATATAGGTACTTAAAGACTTTTTCCTTTATAACCTTTGTTATTGATGTCTCCTTGCCCATAAATTACAGTTTTTTAATACATTTTTTCTTCTCTTATAGAATATCTTGAATTTCTAGATCTAACATCAGTATCTTTCTCACTTCAGTTCAGCCAAGCATGGCATTCATTTATTCAACACTTACTATGTGCCAGGTACTATAATGTGTACAGCAGATGCATCAGTAAACAAAACAGATAAAGTTCCAATGCTCACATTCTAGTGGATGGAAACAATAAGTATACAACATCTCAGATAGTGGTAGGTTCTTTAAAGAAAAACAAATGGGTAAGGGGATAGAGTGATTTAAAAAAAAAAAAAGGTACTATATTAGATGAAATGATCCAGAATAGCATCTCTGAGTAGGTGACATTTGAGCAGAGACCTGAATGAAGTGGAAGAAGATGTGCAGCTATTTGGAAAAGAAAATTCCAGATAAAGGGACTAACAACTTTATTGGTATTGTATGTCTGGAATATATAGCAGCCTTTCCCTTCTATAAACCAATTTCACAGTCTTTTACTCCTTAATCTTGTGCCTGTTCTTCACCAGAATTAGAAGGCAAATTTTATTAAAGAATATAAAACAAGAGATAGCCAGTGCAAGGTGATATTTTTAAAGCATTTAATCTGGCAAGAATATACCTGGTTACTTGTAAGAAGACAGAAGATACCAAAGTCGTGTAAAAGTTTAAAAAGCTTTTACAAAATTCCAGGCTCATCAGAGACTAGGGTGGTAGGCAGTATAAATGGAAAAGAGAATGTGTCTTGGTATCGAGGGACAGAAACCAATCTAAGTTAAGCTAAAGCAACGGGGGATTTTTATCACAGGGCCATGAATTTATTTCACAGAAG
This sequence comes from Pseudorca crassidens, assembly GCF_039906515.1. Lineage (NCBI taxonomy): Eukaryota > Metazoa > Chordata > Mammalia > Artiodactyla > Delphinidae > Pseudorca > Pseudorca crassidens. The sequence continues at coordinate 44,730,913 of NC_090309.1, forward strand.
GCAAGTCACACTCCCTGTGGCGGACTTGAACCAGGACTGTCAAGTTATCAGGAACTAAGACAGTTCTCCCTACCTATACAGTCTCATGGCCTCTCATTTGTGCTGCTTTCCATATAACAGCTTTTTTCTTCTATGCAAACGTATTTTCATATCATGGGACAAAAGATGGCTATCCCACAGGAAGTTACTTGTCTCTGAGTTCAACTTCTGGAGGAGAAAACGATAGGCTCAGCTTGAGAAAGGTGTCAAACCTGATTAGGATTGCTAGATAAAACAACAGAATGCTAAGTGAAACTGGAATTTCAGGTAAACAAATGTTCAGTGTCCTATGGCCCATGCAATATTTGGGATATACTTATATTTTAAAAAAATATTCCTTGTTTATTTGAAATTCAAATTTAACTGGGTATCCTGTATTTTTGTTTGCTAAATCTGGTAACCCTAAACTTGGTGCAAGCAACTAGTCAGAGAATTCTCAAGGGCTCACTCCTTGGGAAGGGAGAATGTTCAGAAAAAATGGACTGAGCCAATACCAAGATACTGCAAAACAAATGTAAAAAGAAAATGGATAGACTTAGATTAACTCAGAAGGGGATGTAGTTGGAAGAAAAAGAAGCAGTTAGGACTGAGGATTTCAGCCTGAGCATTGTGAAGATAGTAGGATCTGTGACATGAATAGTAAACCTGAGGGGGCAAAATAGTTTTGAAGAGAAAGATGTCTGACTTATTAAATATGAGTATGAAGTCACCAACCAACATATTGGTTGGATATTCACCTTAATATCCTAGAAAGCAGTTGGGGCATAAGTGACTTTTGCAGAGATAATTAAAACAACTCCAGTTTTACCATCTCAAGCATATCTCAAATCACTGCAACAAGTTTCAAAATTAGTCTGAAATTTACAAAATTAATTTAAAGGTAATTAAAACTACCTACTATGAGCACAGTACTAAATGATGGAATTGTTTCCTTCTGAGACATATATACTCTAATATAGAGTCAATAACTTATGAAAGGCAGACTGATGAGCAGTCTAGTAAAGGTTTTAAAAAAGTCATAAAAAGGAAAAGAATAGGTTAATTCTAACTGGAAGAAAAAGGGAAAGTTTCTAAGAAGTGGAATTTGAATAGGACTTCATTATGGAGAGGTGATATTTGAGCTGGGCTTTAAAGGATGATTATAAAGGGAAAGGCTGCCTGTGGAGTGGAACAGTTTTACCAGTGGATAAAGAAGACAGTAAATAGAGGTCAGATTGTAGAGGGGTTTCGAATATTAGACTTAGGACTCCGAACTTGGTCCTGCGTGTGTTGGGAAACACTGAAGAATACCCAATGTCTCATGAAAACCCAAACTGCGTAGTTGGTTATAGTTTTGATATTGACTATAAAATTTAATGCAATTGCCAAGGACTCATAAGTTAGAAGAGATGATATTTTTTTAAGTATAAAAATATGTAGGCCATTATCATTTATGAAAACAGATAAATTATCTTAATATTGGCAATAGCTATTAGGACAAAGTAGTTCTATAAGAATGCAAGAATGGGTAAGCATATAATCTCTATAATGAATTATAGATAAAAACCGTATAATAACCAGATGCAAAAGAGTCAATTTATAGAATTCGATGTACACTTCCTAGAGAATTTAGAATATTAGGAAACATCCTTAACTTGGAAAATGGTATCTATCAGAAATTAAGAACATGTATACAACACTGCAGATGTTGCCATTAAAGTCAGGAACAAAACAAGAATCACCACTATTATTCTCATCAGTGTTCTAAGGTCCTAATCAATGTGATGAGATTAAACAGAGGTGGAGAAGAACAGAAACATTTGCAGATGATCATCTAAAAAACACTTTAAATTGTTATAGAACAGTTAGAACTAATAAGCAAGCAGTGGCCACATATGTTTGCCAAAATAAATAGCGGTCAAACGTTGCCGTGGAATGAGCTCATTTCCACTTCTCTTTTTCCAGGCTTCACGGAGCTACACCAGCAGTGAGTTTGCCCCATCCCCTGTGGTCCTGACCAGGGTTAAATCTTCAGTCCCAAAGGCAATGACGTCTTGATTATTCAGTCTTAACCTCCAGCCCCCTTGATCAAGCACCCTAAAAATCCAGTCCCAAGCGTACTCCTCCAGCTCCCGCTAGTACATGCTAGCATATTATTTCAGTCCCTTCGGTGTGTAATCTCCTTCCTTATCAGGCAAAGCAGTCCCCAGGTCACTACCTGTGAAATCAGCTGTCAAATGCAGTTAAATACTGCAACCAGATTTAACCCTAGTTACCATAGCCTCTCAGCTCCAAGAAATGGGAGCAACTATGGAGGAGGTCTTTCTGCAAGGGGGAAGTGTTATCTCTTACTAGGAGTTATAAGCCACTTCTGCAGCCCCTGAGGATCCAGGGATATCTACAGAGCCAAAATACGGGCATCCATCCCATGTTTCAAAGCTTCAGGCTTTCCCAACCAGGGCCCTAGCTGCATAGCAAGCCTCCCTAGGCTGAGCATTCAAATATCTTTAGAGCTCTGTAACTGTCAAATCCCATATCTGTTTTTCCACTGCAGGGAATAAGGGCCTCTTTATGAAGACCAAAGAGCCCCCCCCCCGGCTCCCAAATGTAGTTTTTAACTGTGCATTAAGTGCCCTCAATTCATTAGCCCTCAGCAAGGGAGTAGTACAACTTAATTGGCCACCTCTCCTCTCCTCATAAGCATTGTTTCTCCCATATCTTTCAAATCCTGAATTGTTGAATAGGCAACAGCATTCACCCCTTCTAGGATGTTTTCCTAGGTCACTACCTGTGAAATCAGTAGTCAAATGGCCACCTTGTGCCAGGGACTGAGTAAACCATTCCCCAAACCCCATCTTACTGTCTGATTTCTGACATCACTCCCTGTATCACCTATGTCAGTTCTGGTCCTCAGAGAAGCAGATGCCAAGAAGGGATCTGCAAGATATTAATTGGGGGAAACGTCTGTAATGGATAAAATACGTGGGCTCAGGAATTGACAGGAAGAGCCTGCAGACCATAGTGCAAGTCTGACCTCTGTAAAAGGAGGAAGGGAAGGAAATACTGGGTGGAGCTTCAGACTAGTGTATTTCCAAGAAAGTCTCATCCTGGCTGTTAAGTTCCCCAAGCCAAAGTTGCCATTAGAGGAGTTCTGCTTTGGACAAGAAAGGACAAGGTTTATACCCCTACTGTGCTGAGTCACTGGCTGGGAGCAGCTGGAGGTATTTGTGGCACAAACATAATGGTGGAGCCCAAAAGGCAGCTTGCTGTCAGATAACTTATGTTCCCCAGAGTAGGTTCTCTTTAAGGAGATCAGAGTGGTGCACTTTAAGGCCACCACACCAACCAAAAATCAAAACAAATTATAAAACTATAGTAATTAACTGTCATACTAGAGTTGGCCAAATAAAACAATGGAAAAAGAACAGTGAATTCAGACTCAAATCTAGATATATGTGTGTATATGTGTGTGTGTGTCTGTGAATTTAATAAAGAATATGATTTAAATAGCATTTCATATTATTTCATCTATAAATGATGTTAACAGTTGGCTCTCCATTGGGAGGAAAAATTTTAAATTGACATCCAACTTCATATATACAAAAAATTTCAAGTGGATTAGAGAACTAAACATTAAAAAGCCATAAAAACATGACAATACCTTGGTTAAACATGGAAAATTAACAACACAGTTAAATAATTTTTTTAAAAAGTAGAGCCCAAAGGGCAAACAAAAGAGACAATAGCAGACAAGAGATTTTAATAAATGTTGGTTGCATAACAAGCAAATAGAAGAGCAGTGGTAAATTTAGCAGAACAGAGGAAGTCACAATCTATATGACCCCAGAGGTGATCAGATAAGAAAAGAGAACAAATTATCTCCACACACACACAAAAAAAATCAAAGGATCAGGGGTGAGAATTTGAGGGCAAGGTAAAAGTCTATACAGAGAGGGGCTATATGCCTAACTCCACTTCCCAAACCCACATAACCAAAGGACTACCATCCCTACACACACACACACATACACACACTCATACCCATACACGCCCTTGTAACACTGCCACCTACCACCTCAGAAGAATGAGATGCTAGGTACCAGAGATGCAATGGTGAGAAAAACATACTCCCTGGACTCATGAAAATTTTTCATCTACATGTGGAGACAGTTATTAATAAAAACTCTTACAAATAAATATAAAGCTACAAGTATGACAGATGCTACAATGGAGGGGTGCATGGTGCTATAAGTGTGTAATAGGAAGATAAAATGAATACTCTGGTTGTCTTCCTAGCATCTACTTTACCCATATCACATAGTGTAACATACATGGGATTTGGGTAGGACTAACCCCACCCGCAGCTACAAGCATGGGCCCTGATTTGCCTCAGCCAGTCCAGTACATGACATTCCCTAGACCACAAAACTCTAGGTTCAGGAGTGGGCATGTGACCTAAGTTAGTATAATCACAATGCAACTGGAGATATGTGAAGAAACTCTTTTGATGTGAAGAACTGTGTAGCCTTGGGAGCTCTTGGCTACCATCTTAAGATACAAAAGGAATCAGCCTTAGGATGGATTTGGCAGAGCAGAAAGTAGAACTGAGAGGCAGAAGAAAATCAAGTTCTCACTGATACTCTTGAGTCACTCAGTTAAATCAATCCTGAGGTTCATCTTATCTTCAGACTTTCTATTCACATGAGCCAATAAATTGTCTTATCATTTAAATCGATGTGAATTGGGTTTTTTGGTTCCACGGGGATTTGACCTAGTCAAGGAAGTCTCTTCTACGTAAGTGATAATTGTGGTGACATCTGAAGGATAATGATAGAGCAGGAGTCATCATGAGATGACTGGAAAGAAGGAAGTTCAGACAAATAAGTGTCAATTTTAACTTAGATCAAGTAAAATGGGCTGAAAAATGTCCATTGGCATTATCAACAAAGATGTCTTTAGTGAGTTTATCAAGAGCTTTTTGGTGAGGGCTGGGTGATGGAAACCACAATAGATAGGTTCAATTAAGGAGTCCAGTGGTGAGGTGAGGAAATGTAGGGAGTATAAACAACTTTAACCCTTGAACAGTTTGGCTGAAAAGGGGAAGAGAAATAGGAATGTAGCTGAAGAGGATGTAGGTTATCAGTTTTGATGACTTATTTAAATGGAGAAGGTCTTAAAGATTAATCACCTCAAGGAAAAAAGTGAATGAATATAGCAAAGAAACTTTCATAAAAGTTTTTCACAAAAACATCGCACAGAATTAGGAAGGGTAGAAACAGAAAGCCTCACATTTCAAGGACACGAGTCAGTAAGACTGAGAACCCAGTTTACTCTGTAGAGATTACTATATTTTTTAATCCTCAAGAATTAAAAAGTGTAATGTGCCCTCAAGCGACATTTGGCAATGATGGGAGATAATTTTGATTATCACAACAGGAGGATGGGGTGCAATACTACTGGCATCTGGTGGGTAGAAGCCAGGAATGCAGCTAATAATCCTGTAACGCACAGGACAGCCTCTCACAACAAAGAATTATCCAGCCCAAAATGTCAGTGGTGCCAAAACTGTAAAACCCTGCTCTAGGAATTTAACCTATGCATATATTGGCACACATGAAACAACTTATGTACAATCATTTATTGTTTGAAATTATGCACTATTGGAAATGACATATATAGAGACAGAAAAAATGGTTTAAATAAACTAGGGTATATTAGTACAATAGTATGTATGGTATTCCATTATTTGTGTTTAAAAAAAAAGGTGGTAGGTATAAATTTACATATACAGATATAGAAATCTATCTCAACCCTTGGAGTGGAACTTGCCTGAAGAAAACCTTTGCTGGGGAATACACATTGTTGCAGTGCATTACTGCCCTCAGTGTGTCTTGGAGAATCCTGCTCTGGCCCTCTGTCTATGTTTCTCTCCATGGGATGAGAAGTCCACGAAACCAACGGATGTGTCCACTTGGAACCCACTCTTCCCTTTCTAGACCATGCTCTGGGCACCCTGGAATTCCCTGCCCCAAAGGCCAAGCCTGCTCCCAGGGTCTGCACAGTCCTCTTCCCAAATTCTGTCCTTAATTGGCCACTGAGGAGTGGCCAAAGGGTGACTACATTCAGGGAGAGTAGACAAAGACAGAGCTTGGACAAAAGGCTGGGGTACCCTCTGTGCGCACATGAGGGCTGTCTAACTGCAGGCAGAGCTGAGGTGTGAGAAGAGAAGGCAGGCTAAGGACTTCAGGAGCCAAAGGGAGACTCTGGAACTCTGAGGAGTTCAGGAATTCTAGATTTGAATTTGGAATCTGGTTTCCAGGCCATATGAAAATATATTGCTTAGGGTATACCAAAGGTAGGAAAAGAAAATATATTTTATTTAATAGCTTGATTTAAAATTTTTAAATCTTTAGACATATGGTATACGGTCTTCCTTTTGTGTGCTTGTCCTGGACCTTACAAATGTTAGAGGTCGGCCTGTTGCAGAAGAGAGAATCCCTGTGACCTAGGGCAAGAAAAAAACCAATAACCTGTGCCTGAGGATCCAGCAAGGGGCAGAGATGAGTGCTGAGGGTTTAACTCTGTTCCCTTATTTCAGATATTGGGGAGTACAGCAAAAGGGATACTAAGGGGAAGGTGGAAGGGATGCTTTGAAACACTGTTCAGATCATTCCACTCCTTAGTTCAAAACTCTCCAATGGATTTGCAACTCATTCAAAGCAAAACCCAAGGCCCTTCAAGACAGCCTCTCCCCCACTCCCAACCTTACTTCCCACCATTTCCCCCCTTTCTCACTCCACTCCAATCATACTGGTTTCCTTGCTATCCCTCTCACTCACTCAGCATGCTTACAGCCTCAAGGCCTTTGTACTTGTAGTTACTGCTTTCTGGCTCTCCCTTCCCCTAGGGAAATGCATGGCAGACTGCCTACCCTCAATAGACACCATTACCCTTCCCATACTCACTCTCTAACCTTCTGCTACTCTTTTTTTTGGTCACAACATTTATTAGTACCTGGCATAGCTTTGTTTACTGTCTTCCTGCACTAGAATGTAAGCTCCATGAAAGAGGGACTTTTTCTATTTATTCACTGTATAGAACAATGTCTAGCACATAATATATGCTCAACAAATATTTGCTGAATGATTGAATAAATACAGGAAATGACTCCTGTTGTTTCAATTTTTTCCAGAGTTAGATCTTATTTGTATAACAGTAAACTTTTAACACGTATGGTGTCAAAGTGACTTCTGTACGGTTCTCATTCCTTTAACTTAATACATAACTTATTTATACGTTTTTTTAGGCCAGTAACACATTATGACTTTGTTCACCTGGTCCCCACAGCCTTGAACACCTTTCAAGCCAAACTCCCACTCAGGGATCCTCTAACATCAGGCCCAAAAGTTATCTGAGTGTGCCTCAAAAGTTATCTATGTGAAGCTTTCTCTGACCCGAGACGGAAATGTTATTTTCTCTGGGCTCAAAATGCATTTCGTCCACATCAATCACAGCAATTAACGGGCTCTATTGCCACGTATATTGTAACTATTTAATCCAAGTATACTTAGATTTTAAAAAATCCTATGTATCCAGATGTTGAACCGAGAATTTAATTTTTATCAGGCGCCTGTTCTGTGTAAGACGTCTCACGTTTTAGTGTACCGCGGAAGGGTGTATCCACAAGATCTGGTCAAAACATAAGCACGTTCTGAAAACACCATTGATAAGGAATGACTACAACTCCCAAGATGCGCTGCAGGGTAAAACGTGTGCATCTCGCCTGACTTTCACCTTTCAGACTAATGGGTTGTAAAAAGCTGGCGGCACAACAAGCTGAAACTGTCTTTAAAAACGAACAAAAGGATTCTACCGAAAACGAACAGGGGCCCAGTGCATGGTTTGTATCCACCGCTCAATGTCTGACACTTAATGTGATGTTTGACAACGTGAACGCCAAGAGAATTCCTCCCTCGCTTATTCAGTGCATAAGACCTCCCGAGAGAGAACGCGAGAAATGTCAGCAAGAGAAACTCAAAAATATCGAAACAGTGCTCTTCGATATGTTAGGAAAGTAGCTCCCTGCCACTTCCCTAAACTTATCTGAAGACTTATTTTCCGACGTTACAAACACGGGAAGGGCACTGTATTTTCATGAAGCGGAAAGTATGCTTTTCAATGGCCAGCCACCAAAAGCCTAACGATACACTTGTGTACAATATTACAATCTCCTGGAGATGCACAGGACACTTCCTGAGGAGATGCTTAACTGTAACAGACTCCATAGCGAGTTTCAGGGGGTTTCGGGTCGCATTAAAGGGCTAACCTCCTCACAGAATGAGGTTTAAACTGTTTTTCTCTCACAGGCTGAAAGGGTGAGCTTCCATTAAGCAGTGCGAGCACATTTCCTTCCCTTTTGCTCAGGGTGAGTCCCGTCCAAGGATGCGTACCTCCCAGGTTTGCTTTGTGTTTTCCACAGAGCTGGATCCCACGGCTCGTCACACGCCGGGTGAAGCCAGCAATCCGCACGAAGCCGAATCCATGACTCCGCGCCCGCCGCCTGCCCAGAGAGGACTCTCGCGGAACCAGTGGAGACAAGGAGCTCGCAGGGACCGCCCACTCAACCGAGATCCCACGGGAGTAGGCGGGGCCGAGATAGGAGGAAGTCGCACTTAGACCCACCCACCTCAGTCCAGTACCCCGCCTCGCGAGAACACCGTGCATGCAGAAACGGAGGTGCCTCTTGTTGGGCTCGTCGGCCGCCGTAGCCCCTGCTAGGACAGCCCGTGCGAGCTTGCTGGAGGAGGAAGAGAAAGGCAGAGAGAATCGGGTTACAAGATGGCGGATCTGTAGTAGTTACCGCGGCGGCGGCGGCGGCGAGAGAGCGAGCGAGCTCTGGGGGTCAAAGGGTGGGGAGGGTGGGTGTGTGCGGGGGTGAAGTGAGAGGTAACCGGGACTCCGGGCGGAAAGGTCTCAGTGGTTCTTGTTGCCCCTTCCCGCGGCTGAACCTTGGGAGCCATGGTGAACTCGGGCCTCTCCGGAGCCGCCGCCGCCGCTGCAGCCACCGCCGCTACCGTCTCTCTAGAGTGAGGGGCGCGGACGAGGTGAGCAAGGAGGCGGCGGCTGGAGCTGTGGGGACAGCAGCCACCATGTCGGATACGCGGCGGCGAGTGAAGGTTTATACCCTGAACGAAGACCGGCAATGGGACGACCGAGGCACCGGGCACGTCTCCTCCACCTATGTGGAGGAGCTCAAGGGAATGTCGCTGCTGGTTCGGGCAGAGTCCGACGGTAAGGTTATTGGAACCGTAGGGTAGGGGACCATGCCTCCGTTTTGGGCACAGCCTTGGGGTTTAGGCCCTGGGCCGAGTACTGTTACTGCCACCGCTTGGGACAGCGCATTGGTTTTCTGTCTGCACTTCAGTACGGTGAAGACAAACTACTTTGTCGGGATTTATCCTCAGTCGGACGCCGATTCTCTGTTCCCCCGCCTCCTCTCCTTATTAAACCTTTGACCCCTTCCTCTCCAGTCTCGCCTCTTAAAGAGGTGGGGGGAAGAGTGTGAGAGAGAAGAGAGGAAGTCATGAGAAACAAGGTAGTAGTGATCTTGTTCTAGGGAACTGACCCTTCCCGTCCCCCTTTATTTTCTTATCCCATTATATGCCTGGTACAAAAGATTTAGTGAAACTTAATTTTTTTTTTTTAACTGATTTTGCTAACTAGCCCCAGTTGCCACCGTCGACAGGTGCTGGGGAAAACCAAAATGCAGGGGTTATTTCCTGGGGTTATTGCAGACTGTTGCCACGATACACGCACGCACAAGCACATACACCTTCAGTCTGGGATCCCTCCAGGCTATCTTTGTAGAAGGTGCTGTGAACAAGTGGATACTTTACAACCAAAACAAGTTAGGACACCAGAGCAGATTGTAAACTTGTATTCGTTGATTTATTGTACGAGTCTTAAGTGAAATATTTTAAAATTATAAAATGTACAGCCTTAAGTAAAACACCTTCCTCACTGTATCTGATCGCTGGATTTGAGCAACTGATTTGTGCAGATTAAAGAAAAATAGCAGTCTTCGGTTTATTTTTGACATATCTTTTACTCTTGCACTTTTTCTTTAAAGTAATCATGGACATTTATCTTTACATGAGGTGTCCTGCTTTTTGTTCTTAAGGAGAAAAGGATAAATGCAATTCTGTATTTGTGTACTAAGTACTTAAATCCCTGTTGTCGTCCTTTGTAATTTGTTTTATTTGTTAAACTGGAAATGCAATAAAATAACCTTGTTAAAAAAAATTTGGCTTCAGGTGGTCATTTAGACCTTAAATTTTTCATTTCAATAAAACTATAATAAGTAATCTAGTCTCCGCATATTCTTGGTCTGAATGTTCTTCTTAGATGAAATTTTTCCTTTAAGGGTATATGGGGATAGGATGATATGTTCTACATTAAATATGAAGCCCAGATCTTGAGAGAAGAATGTAAATTGGAATACATTTGATTACTTCAGATGTCCTGCTGGGGGAAGAAAAAAGTTGTTTTTTTAATGTGTATTCTGATGTTTTATTCAGTGTTTTATAAATTGAAACTTATAAATATTATTTTTTTAACTTGCAGGATCACTACTCTTGGAATCAAAGATAAATCCAAACACTGCATATCAGAAACAACAGGCAAGTAGTTATCTTTAATTTGAAAGACTTCATCTGTGATCAAGGAAGTATTAATCTGACAAAGATGGGAAAGCTTTTCTGACAAAAAAAAAAAAAAAACATGGATGGTAAACAGAATTACAGGCTATATGTATTTCCCTTGCAGGTTAAAAGTTTCAAACTGAAAAGTGAAAGCTTTTGTTCTGGAAGTAATTTATTATCTTTGAATTGAGCCACTGTTAGTTTATATTGGAATACGACGTATTCATTAGTCTTATTTAACTGCAGTTAGCCAGGTATCTTCTATACCCTGTACACTAAGCCTTTTATTCTCAGTCACATATAAAGGAAATGGCATAAAAGAAAATTCAAAGGGGTACTCTTTAAAGCAAGGAAAGCCTGTTTGTGGTGTGAAAGTGGATCCTTTGACTCATGCAAAGATAAAGCTTTTGAAGTAGAAGCACTTAATCCTGTTCTTTAATTGTTGTATATTTTTAATATAATAACCAATGGATATTTCATGAAAGTGTACACTGACTATTATGCAATGTTTTCTGTTGATACTTATTGTCTTATTTGGGAAAAGAAAACCTGTGTTGTGTTTTAGTGTGCTAATTATCTAGTCTGGAAATGGCTGCAGTGATTCAACTTTTCCTTTATCCTGTGAATGTTTTCATTTTTATTATGAAAGATTCCAAAATTGAGAAGTACAGTGAATAATATAATGAGTGTCTGTGTAACACCACCAAATTTAACAATGTTAACATTATACCATATTTGTTTCAAATCTTTTTGTAGTGTTGAACGTTGTGGATAGAATTAAAACTCCCTTTGTACCCATCTCATTCTATCCATTCTCCACCCTCCCTGTAGGTAACCACTATTCTGAAGTTAATGTGTATTATTTCTGTACATGCTTTATACCTTTTCTGCATATGTATGTATCCATAAATAATACGTAGTCTTTTGTGCGTTTTTAAACTTTACACAATTGATCTCCTATTCTTACATGTACTCTGCAACTTTCATTTTTCACTCAAAGTTACTTCGAAGATTTGTTCATGTTAATGTAGATTTAGTTGGGCATTTTTTAAAACGCTGTATGATGTATGATATACACCTATTGTTAGACATTTGGATTATTTCTAGGGTTTTTTTGTGTGTGTTCTGTGTGTAAAGTGAACATGGCAGAGATTTTTGGAGGAAAAGATAAATTATTTTCCAGTTTTTTTTGTGTGGAGTGTGTAAAGTGAATATGGCAGAAGTTTTAGAAGGAAAAGATAAATAATTTGAAGGAAAAGATAAATTAATTATACTTGCATCATCAGTGCCTACTTTCTTCAAGGTCAATGAAAATTTAGATGCTCAGAAACAAATACTTCACACTTGGAGGAATGAAATTACATCTACTGCACAGTGCATTATTAGTAAAAGTCTTACTTTTAAACAGTTTTGTGTATACAGTGCATTCTTAGTACTTTGAAATATTTTTAAAATTTTCCATATTCAGTTAATAGTTTTTTCCTTTGCTAAGAAAATATTATGTCTTTTTTGATGGAGAATCAAACATTTGTTCTGTATTGAACACCTGAAGTTGTTTCCTATACCTTAGATGTTTTAAGGTAAATTTAACTAAATTTAATTTCTAAGTCAGCCAGGCAGATGGTTACTCTCTGTCTTTGTACTGACTTTTACCACATAGCCACTTTTGGTTTGTTTTTTTGTTTGCTTGCTTTGGGGGAAAGGAGTAACAATATTTTGTAACCATTTTTTTCTACCTGCATGAATATAATTCTCAGGAACTGTCTTCTTAAGTGTGACTCCTTAAAAATTAGTTATGTTATGGATTCTTCTCAAATTGTATACAAGATCCTTTAGCTGTTCTTTTAACTAGAAAGATCACATTATAGCGGAGGTTTGTGTATAAACCCCCATCGTTAGTCCAGAATTACACAGTGGTTCTGTGAATATTTTTAGGAACTTTGGGACATAACTTTGTGTGTCATGTTACTCTGCTAGAAAATTTAAGTATTGCGGGAGAAAAATATTTAAAAAAATTTTTATGCCATTGGGGAAATGTTTTTTGTAATTAATTCCTTTTAAATAATATACTATTAGGGCTTTTTAAAAATGTCTTTTTCCTTAATTGAGGTACTTTTACTGAATAACATTAAAGCTTAAGAGAACTCTTTGGCAATGAGAATACTCTGGAAAAGCTTTGTGTATAAGAATGAAAAACGTGTGTAAATGGAGTCAGTTCTTTTCTTTTCTTTATTGTTTAAATAGACTGCACTTTTCTAATAGAAATCAAAGAGCTATATAGGAGTTATGTTAGACTTATTTTCTTTGTAACAGATGTGTTTGTTTCACCAAAATCTTTTTCAGTTTGCCTTTTTACCAGATTACACAAATTGGGATTTCCAAACACCTCATATTTTTCTATGTTCATTAGAATTACCTTTTTTTAAGTGTCATCATTTAAGTATTCAATAAATTAGTCTAGAAAATTACTTATTTCTAAAATTTATATGAAATATATTGATCATTAGTGGGTTTTTAATTTTAAAAAAAAGCCCTGAGTGAGTTAATGAGACATTCATAGTTTATAGGAAATTTTGCTACATTAAAATACATTGAATATAATGAGAACCTACTCTATAGCACAGGGAACTCTACTCGGTCCTCTGTGGCAACGTAAATGGGAAGGAAATCCAAAAAAGAGGAGATGTATGTATACGTATAGCTGATTCACTTTGCTGTGCAGTAGAAACTAACACAACATTGTAAAGCAACTATGGCAATAAAAATTAATTTTTAAAAATTCATTGAATAAATACAGAGGAATATTTAACATTCTTCTTTTAACATTACAGTTGTAAAATGAGCTAAGTACTGAATTGTGGGTTCAAAATAAGTTAGAATGAGTTGAGTTAATGTCAAATGACTCAATATCAATAGGAAATCATTGATTCACATCACTTCCTTTGCTTACTGTGGGTAATATCGAAGTATTGGTAGTTGATGGGAAGAAGATATACTTAACCTAAAGGAGCCAATAAACTTGTGAAGTATTTAAAGAAACACTGTTAGAAAGAAAAGAGAATGATTATACAGTGTAACACAGAATAAAGTGCCTGATACATGTGTCAAAATTCTACTTTATCAATAGAATAAATCCCACTTGACTAAATCAAAAGCAGACTCATAGGGTGTGTACCTTTTATATTAAGCACAATTTTGTGTTAATTGGGTTTGGGAGAGACGTATAAGGAAGTCCTCATCCTGGGTTTTATTGGGAGATAATACATAACAAGTGAAACAGTTACAGAATAGTAATAAGATAGCTGATAAAGTGCTTTAACTCAGTCCTCATCAAGAGTCCATGAAAGCATTTCACAGATAAGGCAACTTAAGGCACAGAAAGGTTAAGTTTCTTAATTGAGATTATATAGTAGGTATGCACCAACACAAAATACTGTGAAAAGTAACTTTATTCCACAGACTTGGGCAGTAGAAAATTAGAGAAAGGAGAGAGTGATTTGAGCCAGTCATTGAGAAAAACTTCACTCTTCTTGGTGGTGCCTGCTGAAGGAACTATGATAGGGCAAGAAATAGTACACCTGACACAAAAGGCATTATTAAGCCTATTTGGTTTCTATTATTACGCCTAAGAGGTTTCTTATTTGAGAGCTTGGTTTGCTAAACAAAAGGGAGCCATTATAGGTTCTTGAGTAGGAGCCTAACATGAAAGTGATACTGTGTTTAGGAAGCCGGTGTGGCAATGTCATGAATAATGAATTGGAGGTAGGGAGCGAAACAGAAGAACTTTAGGTAGCAAGACCTTTGCAATAATTCAGATCAAGAAAATGAAAGTCTGTTCCAGTGTAGAAAATGGAATTGGAAAGAAGGAAAAGAACTCCAGTACCTTTTCAGGAAAGTGCTGGAAGATTTGGTGAATGATTAAATATGAAAAACAAGGAATCAAAGGTCACTAGTAGTGTTTTTGAGCCTTGGGGCCACAAAAATGATGGTTCTCTCCAGAAACTGGGAAGTTGAGGAGAAAGCAGGGTTACATTTATCGTTGGGTTAGAGACTTGTTTATTTAAAAAACAAAAGGTTCTTTATTTTGAATAGGTAATACATTCACATTGTTAAAAATCAGAAGGTGCTTATGAAGTCTCTCGCACCCTGGACCCTGTCCATACAGTTTCCCTTGCTAGAGGCCACCAGTGTTACCAGTTTCTTGTATATCTTGCTAGCGGTTTTATGCATATGTAAACAAATATGCATGCAATTATATATATATATATATATATATATAAAATTCTCTTTTTTATTGGCATAAGTGGTAGCAAACAATATATTGTTTTGTGCCTTTTTTTCATTTAGGCTTTGGAGTAAAATAAATAGAAAGGTCTTAAAATTGAACACCTGGGACTAGAGATAGAGTGAGAGTTTGATGCAGGAGATTCTGATTTGAGAATCATTAAACACTATTTTTAGCTGCAAAAGAGGATCTCCTTTGAGAGAGTAGGTACAAATTGAGAAAAGAACAGAGCTTAAGACTGAGTCTTGTGAATTGTCCACATTTATTCATTCATCGAATAATACTTGGTTGAGTTCTGCTTATGGTTTGGTCACTAACGGTAGTTTGGTTTTTTAAAGTGCAGTTGAAAGCTTTTGAAGAGTTTTCAGCAAAGAAGTGACATTATCCAAAATAGTAATATCAATCTGTAGAACTGAAGAGAGGCAATAACTAGGAGACTGGTTGAGAGAGTGTAGCACGGTCCAAGCTAGAGATAATGTTGAATCAAGTTAGGGTGATGGCAGTAGATACAAAGAGGGGAGGTGGGTAGATTTGAGATATATATGGAAGATAGAATTGACAGGGCATGCTGCAGGTTTAGGTGTTTGGTAATCAGGAAGAAGGAAGATCCAGTAAAGAAAGAATAAGCAGTTGGAAAGAATAGAGCATCTGGAAAATGTGTTGTCTTCAAACCAAAGGAGAATATAATTGTGGTAAGGAAAGAAGGGCCAATCAGGCAGAAATGCTGTTTCATATCCTGCCAAGAGAAAGACTGAGAGTATTCTAGGTTTTGGTTAAAAGAATGTCCACTGAGATGAAGGTGGAAATGCAAATGATCTGATCTTATTGTACCTCTTAATTGGCAAAATAATCCAATAAAATTAAGGATGTTGGGGTTTAGCCTGAGAGCCACTGTGAGGAATGGACTGATGAGTATGTGAGAGGGAAAGAGGGTTATACAATTGTGAATGCTGCATTCAAATGACAGCATGAATTTGTAATGAGTAGGGTCCACTCTGACCTTGAACTATAGATCAGGTGCACAAGTAGAGGACGTGAATGATTAGGTTGGAAAGATGGAGCAGAGTGATTGGTAGAGATGTGTTCTGGGTGGTGGTCTGGAATGGAGGAATCTTTGGGAATCAGATGGAGAGGGGGCTTTCTTCGTTAGGATCCTTTCTGTTTCTTACAGTGCTACAGGGGAGGCGCTTGGGAAGCAAGTTGTTAAGACCTTCGCCATCTTTTAGAATTTGTTTACATTTCTTATGGGGCATAGTAACAGGAACATGGGTTTAGAGTTGGATGGATACTCTTAAGTTTTTTAATTCTGTTATTTCTAGCTATATGATTTTGAGCAAATTTTCTCTGAATCTCATTTTTTAAATGGAGATGCTACCTAACTCACATAATAGTTGTAAATTAATGTATGAAAAGGGCTTTACCATAGTACCTGACACACGAGTGCAATAAGATAACTGTATTCATAGTAATCTTACAATAATCTTTATGTAGACAGCATTTTCCTCTTTTCCAATAAGGAAAGAAAATCAAAGAAGTTAAATACTTTGCTGAAAGTCACCAAAATAGTGGACAGTAAAACTGTGGGTGGTGCTCCCAGGTCCTCATTCTAGTTCATGGTTATGCCCATTGTACCCAAATATATCACAGATTTTGAGAAGATAAGATACTACCATTGTTTGTAAGTAGTGTCATCATGTCTGTCTTGGATTATATGTTATGCCACACTATTATTTAAAAATCTATCTCAGAAGGAGTTTAAGTCAGCTACTATTAGGAACTACTAGAGAGTTACATGCTGCGTTGTCTGGTTAATCTCACTTATTTTCAGACTTTAAATTGATTTTGAACTTGTAAATTGAATCTAATATTTCCATCTTCCTTTTTTTAAAAAAATATTATTCCTTTGAAAAACTTGAGCTTTTTATTAATTTTGTCAAAGTCATTGGGGGCAAAGATAGGGTTAGTCTGGCAAGCAGTAGGATCTCAGATATTTCATGACTAGATACTATTCATGTTAATGAAGTAGATCAGTATCAAGGAGGAAAACTGAAACAGATAATCCATTGGTTTGTTAGGCCCTTTAAAAATGTGTCACAGATTCCTTTGTGAATATATAAAAACTGGAGACTCTTTCCCCAAAATAGATATTATGCAGCAGGTTTTAGATAAAATTTTAAGGTGTCTGTAGACTCTGGATTAAGAACCTCTGATTTAAACAGTAATTGGCTCCAGAGTACGTTTTTAATATATAAGATTGAAAATAACCATTTCGCATAATAAAACTACACTGTGAAAACCTGATACAGTAAAGGCTAAATTGTCAAGCTTCTCTAGCTCATGTCTTACTCCCATCCTGGACTTGGACATAATCACCTTTTTGTTTGTTTTTTTTTAAGGACGAGACCAATTATAATTCTCCCTGCAAGCTCATTTTTAAATCTGACTTCCATAGGGACATAGTGGTGATTAAGTGTTTTAGTTAGTAGAAGAAAGCTCTAAGCTTTCCTTGGTTTAAACAGAGGCATTAATAACGTCTCAAAGATATGTGTGCCACGCACAGATTAGAAAAAATATGTCACAGAGTACAGTGGTTGAAACAGACTTTACTATGAAAAATTGGGCTTGACTCAATCTAGGCTTTTTGGATATATAGGAAACTGTGCCACTTGACACTTCATTCTGGTTTCAGTATTCTTGTGCCATCTCTATATTCTCTCACCTAGGAACTTTGACCCTTGGAATAAGCAGTTCTAAGGAGTTGTTCTTATGGGTACTTTTTTCTGAGACAGTAAGATGTGGAGGAGGAGGAAAAGGAAAGATGCATTTTGTCACCCATTTGGGATAGGTGCATAGAGATGGAAGGTGCCTACTCTTGATGGCACTTCCCTATCCTCTGTTTACCAACTAGAGATACAGTTCGGTCATGTTCTCAATTTTGACTTACCCAAAGAATTACCCGAGACCCTTGTTAAAAATAAGGATTCTTGGGGCTTCCCTGGTGGCACAGTGGTTGAGAGTCTGCCTGCTGATGCAGGGGACACGGGTTCGTGCCCCGGTCCGGGAAGATCCCACATGCCGCAGAGCGGCTGGGCCCGTGAGCCATGGCCTCTGAGCCTGCGTGTCCAGAGCCTGTGCTCCGCAACGGGAGAGGCCCGCGTACTGCAAAAAAGAAAATAAGGATTCTTGGGCTTTACTCCAGACCTGTACCCAGGGGAGAAGCATGGGAATGTATGTTTTTAACCATCTGCCAAGGTCAGTCCTCTTTGCATTGAAAAAGGATTCTGAATATAAATTCTATTTAGCTTCTGGGATTTTGACTGGCTTATGAGTAAGAGTTTACTGTTAAGAATGGGAAGGAAAGAACAAAAGAAAATGATAGGAAGAAGGGGACTCAGTTATCTTAATTCAGACTTCGTTGCTTACCTCGACTTTTCTCTCAGAAGGTAGATTGGAACCAAAATGCAAAGGGCCTTGTATGCCTGGATAAATGGTTTTGAATTTCATTCATTCTGTTGTAATAGTGATCTCCAAAATAGAATGCACAGTATGAATCATTGGAGAAGAAACCTGTTTATTGTATCAAAAGGAGAAGTTGAATTTTGCGAGTATATAATAAAGTCATGCGGTCAAGAGTCAAAAATAAGAATAGTATTCTGAGAGAAGAGTAACGTTTCCATGAAAAGTGTTCTCCGCCTATTGTGAGTTATAGCCTGTATGTGCAGATAACTGTTTACAGATATTTTCCAATTTAAACTAACCTGTAACCCTAACAAAAGGAGCATGTGCCTTAAAATGGGTTGAAAACAGTACTGTAAGTGCAAGTGAACAAGATAATGGTCCAACTGACATTTACACTCCTAGTGTAATCTGTCGGGCAAGTGACAAAGCCGAAATAATGATAAAATAGATATTACAAAAAGTTTCCCCTCCCCCAAAATTCAGAATTATTAAAAGGATGTCACTAAATACGGATTTGTATCTCCTATCACTTATGGATATACTGTGCCCTAACAATATTGGGTCTTAAAATTCTAAATAATAATGCTATGGAGCCATTGCAGTTTAAACATTTTTAAATATTGCTTATTTAATCTTTGTATAAGCCTTTTAATTTCTATTTTACTGTATGTTTTATAAAATATGGCTATAGTAATATTATACTTCTGTATATAATATGTAAGTAATTTGAGGCACACGGTTTTTAAAAGTTTGGAGAGCACTGTTCATGTAGCTGTTTTGAGGAGTGCTCTAAAAAAACAACTGAGGAACTGAGGAAAGAACATGGAGCTTGTGTGGGTGCCCTAGTGCTTTAACTAGAATAGCCTTGTTTTTATCTTTTTTTTTTTAATGGAGATTCTTACTAAAATTTTGTTTATAAAAAGCATTCTACTGGTTTTTTAAAAAGATTTCACAACCTCTTCTCTACATGGTGGAAGCCACTAAAGGTTTTTAAACAACCTGATAAAATTTTAGAATAGCTGATGGCAAATATCCCTTCCAAGAAGCATGGTCAGCCAGAAGCTAGAACACAGATTTTCAGTGTTCTTCTTACCTGATCACACAACAGATAAGTATTCATCTGAGGCCTAGATTAATTAAGGGATGAGCTACCAAAGTATTGAAATGTTTTCATTTTTAAAACTTTGTCTTTATTAATCTGGGGCTAACTTTTTTCTTTTTTTTTGGCTGCGTTGGGTCTTCATTGCTGTGTGCGGGCTTTCCCTAGTTGCGGCGAGCGGGGGCTACTCTTCATTGCAGTGCGAGGGCTTCTCATTGCGGTGGCTTCTCTTGTTTCAGTATGGGCTCTAGGCGCTCGGGCTTCAGTAGTTGTGGCGCATGGGCTCAGTAGTTGTGGCACACGGGCTTAGTTGCTCCGCGGCATGTGGGATCTTCCCGGACCAGGGATTGAACCCGTGTCCCCTACATTGGCAGGCGGATTCTTAACCACTGCACCACCAGGGAAGTCCCTGGGGCTAACTTTTAATTTTATATATTTTTTAATATCAGCATAATATTTATAAGTACTGTCAGCTGAACAATTAATAAATATAAGGTGCTTTCATAGATTATATTTTTGATAATTAGGGAATAAACTTAAATGTGCATTTTTTTTTTAAATCAAAGTTTTGGCCATATTAAACTTTCATTATTATGTATCCTTTAAAAGTCCATTTCATTTAGGTGTTGCATAGTGATTTTCGTGTTTAAACTTGAGTGTTTTAATTTAAAACCAAACCTTAGTTTTTAATAAGGGAGTTGACAACTTTTCCCTAAAGGCATAACCTTTTGGGAGGAATATAATTAAGGACATCCAGAAAAACACTTATCTGAAACTGAGGTTTTTAATTTTTTACTATCTAAGCTGCTGAACTAGGTGCTGTTGGTAATACAGGTAGAGCAAGTATTTTCTGTCAGCATTGTTTCACATTCCTTAATATCCTGAAGGCTTTTCCAGATTTTAAAAAGGCAAAAATAGAAAGGGTCAAACCTTAGGATAATTATCAGCTATTTAGTTAGCCTACTGGTAACCAACTTGAAGGGAAAAATAAACGGGTAGGTGGTTAGTGAGTGGAACAGCTGACTTTCTGGAAACAATAGGAAGTAGATGATTAGAATGTCTACATGATATTTTGGCCAAGAATGCTAGACTTTCCATTAAACATTATCTTGGTAACATGAGCTAGAGCCTGCTAACATGTTTTAATATTTTTTGTTTCAGAAAATTGCTCACTGTCATTTTCAGTACCAAAGCTATGACTTCATTGCCAGATATTACTAAAATTTCAAAGGATAACAAAATACAGTTATATGATGTCATTTGAGTGTACATTAATTGCACTTACCTGAGGGCATTGCTGCGCTGTTTCCTGTCCTCTTGATTTTTATTTATACTTTGTAGTTGTTTCTTTTCTGGTGTGCTGATACAGAAATCTTTATTTTTAAACAGGATACATTAATTGTTTGGTCAGAAGCTGAGAACTATGATCTGGCACTAAGTTTTCAGGAAAAAGCTGGCTGTGATGAGATCTGGGAAAAAATTTGTCAGGTAAGGTTATTTTAGTAATGTTTAACTTAAGTTTGCATGCATTCATGATTTATTTTTTTCATTATATCTAACAGATGTGTATTAGAATGTGGAGAGATAATATTTTCATGTGAGAATTTGATAACCTAACCTACAAATGTCTCCTATGTTATACATCAAAATTTTTGAAATTTTTTTTCAAGTTGTAATTTTGTTTTACCACTTTAGATTTTGATAGCATATATTCATAATTAATACCCTACAAAATGTCAAGATCTTCTAACAGAAAAAAGGTTAAATAGTTATGTTCTAAGGCTTTTAGACTTTTCTTTAATATTTGGTCACCTGTTTGCGTAATGTTTATGGATAACTGTGTGCCAGACACTAATAATCCAAAGTGCTCATGACTTCAACTCAGAAGGAATTTACAGTGTAGCAGGATATAGGATAGGTGGTAACTCTCAGGGTAACTAGAATTTTTTTTTTAAGTGAAGTATATGTTTCAGTTATGCCTTGGAATTTTTTTAATGAAGTTTTTATTTTAGAAGTGTCAGATTTATGGAAAACATGAGCAGAAAATAGTTTCTATATACTCCTCTGCCTGATATCTCCTCCCCTCACAGTTTCCCCTATTAAATAGTTTTCCCTATTAGCATCTTACATTAGTATACATATTGGTCACAATTAATGAACTAATATTCATACATTATTATGTATTATTATTATTTATACATTATTATTAACTAAATTCTACATTTATTCAAATTTCCTCAGCTTAAATGTCAGTGTTCCAGAATCCCGTTCAGGGTACCACATTACATTTAGTAGTTATGTCTCCTTGGGCAAATCTGGGCCATGACAGTTGGTAAATCATAAAATTCATTTTTAATTACTATTTTCTGTAAATGGAGATCACTGTGTTTCAGTGGTTGCCTAGGCTAATCTTCTATTACAGGTTTTTTTAATATAAATTTATTTATTTTTGGCTGCGTTGGGTCTTTGTTGTTGAGCACCGACTTTCTCTAGTTGCGGTGAGCGGGGGCTACTCTTTGTTGCAGTGCACGGGCTTCTCATTGCAGTGGCTTCTGTTGCTGTGGAGCGCAGGCTCTAGAGCGCAGGCTGAGTAGTTGTGGCACATGGGCTTAACTGCTCCGCGGCATGTGGGATCTTCCCGGACCAGGGATCGAACCCATGTCCCCTGCATTGGCAGACAGATTCTTAACCACTGTGCCACCAGGGAAGTCCCTATAGTGTTTTTTGACTGTCGTCATTTCACTTATATCAGCTTTACCTCTAAGGATTCTTAACACTGAAGGTTCTTTTTTTTTTATTACTTATTTATTCATTTTTGGCTGCGTTGGGTCTTTGTTGCTACGCGTGGGCTTTCTTTAGTTGCGGTGAGCGGGCTTCTCATTGTGGTGTCTTCTCTTGTTGCAGAGCACAGGCTGTAGGCACGTGGGCTTCCATAGTTGTGGCTCGTGGGCTCTAGAGCGCAGGCTCAGTAGTTGTGGCACGTGGGCTTAGTTGCTCCACGGCATGTGGGATCTTCCCGGACCAGGGCTCGAACCCGTGTCCCCTGCATTGGCAAGCAGACTCCCAACCACTGTGCCACCAGGGAAGCCCTCACTGACGGTTCTTGAGTTAGCTTTATGGATCTGACCACAAGCATTCTTTTTCCTTGGTCCTCCCAATAACAGTGCCAAACAGCGTAATAAAGTGGCCTACGAAAGTGTAGTAAGAATCTTACCATTCCATAGAAAGTTTATTTGACACATGGCTCTAGATCACTAAACTTTTCTTATCTGGGAGTAGATGGTTTGTTTCTTTCCTACCTCCTATCTGATTATGTATGCATCATGTATTGCTGGAGCATTATTAGTATACATACGTACTAGAATTCTAGTTGATGAACAGTTGAAAACATTAGTAAATATGCTATTTCTTTAATTTGTACAATATACATAAGAATATAATCCTAATTGTTTTGTTAATATTTCACCTTTTTGTTTTGTCTGTTTTTAAACCTGTGGATGGTGATGGCAAGAAGGTCTTCATTTTTACCCTTTGTTATCTCATGTGCTCTCCAAGGATTGAGATTGAATTTTATGTTTGCAAAGTCTTCTGTAAAGTGAGGTGTAAGATCTAAAAAAAAGGGACCTCTATTGCAGACATACATATGCAGTTCATAAATACTTGCTGTTCAGTTCTTAATTCAATAAACTTAAACCATGAATTCATTCATCTATGAAATGGGGGGAAAAATATTCCATGTAAATAATGAAGGCAATAATTTCAAAATGAAAGATTACTTTTCCATAATATTTATAAGGCTGTTCAGAATATTAATAGCAGTATATAAAGACTAATCTTTTTTTATGATAAATTACTGAAACGTGATATTTTATTTTGTTTTCTCCCTCCAATACCAGCATGGCAACTGGCACACGTTGTGTATGTACTCGGTATATATTTGAAGAATGAGTGAATAAAACAGAAGACAAACATCTTATTTAGAACTAGGGTGTTGAATTACATGCCTGCTAGAACATAAATTTATATTGTGGTTAATATTTTCCAGTGATCAGCATATTCAGTTATACTTTGCCCCACTTTTCCCCTCCCCACACCTCAGCACATGCCGTTTAATATATGTTCTTGGAGATATATATATATATATTCTTAATGACTTTGTACTTTTGTCTTAGAACTTTTCGCTGAAATTTGTTTTTTACTCTTTTCACTCATGTAGTTCGGGAGGTCCCCAAGACCACTCACAGGTTCACTAATTCACTAGAAAGACTTAGAGAACTCCACAAAGCTATTATACTCATGGTGCAGTTTATTACAATGATGTGATTCAGGTTAAAATTACCATTGGGAAAAGGCACATCGGGCAGAGTCTAGGAGAGTTCCAGGCATCAGTATCCAATTTTCTCTTTTCAGAATAGTCATGCAGACAGCACTTAACTTCTCACAGCAACGATGGGTGGCAACATGTACAGAGTATTACTGACCAGGGAAGCTTACCCAAACCTTTGTGCCCAGCATTTTCA
This sequence comes from Pseudorca crassidens, assembly GCF_039906515.1. Taxonomy (NCBI): domain Eukaryota; kingdom Metazoa; phylum Chordata; class Mammalia; order Artiodactyla; family Delphinidae; genus Pseudorca; species Pseudorca crassidens. Next base: position 44,754,994 of record NC_090309.1, read on the forward strand.
TTGGGGTGTTAGTCATATAAGCAGGCTGAATACCCATGTGGCTAACTCTTAGCTTCCAGCACTCCCAGAGGTTGAGCTGATATTGTGTGGCCCAAGATCTCCTCCATAAACCATACAGTTATCCACACATGTATGTGGACTGTCCAGCATAGCCCAAGGTAAACAAAAAAACTCCCAACAGATAGGATATTCAGAGTGCTTAGAGGTTGACTCTCAGGAGTTAGGCAAGGTCCAAACCTTTCTTTGGGCAAGATTAGTTCTTTACTGCAAAGGCCACCCTTTGGCCCTTGGCCAAGACTTACAGCAAAATGGTCATATTTGTCTAAGCATCTACACTTAGTGTAGCATTTATATGACAGAGCAATAGTATCAGTATGAATATGCCTAACATTTGGAGGAGTCAGTCTGGGCTAGGAGTAGATTTAAAGCAACAACTATTCTATCCTATAAAGCCATGATTTACTTTTTATATTTTTGCACTATTTTGATTGCTCATTACCCTCCTTGATCTACCACAGTTTGTACCTTATGGTAAACTCGTAGAGAACTCTTTAGTATAGAAATTAGCTGATGGTTAAGTTAGTAAGTCCACTTATTCCTCATGCCATTTTCTATCAACATTACATGCTAAGGAGGCTTTAATTCAGTTTCCTAATACATTTGATGATAATATCAATATTATCATAAGGCTTATGTACATGAGGTAGTTGGATCAACAGTGGCAATGTTATACCATATTGCGGTATGGTAGTAGATGTAACCTGAAAAAAGTAAGAGTCAGTAGATACTGGCACATTATAAGAATCCCACTCAGTCATTAATAATTGGTCCAGTTCATCATATTGTATGACAGTGTCTCCCAGGGTGGTGTCAGCTCTATCAAGTAGACTTACAAACTTCCATTCGACCTTGTTGAGTCCCAGGAGCAGTGGTAGACTTGGGAAACATATGGCTTCACCCTTCCAGGCATCTGTTACAATTGAGCTAAGAGAATATCGTCTCTTACTCTGAGCTTTTTGTAAGGCACCAGTGTTAATATTAGATTTCCTTCATTACATTACCTATTTATTTATTCCTTTGCCCTCTGTTACCATTTCTCCTCCCCATTTGTCATTGATTTTTACGCAAACATTTCCGCCTTTGAAAGCAATGTTAGGTTTGGCCACTCTGCTGGTCTAGCAAGGTTAATTTTTTACTGCACAACTCAGTACTGTACTTTTAAGATCTAGCCATGTTGCTGAGTATACATTTAGTTTATTGCTCCCAGCTACTGTGTTGTATTCAACAGAACCATACGTTGTGTTTTACTTTTTAATTCTGGGAGGTCATTGCTGACCTTTGAAAGAACAATTTCAATAAAAAGCCTGTTTCTTTGTCATTTCTTAACCCCTTATAATAAGAAAATAGAACTCCTCTCTGAAAAAGATTGACAGCTCAAAGAGCAATAAGTATCTTAAGGGGAATGGTGAATGACAGAACAAAAGAATCATTGTGGGGAGAGAAATTACAAAAACAAGGGCTAAGGGACTTCCCTGGTGGCACAGTGGTTAAGACTCTGCACTCCCAGTGCAGGGGGCCTGGGTTCGATCCCTGGTTAGGGAACTAGATCCCACATGCATGCTGCAACTAAGAGTTCGTGTGCCACAACTAAGGAGCCCACATGCCACAACTAAGGAGCTAGCAAGCCACAACTAAGGAGCCTACCTGCTGGCAACTAAAACCCAGCACAACCAAATTAATTAATTTTTTAAAAAAGAGCTAAGATAATTGATACATATTGAGCTCTTAGAAAGCATAAAATCAGAAGTACATATGGAAGTTCTAACCTCAGAAAATGGTAGAGACATTTTCTTTTAAACAGATAAAGGAATTGAATGAAGGTAAGTTGTGAGATGGAAAAGAAGAATGTTGGAGGAAGTTGAGTACTGATGGCCTCTTTTTTTCCCAAAGGGACAAAGTTCTCTCTTATGAGATTTAAAGGGGAAAGTAATAGTGTTTGACCCTTGAAAAGGGAAAAAAATTAAAGCAGTAGCTATAAGGGACTAGGATAGGAGTGTGGAAAAGAGAAATTTTCATCGAGAAGCCTACTGATAGTGTGGACTTACCATGAACCTTATCACAACAAAAGTTTGGTTTATTCCTTAATGCTGTTTTCTTTTAAATTATTTATTTTTGGCTGCGTTGGGTCTTCGTTGCTGCACGGGGGCTTTCTCTAGCTGCAGTGAGCGGGGGCTACTCTTGGTTTCAGTGCGCAGGCTTCTCACTGCAGTGGCTTCTCGTTGCAGAGCATGGGCTTTAGGCGCACAGGCTTCAGTAATTGTGGCGCGTGGGCTCAGTAATTGTGACTCGTGGGCTCTAGAGCGCAGGCTCAGTAGTTGTGGCGCACGGGCTTAGTTTCTCCGCGGCATGTGGGATCTTCCCGAACCAGGGCTCGAACCCGTGTCCCCTGCATTGGCAGGTGGATTCTTAACCACTGCACCCAGGGAAGCCCCCTTAATGCTGTTTGACCAGTGTTGGAGAGGAAGGGGCTGTGCTTAACAGAGCCTCTCAGGGACCCAAGTTGATAGAGAATTCATTTTAATACTTCCATGATTATTGCAAAGTGGGAAAGAAAGGTGGCAAATCAGAGCACTGGTTTTTGAAAGCTCTTCCCAGAAGTTATACATGGCACTTTTATTGGCCAAAGCAAGTCACACAGCTACATGTAACTTCATGGAAGCAATGAACTCACGTGCCACAAGAGGGAGAGAACCAGAAATATCTGGTGGACAGCACTATTGTCATCCAGGTAGACACTTGGGTTTATGTGATGTTGACAGATTAGATCAGTCAGGGTTACGTTCAGGATGAATCCAGGAAGCTTGTAAGGGGTAATACTAGATAACAAAGAAATAAACATGCTGTAACCTAGTGGTTACATGCATGGTTCTGGAGCTGTGCTTTTATTCTTAAACATATGCAAACTATGTTCATTTGAAGTGTAAGTTAACTCCTGTTTTCCTCTTATTTGTTCTTTGTAACCTCTGATTCTTCTTCCTTCCCCTCACACTACGTTTTCTCTTTTCTCTGATTAGTGTCAGAGTCTTCTGGCTTTAACTGGTACCCTAATGCCAAATCTCTATCTTCTGTCCTATTCTTTTTCCAGAGTAGTAGGCCCACAGATTGAATTGCCAGCTGGATATTCAAACAACTCAAACTTAATAAAACTGAACTCTTCCTAGCATTCCTCTCCCACATTCCCAGCTTTTGTTAAAGAAGCCATAATCTTCCCAATGATGGGTTTAAAACTATAGGGTCATTGTGTTTCCTTCTCTCTTTTGTAGCTATCCCATATCTGTCCCAACATCACTATCCAAATTCAGTTGTTCATGTAGCCTTTGGAATAACACCCTAATTTATCTATATTTTCAAATTTGTCTCATGCAGCTGATGCCAGGTTAATTTTCTAAAGGACAGTGCTACACATTCACTTCCCTGAACAGTAATGCAGGTCTTTTAGCTTGACTTTTCATGATCTGGCTAGAGTCTACATTTCCATTTTTGCTGTTTGCCATATGCATGTCACATATTTCCATTTCTCTGGCTCTGTGCTCTTCCCTTTGCACTTTGGGTACCTTTATCTCCCCTCAGAATCTTACCTATCTTTGAAGGTCCACTTAAAATCTCAGATGCCACTGTTTTTTTTTCTTTTTTTGAATTTTATTTTATTTATTTTTTTATACAGCAGGTTCTTATTAGTTATCTATTCTATACATATTACTGTATACATGTCAATCCCAATCTCCCAGTTCATCCCACCACCACCACCACCACCACCGCCCCCGCCACTTTCCCCCCTTGGTGTCCATACGTTTGTTCTCTACATCTGTGTTTCTGTTTCTGCCCTGCAAACTGGTTCATCTGTACCATTTTTCTAGATTCCACATATATGCATTAATATACGATATTTATTTTTCTCTTTCTGACTTACTTCACTCTGTATGACAGTCTCTAGATCCATCCACGACTCTACAAATGACCCAGTTTCATTCCTTTTTATGAAATGCCACTGCTTTTATGATTCCTTCCTTGTGTTCTCTGCTCACCCACACCCCAAGAGCTGGAATTTCCCTCCTCTGAGTTTCCAAGGCATTTTATCTGAACTGTTCTTATGACCTTGTTACTTATATTTTCTCTTATATTTATGTGTCATCCTCCCTAAGCTCAGCTACTCTGTTGAGAACTCAGAAGTAAAAGAAATACCCTCATTCCTCTAGGGAAAAAAAGTATCTTGTATGCATCAGTATATCCGTCTACTTTTTTCTCTGAGTTCTTAGGTCTTTTTTCATATGTTGCTTTGGTGGATTTGGAAATTTGTGGAACTTTTTCTGCTTAGGATATTCGAGATGTTTTAAGGTGGAGAAGAGAGGATGATTGCACTCTTGGATTATGAATTAGAAAAATTTATGAAAAGTAAAGTTCTAAACATTTTTTGTTAGAGTAATTCATTATAGAAAATTTGTTAGCCATGCTTTTCTTGAATCATAAAGTAGTCAGCCTGAATCATAAAGCAGTTTTTATTCATTATGTTGTGATTTTTATCTAGATAATACTTGAAGGCTTTATCACAGATGTTAAATGAATGCCAGTTTTTAAAAGAATAGACTTTATTTATTAGTCTATTTATCAGCTTCAGGCTCAGAGCAAAAGCAAATACTTTTCCAAAAGTGAATTTCGAAAGTATTTTGAGGAAATCATATTTTCTTACTCTTGAATATACAGGGAGTTGGGTTTTAATTTGGTTTGAACTCAGTAGTGTCCTTGTTAGCCAGTGTGATGGTGCTTTGTCATACATAGTAATTTTGGGGGACCAACGGAAGAGAGTTACTTTCTGCAAAATACACTCTACTAGGTAGAGTGAATTTAATAAACAACTGCAAGTGGTTATTACATAATTTAATATCAAACAACATAACGTTAGCTGAAATATTCAGGTTATTAGGGATCAGAGTTAATCTCAAGTTGTAAGTTGGGAAATTTAGAGGTGAAACCATCTGCAGTCAGTAACTTAAGACTCAAATAACTGACTCTAAACTAGTTGTATTTTCCCCCTCTAGACTTCACTTTTAATTAACAATGACTATTAGTATTGATTCCTTGAAAGTATTGATTTTTACTTAAATTCACTAGTCAGGGGACTTCCAGCAGTCTAGTGGGGGCAGGGGTTCAATCCCTGGTCGGGAACTAGGATCCCACATGCTGTGAGTCGTGGCCCAAGAAAAAGAAATTTATTTTTTTTTAAAAATTGAATGATCAGTGATTTGATTCCCAAAATTCTGAATTCTTTTGTATTTTAAGGTAACCAGCTGTACTTGGATATTTTTAGGTTCAAGGTAAGGATCCATCAGTGGAAGTCACACAGGACCTCATTGATGAATCAGAAGAAGAACGATTTGAAGAAATGCCTGAAACCAGTCATCTGATTGACCTGCCCACATGTGAACTCAATAAACTTGAAGAGATCGCTGACTTAGTTACCTCAGTTCTCTCCTCACCTATCCGTAGGGAAAAGCTGGCTCTGGCCTTGGAAAATGAAGGCTATATTAAAAAACTACTGCAGCTGTTCCAAGCTTGTGAGAACCTAGAAAACACTGAAGGCTTACACCATTTGTATGAAATTATTAGAGGAATCTTATTCCTAAATAAGGCAACTCTGTTTGAGGTAATGTTTTCTGATGAGTGTATCATGGATGTCGTGGGATGCCTTGAATATGACCCTGCTTTGGCTCAGCCAAAAAGGCACAGAGAATTCTTGACCAAAACTGCAAAGTTTAAGGAAGTTATACCAATAACAGACTCTGAACTAAGGCAAAAAATACATCAGACTTACAGGGTACAGTACATTCAGGACATAATTTTGCCTACACCATCAGTTTTTGAAGAGAATTTTCTTTCTACTCTTACATCTTTTATTTTCTTCAACAAAGTTGAAATAGTCAGCATGTTGCAGGTAAGTAAACTGAGGTGTTCTTCATAATTTTGTTTTCAGATATTTAGTCCCCTTAATAGGTAAGCTGGTGTTCATTCCTTCGTTTTGAAAGATTTCTTTTGTTTACTTTAATTGTACTGTCAAGCATAGAAAACAGGGCTTTATCTCATAGTTTTCTGAAGAAGAATCATTTCTCAATGTGACCTTTTATATTTCTAAATGTCCTATCATGCAGCTGGGTTTTTTTTTTTAACTTTTTGTTTTTAAAAACTTGTGGTAGAGCATACATGACCTAAAATTCAAAATTTTAACAATTTTTAAGTGTACAATTCATAGCATTAAGTACATTCACAGTGTTATGCAGCCATCACCACTATCCATTTCCAGAACTTTTTCATCATCCGAAACAGGCAGCTGTTTTTTTTAATATTTTTTATTCCATTTTGTGAGACCTAGTTATTATTGGGGATATGCGTGAGTGTGTGTGCTTAAAGCTTCCGAAATAATTCAGATGTGCAGCCAGAATTGAGAAACATTCATTAATTTTCAGTAAATGATAGATTATTTGCTATGGAAGTTGATTTTATTCTCTCTCCTTGAGTTGTAAAGTAGGAGTCTTATACCATGTTTATATCATGTTAATCCTTTATACCCTAACAGTTTGGTAAGCATGATTTTGAAGATTTTGCTTTACTTGTGATAGTATACTAACAGTTTCCTGCATAACTGCCTTTGTTATTTACACATCAGTCACTAAGTTTATTGAGCTGCTACTATAGTACTTAGTGTAGTTAGTGGTTCTCAAGTAATGTCTGTGGACCCCTGGGAGTACCTGAAGCCGTTTCAGAGAAGTCTGTGAAGTTTTTCCTTTTCCAACTTTCTGTCACCGTGAGGCTGTATTTTCTTCATGTACTTCAACCAAAACAACATATCGGGCTTCCCTCGTGGCGCAGTGGTTGAGAGTCCGCCTGCCGATGCAGGGGACACGGGTTCGTGCCCCGGTCCGGGAGGATCCCACATGCCGCGGAGCGGCTGGGCCCATGAGCCATGGCCGCTGAGCCTGCGTGTCCGGAGCCTGTGCTCCACAATGGGAGAGGCCACAACTATGAGAGGCCCACATACCGCAAAAAAACAAAAAAAACAACATATCACAACGGATTGAATGCTGAAGGAGATGTGAGAATCTAGCTGTCTTCTGTTAAGCCAAACATTAAAGAGATTTGCAAAAATGTAAAACAAGGCCACTCTTCTTTCTAAATGTTTATGATTTTGGATGATACAGTTGTTCCTCATAAAAAAATATTTATACAAACATAATAGCTTATTTTTTAATGAAAATTAATGTTTTTAAGCATCTCAGTTTTAATTATGGTAAATACTGATAAACATAACCCACATAATAAAAGCTCTTTGGGGTCCTCAGTAGTTTTTAAGTGTTTGAAGGGGTCCTGAGACCAAAAAGTTAAGAATGTCTGTCTCAGTACTTACCTATGAGATTCCATTTCATGATACTTCCAACCATTATTCACCATTATAACTTTACTTTTGTATAGGATTTACTTCCCCGATAATTCTTTCACCAGGCAGTTTTTCATTATTCCACAGTAATAAGTGTGAGGCAAGTTGGACTTACACATTAGGTTCCATTTATAATACATGGGACCCACTTTTTAAAACCATACTGTACAATTCAGGGTGCCATTTCACTTGCTGACAGAAAAAGTTATAGTCTCAGGAGACTGGAAATAAGCCCATAGTCAATGTAGTTGATATAAAGGACCCAGTAACAGAAGCTCAAGTGTAGCTTTCAAATGACTGCTTTTGACTTCAGAAGAGTTGCCAAATCCATAATAGTAAATCATAATGCTTTTTATGTTTTGAAAATAAATTATGCAAACTAATCTGTAAATATTTATAACTTTCTATGTCATTTTATACATTCTGTCATAGGTCTATTTGTGAAAGTTATACTTATATAAACCAAGTTTTACTCATTTCTGGTCCATGAAAGGCATTTTATGAAATAGCCAGATATCGTGAGCTACCTGTTGTTTACTTAAGGTTTACCACTTCGTTATCTCTTACGTCTCAGCCGTGATGCTGAATTCTGTTTTCAACAGTGTGTGAGGAGAAAGCAAGATTATGGCCATTGGCTTCTAAAGGCTCATTTCCTAAAGCCCATCTCTGAGATTTCCCTGCAGGCATTAGATGTTTCCAGATACCCATCTGGCTAACTAGTATGCATATCTGTAGCTTCTTAAATAAGTATTAGCCTGTTGTTGCATTAGTTACATAGGGCAAGTAAAAATGTAAGAATTTTATCTAATTTACCCATTAATTTAAAGAATTTTAAATTTTAAAAGAATTTTATCTAATTTACCCATTAATTTAATATGTAAAATCTTCCAACACCATTAAGAAAACAACTTTGCAATAATATGGTTTTGTTTTAGAGGTTTTTGGACTCAAGTGTAGGATTTAACGTATTAAATTTTGTCATACTGGACTTGGCCCATTCTAGTTTGTGTGTATATTTTGCTTTGGTTTGATTCCTACTTAGGAATCTATCCTGTATATTTTCTGTTGTGGGAGTGACAGAACTTCATTATGCAGGAGACCAGGATTCTAAATCCATCTTTATCACTAGCTAGCTTCTGATAAATCCATTCTTTGGGATGGACTTTTAAAATTAGACTAGGCAATCTCTAGGTACTCTGTTAAAGCCTCATCTAATTCTAAATTTCTGTGTCTACGTGATCCTTTTAGAATTTTTAATGTTGCATGGGTCCTAGGTTTGGGATTTTGGTTTTGTGTGTGTGCCCATTTTTACATCATCACAAAGAAAAAAGTTCGATTTCAGACTTTTTAGGAGGAGCTCATCTTTTCCCTTTAAGGTTTTGTTATCCAAAATAGTAAACATGCACAATATGACTTAAAATAATTATGATTTATTAAAAGCTCTTAAAATGAAATAGAAAAGAAAAACTAAAGTGATCTAAAGAAACTACTTTAATTACTTGAAGAACCAGGGATTTAGGGGAAATTTTACAGCTATATCTATGATAGGCTTTAAGCTACCTAACATCGCTCCCTTAATACATTGGAACAGAGTGCTTGTGTAGAATAATATCAAAAATAATGTTAGAGATCAGAAAAGAAATATACTAGGAATCGGAAAGCATTCTCCTAGCAGACTGTAATACTTGAAATTGCTTCTGTAATACTTTATGCAGTTCTAGCCATCAGCAAACAAATAATGAGTCATATAAGAAGAATTTAAATGGGAAATTGCATTTATCAAAGAACTGGAACTATTTTCCTATGAAAAGATTCTGAAAAAGTTAAAAATCTTTAGACAGGAAAGGAAGATTTAATCTGGGAGAGGTGCAGGAAGATAAAAATTTATAAAAGGTATAAGTTGAGGTAAATATGTGCTTATTCAACAAAACCTAAAATACTGAGATGAAAAAGTGATTTGAGGGATAAGTAAAAGATTATTTATGTAGTTGAACTCTCTCAGAAGGTAGATAGATGATTCAGGCCTCCATACATAAGATCCAAAAGGAGTCAACTAAATAACAAAACGAACACTATTCTGAGTCAAAAAAGGTGTTATCTGTTAGTGATGTGTCTTTGAATAGCTCCAAAGGATGTTTAGCGGGAGAGCATGTTATATTTTCCATGACCATAACTAGTGCTTTTCATTCGTTTTTTCATATGTGCTCTACCTTATTTCAGAAAGGCTTTAAGGGATTGATACCACTTCATGGATGATTCACAGTAAGAGAAAGGGCAGGTATATTAGCTATATCCTTTATATGTCATGCTTTGATTTTATTATCAACCATGCAGTTATCACTATTACAAATATTTTTAGGTTATGCTATTTTAATTACTTAAAAGTATTCAAATTATATTTCATAAAAGTGAATTTTGAAGATTATTGAAACTTAAAAGCATAACTTTCTTTCAGCACACTTTGATGGAAATCTCTAAAGTAAATTTCAATATTCATGTCAGTTTTTCGTTTGTAATTTAATTGTCCATATTTATTATAGAAAATTGGAAAATACAGATGAGCAAAAAAGAAAATCACTCATAATCCATCACCAAAAGATAATCACAGTTAACCTTTATAATCTTATCACTGCCAGAATTCAGTGTTCTTTATTGCCGTGTTTGTAACTCTCATTTTTCTAATCCACTGTGGACTAATGAGATCTTCAGACTTGTTTGAATTACGTTTAAATTAAGCGTAAATAAATAGACCCTGAAAGGGAGCTAGAGAGGCTCTCGGTTAAGGTAAATAGAGTTTTCATGCATGACCTCTTGAACATCTATTTTTTGTTTTACAAAGAGTTCTTTATAGTTGAGGTTTCTGATTAAACAAGGTATTAATATGTCTAACTAATATTGAATGGTGTAGTCAAGTTTTGAAAATTATAATATGAATATACCTGGAATTTTAGGTTTTGTAATGGAATTGCTCTTAGGTTTTCAGCTATTTTTATTATAGTTTGTGAAATCATATAAATGAGTATAACTTTATACTTTTATTAAATTCATAGTAATTATTTTTTCTCATTGTAGGAAGATGAAAAGTTTTTGTCTGAAGTTTTTGCACAATTAACAGATGAGGCCACGGATGATGATAAACGACGTGAATTGGTAAGTTATTTATTACTGAAATTCACACCCTTAAAGAGCACTTACTCTTTTGGCATACACAGCTTTTAATATTGAAATTGTTAATTTAAGAGAAAAATTTTTGTAATTAGTATGAAAGATATAAACAGATGACCCTTGAGCAATGTGGGTTTGAACTGCAGGTTCCACTTAGACACAGATTTTTTTCAATAGTAAATACTACAGAACTACATGGTCCAAGGTTGCATGCGGAACCACAGATATGGAGGGCCTACTATAGAGTTACACACAGGTTTTTGACTTAGTGGAGGGTGGGCACTCCAACCCCTGTATTGTTCAAGGGTCACCTGTGTTTAAATTATACTATGAAATGATTATTTGCAAAGTTTCTAAAACTTACTGTTTTGTATATCATAGAAGTTTTTAGAGATATTTTGACGTGGTTTTATTCCTCCCAGTGAGGGAATATGTGCCTTATAAATTACAAAATCAAGACGTGGTTTATGTTAGGACAGAAGTACAAACTCACACATTTTTATGGTTGTAGATACATTATTGAGATGCTTTTTTTGTTTTGTTAAACAAGAGGTAGGGAGAATCCTTCTTGAATAAACGAATGATGAATTGGTTCTTGGAAGTGTTTTTCTTCTTTAGAATGTGTTGGTAATCACTTTTTTGAGATATAAACCATGCTCTGGGGAAAGAGAATGGTGATTGCTGTGTACCAGCAGTTTGCCAGTTTTTCAAACCTTATAATCAGATACTAAAGAAATAATGAAAGATTGCTGACTTAAAATCAGCCACGTCATCTTTGGTATAGTTATTTCTCAGTTTTCTCATTTATAAAATTAGCCCTTTATTCTAGGAAATCTCTAATGTTCCTTACAATTCTTAAAAATTGAATTGTGCTTTATGAGTGTTCCCTGAAAACCCAGCCACCATTTATTATAGCATGGTTTCTATGTTCTTTAGCTTTTGAGGAGCCAGGATACCCTAAAAACTCTAGGTCCCTGAGAAGGTTAATTCCACACTGTGGTAGATCACATTACAGTTTGCCTCAGAGTTACTTTTAATGTGTGTCAACTTCTCACTATTCTTTCTAACATTACAGGTTAATTTTTTCAAGGAATTTTGTGCATTTTCTCAGACATTACAACCTCAAAACAGGGATGCATTTTTCAAAACTTTGGCAAAGTTGGGGATTCTTCCTGCTCTTGAAATTGTAATGGTAATTATATAGCTTCTTTTCATATTTTTGAAATTGTGAATTTGTAATAGATTTATATTGTGGATGGGAAATAATTTTTTATAGTAATGCATATTGAATTTTGTAATTTTAGATTATGATTCATTTGGTAGTGAGTCATAAAACCTCTTCAGATTTTTATTAACTTAAATTTGTAATATTAACATATGATTCATATAATATGGCTTCAAGTAAATAAAAATCCCACATGGTTTTACGAGACTGTTATCTCTTCTATAACAAAATTAAGTATGTTTCATAGAAACTAATAAAATACCTTTCCTTTTTAGACCAGTGAATGGGAGAAGGGCAGACTGGACCAAGGGAGCTCGTGCTACAATATGGGGTTAAGGGAGTGATTCTCTCTCCTACTTTTGTTTATATGAGCTTTATCCACTGGCATTTATTGTATGAAAAATTAAAACTGAGAAAATTTTAAGTACTTATTAATTCATTTTAAAATGATAATAACCCATTATATGTTAAGATAACTAATATAACTTTCATGAAAAAATAACTTTTCCAAAACAAAAAAATTTTAGTGAGACAAGTGGCATTGTTTCACATTTTTTGCCAATCCCTTTGATGCCTGGCGTAATAAAAGATAGCTAGGTTCTCATAGCAGCGTCTGCATTTAATCTGTTAACGATATTACATCTTGTAGCCTCTGGAAAACCCCACTATACTTGTGATAGACTGGGAGTGGAAAAGGCCAGTAATGCCTTAATATTTATTTTCATAATAAATAATATTATGAAAATAGTTTTAATCTCATGCAATTTTGAAAAGGGTGTTATAACCCCACTTTTCAGTGTGTGAGACCCCTCTCCAGGGTTCCCTGGGCCACACTTTGAGAACTGCTAAGTTAGGGAATGTTTTCAGAATCACCTGGAGATTATTCTCTTTGAATCATGTATCCTTCATGTACTGATAGGGAAAAAGCATTCAAAATCACTACCTTAGAAAACTAAGTTATGGAAAAGAGTGAAAATACCCAGATTGTTTTCAAAATCATCCTCTATTAGGAGAGTCATAAAAGGGAGAATCAGTTACTAAGGCCTAACTGGCAAACAGGACCAAAGACAGCTTCTGGAAAGTTTTAAAGCCTTAACTAGGAGACCTCATTCATATTTTTGCATATATTTAAATCAAGAATCCTCCCTCCCACCCCCCAAATTTTTTTGCAGCATTTGTAAAGCAGTGCTTTATAATCCTGTGCTGATTCTTATATTTAAATTCTCTGAATATTTATTTTTGTGGTGGTAAAGACAAAAACTGGCAGAAACTAATCATTGAGCTGCCTAAAGTTTTTAATATTTGTAAAAGAAAAGAATGGGAGAGATTATATGTTTTGATTCCAGTACCATGTCTAAATCCAAAAATTTGTTTGGCATAGATTTGGGAGAAAAAGGGGGAACGCAGGCATAACTTTTGTTCACAGTCTCTAAGTAACCTGATTTTCCTTTTATCAGGGCATGGATGATTTACAAGTCAGATCAGCTGCTACAGATATATTTTCTTATCTAGTAGAGTTTAGTCCTTCCATGGTCCGAGAATTTGTAATGCAGGAAGCCCAGCAGAGTGATGACGTAAGTGATAATGCTCTGGTTCTATATGAATTACCTGTAAAATAGTGTTTGCAAACTGTTGAGAGAAAAGTCATAACCATAATTTTAACTGTTTATGAAGAATAATAATAGATTTCTGATCAGTTGTGACTTTGACAAGGCCAGAATATGTGGCAGTTGATTTGTTTATTGTAAAAACAAAAAAAATGCGTTCAAACTCTTACTGAGATAAAGAGATTTAACGAATCAAATTCTTAATTCTTGGTTTTAAAAAAAGTTTCAAGTACTAATGAAATGTAATTCTGAACCCTTAGGTCAGGCACTTATCTAGTATAACTAAGAAGTGCTTTTACTGGTTCATTGTGTCTTTTTTTTAGTGGGGATGAATATTTAATAATGAAACCAATGTTGTGTTTTCCCACTACAAAAATATTTAAACTTTCCCCTTAATCTCTATTTAAAGACAAAATGAACATATAGCTGTAATTGAAGTACCCTTTCTTATATTAAATATATGTTAGTGTTAAGTAGAAAATAACTGAAATACAACTATGTCCCTTCTTAAAGAAGGTTTAGATTCCCAATGTTATTTGATTCTTTTATGGTTTTGTTACTATTGAATTAAACTATAGTTGTTTTATATGTTTTGTTTTTTATTAATGTCCACTTAGATTTTTACATTCTATCTGTTAGATATTTCCAGGTTTTTTTTTTTTTAAAGCAATTTTATTTTAGAATTGGTTTGGGCTAACGCTATTATTTAGGCAGTAGAAAAGAAATAGAAGAAATATTTTGTGTTAAGTATATTTTAAAGTTTAAAAAACCCAAATGATGCTAAATCTGACTTTAAAGAAATAAATACCTAGCTTATTAATCAGTTTATAATCTCACTGTTGACATTCTTATCTTAGTGCCATCCTTTACAAAAGATAACTTTGAAATTAACACTTCTATTGCTTCATCCTTAGTGATGTGTGGGATTAAGAGCATTCAACATAAAATCTCTCAGACTATGAGAATAATAATTTACTATCTTAGAATTCTTAACTTTTACAGCTTTTATTTCTGTTTTCATTAGAAAGATTTTCTTGTTTACATTTAGTTGATGCATGAGACATGGGGAAGCAGTTACTGATCGTTAACAATGAAAAGTCCCTATTTAATTTCCCTTTTTCTTGTACTCACAGTCTTCAAGGTCTTTCATTTCCCTGAATTTTCTGAGGTCTAACAATTTTCTAATTAAAAATTTTTGTTGCCTCAAAATAATTGTTAGCCCACAAATGAAGATAAATTACTTTTTTCTTAATTTCCAAAATTAAGGATTCTACATGCTGAATTCTACTATACTGAGTTGGTAGTAATGTTTAAAGGAAAGAAGAAATAACTTACCTGTGTATTCAGCGGGCAGTTGATATTTTGATGCTGTCTTAAAATAAATGCACAGCATTGAAACTTTTCTTTCTGGTACTGTGGGAGCAGATTTGGCTTTAGGAACATGGATTACAGTATTAAAATATGTGTTGAGACACAAGGAAATAGCAATATTAACTTTTTTTTTTACTATAGTCATTATTTCTATCCAAGCTGGAAGGATAGATTTAGCAATAATTGCTGTGCGACAGATTTCAAACATTTTTATGCTAATGACCTTTGAAACATTCAGTAAAACTTCTTTTAGAATCTGACGGGATAAGTAATACAGCTACTGCTGAACTGCTTATTTTGGCAGGTATTTTCAGTGTATTTCTCACTTAGGAATAAATTCATATGTTAATTTCTATAGATATGATATTAGCCTTAGGGTTATTTTATTTTTTACTGAATTATTTCTAGAATTGTATACATGGAATTTGCTTCAAATTAATTCTGGAAAGCAAAATTTACCATAAAAAGAAATTTAAAATAAATACATAAGCTAATCTCTATGGGTTGACTGTTCAGTATTTTGTATTGAACATATCACACTTTATTTCTTAAAATTGTGTCAATTTTTAACTTTTTATTTTGAAGTAATTTTAAATTTACAGAAAAATTACAGTAATAGTACAAAGAACTCCCATATACACTTTACTCAGATTTCCCAATTGTTAATACTTTATTTCTTATTTGCTTTATCATTGTCTTTCTTTGCTTGTATTTGTATATACATATTTGCATACATAAATATATAATTAATTTTTTCTGAATCATTGAAGAAAAAGGTATGGAAATGATGTCACAGTGCTCCTTTACCCCATTTGCTTCTGTGTCTATCTACTAAAACTCTACATTACCACTGTACAATTATCAAGTCAGGAAAGTCAGGAAATTAAATAACATTTTTACAATACTGTTATCCAACTACAGTCCTAATTCAGATTTTATCCGTTGTCTCCGTAATCCCCTTGTTACCCAAGACAAAAATGAAAACTTTCTGTTGTAGTATGTGAAAATTTGGATTTGTCTGATGTTTCCTCATGATTCAATTCAGGTTATTTCTTTGTGTCAGGAATAGTACAGAAGTAACATTTCTTTCAACATCATACCAAGAAATTCCCCCAACTTTAAAAAATGAGCTTACGTTTTCTTTGTCCAAGCTGTTTTGCCATTTCACAGACTAAAGAAGTTAGATTAAGTTCTTCTGTAGAATTTGAAGAACAGTTGTTGCTTTCTCTGAACACATCAGAATGGATTGAAAGAAGTATTGGTTCTGTAATACTTGTAACCTTCATTCAAGTAGCTGCAAGAGCAAATTTCATATGCATGAGCTTTTTTTATGATTCTTACATTTAGATAGTTTTTTAAAAACTGGTAGTGTTTCCACAACATACATCAGTTATTTTTATCCTGTTACCTCAGAATATTCTTCCTGCTCTTGCCATTCATTCTTTCTCCTCTTATTTACTATATACATGGAATCTAAGTTACACAGATTCTGATGTTTTCTTGATCTTACCAGAAAGTGTCAGTACAAATTTTTCATGTTACTTTGTCATGATTGCCACTTGGCTAACAGTGAGTGTGTAATGCCATAGGTTATAAAATATATCTCAACATCAAGAAGTTAAAATTTTAAGAAATCTGTCTTAGAAGCAATGAAATAAAGTATGTTCTTTATGTTTCCCAATCAGAAAATAGAGATGTCACCTGATAATTGGGATAATCTCTAAATTCCATGTGTAGATACCCAAAACTTTCCCTCCGTTACTAATTATATATTTTCAGTATTTTTGGCAATATTGAAAAATTCTTACACCCACTTAAATGTACTTTAAAAACAAAAGTATGTGTTTCTAAGAATAGCATGAGGCTGGAGTGTGATGAAACCAACAGGAGTATCATTTCTCTAAAACTTGATTTAGAAACAACTAAAACTTTGAACTATCTCCCAGAAACTGTGGTTAAACTCACTTAAATGTTGCTATTTAGATGAAGGATGGCAAACTTTTCTTAAAGGACCAAAAGGTAAATAAGACTTGGTAGGCCCTCTGGTCTCTGTCATAACTCTGCCACTTTAGTATGAACTGTCTGTAGACAGTTTGAAAATGAATAGGTGTGGCTGTGTTCCAGTAAATGTTTTACTGTAAAACTATTTACAAAGTGAACAACCAGCCAGGTAGTTTTGTAGTTTAATGACCCCTGACTTAGACCCCAGAATATTGCAAGTATTTAGAAACTGGTTCTAAATTGAAGGTTTTAATTGCAAAGCTACTATGGTGGTGTAAAGAGAAGTTAAAGAGACCATGGGGGGCTTCCCTGGTGGCACAGTGGTTGAGAGTCTGCCTGCCGATGCAGGGGACACGGCTTCGTGCCCCGGTCCGGGAAGATCCCACGTGCCGCGCAGCGGCTGGGCCCATGAGCCATGGCCACTGAGCCTGTGCGTCCGGAGCCTGTGCTCTGCAACGGGAGAGGCCACAACAGTGAGAGGCCCGCGTACCGCAAAAAAAAAAAAAAAGAAAAAGAAAAAAAGAAAGAAAGAAATTAAGGAAAAAGACTTTCCCAGACAAAAACTGAAGAAGGAGTTCGTCAAAACTAGATCTGCCTTTTAAGACATGCTAAAGGGAGCTCTTCAAGTTGAAATGAAAGAACACTGAACAACAAAATTAAAGCATATGAAAGTGTAAATCTCACTGTGAAGGTAAATATATAGGCAAATATAGACCAATGGAATAATCTAATGGTGGTATGTAAATCACTTTTAATGCAGTATAAAAGGTAAAGACAAGATATTATGAATAACTACAACTACAGAAATTTGTTAATAGAGATACAATATAAAAAGAAATTCTGATACCAGTAACATAGTATGTGGGTTGGGGAATAAAAGTGTAGAGTTGTACACAATTGCTGATGAGAGATTAATATCCAAAACATGTAAGGACCTCCTGCAACTCAATAGCAAAAAAAAAAACAACCCAATTTAAAAATGGGCAAAGGAACTGAATAGACATTTCTTCAGAGACATAAAAATAGCCAACAGGTGCATGTAAAGTGATCATCATCACTAATCATCCGGGAAATGCGCATCAAAATCACAATGAAGTATCGCCTCACACCTATTAGGATGGCTCTTATCAAAAAATCGAAAGGTAACAAGTCTTGTTAAGGATGTGGAGAAAAGAGAGCCCTTGTGTACTGTTGTGGGCCTGTACCTTGGTGCAGCTACTATGGAAAACAGTGTGGAAGCTCCTCAAAAATTAATAGAGAACTACCATATGATTCAGTAGCCCCACTAAGGATATAAATCCAAAGAAATTTAAATCAGATCTTGAAGAGATAGCTGCACTTTCATGTTCACTGCAGCATTATTCGTAGTAGCCAAGACATGGATGCAACTGAAGTGTTCATCTGCAGATGAATGGATAAAGAAAATTTGTCATGCACATACAGTGGAATTTTATTCAACCTTAATAAAAGAAGGAAACCTGGCCACTTTTGACAACTTGGATGAACCTGGGGGACAATATGCTAAGTGAAATAAGCCAGACACAGAAGGACACAATAGTATATGATACTATTTATATGAGGAATATAAAATAGACTCACAGAAGCAGAGAGTATAATGGTGCTTGCCAGGAGATGGGGAGTAGAGGAAACAGGGAGGTATTAGTCAAAAGATACAGTTTCACTTTTACATGATGAACAAGTCCTAGAGATCTACTGTATAGCATATTACCTATAATTAATATTGTATACTTAAATATTTGCTAAGAGGGTAGATAGTATGTTAATTGTAATTGTTTTAATCCTAAAAAAAGAAAGAAAAATGAGCCTATAATAGTTTTACCTAATAAAAATTTTGTTTTATTCATGTCACAGTTAGTCAAGGAACAGCTCTATGATGCCAGAAGACTCATCTTATGAGTCAGTCATCCTGAGCTCCTGGTTTTAATGTCTGTTACTTTGAGGTTGCAAGATTGCTATTCCACCTCCAAGCAGGGAGAAGAAAGGGGGCAGAGGGCAAAATGGAGAGAGCTAGAGAGCTTTTCTGTTTCATTTTAAAGCTCTTTCTTAGAGGTTCCATTTAGCAATTTTTGCTTGTATTTCTTTGGCCAGAAGTGCATCACCCTTAGCTGCAATGGAAACTGAGAAATACAGCGTTTTAGCTGAGTACATTGCCTCTCTGAACAAAGCTTGGGCTCTGTTAGCAGAACAAAGAGAATAGAGACTAAGTTGGCATCTAAGTAGTATCAGCCACAGCCCATCTCTGAAACTACCTAACGTCCATATACACTTTTCTTTCATCACTCACCCTTTCCTCAAGGGAGACTTCTGTATCCAGTCTGGAGACTTCACGTCCAGAATATTTGGGTGTTGTGCAGTCCTCTTCAGGTCCAGATAAGGCTCCTTATGTTTCAGGGACCTTTAAACAAAAAGATAATTTATCTGCCCCAACATCACAATTAAACTACTTTTGTTTGGAAAAAGGGAGAACATACATACAGCAGTCATTCATTCACAGTTATGATGCACTGGTCTGTCAAATATTTGTTGAATATCAGTAGCTTAGACTCATTGTCCTTAGAGGTTCTTGATTAACCATACCAGCTGTCCCTGGTTCTGTTCTCTAAAGAATTTTCCTTGCCCATTTTCTTCCAAAGCTTAGGTTCCTTCCCTTAGGACATTTTCAGCTGTGGCTGCATCTGAGCTAGGCAATGGAAGATGCCTTTCCTCCAGGGCTCTATTTTGTATTGTAGCCTATTTTCTGTCAGTGTGAGTTTTCTGACCCAGTGGTGGTCTTAGAGATCAAACAGTCATAGACTGTTGCAAAAGCTTACTTTACAGTTAAGCTTCCTCTACTGTTTAGTAGGCTTCCAAATTATTTTCTTGTGTATTCTAGACATCTTATCTAAGCATAATTTTTAAACCCGAAGGTTCCCGTTTACCTACTGACCTCTGTGCCCTTGCTTTCTCAAGCTCGGGTACCCTAAAAAGTTCTACAGAATAGTATTCAATGGTGCATATACCTTTGTCTGTCAAGGAAGTTTTACACGTCTTTGAGAAAGGCAGTTTTGATCTCCTGAAAAGGCTATAGTTCTCTGTAGCAGTCTATTTCACTATGAAATATATAAATTGGCTTTTTTCACTTCCACAAGTCACCAGATTATGGGACTCTCAGTCAGCACAGGTCATTTCCCTTTTATCTTTGCGTGTAGACCAGCAGAATTTGGTATTGGTACTTATGAGGCAGGATTTGTAAGAAACTACATTTGAGAGAGAAGGGTAAAAAGCTTTTAAAGTATATATATTGAAATATTATTTTAGTGTATGAGCTATACCTTAAGAAGTCTTTCTTGCAACTGTGTTTTCATTTAGATGTAACTTAAATTCATCATTTATATATATATATTTTTTGGCCTAGTTTTAGATGAATGAACTTATTATGTAAGAGGAGGAATGAACTTATGTAATTGCTTATATATAATTGAGCAAATTATCTGAGCCCCTAATTAACTGGTAGAATCCAAGTTGTACACACTGGTATGAATTTTAAAGTAAGTAAATACCATATCATTGTTCTGAAGAAAGCTCACTAGCTGATACCTTTTGTAATATCTTAACATTTTATATGTGATATACTTTGCTGAACATACCAGAATAAGAAACAGGAGCGGATTAAGGTGGAATTTGCTCTTTCTCCTCTAACTGAAATAAGGCTTGAGTCTATTAATGTAGCTCTGTGAATTATATTTCATAATTTCTCTTTGAAGAAATTTCATTGTTTCTGATGCCATGATAGAATTATTCATTGGTGTTCAAATTTTGAGACATGGTAGAGGGTAAGATTCTAATTTTAAGCAGTTAAGTTGCTATGACATGGTTTTTGATGGTTCTTCATTGCATTTAATATCACAATTTCACAGGGAAATATTTTAGCATAACACAGTATGTTAAATTTGGGAGGGACTAGAAAAGCAAAATAATTACAAAATGTGCTTTATACTGGAACTTTTCTTTTTATTATTTTACAAAATTCTCCCAATTCAACAAATTTATCTTCATTCCATGCAGTTCTTTTATTTCATCTCCTTCAGTTACTACCTTTCTTCCCCCAATAATAAACCTGTTCTCAAATCCTCTGAGTTGATGTCAAAACTTTTTCCTTTGACCTGAACCATCACTTTTTATCCTATTTTAATGCTTAAGGTGTCTACTTTTAAAATATAGGCAGAAAGCAAATAAATTTTGTATCTGCAAAGCTGCTTTGTAGCTCTTTATATTAAGACCCAAGAACATGTTACCAATGTAATAATAAGTCTATTTGGCTGCTTTAGATCATTATATAACACTGTGTACCCTTTTACCTCTTGTGGAGAGCTGTGTACTGGGTTATTTTTTCTCATATTTTTGTCAGAAAGGATTTTCTTGTTAGAAGCTGACATACTAATCTGTGTTCTGGGGTCACTTGATGTGTGTAATCTTGGGTTTAGTCAACTTCTAAATTCATGCCTGAAGCTAAAACCTAGACTGAAAATATGTTAGAACCTCCAGTGAACAAGAATTTCTGGTAAATGATTTTGTTTTCCATTGCCTATGTTGATGATATTGTAAGCTGTCATGTGCTCTGATTTTTGCATTGTGTTGTTTTGTTTTTGAGTGGGCTTCTTTATGCTCTGGTGTGTTTATAGAACTTTGAAAACATTGGGGAAAAAAGGTTTAAATAAGTTCATCCATTCTTTGTTTTTGTTTTTTTTTTCTGTATGATTCCGATTTTGTTCTTTTAGCTGGTACGTTTGTCTTATATCCAAACCAGGTCTCACAGAAACACATTTTCTTTCAGGATATCCTTCTCATTAATGTAGTAATTGAACAAATGATCTGTGATACTGATCCTGAGCTAGGAGGTGCTGTTCAGTTAATGGGACTTCTTCGTACTCTAATTGATCCAGAGAACATGCTGGCTACAACTAATGTAAGAAATTACTCTGCGATAGAAACGTTTTGGTCTAGTCAGTTTTAAATGATTTTATATACAATAAGTTATGTATAAATATATGTAAAAATCAAAATTTTTTAAATTTGTACAATTTTGAAAAACAAATATTCAAGCATTTGTACACTCAGAATTCAAGTAGCAGTACTGTTCCTCTAGCAGTTGTTTTTGCAGCAAACTACAAGATTGTAATCTGCTAAAATCTTGGTAAAATGTTAGCACTTCTATTTATGATCCTTGGCCTCTGTATGTTAACATCTTAAGAATTAAAACAAAGAAATATGAATATAATTAACACTACTGAACTATAAAAATGGTCAAGATGGTAAATTTTATGTTATATGTTTTTTATCACAATAAAAAAGAAAACAATATGTACCAAATGATCTTAACTGCGTGGTGAAAGGAGTCAGCACAAAAAAGGGCTTAAGGAAGTATTGCAAAATATTAATAGTGGTTATCTCAAAATGCTGGGATATTTCTCCTTTATAGACTTCAGTCAAATTTTGAGAAAATGTATATTATTTTTAAATCATTACAAGTTTATAGAACCAGTTATATAAAAAATAATGGCCAAAAACCCAAAAGGAATTATTTTCCAAATTTCCAAGTCATAAAGTCTTAAAATTAAAAAAAAAAATCTAAAATCTGTAACATTTCTAGTGGCTTGATAAATCAACTTGGTGTTTTTTAAAATTTGAATACATTGTGAAATCTGGGGTTTCAAATTTTAAACGGTTAAGTTGCTCTCACATTGATAGATTTTTCATTGCATTTCAGATCACACGCATATTTGAAAAAAAAATTGTTTTAGATAATTTTCCCTGGAAAAACTTTTTATAATGCTATCTGATCTTTTTCTTACATTCATTTTTATTTAACATATAATATGAAATAGATCTGACTATTCAGTTCTGCAGAAATAAGGTTAAGATGAATATAACAAGTTTTTTTCGATTCTTTCACAGTATCTTAAAAGTATCTCTGTGCACTGTTAATCCTTGAAGATGTTTTATTAATTATAAAGATAATAAAGTATTTTTTTTGTATGTTTCAGAAAACTGAAAAAAGTGAATTTCTAAATTTCTTCTACAACCATTGTATGCATGTCCTCACAGCACCACTTTTGACCAATACTTCAGAAGACAAATGTGAAAAGGGTAGGGCCTCTTACTTACCTGCTGATGATTTCTGTTTTAAAAGAGTGAGATAAGTATTATAGCTAACAGACACTTTACTTGGTGCTTTTTATGACAGGGAAATTACTACTGAAAATTTTAAACTGCAATATAAAATCATGATTTCCCTTGTTTCAGAGTGTCTGTGGTAGAGAATGATATAGAATACGTGGCAAAAAGTATTACACCTTGAGGGAGAGAACTGTAAACACTTACCAAAAGAAGGAGATTGTACCCAAAGTTGTTAGAGTTAATGTTAGAGTGAGTAAGTGCAGAGAATATATTGCCTACAAAATCCAAGGTAACCGTCATTTTGGAGACATATTTGGCAATACAGTAAAAACTCTCTAATTGCAAAACATAAGGATCAGGTTATTAGGTTAATCAAAAAAGTTGGTTAAAGCAGAGAATAATTTTTAAAAATAAACTGTTTATAAACATTTACTTTAAATGCTGCTCATTTACTGATAGTTTGTATAGGGTCAAGGCTTTTTTTTTTTTTTGTATGGTTTTTTTTTTTTTTTGTATTTCCATATTGCATTACATAAGTTGCACCCGTAATTCATCGGCTACAGTTTCTGGTCTCAGTTTATTATAGTGGAGAGAAAACCTAAACATATTTTTGAAGCAGTCTGAGTGTAGAATTCTACTATGGTTTTAAGTACTTTCCTTTAAGTACTTAAGTATTCATAGTTTCATATAACTAAGTTGGTATCATTTTTTAAATTGAGGTCTGCTGTATTCAACTTAGCCATAGATATTACAGTTCTGTGACATTTCATCAGTCTGCAGTATTTAAATTGTGTAATCATATTACCAAATATAACTAGTGTAAACAAAGGACTGACTTTGATAAGCATACAACTCAGCTTGATGAAATGAGATATGTGGGGGGCATATTCTCAGAAAATGTTGGCTAATCTATTAAGTCAATTAAGAGGAAGTCAGTTAAGAGAATGTTTACTAAACTAATAAAATTGTACACCCTACATAATACTATCAATTCCATTTCTGAGTTTATATCCTAGGGGACATTTATGCATATACATGACAGATACAAGGATGTTGTTGCATTGTGCATTGTAGGAAATGAAGAAAATGTAGTATATTCATATAATGGAATACTGTTTAGCAGTTAAAATAATTGAATTTTGATCTGTCGACTGATTAGTTCTCAAAAATATGAATTGGGTAAAAAAAAGCATGTCACAGAACGTTTTGCAGAAAGGTTCCATTTATGTAAATTAAAACAAATGCATTTTTAACTTTCATTTTAAAATAAAACATTCCCAGCATACAGAAATATTTACATGATAGCATCACAGATACATACTTTGTTGGCTCTATCAAAACTAACTTGTCATATTTTTTTCAGTTTTTTTAAAAAGAAAATAAATTACAGATAGTTTCTTATGCATTTTCATTCTACCCCACCCCATCCCTCAAGAAATGCTGAATTTGGAGTTTATCACCCCTATGTTTGTTTATATTATTGTGACATGTATAATGTGGTATTATTTTTCACAGTTTCAAACTTGATATGAATTGACTTAACATTGTACACATTATTGTGCATTTTTTTCCTTTTTACCCAATGCTTTTTTTGAGATCTATCCATATTGATACCTAGAGTTTATTTTTAACTCTTGCGTGGTATTCTTTTGTATGAGTATGTTGTAATTTAGCCATCCTGCTTCTAATGTATATTTAAGTTGTTTCTAGCTTTTTCCTGTTACAATGCTCTGATATACATTCCTGTGTTTCCTAACATAAATGTGCTCTAAGATGTGAGCCTACGAATCGAAACTTAATTATAATGTTATACTTATTTTTTTAAAAATTCAAAACATAAGTGACTAATTGTTAAAATCTGTGTTATTTTGTCAGAATACTTATGATACTGTCTTTTAATAATTCTTCATCTGCACCCAGTTCTCTAAAAGATTTCAGATAGAGGTATAATATTTGACTGAAACTACTAATTCTTAATAGTTATTATGCAGGTAAAATGAGGTTATGATCAGAGATATGCTTTGTATGTTGTAAAGTGCTAGGGAAGTGTGAGATATTATTACTGAAGTCGCTGATTTTAATTTTTTTATTAGATAATATAGTTGGATCTAACAAAAACAGCACGATTTGTCCCGGTAAGTATAGATTCATACTTTATGAACTAATGCAAACTGTAAGTTTTTTCCTATACAGAATATAATGCACTTATACAAAACTAGGAAAGACATATTTTCATCCAAAAAATCCAAAACTAGATTTTTTTTAAATAAAAAAATTCCGGGCTTCCCTGGTGGCACAGTGGTTGAGGGTCTGCCTGCCGATGCAGGGGATGTGGGTTCGTGCCCCGGTCTGGGAGGATCCCGCATGCTGCGGAGCAGCTGGGCCTGTGGGCCATGGCCGCTGGGCCTGCACGTCCGGAGCCTGTGCTCCGCAGTGGGAGAGGCCACGGAGGTGAGAGACCTGCGTATCGAAAAAAAAAAAAAAAAAAATTCCACTTTCTCCAATATAAAAGATGCAAAACCCAGTTGAAATTTTGTTTTTGTTTTTCTCTGTAAATTTAGAGATTGTTTTCTGACTTTTTTTTTAAGGAGGTGTCTTAAAGTTGAGGATTAGTTCATTCTTATTTTGTAAATCTAGTAAACTAAGGCCAATCAGTTAGGAACTAGTCTTCATCAATAGTCTTATACGTAGGTATCGTTCATGAATCTGAGTATAAACATGGTTGCTTCTACTTGGAACATATGTATCAGGTATTGGCCTGTTACTATGGAAGATAATGCCGTGTTTACCTGGCCTCCTGTCTTTTCTACCAGGCTCATCAAAGCTCTAGGAAAGCCAGTGTCAAATTAGAAAGCAGTTCAGAGATTGGATTATTAGAGATATGATGAGTAATTTCATGTTCTAATTTGGAAAAGTGAAAACAAGGCATTTAATTAACACTACAGATCACTGTTACAAGATCTTTTGTAAATAAAATTTGGGAATTGAGAAATTTAGAGAATTTATTTTAATGGTGAGGAACTAGTTCAGATACTGGCTGAGGTGATGGCTGTTGTACAAATTGGTCTGAAAGAAGTAGAACTCTTTACTTACATTTAAAGTAGAAAAGGTCTTTGAAATGCCAGAATTGTATTTTGTATACTTGCTAGTCATTCTGTTATTAAAAAGATTGCTGATTTGTTCCTGATAGTATCATGTGATGTTCCACAAAATATTTATTTGTGTAGTCTTCTTGAAAAATAAAATAGTTGGATTTGATGACGTCAGTTATTTTTTCTATTCTCTAAGGCTGTGATTCCATAATTTCTTCACAGCTTAATATTTTCTTGCCTAAAATATTTACAGTAGGTATGGGTAATTTACCTATACATTCAATTTTGATGTTCAAGAAGCAATTTTAAATCACTCCATGAATGTGTAAACCAAAGCCTCTTGAGGAAGAAAGAGCTGGTATATTTCAGTAGGCCTCTCATGGATATGATTTGATGTTAAAAAGATTACTGTTTTAAAATCATGATGTAATATTTTTCACTTAATATTCAAACAACCAAAAAAGTCCTTTCCTTAAAGAAGTCTTTAAAGAAAGCATATTAATTTTTCTTGAGAAATTTGTGTTACACCACTTCAGTCAAAAAGTTTAAGGTATTTCCTCTTTTACTGTGCAGTGGACCCTTTTATAGATCCATTAATATTAATGACAGCACATATTAAGGAAACATTACCAAGAAAATCTCAATGCAGTGAGGGCTTTATTATCATATTTGTACATTTTTATTTAACATTATTAAATATTTTATATAAGAGCCTTAGAATATCTATTTAGTAGGTAAAACTAATACTTCTGGAGAGTCTACCTAATGAAAAAATAAAAATCTATAGCTTCTTTAATTGATACAAAAAGGAGAAGAAAATACAGTTTTACTTTTGCTCTGAAATACAGGATGTACACTTTATTCTCTTTGCTTAGATGTATTGCAACGTTTATTTTCATGTGATGACTTTCTTTGTAGATAATTATCAAACAGCACAGCTGCTTGCCTTAATTTTAGAGCTACTCACATTTTGTGTGGAACATCACACATATCACATAAAAAACTATATTATGAACAAGGACTTGCTAAGAAGAGTCTTGGTCTTGATGAATTCAAAGCACACTTTCCTGGCCTTGTGTAAGTAACAGTTTCAATGAACATTCTTACAAAATGTTTTATGGAACAGCATTTTTAATAGAAAAGCCTGAGTTACCCATGTGGAATTATTTTTTTCTAGCAAGTGCATATGCTATTAAAGAGATGATTGCGAGAAATACTAATCTTTTGTTTTCTTTTATTTAAAGGACAAGAGGAGTAGGTCACAGTGCTTCCCCCACCCACATATTGCTCACATTTAGATTCAGTTGTCATATAATACCATGTGCAATGACACTTCACTAATAGAACCACTCCTGCTGTCTTTTACATCTGCTTCATCAAACTGTCATTTAGTAGTGACTCTTTTTATATTTTTGAGATATGGGCCTTGAAATGTATTTGTATAACTCAGGTTATTTATTTGAACATGTAAAATAACTTACGGTCTCTTCAGTAGACCACTTGGACCAATAAAAGTCAAACTTAAATGCTGATGTTTGCTTAAATGTTGATTTTTGGTGAACCCTAACTTTACTTTCCTCTCATAGTTTCACCTGCTGATAGAGGAAACCTTCTCCCTAGAAATAAAAAGAGCCCTGTGGGTTTTTTCTGAGCATCAAAATCATAGTTAAAATGTAACATTTAATTTAATGTATAGAGAAAAGATTAATCTCCCTACTACTTCCTTTATTTTTAAGGCCTTAAAATAGCCACTGTTAACTGCCTGCACTACTTCTTTTCCATTCCTTTTTCCATACCTGTGCAAATTTACATAAACATTCACACATGTATATGTTTCCATGTTTTATTTTTATAGAAACAGGATCATGCTGACACACATCTCAGCCCCTTAATAATACGCTAGGTCATTGGATATGGTGTGAACTAATATTTTTCCTAAACATAGCTGAGTAACATTTCATAGAGTGGCTCTTTCGCAACTTATTCTACCATTCTCCACTGCATGGATTACAAGATTGTTTTGGTATTTTACCATTCCAAATAGCACTGTAATAAATAGCCTGGTATTGGGTTGGCCAAAAATTTCATTCGGGTTTTTCCATAAAACCCGAACGAACTTTTTGGCCAACCCATACATAAATCTTCCTTTACTTGTTTATTTCCATAGGATAGATTCCCTATATTGGGATTGCCAGAGCAAAATGTTTATTTATTTTAATATATCCTTTTTCAATTTTAATTTACTTTCCAGATTACTTTCCCAAAAGATTGAAGCACTTGACATGAAGAATGCACTCAATGAATAGCACTCATTCTTACTGCTTTTTAATATGTTATCCAGCTGATGATGGAAAATGTATTCTGTTTGTGTTTTAATTTACATTTTCCTTGATAACATCTTTTCACATTTTAGTGCTTTTGCATTTTGTCTGTTGTGAATTGCCTTTTATCTTTTTCTTAGAGCTCTTGTATGTTAGAGATATTAGCAGTTATCACATTTTGGGGAAAAAAATGTCCCAGTTTCATTTGTCTTTTGTCTTTACATTTATTTATGGCATGTTTTGCATATAATTGCTATAAGATTCTTTATGATGACAAATATGTCTTATTTTTCTTTCATGGCTTTCGGGTTTTTTGCCTTGCTTATTAGGAAAGTCTCCTATGTCCTAAATTTATACAAATATTTTCCTCAATTTTCTTCTAATATTTTTTATTATTTTGTATATTTGTAATGCATCTGAAATTTGTTTTTGCATATGGTTTGAAGTGAGAGTCTAGCTTTCTTTTCTACTGGATGTATAGCCAATTGTGCTAACACCTTATTAAATAAACTATATTTTCCTTACTGAATTAAAATACCACTTTTGGTATTCAGTAAGTTACCATATATACTTGTGTCTTATTTCTGAACCATTTATCCTTTTATTTCACTAGATAAAATGAATGGGAAAGTTTATTCTTATGCCATTATAGTATCTCTGTTGTAAAGTTTAATATCTGCTAAGTACCTCCTCAGTTTTCTTTTCATAATTTTCTTGGTTCTTGGACATTTGTTCTTCCATAGTAACTTAAATACAACTTTATCCAGTTCATCCTGATTGGATTTACACTAAATTTTAATATTAATTTTGGAACAGTTGATGTTCTCATGCTAGGTTTTCCTATATGGCTTTCTATAAGTAGTCCTTTCTGAAATGACTGCAGAATGGTCACATTTAAATGGATATAACTGAACAAATCTCCAGTATTTAAATGTTTATATTGCTTCAAGATTTCCATTATTATAAACAACGCTGTTTTAACTATAGCTTTGTGTGCATGTTACTTCATTCACAGGCAGTGTATGAAAGTGCCTGTTTGCTCAGGTCTTTGGCAATACTTCAGTCTTTTTAATCTTAGGAAAACTATTTCTTATCCTGCCATAAAAAGAGGTGATGTTTTAAGTCTAGCAGTTCTGTCTGCACCTGTTTAGTCTTACAGTTATCATACATTTATACCTTATGTGGCCTATTTCTGTTTTATTTTCAGATAATATTTAGAACCTCTTTGGACAGACACAACTTCTTTTAATAACTTAGATCTGTGAACAGAGGGTTAAAATGAGAGAGTGACTTACAAAATCAGAAACCTTGTGTTTTAAAAGATGTGGCTAGTGTTATCTGTAGAATAAATTAAACTACTCAGGAGAGAGGTTACAAGTTAAAAGATAAAACATAAATATAAGGGATTGAAATTACAGTATTTTGTGTTCCATAAAGGTTTTAGCAATAATATTGCTAAATATGTTTAGCTGGGGAAAAGACTAGTTAAAGGGAAATTTTCTTTTCAATATTCTAAAATGTAAAAAGCCGAATTATACTGCTTATTTGTTACTCTAACATTTTTACAGTTACAGTCTGATTTGCCACAGTACATGTTTACTAAAGGTTAAACAGCTCACAAGCAATTGGTAAACAAGGGAGTGATGTTATTATAATCCGGAGGTAGTGTTGGTTCACAGATGATTTTCCCAAGGCAAAGAGAACTGGAATAGCTTTCATCGGAAAAGTAGAAAAACCTTTGGCGCTCCTGTTTACTGGTAGCAAGAGCCCCTTTGGCTGTATTTTCAGAAAACTTAAAAGAAGCACCTACCTCCAAAGCTCCCCCTACTCCCCTCTTTGCCCTGTCCCCCAGAGAGGTAAAGCAGTCTTGGCTCTTGGCAGGTTGCACCATTCCTGTCCCCTTCTCAGTGACAGCCCCTACTGACTCTGAGCTGCCTTCACTGCATTGTCTCCACATCCACCAGCACTGCTCTAAGTAGTGCCGGCATTTGTGTTGTATGGTTTTTGTGTATTTTTTAATCTCTCTGCCTTGTAGCTGTCTGCCTACCAATTATTGGGGCTTTTGTTAGCTCTCGCCCCAAGTTGTACAAATTTTGAGTTGGTTTTTCCCTAATTCTGTTTTTCGCAAAATCCAATTGTTCTTATTGCAGTTTTGCTTTTTACTTTAGAAGAACATATACATTGCTTTATGTAAAAATACCTGTATAATAATTAATACCAGTAAGATTGGCAACTTATTCCCTGTATTATTTTTAATTAGGTGCTCTTCGTTTTATGAGGCGGATAATTGGCCTTAAAGATGAATTTTACAATCGTTACATCACCAAGGGAAATCTTTTTGAGCCAGTTATAAATGCTCTTCTGGATAATGGAACTCGGTACAATCTGTTGAATTCAGCTGTTATTGAGTTATTTGAATTTATAAGAGTGGTAAGTTTATATTAAAAGATTCTTAGTAAATTAAAATAACTATATGTTTAGTGATGTTAATATTTTAAATTGTGAAATTTAGCATAGTATTTAAAACTGCATTTGTGCTCTATTGTTCTCAGTTCCATTTTTTTGCCAAATGTTTCAGGATATTTAGCATATTGGACATTTCCCTCAAGCATGCCATTCATGTGATCTCTGTGATCTTTTGTAAGGGTAGTGATAAAAATGAATAGAAAGATTGAAAAATAATTCCCTGGTAGACATTGATACAAAATGCATAAAACGTAGGATGTTATCATGGAATTTTAAGTTGAAGAATCTGAGAAGTTAGGTGAACTACTTCAGCTGCCTTATTTTATAGACGAGGGCTTGAGACACCCAAAGTGATTAGCTGACCTATTCAGGTGCATTCATTTGGTTAGGAGCACAGGCAGGGCTTGAAGATATGGTGCAGCTCATCCTTGAGTCTCAGTCAGGCAACAAAAGATTTGTCATAAAAACATCTGGAGAGAGCTCTGTGTGAATACCAGGGATAAGATGAATAACTGAAGAACCGGTAAGATAAATTTACCATCCCACACACTGAAATGATTCCACTGGAGGAAATGGCCACATGGTTAGAAAAAACTTGAAAAAAGAAAGTCAAAGCTAGAAATTCATTCTCTAGTTTTGCTTCTTACAAATCAGATTTGTACTGATGACACAGTATTCCCACGTAAAGATTATTTGGCTGACTAGATTGTTTTTCTTAGAGTAGTCGCTTGCCAAGAGTATGGTTTGCAAAAAGGATGAAGATAGAAGTACTGTCTTTAGCCTTGAAAAAAAAAGAACATGGTTGACTAGCTCACCAAGAATCTGAACCCAGGTTCACAGTGTACTGTTCTATGAATTAGAGATTAACTTTTATATATTTTTTTCCTTTAAAATTTTTGTTGAGATATGGATAAAATGAATTGTAAGGTTCACAGCCCCATCCCTATTCCTATGATTGAATTTGTTTTTCTGAAAATAATTTTGAGTGATTGATAAATGTACATTGAATCCCAAAACTTACCTTTTTTTGTTTCGGTGTGTAACACAACTATTTTACCTAGGTTTCTAATTTTTCTCCTTTGCATATTTTTTTGATTCAGATATTCAGGGGAACTAGTTTAAAGATATAACAGTCCTTAATACAACCAGGTTATGGTATATCTTTTAAGGAAGTGGCATGTATATATCCTACCAGTATTAGTCCTGAATCACAACTTATTTATTTTTAATGATGAGCCTGCTTTGCACCCATTCATTTGCAGTGATCACTTAAAATGGTTCATTTAGAATTTAAAATTTATTACTATCGGTTTATTTCACAAAAATTACACCACTAGAGAACTGTGGAAATATACAAGAGGAATTCAAGTTGTTTTACCAAATATGTATATGTGATATAGTCAGAGGAATCTGTTTATTTTTTAAGTAAGGCTTATCTTGTTTTGATAGTTAAACAAGGCATCATCAATAATATCTTTCAATGTTTGTTGAAAATATAATTTCAATATCTGCTTTCTAACTAGGTGTGCACTCTTGATCGGGCCATCCAGTCTCTGTCATAGCCTCAATTTTCCCTTTCTGTAAAATAGGGTTAATAAAACGTATTTTATAGAATTGTTATGAGGATCAAGTGAAATTGTATGTGATAAGCGCTTTTTAAATTGTAAAGTGCTATTATGTAAATGCAAAAAATAAACAGACAACATAAACTAAATACATTTACCTTTCAAATGTTCTTTATAGTCCCCCCAAAAGGGCTTCAGTCAATTACTTCTCCTTTTTTCCAAGTGTTCTGTGGAGTCCTGGCTCATGTATAAAGAAACTAGGACGTTTATTTTTGGAAGATGATTTTGAAAAACCTTTTTTTTGATCAGCTTTAGAACTATAAAAAAATTTTTTTAAGTTTTTCTTCTAACAAGCATTGTAATATATTTGAAATATAAATTTTGTGCTTATACAGGAAGATATCAAGTCTCTTACTACACATATAGTTGAAAACTTTTATAAAGCACTTGAATCGATTGAATATGTTCAGACATTCAAAGGATTGAAGACTAAATATGAGCAAGAAAAAGACAGACAAAATCAGAAACTGAACAGGTATTGTTTAAGTATATTGCATTTATAGCCTATAAAATTATGTTCAAAATCATGTGTAGTTTGATCTTACATATGAAATTTACCCAGGAATTTTCTTTCCATCATTAGATAGTACAGGGTTGTGTAGGAGGGTAGTATATTCTCCCTACACTGAATCTTTTGTATGAAAGATTACTGCTCCATATCATAACTCAAGATAAATTTTTAGGCTGGTGTACAAACATCCTTGGAGTGTTCTCTGGTTTCTGGTTACATCTTATATCGCAGCTGAGGTGATTATGATATAAGTTATACTCAGTTAAAATTATTTCAGCTCCTCTTGGTTATACATATTCTCATATAATCTGGTCAGGAATTTTAAATCACTACTTAATATTTGTGATATATTTCTTACAGTGTACCATCTATATTGCGTAGTAACAGATTTCGCAGAGATGCAAAGGCATTGGAAGAGGATGAAGAAATGTGGTTTAATGAAGATGAAGAGGAGGAAGGGAAAACAATTGTGGCACCAGTGGAAAAATCTAAGGCAGAAGATGATTTTCCAGATAGTTATGAAAAATTCATGGAGACTAAAAAGGGTATTAAAATTTTGAATTTTTGATTAGTTCATTCTCTTATTTAGTATAGAAATTATTCAGTTGCTTGTGAAGTTGTGATAATAGTTTATAAAGCATGAAAGACATGAATTTTATGCTAAATCAAAACCTTTTAAAATTATCACCTTTTTCAAATCTGATTTTTCAAAACATTTTATGGGGCTTCCCTGGTGGCGCAGTGGTTGAGAGTCCGCCTGCCAATGCAGGGGACACGGGTTCGTGCCCTGGTCGGGGAGGATCCCACATGCCATGGAGCGGCTGGGCCCATGAGCCATGGCCGCTGAGCCTGCGCATCCGGAGCCTGTGCTCCGCAGCGGGAGAGGCCACAACAGTGAGAGGCCCACGTACCGCAAAAAAAAAAAAAAAAAAAAGTGTTTAAAATGTTTTTCTTGAAACTTGCCATTTTGTGACTCTCTTCATTTGCTGTTTATAAATTGCATTGTCTATACTTTGCCTTCTGTGAACAGTTGTGCTTTTATTTCTATACTGAAATCTTCAATAATAATAGAGACCATATAGATCCATAGAAATTTTCCAAAGCGCTCTGTCATTTACAGCTGGAGAAACTAAGCTTAAAGAAAGAAGTACTTTACTCTTTGAAAGTTTTAAATTGTTATAAAAGTTTCATAAAGATAAAATGGCAAGGGACTTTCCTGGTGGTCCAGTGGGTAAGACTCCGTGCTCCCAGTGAAGGGGGCCCAGATTCGATCCCTGGTCGGGAACTAGATCTCGCCTGCAGGCCGCAACTAAGAAGTCCGCATGCTGCAACTAAAAAAAAGATCCTGCATGCCGCACCTGAAGATCCCAACCCGGAGCAGCCAAAACAAATAAATGTTCAAAAAAAAGATAAAATGTCAAGAGCGGAAAAGTAACAGTAAAATTTCCTGTCTTTCAAATATGTTTAACTTGTTTATAAAACTAAGATCTTACTAGTGTTTTTCAGAAGAACCAGTCACTTTAATTCTATAATTTAAATGTTTCAAAAAATTTATATCTTGAAAGGCAAAAGCATTTCCTAGACTTATATATGTTTATGATTTTCTTTCCCTTTTTTAAATTTATTTATTTATTTATTTACTTTTGGTTGTGTTGGGTCTTCGTTGCTGCACGTGGGCTTTCTCTAGATGTGGTGAGCGGGGGCTACTCTTTGTTGTGGTGTGTGGGCTTCTCACTGTGATGGCTTCTCTTGTTGTGGAGCAAGGGCTCTAGGTGCACGGGCTTCAGTAGTTGTGGCATGTGAGCTCAGTAGTTGTGGCTCGCAGGCTCTGGAGCACAGGCTCAGTAGTTGTGGCACACAGGCTTAGTTGCTCCGCGGCATGTGGGATCTTCCCAGACCAGGGCTCGAATCCGTGTCCCCTGCATTGGCAGGTGGATTCTTAACCACTCTGCCACCAGGGAGGTTCCTAGTTTGTGATTTTCAACGTGTGATTTTCTAAAGGCATTTCTCATTAGTTAGTGTTTCATTAATTTCTTATTACATTTTCCTTGAAACTGTTGCTACCAGCCTCACTCATTTTCCACTCATCACTGCCATAAGTTCTATTTATTTCAGCTTGGGGGATCACAAGAGCCTATTAAAATGTCCTAAGGAATAGGTACCTTTCGGTAGCCAAATTCTTCTACCTTTACTCATTACAGGCCCTGCCCTGAGTACTGTCAGAAGAGGCAGTGAGGCCATACTTGAAGTACTGCATCCAGTTAAGAAACATAATCAAAAATAGTGGCAGCCAGGGCTTCCCTGGTGGCACAGTGGTTGCGAGTCCGCCTGCCGATGCAGGGGACACAGGTTCGTGCCCCGGTCCGGAAAGATCCCACATGCCGCGGAGCGGCTGGGCCCGTGAGCCATGGCCGCTGAGCCTGTGCGTCCGGAGCCTGCACATCCGGAGCCTGTGCTCTGAAATGGGAGAGGCCACAACAGTGAGAGGCCTGTGTACCGCAAAAAAAAAAAAAAAAAAAAAATAGTGGCAGCCAGATGTTAAAGGATAGTAGATACCTTTGTGATAAAGGAAACAGATAAAGGAACCTGGAATATTCAGGAAATAAATGACTGATAAACATGATCCTAATCATTTTCTTTAGGCATTTGGAATATTATTGACTTGTGGGAGAGATTATTAGGTTTTCACAATGAGCATGGAAGTGTAGAGTCAGTGAGTGGAAGCTGCAGAGAGACAATGAAAGGAAGAGTCAGACAGCTAGTGAGTCCTTGGAAGAGTCCTAGATATAGCAGTGTGGAATTCTAGCATACGGTGGCTGATCTGTTATATGACTCTGAAGTTTCCTTCTAATCCTGAGATTTCTAAGACTCCAGCTAATAAAGACTTGTCACTGTACACATCATGCTCTACCCTCTTAGCTCTTACAAAAAAGCAAAGGCACTGTTTTATAAGTTTTTAAATTATTGTTTTCAGATGCTTTGACTTAGCAATATTTACTGATAATTCAAATTTTTACATTTGCTTTAGCAAAGGAAAGTGAAGACAAGGAAAACCTTCCCAAAAGGACATCTTCTGGTGGCTTCAAATTTACTTTCTCCCACTCCACTAGTGCTGCTAATGGAACAAACAGTACAAACAGTAAATCTGTAGTGGCTCAGACACCACCAGCAAGTTCTAATGGATCCTCTTCCAAAACTACAAACTTGGCTACATCAGTAACAGCCACCAAGGTATGTGAAACTGCTCTACACACAAACTTCGCTTTTTTCGTCTGTAGAACTATTTCATGTTTCCTGAAGAAAATTTGGATAATAAAAATAATCTCAAAGAAGAAAAAAAGTTGCACACATTGTCATCAGAGAATATGACTGCTAACATTTGATTGATTTTTCTTTAGGTGTATGGGTTTATCTGACACAATTACAGTCTCTGTATAAGCACAGTTTTGTATCCTGCTTCCATTAATTACGAGAATTTTTCTCTGTTATTAAAACATTAATGAGGACTGTAGAATTTCATTTGATTTAGCTGTATCATAGTATTTGTAAGCATCCCCTCCCCCCACCAATATTTTGGAGCACATAAGTTGATTCTGATATTTCACTGACTACTGGCATTGTTGCATTTTAAGTTATTTTCTTGGATAGATGAGTAGAACAGTGTTTTCACCCATATTGTCAAATTCCTCTCCAGAAAGGCTATACCAATTAATGTTACCGTAAGCATTGTATGAGTATGCTTGGTTCACTGCAGCTTTGGCACTGTTATTATAATGATTTTTAATCTTTACCAGTTAGGTAGAGGAGACAGTATATATCTCGTTCCTAATTGTGTCATTTGTTACTAGTAAGGTTGAATGTTAGCCTTTTGAATTTGGTCTTCTGTTAATTGTTCATAGTCTTGCCTTTTTAAAAATTGGTTTATGTCTTTTTAGTATGAGTGAGTCTTTGGTTAAGAATATTAACCTTTTTGTCATTCACATAGCAAATGTATTTCCCATTGGTTACTTTTTTCATGTAAACAAGTTTAAATTTTATATAAAACTTTTTTCTTTCATTTACATTATTATTATATGTAATATGTCCTTTTCCCCAAAAAGGAGTGGCTTAAAATAAAAAGGCATAAATAAAGGACAACTGTTAGTATAAGGTTAGAAGGACAAGAGAAGGCCATAGTAGAAAACCTAAGTGAAGTGATGCTTCTTGTTTTGAACACAGAATATAAGTCTGAGTTTATTTATTTTACAAAAATGTAGAATCTTTCTTCAGTATTGTAGCAAGGTGGGCTCTTGACTAATGATCACAGAAGTAGCATTTTCAATAGGATTCTCCTGTTTGTGAAATACAGTTTATGTTATTGAATAAGAATTTTTAAATTTTCATTTTTTGATAGGACAATTTAGTATAATATTATGACACTATATTAAGAATATTTGCTGTTGAGTTATATTGCTTGGGTTCAAATCTTGGCTGTGCCTCTTTGTGTTTGACCTTAAGTAAATTATTTAATCTCTCTGGGCCTTATTAGTTTTCTCATTTTAAACAGGGATAAAACAGCACCTCCTTTATAGGTTTGTTGTGAAGGTTTAATTATTTAATAAATGTAAAGAGTTTAGAACACTATTTGGCACATTCTCAATATATACTAGCTTTTCTTTTTCTTTTTTTTTTTAATCAAAGTAATATATGCACTTACTTTTAAAAGATAAATAGCATTAAAAGTATTGAAAAAAAAACAGTCCTCTTCTACGCAGCGAAGGCTTGGAACTCTTCTAGCTCGTTCTTCTATTTCTAATTAATATGCTAATACTGCCATATTGTTTTACCACTCCGTACCAGATCCTCACCCTTATTACTCTCTGTATCACAGTTTTTGGTTAAAACAATATTTGATAACTTTATAGCTATAATAACACAAATATTCTTTATTCATTAATTTTTTTCCTGCTTTTTTCTCTTTTTTTCCCTGCTTTTTTCTACACTGTGTTTTTCTTTATAACTTTTCTCTTTTTATAGAGTAAATAACCTCTCAGGTTATTTTCCACATAGTCTCCCCCTTGGAGACATCTCTCTTAAAGTCTCCCATCTTGTCCCAGCCTAGATTGGTTCCTCTCCAGACTTGCTGCTCATCTGTTGTCTTAAGGCTGCCTCTGCCATCACACTAATACTTCCTTTTGCCTTGCTTCTTTTCTTATGTTGACTGTTTCCTGGATCTCAGGTCTCTGTTCTCTTTCTTGATTTTCCA
The DNA here is from genome assembly GCF_039906515.1 of Pseudorca crassidens. Classification (NCBI taxonomy): domain Eukaryota; kingdom Metazoa; phylum Chordata; class Mammalia; order Artiodactyla; family Delphinidae; genus Pseudorca; species Pseudorca crassidens. Next base: position 44,793,286 of record NC_090309.1, read on the forward strand.
TCTCATTTTGTTGGAGCATACCCTCTCTGTTTCCTGGAAAAAGAATTCCATGAGAGATAAAGTTTGAGACCTTGCATGTATGAAGATGTCTTTATTGTATCCTCATACTTGATTGACAATTTAACTGAATGTAGAGCCAAATTAGAAATAATTTTCTTTCAAAACTTCGAAGTTATTGCTGCCAAGAATTCCAGAGACATTCTTACTCCTGATTGTGTGTGTGTGATTTTATTTGATTCTTCTTGGAAGCATTTGGGGTTTTATCTCTGTATTCTGAAATTTCAGGATGATATACTTTGGGCATTCTCAGCTAAACAGTCATGACCTTTAGTTTTGGGACATTTTATGCTCTTTCACTATAGCTTATTGTTTGGATATTGGGCCTTATAATTTTCATAATTTTTCTCTCCTATTACTCATTTTTTTGTTCTATTTTCTGGGTTATTTCCCTGAGTTTTTAATTTACTGTCCTTACAGATAATTTTTTATTTATGAACAAGCAAAATCAAGTGCGAACACAAACACATATTTCACCTTTTTTGACACTAACAGCAGATTGCCGAATACATTTGTTCTACATCTTTTGGGGGAACAGATAGAAAAATAGCAGTTGTTCTTGGAAAACTAATTAATTGCTCAGTCACTCAAGACTATCACAAAAATTTGATACTAAGCAAGATAGGAGCTCACAGAGTAAAGCACTAGTTATATTGGCTCTCAACCTTTTTCAGCAAACTGACCACATTTCTAAGTGAAGGCAAGTTCTTTATCACCAATGGCCCTTTAGCCATTTTCACCATCGTTGCTTTTCAGGTGTCCAGCAAAGTGATTCAGAGGTAGATAGATTAGATAGATAGATAGATTCTTTTTTTAGATCCTTTTCCATTATAGATTATTACAAGATGTTGAATATAGTTCCCTGTGCTATACAGTAGGTCCTTGTTGGTTATCTATTTTATATATAGTATTGTGTACATGTTAATCCCAAACTCCTAATTTATCTGTTCCCCCCCCCACCCTTTTCCCCTTTGGTAACCATAAGTTTCTTTTCTGTGTGTTAGTCTATTTCTGTTTTGTAAATAAGTTCATTTGTATCATTTTTTTTTTTAGATTCCACTTACAAGCAATATCATGATGTTTGTTTTTCTCTTTCTGACTTACTTCACTTAGTATGATAATCTCTAGGTCCATCCATGTTGCCTCAAATGGCATTATTTCATTCTTTTTTATGGCTGAGTATTACTCCATTGTGTATATTTATCACGTGTTCTTTATCCAGTCATCTGTCGACGGACAGGTTGCTTCCATGTCCTGGCTATTGTAAATAGTGCTGCAGTGAACATTGTGGTACATGACTCTTTTTGAATTCTGTTTTTCTCAGGGTATATGCCCAGTAGTGGAATTGCTGGGTCATATGGTAGTTCTATTTTTAGTTTTTTAAGGAATATCCATACTGTTCTCCATAGTGGCTGCACCAATTTACATTCCCACCAATACTGTAGGACAGTTCCTTTTTCTCCACATCCTCTCCAGCATTTATTATAATGTAGACTTTCTGATGATGACCATTCTGACCAGTGTCAGATGTTACCTCATTGTAGTTTTGATTTGCATTTCTATAATAATTAGTGATGTTGAGCATCTTTTCATGTGCCTGTTGGCCTTCTGTATGTCTTCTTTGGAGAAATGTCTGTTTAGATCCTCTGCCCATTTTTTAATTGGGTTTGTTTCTTTGATGTTGAGTTGTTTGAACTGTTTATATATTTTGGATATTAACCCCTTATTGGTCCTATCATTTGCAAATCTTTTTCCCATTCAGTAAGTTGTCTTTTCGTTTTTGCTTTGCAAAAGCTTTTAAGTTTAATTAGGTCCCATTTTTTTATTTTTGCCTTTATTTCCTTTGCTTTAGGAGACTGATCCAAAAAAATATTGCTACAATTTATGTCAAAGATTGTTCTGCCTATCTTTTCCTCTAGGAGTTTTATAGTATCTGGTTTACATTCAGATCTTTAATCCATTTCAAGTTTATTTTTGTATATGGTGTTAGAGAATGTTCTAATTTCATTCTTTTACATGTAGCTGTCCAGTTTTCCCAGCACCACTTGTTGAAGAGACTGTCTTTCAATTGTATATTCTTGCCTCCTTTGTCGTAGATTAATTGACAATAAGTGCATGGGTTTATTTCTGGGCTTTGTATCTTGTTCCATTGATCTATATGGGTGTTTTTTGTGCCAGTACCATACTGTTTTGATGACTTAGCTTTGTAGTACAGTCTGAAGTCAAGGAGCCTGATTCCTCCAGCCCCATTCTTCTTTCTCAGGATTGCTTTGACTATTTGGGGTCTTTTGTGTTTCCATACAAGTTTTTAAATTTTTTATTCTAGTCCTGTTGGTAATTTGATAGGGAATGCATTGAATTTATAGTTTGCCTTGGGTGGTATGGTCATTTTAACACTGATTCTTTCATTCTTTCATGGAAAGAACACGGTGTATCTTTCCATCGGTTTGTGTCGTCTTCAGTTTCTTTCATCAGCATCTTATAATTTTCGTCACCATCGTTGATTGCTACAATCGAATTGATTGGTTCTTAAAATTAAATAGATCAGGTGATAATTTGTCTGTTTTCCTTTGGGAGGCATCCTAAAGCTCTAACATATTTTTTAAAAATCACATTCTTTGAAAATTTTATAGTTTTCAAGATCAGCGAAACAGTAGCTACTAATGAAATTTATTTATTATTTTTGGCTGCATTGGGTCTTTGTTGCTGCACATGGTCTTTCTCTAGTTGTGGCGAGTAGGAGCTAGTCTTCATTGCAGTGCACAGGCTTCTCATTGCAGTGGCTTCTCTTGTTGCGGAGCATGGGCTTCAGTAGTTGCAGCACATGGGCTTCAGTAGTTGCAGCATGTAGGCTCAGTAGTTGCGACTATCACCTTTACTGATGATTAAAAATTTTTAATCATGTTGAAGGAAGATCTATGTATTCTTTTATTTTTTTTTATTTTGCTGTGGCACTCAGGATCTTTGTTGCGGCATGCAGGATCTTTTAGTTGCAGCATACGGAACCTTTAGTTGCAGCATGTAGGCTGCAGCAACCTGCATCCTGCAGCATGCAGGATCTGGTTCCCTGACCAAGGATCAAATCCAAGCCGCGTGCATTGAGAGCATGGAGTCTTAACTGCTAGACCACTTGGGAAGTCCCATCTATGTATTCTTTATTTCATTGAGTAGAGCAGGGGTTCCCAACCCCCAGGCCTGGGTTATACATTTATTATAATGTAGACTTTCTGATGATGTGCCTGTTTTCAGGTATGTGCCTGTTTTCAGATGTGCCTGTTTTCTGCTATGCGGAACCAGGCCGCATAGCAGAAGGTGAGTGGCAGGCGAGCAAGCAAAGCTTCATCTGCCGCTCCCCATCGCTCACATTACAGCCTGAACCATCCCCCCACCCCCCATCCAAACCATGGAAAAGTTGTCTTCCACAAAACCGGTCCCTAGTGCCAAAAAGTTTGGGGCCCACTGGAGTCAAGGATAATTCTTGAATTCTGTCCCCTTAGATTTGTTAATATGATGAATTATGTTAAGTTTCCTAACTTAAAATTTGTTAATTTGTCAGTTTTAGTTCAGAAAGAGTCATTGTTTCTTCATAGGTTTTTGTTATTGTTACATCAGTTGTTTTGATCCCTTCTGTCATAGTAGAAATGTTTCTCAAGTGTCTGGTGATGCTTGGATTTTCTTTCATATTAAAAAGTAAGGTAGTTTGGGATTGACATGCGCACACTGCTATATTTAAAATGGATAACAAGGACCTACAGTATAGCACAGGGAACTCTGCTCAGTTATACATATGTATATGTATAACTGAATCACTTTGCTATACACCTGTTAATCAACATTGTTAGTCAACTATACTCCAATACAAAATAAAAATAAAAACTAAGAAAAAAAAGAAAGCCTTGAGAAGTGCCTCAGTGAGGTGCTAATCTATTTATGCAGCAAAAATACAAAATAAATTCATCTGCTAGGCTCACAGCACCAAAAAAAAAAAAAAAAAAGGTAGACTTTTCAACAAGACTGCCAAGACAATTCACTGAGGTAAAGAATCATCTTTTCAACATGGTGTTAGGACAACTTGGATATCTGCATTCAAAAGAATGAAGTTGGACCCTGCCCCTCACCATGTTACAGAACTTAAAGTAGACAAAAGTTTTAAATATAAGAATTAAAAGGATAAAACACTTAGAAAAAACTACAGGTGTAAATATTCATGTCCTCAAATTAAGCAGTGATTTTTTTTTTCTTTTTGTTTTTATTCACCGCAAGGCTTGCGGGATCTTAGTTCCCCAGGGATTGAGCCTGCACCCCCTGCAGTGGAAGCACAGAGCCCTAACCACTGGACCACCAGGGAATTCCCCTAGGCAGTGATTTCTTAGGTATAACACAGAAAGCACAAGTGTTACAAAAGAAAAAAACAGATAAATCAGACTTCATCAAAATTAAAAACTTCTTTGCTTCAAAGGACACTATCATACGGTGAAAAGGCAGTCCACAGAATGGGAGAAAATATATCTGATAAGGGACTGGTATCCAGAATATATAAAGAACTCTCCAGCACAACACAGCAACCTGGTTTTAAAATGGGCATTTAAAAAGATTTCTCCAAAGAAGATATACAGATGGGGCATATAAGCACATGACAAAATGGTCAGCATCATTAGTCAGGAAAATGCAAATTAGTCAGGAAAATGCAAATCAGAACCACAGCGAGTTTCTACTTCACACCCACTAAAATAGCTATAATAAAACACATGGACAAAAACGTGTGTTAGTGAGAAACTGCAACTCATACATTATTGATGGGAATGTATCAATAAAATGGTGCAAATGCATTAGAATACAGTCTGGTAGTTCCCCAAAAAGTTAAATTCCACTCCTAGGTATATACTCAAGAGAACTGAAAATAATATGTCCACCCTAAAACTTGTACATGAATATTAATAGCAGCATTATTCATAATAGCCAAAAAGTGGGAACAACCCAAATGTCTATCATCCGATGAGCGGATAAACAAAATGTGATATATCCGTAACGATGAATATTATTTTGCCATAAAAAGGAAAAGCGATGAAGTACTGACACATGCTACAACATAGATGAACCCGAAAACATTATGCTAAGTGAAATAAGCCCAACACAAAAGGCCACATATTGTATGCTTCCGTTTATAAGAACTGGTCCAAAATAAGCAAATCTTTAGAAACAAAGTAGATTTGTGATTTCCTGGAGCTGGGAAGGAGGGAGGGATGGGAAGTGACTAATGGGTAGAGGTGTTGGGGGGTGGTTGTTGATGAAAACACTCTGGAATTAGTGGTAGCGGTCACACAGCTTTGGGAATATACTAAAACCACTGAACTGTACACTGCACGGGGGTGAACTTTACGGTATGTGAATTATGTCTCAATTTTTAAAATAAGGCAGTTAAAAACAATGAGAAGGGCCTACTGATGTGGACTTCATATAAAAGACTAGAGCAAATGCCCTGCTCTTTTTAGGGAGTGTTAGTGGTTTGGGGTTTTTTCCCTGTGGAGCCACTTAGCTCTTACAGGCATAGCTAGTCTGCTACACCTGGTGAGTATAAGCTCACCTGCTGGTGTTCTGAGAGCCTGGATGGGAACGAAAGCTTAGAATGGAGGTGGGCGTGTCTCTGCTTGGCATGCAGAATTTACTGTTTCACACTGGCACCTTTCCCCTGCCCTTTACTGTGCCTGAAGTCCTGAAGTGCAGAGCCTTTCTGTTGCTTTTCCTTTATGGTTCGTGGTGGTAGAGGAGCCGGAATCTCCCCGTGGGGGTAGGCGTGTGGTAGGGGAACGAATTGTAGAATTGAGGACTCAGTTGTCTGTTTCACTGACTCAACTGTTAATCATCTTCCCTGCTTTCCCCAGTATTTTGGTTCCCTTACTTCGTAGTCTTTTCTGCAGTTAAGACAAGTAAGTTTGCTTCTTATTTCTATATCCCCCTGCAAACCCTTCTTTCTTGACTTCGTTCTCCATTAAAACTGAGTTATTTTGCCTCTGATTTCTTTTTCCAAAAATGTCTTAACAGCTTTCATCTGCTGTTTTCTCCTTTCCTTTTTTGTCTTTGTTGATATATTGTCAGAAACAAAAATTTTTGAAGAGAATATAATGCCTGGGAAAGCAATCTAAATGTCCAACCAGGAATTTAACTTTGGCGGTGTATCCGTACCATGGAATACTAGAGTTTAAAAGAATGAAATAGAACTTTGTGTACTAACACTGAAAGCTGATATTTGTTTAAAAGCAATACATTTATAGTTATATATTAAAAGTCTGGAACCTATCAAATTCCTCACAGTGTGCACCTGTGGATTTATAGTTCCTTTTACTTCCAATATTTCATATTTTGTATTTTTATTCTTTGTATGGTAAACATGATTTTTTAAATGTATAATATGAGTTTGTTTATGGTGTATATATGTATAGATAATAGAGGTAAAATTGAAAACTAAATTGTGTAGCCGAGTGTCAGATAGAATATTTATTGATCTTATGCCAAAAATTATTTTAAATGTTAACCATTTGGAACTGAAATGTTTGTACATTATGATATATAGGATTAAAAGTAAAACTTGCCTTAATTTGCTGTGTGAATATCAGACTGGTGCCTTTTTATGCTGTAATTATGTCTTCTACTTCCTTTCGTCCAACTTGTTTGGCTTAGAAACCAAATAACAAATAATGATAACAGTAATAGTAGCTAATAGCAATTACTGAATAGTAACTACATACCAAGCACTGTGCCAAGTGCTTTACGTTTTGTTTTAAATTCAGCCACACTACTTCTTGCTTATCCAGCTTACAGTTTGTGTGTTAAGCTGAGAAAGAAGCAGAAAGATTCTCACTTAACTACTAAGTTTTATTTGATTCACAGACTTTCTGATAACTGTTTCTAGCTGCTCAGAGCCCTTTGCTGATTAATATTAGTGTTTCAGTTATATTCTGGTAAAGTGTTAATGCTAGATGCCTGGATTCTTTAGGTATGAAGCTACTTAGGTTTGAAATATGACTCATTTCAATTGTACTTGCTTATCCCCTAGAGGTCTTAAGGGTTTGAACTAGATGCAGTGTTTACAGTAGCTCTCTTAACCTGTAAGGTATGTGTACAGATTTCATGGAATTGGTTCAAATTAATGCAGACCTGAGGACATATTAATTGTCTGGGTAAAGTGTCCAGAGCTTTAATAGGATTTGCAAAGGGGTCCATTACTTATAAAAGGCCGAACACCTGAAATATCTGATCCTTTTCTTCTGGGTAGAGAGAGATAGTCCTAAATTTTTGTCATTAGTTTTTAGGAACCATTTCATGTGTTTATTATCATCAGCCATTTAAAATTATTCTTCAAAAAGCAGAAAAAACAATGATGTGTACTTAGTGATGAAATATATACATGAGGTATATATATATATACATACATACATACATACACACAGAGACTAAAAGGCACCTTTTTGTCACTGGCTGGCTATCATCTCGTGTAAGGTTAGAGAAAGGAACTAGTTCATCTCCAAGGTCCTTCTAGCTCCAAATGTCATGATTCTTTGTGAGTCCTACTGTTTGGAGATATTTTTCCACAGTGAAATTTTGCTGAGTTGAATTATGAGGTATCATTAAAAATCCCATAAAAAAGTTGAGGGTAACTAAGAATACCAACAGTTGTACTTATTACTAACTGTTCATAATTTCAAGCAGTTCCTTTATCAAATTCAAATATATCTGTTTCAGATACATGTGGTTAGTTTAGAAAAATGATTTCTAATACCTTTAAAAGTGACTACATTTGTACTAATTAGCTTTTTCTGTTGTTACATATGTTAATTTTTTTTTTATTCTTCATTAGGGAAGTTTGGTTGGTTTAGTGGATTATCCAGATGATGAAGAGGAAGATGAAGAAGAAGAAACATCTCCCAGGAAGAGACCTCGTCTTGGCTCATAAAATATTTACTGGGGACCCTCAACATGTGGTTGTACAAAAATGCTGCAGCTGTTCAGTGAGCTGAAAATCTGAATCAGAAAGCTTTCTCACTTGAACTTATAAATATACAAGGAATAGCAAAAGACACTCAGTATATCAGCTAGGAGAGTTTAGCTCTGTAAAAAAAAAAAAAACCAGGCTTCCCAGGAACTTGATCACTTGCTAGTAATTAATGGGTTTGCCTTTCAGGCTGTCAAAAAAAAAGTTAGTAACCAGAACCTGGGAGATAGCTTCTCAGCAAGGGAACTCTCAGGTTTTGGGACGGTTTAGGGGAAGGACAAAGTTGATAAAATAATATTAATGCAGGGTTGCTCCAGGAGGGTTTCTGATTTAGAAACAGTTATAAAACTTCAGTTGCAAACCCAATAACATTACTTGTATAATGGTGCTGGCCATGTTGTTCTTTTAATCAGTTGCCTCTTTTTAAAAGAAATTTTTATGGAAAACAAGTTCAACTATCATAAAAAATGAAGTTAAGCTGTTGGGACCATTTCTTTGAAGATATAACAGAAATTCAGCCTTACTGGTAGGTAGAGGGAAATACACCCTGTATTACAGCACATGTTGAGTTTTCTACACCAGGAACTTTCAATGTGTATTTTGATGAAAACAAACAAGCTGGATTCAAAATGGGCAGTTTTGTTAATATAACTAACTTTAAAATCAGCACTTTTACAGATAACAGATGCCAAGAATCAGTATGGTAGTATTCCAGAATGATTTTCTCTAGAAATGGGAGTGGACTGAACAGAATGTTTTCAACTGCCTACCAGTACAATCTTTTGTGGAAGATACTTTGAAGTCACTTTCTGCTTTGTTAATAAAGTTGTCTCTCTCCAGAGCTGCAGGCAAGTTTTAAAGTGTAATTTGTAAAGACTAACATACAAAGAATAGTGCTGAATTAAGTGGCATTTAATATCTACAGGCCATTTTGATCCAAGAAGTTACTTCAGTGTCAGAGTATGCAGCACATGAAGCTTTTCCAAGAACTAACAAGGGTGTAATATGAAAGCTGCTTTTTTTTTTAAGAATAAAAGCACATTCCATGTACGTAAATGAATATAAAATAATAAACTGAGGCAAACAGTTAAGAGGTTTTATTTTTAGAACAGCAAGTTAACTGTAAATATTTTAATGTTAGTTTGCTCATCTATGATCTGAGATGCTGAAGTGAGAAAAACATCCCCCAAACTACAATTTAATGCATTGGGAAGAAAAAAACCAAAAAACTAAAAATAGTAATTCCAGCTACAGCCTTCAGATCACCCTTGTAATGTGTTACGGGTCCATTTTTCCTGGAATAGCTTAAACTGAAGCAGTTTCCCCTGTTTTGGAGATTTTGTAGTTAATTTTAATTTTGGCTATTGTTTGGAAGATGGGCTGTCTGTGTAGATACGAAGTATAGTTTTTCCATAAAACAGATGTTTATTTTGTATTAAAAATACCACTGTACTTGTTTTACACCATTTGTATACATGTGGTGATATTAATGCTGACCTGTAAAATTCAGGAATTAAAATGTGACCCTGTAATTCTATGTTTGTTGCTTTTGTTTGGTTTCTTGTAAATATAAGTAAACTCCATTTTGAGATGTGTCCATTTTACAATATCTTTTTAAAGCCAGTAAGTTATCCATAGATATTTATTATAGACCACTGTGTCATACACCAATCTGAATGAAAGAATTCTAAACAAGGGTCAATTGCACATAGAAGGTATGCCTTGGACACATAAAGTCCCAGCACCAAAGCATCACAGCATTGGGCTTTTACCACCTCTTTGATTAAAGGTACATATATTGAAAAAGACCTTCCACCTCATAAAGGCAAGTGAATCAGGATTTAAACCAAGATCAGTAAAGTTACCATATGAATACATTTTCTTTCAAGCAAATTTTATCAAGCCCCTTCACTCTTCTTAGCTCTTATTAAATTTCCTCTTGGACTCTAATAAGCCCAACCCTAAAGCGTTTCCCTATTTACTCTTGACTCTTCCTGATTAAGTAATTTTAAGTTCCAGTAGGAAGTATTATCTTTATATATCTTATGAAGTTTCTTTAATTTTCCTTTCTGAAGAACTGCCACAAGTCTTTTAAATCATTTAAATCATCATAGGAGAAACTTTTCTTATAGCAGAAATGTGAATGTTTTGTTGAATTACAGGAAAACACTTTTCATGGTACAGATGCTCACCCACAATGATACGAAAACAAGACTTAAAAATAATCCTTGAAAGAATAACTAACTTAAGATTACACGTTAGCTGCTGTCTTAAATGTCTACCCTCAGGCAGATCAAGATTTTTATCTTTATCTTCACTCAGTGAAGCAAGCCGGAGCCCACATTTGTATGCCTGAGGTTCTCTTAAAATTATATCTGTAAACATGTATGCAATATAGAAACTATTTTTAATAAAAAGCTAGATGAACAGATTTCTGTGTTTTAACCACTAGTTTTTCAACTTGTCCATCTGTGATGAAAATGTGACAAATATAAAGTGATGCTGAGTTTTCTCTGCACGTTGAAAGTTGGAACTAATTAATTTTGGTATCCCTTTTAAAAAGTTTATAACGATAGATTTAAGGAGATAAAATGGAATTGTAAGTTAAACTCAGGAGTGGCCCGTAACTAGAAAAGAGGGTGCTTATGGGATGACACAACACAGGAAGCTTCTGAAAGGAAGGTTTCTCTCCTACTATTTCTGGTTATTTTTTAGCAAATGGACAACAGAACACTACCTGGGATCACTTCACACACAGAAGACCTACACCCATGGCAGAATTCAGGTCAACAGGCTCAGGCAGTTGTTCCTTTATCTGTTTTAATGGTAGCTCTTCTAGAAAGAAAAATAGAGTATTTTTAACATCCCCACGTCTATTTTCAAAGTCCTGTTTGCGCCTGCCTCGATGTGGGATGCTAAAATCTGTCCACCACCACCCCAGAGAACCACTCTTTTCATTAGACTGATCACCCTATATACCTGTTCACCCACAGCTACTCTAACTCACCCAGTAGTTTCCACACAGCAGCCACACATCTTTTTTAAATGAACATTTTCATCATGAACCTTCCCTGCTTTAAAACTTTTCAGTGACTTCCAACTGCCACTATAAAATGTTTAAAACCCTCACATTCCCTACAAGCCTTGCAAATCAGCACCCTACCTATCTCCAATTCTGTGTGCTAACCCCCTCCCCTCATTCTGTCTGTATGCTAGCCATACTGACAGCCGCAGGACCCTGTTTATGATAAAACACTGCCCTTTTGCCTTCTAACAAACACTTGGCTCTTCACTTGGCCCCATGAAAGCAGGGACCCTGTCGATCTACTAGGCTACTGTATCCTTAGCATGCAACACAATGCTTAGCACAAACAATGAATGAATGAATGCACTATCAGTTAGCTTTCTATATCTTCTCTCCATGAGAGAACATTATTCAGAAATTTGTATTGAACTGGTCAGCATAAGTAACTGCCTTCCCCGCCACCCTTTACCTCAAATGTTTAATAGTAACAATAAGGTTATATTTGCATTTACAAACACAAGTATTTGAAACTAACAGGCTCTGTTTAAGGATTAAATAATTTATTTTTAAGAAATTTTGAACTGCTTTGCTAAATTGTTCTTAAAATTACTTATTAATAACTTCTTCTTTAAGTTTCTCTGCAAGCAATCTCCTCTTTAGTAATGTTTGCTTCTCCTCTGCTGTCATTTCTGGTTTCTCTGTCATTTCCTTAAAAAAAAATAAAAGAAAAAAAATTGGCTACAGTAGAATAAGATGGGTTCATTTTCTAAAATTCCTAACATACTGCCTTGAACAAATATTAGAACATTCAGTAAATTTTTTAAAAAAGCGACACATGGACTGAGTTCCCTAAATCTCTTCTTTGTAAAAATCTCTTCTTGGGGAAGCCTTTTAGAGGTGGTGGCTAGGGTACTGATGCTGCTCTATGATAAAATATTTCAAAAGGCTCAGGTAAAACAGACGGCTGACCCTTCAGTGCTCAGAGCAGGGCAAGTAAAGAATCATAAAACTGCTACCATTTCTACTTCACAAAATCCTCCTATCACAACCATCTCACTGCCTAGAAAAGACTTATTATCAGGTGCTACACTAACAAGGAGGTTAATATGAATAGATCTACAAGAGCACATATGTTGATTTTGAGAATCCCATCCGTAGATTTGCAAATTTTCTCATACTAGAGCTAGCCATACCCCTACCTCCCCAGCAGGTTTTCCTTTCTGCTCCAAATTTTGTATGTGCTTAGTCCTCATATCCTTTCTCATGGACATCAACTTATCTCTCTTCTGCTTCAGATAGTGTTCTCGTTGCCGGAGCTCTTCTGTTCCAAGTGTTGATAAATTCTGGGTCAAATAAGAGAAGGAAAAATCAAGTCTGCGTAAGTGGCACAGATACCCACTGACTGATTAAATTAGAAGTTTGAGTCCAAGACCGCAACAAAAGCCAAGTGTGTATGGCTGTTTACATTGTTTGTTCATAGTACTTTATCATTTTGCTCATAGTTCTTAAAAAGCAATATTTTTTACTTACTGCTATTGGTCCCTCAATGTTTGCATGTTCAAAGCCAGGAATCTTCAGGTCTTTTTGTGGGAGGGAGGAACTTTCAGGCAACGTTTCCAGCTTTCTTGTCAAAGTTTGTACTGACTGATCAGCAGAATGCACTTTAACTTCTGGCAGTAATCAGACAGAGACCAATTAGAATATTATAAGAAATATTAAGTTATTACACTAGGTTCACCAAAATGAGCTAGTGGTAATAATACTTTGGTCTTTCTCATACTCATTCACTCAGCATGCATTGATTCAGTGCCTACATTGTGCTAGGCACTGGGTGAGAACAATAAATGTGGTCCCTGTCCTCAAGGAGCTTGAACTACAGTTCTTGTGAATAATGACATTTCAACAAATAAATACCAAGCTCCTGCTGTTTGGTACTATAGCTACAAAAAGATATAATTCTTGTCTAAAGATCAGAACTGCAGTAAAATGTAATACAAGGTTGCCATACAAGCCAAATAAACAGTGCACTAAAATCCCTTACTTACAATGTAATTGGCTTTCAAACTTTTGCTTGCAGGCAAAAACTGTAATAAGCTATAATTTTTTGTATTGGAGGAATAAGTGCCAGTAATATCAATAATTTGTACTACATACTGAAGATAACTATAAACCTACTAACATTTAAAAAATGAAGATTTTAAAGTAAGTAGAACAGGGAGATCAGCTTGGTGCTTTGTGATGACATAGAGGGATGGGATAGGAAGGGTGGGATGGAGACTCAACAGGGAGGGGATATGAGGATATATGTATACATATAGTTGATTCACTTTATTGTACAGCAGAAACTAACACAACATTATAAAGCAATTATACTCCAATAAAGATGTAAAAAACTACATAAATACAGTAAGTAGAACTTGGAAGCGGATATAACATGAGTACTCAGTACCTTCCAGTTATTTGGTAACTGTGCCAAGAGACAGGATTAACATGCTAATTGCTTTTGAGACATCTTTTATTATAAGATAAGGTGGGTTTTTTTTAAGATAAAACATTTTCACTGTAATACATGGACTATGAAAGACAGCTGGTGAGACAAGCAAAGACATAAAAATAATGCCAAGAACTAAAAGCATCATGGGAGAACATGATATTCATGTCTCTAAATGATTAAAAATCCAGCATGGTAAAACCAGAAATAGAACTTTGCAGGAGCAAGAAACTTGCCCAAGGATCACTGCTTTAGCACAGGGTGAGTGGACTGACTGCAGTGCCAGGGAAGTTAGAAGAAGAAAAAGCTCTCCAGGCTCTTGGACAGAAAGGGAAGTCTCCCTGGAAGAGATGAGGCTGCCGCTAACACTCCAACCAACCTAGACAGGGAACTAGCTCAGAACTAACTTAAACAGAAATGAAGATGAGCTTCAACAAGTTGGTCAAAATATGCAGACAAAATTAAACATGCCATTCATATGATGGTGACTTTAAGCAGTAGTGGGCTTAGCCCCCAAATATGGAACCACAGAGCTGGGGACGAGACAGTAAAATTCTGCGGAGGGGGGAATCCCAGGCACATAAGCATTTATATTCAATTCATGTACTTGGTCTGGACAGTTCCTTGACTTTGTTGGTTATGAACACCTTTTATATTCCAACTAGAGAGAAAAGTACCTGAAGCCAAAATACTTAACTTCTCTGATTTCTAAGAATGGAGAATCGGAAAGCCAGCTAGCTTAAAGAAAGATCATCTCATCACTGGCAACCCGGCGTCAATCTGAGAACAGATGCTATCCATTTCCAGCAGGAACCAGGGAAAGACATGAGCAAAGGTATAAGCAGGAGGTCAAACACCTTTATGATTCCTCCCACATTAGACCTTTCTCATGGGCACTTTGTATGCAGTGATTGCCCGTAATATCAGATATACTCATTTTTCTAAAAAAATAGAATAGTTTTTAAAAATTAAAATCATTACTTTTGAAATTATCTGCCAGTTTCTCTACCGCTAATGTGCATAACTGAGTTACAAATGGCTTGAGATTAAGTTTTCTATAATAGTTTCACTTAATAGATAAGCAAATGTATTCAAATTATGTCAGACGCAAGATTAGAACAGTATATGTACTTAGGTCTATATAAAACAAAAAGCTAAGTTTGGGCCAGCAAATTTTAAAAGCACTCAAACAAATCTAAAGCAGGTGCTTTCACAGACATAATTCAAATGAGGTTATTCTACTCAGAACCTGCAGAATATGAAAAAAGAAAAGGAATTATTAGATTTGCTAGGAAGGAAAAAGCCAGATAACTTCATAAACCTGCTTCTGTTTCATATGCCCCATTGTTTTATCAACTAAGCATTTAGATCCTTAAAACACTGGATACACAACAAGCCTATCTATCTCAATTATAAAACTTCTATAAAGTGTAGAAAAACACAAGATTTGGAGTCAGAAGACCAAGGTAAGTCACAGTTTCACTATTTAAGAGCTCAGTGATTTTGGACCTCATTCAAGTTCCTTGAATTTCTTATTTTAAAAAAATAAAAGAAAAATAAGGACCATAATATCTACCTCACAGAGTTATGTGTTTTTTTAATTGATAAAAGGACATGCACCTAAAAACCATAGAAATCCATTAAAAAAATGAAGTAAATTCATGATCATGATTCAAGTTCTGTTTCAGAATTACCTGTCTTCTTATAAAGGAAATCAGAAAACATATATTGAAAATGATTCGCTGCATAGTGAACAAGATCATCCACTAACATTTCCCACAAGGATTCTCATCAATTTTGGTTTCAACAATAGTTTCTGACAACTTCTAGATAAATTGGCTACCTGTTGTTTTCTAATTGTGTTTTAATTCAGTAGGAAAATATTATCTTTCCCTCTTCAGCTTCTAACTCTCAAACACCATGTAATTATGGTCAAGGAAGAGAGTACCAAATGTTATGTGAACATACCTTGAATGCTGTAGTCATGGCATAAAGCCTGGGGGCTTCCCCAAGGAATTTTGATCACGGCTCTGGGTTCCAAGCTTCACTTAGAAATTTGGGGGCTACGCCCTCTCTGTCAGCTATCTCCTACAAGCAACCACTTTAGCTAAATTCACAAAGAACATTAAATACCAATGGCCACTTTTTGAGGGTGAAGTATGTATGAGAAAGTAACACACTCTTTACAGTGTTTATGTATGCATATTATTCAGAAATTCCAGTACATTTCAACCTTACCTGAGGGTGGGTGTGCAAAATGTTCACCATTCCCTTGGGAATTATTCATTTTTGCTGTTTCATTGGCATGCATCGGAGGCTCTTCTGTTTTAGCCTCTGATAGCTTCAGGAATCAACAATATAATTTAAAAAATACTTTAGATTAATTCTGAATAATTCACTACTTAAGGGATTCATACACATTAGTTTAAAAAATTATTGTCTACTGAATGGATAATAAATCAGAGATTCTATTTTTCCAAAGTTTTTAAGATGTTTCCACCATTTTTTATCTTCTACTTTTGAGGTAGGTAAACATTCTCATTTCCAATCATGCAGTGCTAAGAATAACTAGTTTGGTTAAGACTTTGGATTCAGAAAGAAGTGAGTTCAAACCTAGGCTTCACTCTTACTACTCATGTGACCTTGACCAAGACACCAAGAAATACTCTAAAAGAAATAAAATCACTGATTAATAAGGTGCTTTTTCACTTAAAATAATCTAAAAAATATAATAATAATACCACTACTATGATATGCCTGAAGCAACCACAAACTGGTTTACAGGTATACCTCATTTTATTGCACTTCAATTTATTGTGTTTCACAGACATCCCATTTTTTTACAAATTGAAGGTTTGTGGCAACTCTGCATCAAGCAAGTCTATCAGTGTCATTTTTCCAACAGCATTGCTCATTTCATGTCTCTGTGTCACATTTTGGTAATTCTTGCAATATTTCAAATTTTCATTATTATATTTGTTATAGTGATCAGGGATCAGTAATCTTTGATGTTACTATTGTAACTGTTTGGGGGCACCACAAACCAAACCCATGTAAGACGGTGAAACTTGATAGATGAAAGTTGTGTGTGCTCTAACTGCTCCACTGACCACCTGTCCCCTCATTTCTCTCCCTCTCCTCAGACCTCCCTATTCCCTGAGACACAAGAATGTTGAAATTAGGCCAATTAATAAACCTACAGTGACCTCTAAGTGTTCAAGTGAAAGGAGAATCACGGGTCTCTCACTTTAAATCAAAAGCTAGAAATGATTAAGCTTAGTGAGGAAGGCATGTCGAAAGCTGAGATAGGAGAGCCTTCAAGATGGCAGAAGAGTAAGACATGGAGATCACCTTCCTCCCCACAATACATCAGAAATACATCTACATGTGGAACAACTGCTACAGAACACTGGCAGAAGACCTCAGACTTCCCAAAAGTCAAGAAATTCCCCATGTACCTGGGTAGGACAAAAGAAAAAAGAAAACACAGAGACAAAAGAATAGGGACGGGACCTACACCTCTGGGAGGGAGCTGTGAAGGAGGAAAAGTTTCCACACACTAGGAAACCCCTTCACTGGCGGAGATAGGGAGTGGCAGAGGGGAAGCTTCAGAGCCACGGAGGAGAGCACAGCAACAGGGGTGCAGAGGGCAAAGGAGTGGGGCTGGCTGCATGAACACAGCCTGAAGGGGCTAGTGCGCCACAGGTAGATGGGAGGGAGTCTGGGAAAAAGTTTGGAGCTGCCTAAGAGGCAAGAGACCCTTGTTTCCGGGTACATGAGGAGAGGGGATTCAGAGCACCGCCTAAATGAGCTCCCGAGATGGGCGCAAGCCACGGCTATCAGAGCCGACACCAGAAACGGGCATGAGACGCTAAGGCTGCTGCTGCCGCCACCAAGACGCCTGTGTGTGAGCACAGGTCACTATCCACACCCCCCTTCCGGGGAGCCTGTGCAGCCCGCCACTGCCAGGGTCCCGTGATCCAGGGGCAACTTCCCCGGGAGAACGCACGGCGCGCCTCAGGCTGGTGCAACATCACTCCAGCCTCTGCCACCGCAGGCCCGCCCCGCACTCCGTGCCCCTCTCTCCCCCCAACCACCGGCCTGAGTGAGCCACAGCCCCCAAATCAGCTGCTCCTTTAACCCCGTCCTGTCTGAGCAAAGAACAGACGCCCTCAGGCGACCTACACACAGAGGCAGGGCCAAATCCAAAGCTGAACCCCTGAGCTGTGCGAGCAAAGAAGAGAAAGGTAGGGATTCCCTGGTGGCGCAGTGGTTGAGAGTCCGCCTGCCTATGCAGTGGACACGGGTTTGTGCCCTGGTCTGGGAGGATCCCACATGCCGCAGAGCGGCTGGACCTGTGAGCCATGGCCACTGAGCCTGCGCGTTCGGAGCCTGTGCTCCGCAACGGGAGAGGCCACAGCAGTGAGAGGCCCGCCTACCGCAAAAAAAAAAAAAAAAAAAAAAAAAAGAAGAAGAAGAAGAGAAAGGGAAATCTCTCCCATCAGCCTCAGGAGCAGCGGATTAAATCTCCACAATCAACTTGATGTACCCTGCATCTGTGGAATACTTGAACAGACAACGAGTCATCCCAAATTGGGGCAGTGGACTTTGGGAGCAACGATTTTCTTTTTTCCCTTTTTTCTTATTCTGAGTGTGTATGTGTATGCTTCTGTGTGTGACTGTCTGTATAGCTTTGCTTTTACCATTTGTCCTATGGTTCTGTCTGTCCGTTTTTTGGGGGGTTTTTTTAGTATAGTTTTTAGCACTTGTTATCATTGGTGGATTTGTTTTTTGGTTTGGTTGCTCTCTTCTCTCTTTCTATTACTTTTTTTAAAATTATTTTTTACTTTAATAACTTTATTTTATATTATTATTATATTTTTCTTTCTTTCTTTCTTTCTTTCTACCTTTTATTCTGAGCCGTGTGGATGACAGGGTCTTGGTGCTCTGGCCGGGTGTCAGGCCTGTGCCTCTGAGGTGGGAGAGCCGAGTTCAGGACATTGACCCACCAGAGACCTCCCAGCTCCACATAATATCAATCGGCGAGAGCTCTCCCAGAGATCTCCATCTCAACGCCAAGACCCAGCTCCACTCAACAACCAGCAAGCTACAGTGCCAGACACCTGATGCCAAACAACTAGCAAGACAGGAACACAACCCCACCCATTAGCAGAGAGGCTGCCTAAAATCATAAGGTCACAGACACTCCAAAACACACCACCAGACTCGGTCCTGCCCACCAGAAAGACAAGATCCACTCTCATCCACCAGAACACAGGTACCAGTCCACTCCACCAGGAAGCCTCCACAACCCAATGAACCAACCTTAGCCACTGGGGGTAGACACCAAAAACAATGGTAACAACGAACCTGCAGCCTGCGAAAAGGAGACCCCAAACACGGTAAGTTAAGCAAAATGAGAAGACAGAGAAACACACAGCAGATGAAGGAGTAAGGTAAAAACCCACCAGACCTAACAAATGAAGAGGAAATAGGCAGTCTACCTGAAAAAGAATTCAGAATAATGATAGTAAAGATGATCCAAAATCTTGGAAATAGAATGGAAAAAATACAAGAAACGTTTAACAAGGAACTAGAAGAAATAAAGAGCAAACAAACAATGATGAGCAACACAATAAATGAAATTAAAAATTCTCTAGAAGGAATCAATAGCAGAGTAACTGAGGCAGAAGAACGGATAAGTGACCTGGAAGATAAAATAGTGGAAATAACTACTGCAGAGCAGAATAAAGAAAAAAGAATGAAAAGAATCGAGTACAGTCTCAGAGACCTCTGGGAAAACATTAAATGCACCAACATTCGAAGTATAGGGGTCCCAGAAAAACAAGAGAAAAAGAAAGGGACTGAGAAAATATTTGAAGAGATTATAGTTGAAAACTTCCCTAATATGGGAAAGGAAATAGTTAATCAAGTCCAGGAAGCACAGAGAGTCCCATACAGGATAAATCCAAGGAGAAACACACCAAGACACATATTAATCAAACTATCAAAAATTAAATACAAAGAAAAGAGTATTAAAAGTAGCAAGGGAAAAACAACAAATAACATACAAGGGAATTTCCATAAGGTTAACAGCTGATTTTTCAGCAGAAACTCTGCAATCCAGAAGGGAGTGGCAGGACATATTTAAAGGGGTGAAACGGAAAAACCTACAACCAAAATTACTCTACCAAGCACGGATCTCATTCAGATTCGATGGAGAAATTAAAACCTTTACAGACAAGCAAAAGCTAAGAGAATTCAGCACCACCAAACCAGCTTCACAACAAACGCTAAAGGAACTTCTCTGGGCAGGAAACAAAAGAGAAGGAAAAGACCTGCAAAAACAAACCCAAAACAATTAAGAAAATGGTAATAGGAACATACATATCGATAATTACCTTAAATGTAAATAGATTAAATGCTCCAACCAAAAGACATAGACTGGCTGAATGGATACAAAAACAATACCTGTATATATGCTGTCTACAAGAGACCCACATCAGACCTGTGGACACGTACAGACTGAAAGTGAGGGGATGGAAAAAGATATTCCACGCAAATGGAAGTCATAAGAAAGATGAAGTAGCAATTCTCATATCAGACAAAATAGACTTTAAAACAAAGACTATTACAAGAGACAAAGAAGGACACTACATAATGATCAAGGGATTGATCCAAGAAGAAGATATAACAATTGTAAATATTTATGCACCCAACATAGGAGCACCTCAACACATAAGGCAAATGCTAACAGCCATAAAAGGGGAAATCGACAGTAACACAATCATAGTAGTGGACTTTAACACCCCACTTTCACCAATGGACAGATCATCCAAAATGAAAATAAATAAGGAACACAAGCTTTAAATGATACATTAAACAAGACGGACTTAGTTGATATTTATAGGATATTCCATCCCAAAACAACAAAATACACTTTCTTCTAAAGTGCTCATGGAACATTATCCAGGATAGATCATATCTTGGGTCACAAATCAACCCTTCGTAAAATTAAGAAAATTGAAATCGTATCAAGTATCTTTTCTGACCACAATGCTATGAGACTAGATATCAATTACAGGAAAAAATCTGTAAAAAATACAAACACATGGAGGCTAAACAATACACTACTTAATAACCAAGAGATCCCTGAAGAAATCAAAAAATACCTAGAAACAAATGACATGAAAACATGACAACCGAAAACCTATGGGATGCAGCAAAAGCAGTTCTAAGACAGAAATTTACAGCAATACACTCCTACCTTAAGCAACAAGAAATATCACAAATAAACAACCTAACCTTACACCTAAAGCAATTAGAGAAATAACAAAAAAAAAAAACCCCAAAGTTAGCAGAAGGAAAGAAATCATAAAGATCAGATCAGAAATAAATGAAAAAGAAATGAAGGAAACAATAGCAAAGATCAATAAAACTAAAACCTGGTTCTTTGAGAAGATAAACAAAATTGATAAACCATTAGCCAGACTCATCAAGAAAAAAAGGGAGAAGACTCAAATCAATAGAATTAGAAATGAAAAAGGAGAAGTAACAACTGGCACTGCAGAAATACAAAGGATCATGAGAGATTACTATAAGCAACTATATGCCAATAAAATGTACAACCTGGAAGAAATGGACAAATTCTTAGAAATGCACAAACTTGTGAAACTGAAACACAAAGAAATAGAAAATACAAACAGACCAATCACAGGCACTGAAATTGCGACTGGGATTAAAAATCTTCCAACAAACAAAAGCCCAGGACCAGAGGGCTTCACAGGCAAATTCTATCACATATGTAGAAAAGAGCTAACACCTATCCTTCTCAAACTCTTCCAAAATATACCAGAGAGAGGAACACTCCTAAACTCATTCTACGAGGCCACCATCACCCTGATACAAAAACCAGACAAAGATGTCACAAAGAAAGAAAACTACAGGCCAATATCACTGATGAACATAGATGCAAAAATCCTCAACAGAATACTAGCAAACAGAATCCAACAGCACATTAAAAGGATCATACACCATGAACAAGTGGGGTTTATCCCAGGAATGCAAGGATTCTTCAATATATGCAAATCAATCAATGTGATACACCATATTAACAAACTGAACAATAAACACCATATAATCATCCCAATAGATGCAGAAAAAGCTTTCGACAAAATCCAACACCGATTTATGATAAAAAACCCTCCAGAAAGTAGGCACAGAAGGGAACTTACCTCAACATAATAAAGGCCATATATGACAAACCCACAGCCGACATTGTCCTCAATGGTGAAAAACTGAAACCATTTCCTCTAAGATCAGGAACAAGACAAGGTTGCCCACTCTCACCACTATTTTTCAACATTGCTTTGGAATTTTTAGCCACAGCAATCAGAGAAGATAAAGAAATAAAAGGAATCTAAATTGGAAAAGAAGAAGTAAAGCTGTCACTGTTTGCAGATGACAATGATACTATACATAGAGAATCCTAAAGACGCTACAAGAAAACTACTAGAGCTAATCAACGAATTTGGTAAAGTAGCAGGATACAAAATTAATGCACAGAAACCTCTTGCATTCCTATACACTAACAATAAAAAATCTAAAAGAGAAATTAAGGAAACACTCCCATTTACCAATGCAAAAAGAATAAAACACGTAGGAATAAACCTACCTAAGGAGACAAAAGACCTGTATGCAGAAAACTATAAGACACCGATGAAAGAAATTAAAGACGATACAAACAGATGGAGAGATGTACCATGTTCTTTGACTGGAAGAATTAACATTGTGAAAATGACTATACTACCCAAAGCAATCTACAGATTCAATGCAATCCCTATCAAACTACCAATGGCGTTTTTCACAGAACTAAAACAAAAAATTTCACAATTTGTATGGAAACACAGAAGACCCCGAATAGCCAAAGTAATCTTGAGAAAGAAAAACGGATCTGGAGGAATCAGGCTCCCTGACTTCAGAGTATACTACAAAGGTACAGTAATCAAGACAGTATGGTACTGGCACAAAAACAGAAACATGGATCAATGGAACAGGATAGAAAACCCAGAGATAAGCCCACACACATATGGTCACCTTATTTTTGATAAAGGAGCCAAGAATATACAATGGAGAAAAGACAGCCTCTTCAGTAAGTGGTGCTGGGAAAACTGGACAGCTACATGTAAAAGAATGAAATCAGAACACTCTCTAACACCATACACAAAAATAAACTCAAAATGGATTAAAGACCTAAATGTAAGGCCAGACACTATAAAACCCTTAGAGGAAAACATAGGCAGAACACTCTATGACATAAATCACAGCAAGATCCTTTTTGACCCACCTCCTAGAGAAATGGAAATAAAACCAAAAATAAACAAATGGACCTAATGAAACTTCAAAGCTTTTGCACAGCAAAGGAAACCATAAACAAGACAAAAAAACAACCCTCAGAATGGGAGAAAATATTTGCAAATGAAGCAACTGACAAAGGATTAATCTCCAAAATTTACACGCAGCTCATACAGCTCAATATCAGAAAAACAAACAACCCAATCCAAAAATGGGCAGAAGACCTAAATAGACATTTCTCCAAAGAAGATATACAGATTGCCAGCAAACACATGAAAGAATGCTCAACATCATTAATCTTTAGGGAAATGCAAATCAAAACTACAATGAGGTATCACCTCACAGCAGTCAGAATGGCCATCATCAAAAAATGTACAAACAATAAATGTGGAGAGGGTGTGGAGAAAAGGAAACCCTCTTGCACTGTTGGTGGGAATGTATATTAATACAGCCACTATGGAGAACAGGAGGTTCCTTAAAAAACTAAAAATAGAACTACCATATGACCCACAATCCCACTACTGGGCATATACCCTGAGAAAACCATAATTCAAAAAGTCATGTACCACAATGTTCATTGCAGCTCTATTTACAATAGCCAGGACATGGAAGCAACCTAAGTGTCCATCAACAGATGAATTGCTAAGGAAGATGTGGCACATATACAATGGAATATTACTCAACCATAAAAAAAATCGAAATTGAGTTATTTCTAGTGAGGTGGATGGACCTAGAGTCTGTCATACAGAGTGAAGTACGTCAGAAAGAGAAAAACAAATGCCGTAGGCTAACACATATATATGGAATCTAAAAAAAAAAAAAAAGTGGCCACGAAGTACCTAGGGGCAGGACGGGAATAAAGACGCAGACCTACTAGAGAATGGACTTGAGGACACAGGGAGGGGGAAGGGTAAGCTGTGACAAAGTGAGAGAGTGGCATGGACACATATACACTACCAAACGTAAAGTAGACAGCTAGTGGGAAGCAGCCGCATAGCCCAGGGAGACCAGCTCGGTGCTTTGTGACCACCTAGAGGGGTGGGATAGGGAGGGTGGGAGGGAGGGAGACTCAAGAGGGAGGAGATATGGGGATATATGTATATGTATAGCTGATTCACTTTGTTATACAGCAGAAACTAACACACCATTGTAAAGCAATTACACTCCAATAATGATGTTAAGAAAAAAGGAAGCTGAGATAGGCCAAAGGTTAGGCCTCTTGTACCAAACAGTTAGCCAAGTTGTGAATGCAAAGGAAAAGCTCTTGAAGGAAATTAAAAGTGATACTCCAGTGAACACATGAATGATAAGAAAGCGAAACAGCCTTATTGCTGATATGGAGAAACTCTTAGTGGTCTGGATAAAAGATCAAACCAGCCACAACACTCCCATAAGCCAAAGCCTAATCCAGAGCAAGTCTTTAACTCTCTTCAGTTCTATGAAGGCTGAGAGATGTGAGGAAGATGCAGAAGAAGAGTGTGAAACTAACAGAGGGTGGTTCATGCGGCTGAAGGAAAGAAGCTGTCTCTGTAACACAAAAGTACAGGATGAGGCAGCAAGTGCTTATGCAGAAGCTGCAGCAAGCTATCCAGAAGATCTCACTAACAAAATTAATGAAGGTGGTTACACTAAACAACAGATTTTCAATGCAAATGAAACAGCCTACTACTGGAAGGAGAGGCCATATAGGACTTTCCTAGCTGGAGAGGATAAGTCAGTGCCTGGCTTTAAAGCTTCAAAGGACAGGTTCTCTTATTAGGGGCTAATGCAGCTGGTGACTTGAAGTTGAAGCCAATGCTCATTTACTGTTCTGAACATCATAAGGCCCTTAAGAATTATGCTAAATCTACTCTCCCTGTGCTCTATCAATGGAACAACAAAGCCTGGATTACAGCACATCTGTTTACAACATGGTTTACTGAATATTTGAAGCCCACTGTTATGATCTACTCCTCAGAAAAAAAAGATTCCTTTCAAAATATTAACTACTCATTGACAATGCACCTGGATACCCAAGAGCTCTGATGGAGGTGTACAACAAGATTCATGTTGTTTTCATGCCTGCTACACAACATCCGTTCTACATCTCATGGATCAAGGAGTAATTTCAACTTTCAAGTCTCATTCTTTAAGCAATACATTTCGTAAGGCTATAGCTGCCACAGATGATGATTTCTCCAATGGATCTGGGCAAAGTCAATTGAAATCCTTCTGGAAAGGATTCACAGTTCTAGATGCCATTAAGAACATTCATGATTCATGGAAAGAGGTCAAAATATGAACACTAACAGGAATTTAGAAGAAATTGATTCCAACCCTCATGGATGACTTAGAGGGCTTCAAGATTTCAGTGGAGGAAGTTTTGCAGATGTGGAGGAAACAGCAAGAGAACCAGAATTAAAAGTGGAGCCTGGAGATGTGCCTGAATTGGTGCATTCTCATGATAAAACTTGAATGGATGAGGAGTTACTTCTTATGGATGAGCAAAGAGAGTGGTTTCTTGAGATGGAATCTGCTCCTGGGGAAGATGCTGTGAAGATTATTGAAATGACACCAAAGGATTTAGAATATTACACAAATTTAGTTGATAAAGTAGCAGCCAGGTTTGAGAAGATTGACTCCAATTTTGAAAGAAGTTCTACTGTGGGTAAGATGCCATCAAACAGCACTTCATGCTACTGTGAGATTGTTCATGAGAGGAAGAGTCAAATAATGCGACAAACTTCATTGTTGTCTTATCTTAAGAAACTGCCACATCCACCCCAACCTTCAGTAACCACCACCCTGGTCAGTCAGCAGCCATCGACATCGAGGCAAGGCCCTCCACCAGCAAAAAGATTACAGCTTGCTGAAGGTTCAGATGATGGTTAGCATTTTTTAGCAATAAAATAATATTTTTCTTTTTCCTCTTTGGCCACACCACACAGCATGTGGGATCTTAGTTCCCCGACCAGGGATCGAACCGGCGGCCCCTGCAGTGGAAGTGCAAAGTCTTAACCTCTGGACCACCAGGGAAGTCCCAGCAATAAATATAATTTTTAATGAAGGTATGTACATTGTTTTTTTAGACATAATGCTACTGCACAATTAATAGACTACAGTATAGTGTAAACATAACCTTTATATGCACTGGGAAACCAAAATACTTTTGTGACTTATTTCATTGCCATCTTCGCTTTATTGCAATAGTCTAGAACCGATCTCACAACATCTCTGAGATATGCCTGTATTTCCATTTCTAAAATGGGATACTATATTTAAACCAAAGAGATCGTTTAAATCTTGGAAAGAACCAAGTAAACTGATACTTCATTTTTCCTTAAAAACAGGAAAATCCAATCACATGTAACTTTTCAGGTAATTCATGAATACCTAAATCATAAGTCTCTATATGTTGAGTGATGGAAACATGAAGACTGAAATTATTATCAGCTCTACTTTTGTGTGCTTGAAAATTTCCATTAAAAGAAGTCTAAAAAAACCATACGCCCCAAAACACATTATTATTCAAGAAGCCTGATATAGTTTATATATAAATCAGAAAGTCAATACTACTGTCTTTTTGTGTGTGTGTCTGTGGCCACATCGCCCGGCCTGTGGGATCTTAGTTCCCCAACCAGGGATCAAACCGGCACCGCCTGCCGTGGAAGTGCGAAGTCTTAACCTCTGGACCACCAGGGAATTCCCAGTACTACTGTCTTCTGAGAGCGGTTTTGAACGAGTTTCTGTTCTATACTCCTACATTAAAAAATATTATTATCTATGAATTTCACCTCCATTTACTAAAAGGAGATTTACTCAAAGATACATAAATCCCCTCTAAATCCTAAAACATCTCTCTTTTGCTCTTCATTGGTTACCTTGGAGTAAAATAGGTTTTTTCAAATATAGTAAATGATACAAGCAGGTATCACAGTCATTGAAGGAAAAAAAGGAAAATGACTTTCAAGCAACTGAGAATTAGTTTATATTAGGTTTCACTCTCCCTTCAGGGAGATTTGAGAAAATGTGGAAAGAGAAGCAGCTAGAAAAGGGGGGAGGAAAAAATAAATATTATCTTCCCTCACCTCAGCCAGATACATGTTTAATTGATCCTTAGGAAAGATTAGGCCCTTTATGGAAACAGTTCTTAATGAAAGAGGAGTATGCCAGGAAACGTGAAACTGAATCATTCTGCTTCAAGCTGGCAATGTTAAAGTCTACAAGGGACCCTCAGTATTAGCTGCAGATGGTGTTTCAAAATAGTAAAGGAATCAAGGTGAGTGGGGAAGTAAAATGTTTTTCTTAATCCTCTTTTATTCATAAAATTAAGGGGAATTTCTATTAAAAATTCCCCAAAATCTGAATGGTATTACACACAGTTTTTTTGGAGTGAACAATCTCATTCTTTATCGGGAATTTAAAAGGTAGGTCGCTGGATGAATTATAAAGTGAATAAAGTTATAAAGTTAAGTATAAATGCTCAGAATTGCCAAGAAAATATAAATACTCTGAGGAACTGTGTCGTTCCACCTAAGCTTAAACTTTAATAGAAAACCCAGGTGTAAACCTAAGGGATAACAGCAATGAAATATTTCTATTATATTAATATGTTTTGTAGGCACCTGCTTTTTACTCTTTCTTTCTTCCTCCTGGTCATATTCTTCTTTCGATTTTCTGAAATATACAAAAATAAAGTAGAAAAGTAAACTTTCTCTTTTGGTCAAAGAACAAATATTCAACAAGAAACATGCTAACCTAAGCTTACAATATGTGCAAGAAATTTTGGAAACAAAGATGGAAATAATCAGGCTTAACTTAAAGCAGCTTACAATCAACTGAGAAAGACATACATAGGCATAAACAGCATAATATAGTTAGCCACATAAAATACAGGTTTACCTATTTCCTCTAGAGATGTGAAGGACCCCTAGCTGAACAAAGATCAACAGGTTTGAAATCCTAAACCCAAATCTGAATGGCAAATCTCATGAATATGGACTTCGATCTCTCTCTTTAGACTGATCAGTTACATTCCTCCTAAGATCCATTTCTCCCCTCATTCTAGTTTTTCCATGGCATCTGAGCTACCACACAGCTCTCCTGATGCCATTATGCCAAAGCCCTATCAGCTTTTGTAAACTGCTCACTGAGGGAAGTCTGATTTAGGAAAATAGCCAATTCAACTCTCATACATGTTCATGATTAAGCTCCACTGCTTATACAGTAGTACACCACCCCCAGAAGCTCGTAGAAAACACAGTAAAATCTAAAAGCACAATGCTGACCAGTTTTCAAACCACCAATCAACCAAGAAGCAACCAGTACAAGTCAAAACTGACAGTCCTCTAAACCTATTACCAAATATCCTGAACTCTTCAAATCTTTCAACTCAGAGCTTTGTGTGTTGTCTCAGGCTCCCATTTGCCCGCGCCATGGAAAGGAGGACCTGGCAGGAAAGGCCGGGTTTTACCCGCAAACTTGCCTCCCTCCCCACAACCACTCAAATCTCCTGAAATGCAGCACAAAGTCCTACAGCTCCTTCCACAGTCCCCCACTAGGCCCATCCTCCTAACCACCATCCTGCCTAACCTCCCTCCTGCTTTGGAACTGGGGACAAGTTGGGTAGGTGGGAGGACTACAGGATGCTAGAAGACGGTCATGCATGTGGTTAGAGTGGAGAGCCAGGGCCACCAAATGCCAAGGCCCCATTCTGCAGGGGACACAAATAGCTGCAGGTATCCTTTTGCCTTAAACCTATACATTCCCATAGATTTAAATATTAAGTGCTTCAATTGCCCCTCCCTTCTAAAACTCCCATAGGGGTCAGGGGACAACAGGCCCAAGAGGGGAAATGCCCCTTTAGTGGGCTGCACATTCCATGCCAGGCATTTGGCTGAGAATCACGTAACTGAGGCAAGAAAGAGACCAGCAAAGAGTCAGCTATTTGGTCTGTGGAGTCTGGATATTCAACCTCCTACTGTGAGACACCTGGCATAAGCCTCCTCTAATACCCAGATCCAGAAGCCAAGGAGTTTCCTGCTTATCTCAGGCCACTACAGCCCTTCCAGGCATCAGGCTGGGTCTACTGCATCTTGTTCCCATTGGTGGCTAGTTTCCTATTCCCATGATGGGAGTGGAGGAAGACCCTCCCATCTGCGCTGATCTGGTATGAGTCATCTGAAAATAATTTTTTCTGTCCATTAAGAAATGTAATATATACATAATTATAAACAAATAAAATGATAAATCATTTTCATCGTCTTTAGGAGAGAATTTAAATATTTTACTAGTTCACAGTATTTTTTTGAGTAAAAAGCACATATGCAGATAATATTGTAATATTACTAATGATCCATTCAAAAAATAATTAAAGAAGCATACCTAAGAACTTCTCTCAGGATTTTCATCTCTTCCTGT
This sequence comes from Pseudorca crassidens, assembly GCF_039906515.1. Classification (NCBI taxonomy): domain Eukaryota; kingdom Metazoa; phylum Chordata; class Mammalia; order Artiodactyla; family Delphinidae; genus Pseudorca; species Pseudorca crassidens. The sequence goes on from NC_090309.1 coordinate 44,822,602, forward strand.
TCAAGGTCACTGACCACATCAGAACCATCTGTTAAGCAGTCAGGTAATACACCTGTTCAAAACCAAAGACCATACAGAAGAATATCAAGTCAACTGAAACACTTATTTTTCACTATTCTAGTTCATCAAGAAGTACAAATAAGTTTATTAAGATCTATAACTTTTAAAAAATGTTCTAAGCTATTATCTTTGTAACTATGGTCTTTTTAACTTTTTCTTCTTTTAGGGAATCAGCCCCACCAAAAAAGCACAATTTTACCTAGAAATGACTCTTGGTAATTATTTGTATTGCTTATTTAAAATAACAATAATAATATATGACAATAGAAATTAATTGCTTATATTTAATATAAGCAACTTATAGAATTAATATAAGCTATTTATAGAATAAATAGCTTATATTTCAGCTATTATCTTCCATAATCATACTATACAGGACATACCATTGAAATCAATAAGCTCCTAATAATGAAATTATGCTCTCAAAAGTATTCCTTAAATGGGAAAAGAGTTTACAAAACAAAATATAAAATACGTCATTAATTGAAACAGTATGTTAATCCTCTTCATTCATACTAAAACAAATGCTACTGAAAAGGGCGCCACTTGCTACATGCAGAAAAGCATGGTGCTAAGCACTTAAGGGGAATATAAAGATGAATAAAATAACCTCTGCCCTCAGAGCTTCTATTCAAATATTGGGCTAATAACTATAAACCAGGGCAGCACCAACTTTGGCCCAAGGCAAATAGTAATTCATGGCAAGCAATTTTAAGCATTGGTTTCATTTACTTTATTACCTATATCTTCCTGATAAGCAGGTAGACTGGTAATAAGTGTTCTGTTTTTATCTATAATTATTATATTCCCAAAACATTAACAGCATGTCCCCTAATTTTTACCTTCCATTTCTTTATCCATATATGACTACGGGATTTTGGATCTGCTCTAAATTAAAGTAGCTTTATTATTCTAATCCCCTGATGTTTAAATGCATTGTAAAGTAAACTTGTCATTTTGATATAACTGCAGATTCACACGTAGTTGTAAGAAACAATACAGAGAGATGCTATGCACTCTTTACCCAGTTTCCCCCAAGGGTTACATTTACAAAACTATAGTATAGTATCACAACCAGAAAATTGGTCTTAAGTGCATTTTTCCTCAGTCAAAAGCTATACAATTAGTATTCTCCTATTCACCTTTTATGGAAAATTTTAAAAACTAAGGAAAGACTAAAACAACAGTATGCAATACCTCAAAACTGTAATAAGGAAGACACTTTTATATTCTATTACAAGTTAATCACTAAAGGGATGTTGCCTATAAACTTAAATTATACATAATGGCCCATCTCTGGGAACCCTGCTTCCCAGGTAATGAGCATTAAGCTAAAATAGCTTTGTTTAGCTCACAGGAAACATTCTGACCAGGCCCATCTGTGAATGACTACAGGGAGGAAGAAATTAACACATCCCCTCCAGAAGCTGATGGGAACCAGAAAAGGTTTGACTTTACTCCCTCCCCTTTTAGTATAAAATGAGCCTGAATTCTAACTCAGGCAAGATGGTTCTTTGGGGCACTAGCCCAACAACTTGTCTCTCGATTACTGGCCTGTCGTGCAGCAAGCAGTACAAGCTTAGACTCGGTAACAAAACCATCAAAATAATGCTCTGATTTGCATCTTCCCCAAATTCTTTGATGAGGTACAACCAGAATCCAGAGAGCCTTTGAATTTTTCTCACATAAACAGTCTGCAGTTTTGAGTGCAATCAACGTTGCTCTAAGGTACTTTCCTCTGGATTTATGTTAAGTGAAATTCTTAAATACAAGTATTAAAAATTCATGGCAGAACTAAGTATTAGTCTATGTTTAAATGTAAGCAAACTGTCACACCCTGTGGTTTGACAGCAGCATTATTCCACATCATTCCCCTCGTCCTTCCTTGCTAATATAAGCCACATGTGTGCAGTTACCAGGCAGCCAAGTACTTAGAGGCAGGGCCCTACCCCACCCCACAAGAGTGACTCATGATTCAAGCCAATTGCAATGGTCTCATTCCCCCTGCCAGAGGGTTTAGAAAGGCGTGTCACCCCAATCCTGACCAATAGGACCTAAGGGGAAAACTCCTAGGGGGCTTCCATGAAAGTGTTGTCTTGCTAGCAAAAAAAGATGTACAGGAAGAAACATCCCTTTTCTTCATGAGATATTAAAGTCTGCATTCGATGCAGCCAGATGCAATCATGAGAGAAGATCCTGAGAATAGCAGAGTATAAAGAGGAAACGTGTCAGAGTCCTTAATAACATCACTGAGCCACCAAATTAACCAACCCTGGACCTTTCTTCCCTCCCTTCCTCTGGACTTCTTGTTCAATTGAGATGATAATTTCCTATTGCTTAGGCCATTTTCACTGAGGTATTCTGCTAATGGCAGCCTGAGGCACCCAGCTGATACAAGCTATGTGTACCTGTTCTCTTTTAATTAAAATCTAAATGTTGGGGCTTCCCTGGTTGAGAATCTGACTGCCGATGCAGGGGACACGGGTTCGTGCCCCGGTCCGGGAAGATCCCACATGCCGCCGGGAGAGGCCACAACAGTGAGAGGCCCGCGTAACGCCAAAAAAAAAAAAAAAAAAAAACTAAATGTTTCTGGTTAAATTGAAAACTATAGAGTACCAATATCAAGTTCACTATTTCTTTTATCAAAACTGATCCCCCTAAAATAATTTTAAATAACATGAAATAATTATTCAAATTATCCCATAGGTCAGAATAAAGCATAGCTGCAGGAAAACACAAGAGAAAAGGATTTTATGAAGCTAACTATGGTAGAGAAACAAAGAAAAAGAGACTGTTTTCCAAACTTATTTATACCAAAACAACAGCACGGTGTCATGCATCGTTCAGGGTTAGGGTGGTGCCGTCTCCAAACCACAGACAACAGCTGTCTTACCTGCTGTGAAATGAATTTAGGATTTTAGGGAATAGTTTTGATGGTGGTTGGCTCTAAAGGATATAGTCTTTACACATATCAGACAAATGAGAGTAGAACCCACAACAAAGGCCCTGCAACATTCTAATGTTTGCCCTGTAACAACAGAAGCCCTATTGTTGCATGCTCCAGACCCTTAAAAGCAAACAGTACAACTAAACTATAGCTCCCATATCTTCAAGAAACAAGCCAAAAAAAGGCCCTGCTGCCAAACCATTAGAGTTTGGCATGGTAAGGAATATCAGTGGCAATCTATTAAGCAAAGGACTACACAGGTATGAAGGTCATCGGAGTCAGAAATGGGAAACTGAGATAAGCACCTGGGGTGAAAATCAGATAGTACAAAAACAAGAAGTATGGTTAGAAACTCTGATGTTCTGAGTCAAGATGTCAAATATAGTTCAAGTGCACAGGAAGGGAAGAAAAGCAGGAAGAGCTAGAAAGAACGTGAGTTTAGGCAGAGTTAAGGAAAAAATAAAGCTAAAGGTAGTTACCAAGGGCTTTGAGTTCTGCTTTTTCTTCCACCTGATGGTGGGGTAATCCTATCTGCCCATTGCCCTAGAACAGTAGTTCTCAGTGCGGGCCCAGGACCAGCAGCTTTAGCATCAGCTAGGAACTTGCTAAAAATGCAAAGTATTAGGCCCTACCCCAGACCTACTGAATCAGAAATGGGGAGACAGCCACATGTGTTTCAACAAGCCCTCCAACTGCTTCCAAGAGCTTGAGAACCACTGTCTCCTATAAAGCCAGAAGAAGAGTAGTCACCTTCTCTCGACAGTAACTGTAACTGTGACCACTCAAAAATGCTGAATTTCACAAATGCAGTGGCTGGGCAGAAAAATCAAGCTCTCTGAAACCTAAAACATTAAATCAAATTCTGGTCTGCTTTCTTTGAGATGTCAACCACTCAGTGATCAGGAAGTCTGCACTCTTGTATCTCTTAAGTCAGCCATAGACTTTCAAACTTGAAATAAATTTATACAAGGCAGCTACATCAAGACCATATTAGTTAAAACTGCCACCAAAAAGAATGCATTTAGCACTTAGATTTCTAAATTCAATCTTTTACCATTTCTCTCTTGAATTATTCGAATGGCTTGCAGCTGCATTTCAATGTTTTTCTGGACCATCATTGCTTTAAAGATAGTAAAATCTTCTGCTGCCAGTACAGGTTGCAAAATGGCCTGTGAAAAGAAGTCAGGAAGTTAAACGAAGATTCAAGTTTTAAAACTATTTCCCAAACACTCAAATCATTTCTACTGCAAAAAGTGCATTAATTCAAGAATGCTGCATTGTTATTTATGACTAGATGACTCAAAAGGATAATTTTAAGATTTTATTCTAAAAGCCTTTAAAGTAGGTTCTCAAGAAGCTGACTCTCCCAACCCCTCCGTCCCTACCCTCCAGGAAGCTAAGGCAGACAGTGATACGTTTTCCAAATGAGCCAGTGCTGAGCAACTCGGAAAAACAACACCTGAACTGGGCTTACTTTTTAAAGTTACCACTGCAGTATCTGGATCTGTTTTTCAACCAAAATGATGATATCTATTTGGTTTAGCCTCTGTCAACCTGAAATTTACTCTTTGGTGATAAATCAGTAACTACAAAATAATCCTGGAATTAATAAAATTACCAAATTAAATAAGATTAAATGCCAAAAAAGAAAAATGAAGTCTGGAAAACAAGCATAATGTGGTAGAGTAATGTGAGAACACAACTGTAGTAGTCCTATAGGCAGAAAGTTTTATGGAAGAAACAGAGTTAGAAATTATGATAAGAAATCTTTTTCTGGATGAAACAGAAGTGTAATAAATTAGAGAAAAAACAATAAAGGTATCTACCTAGAGTACCCAAATTAACACTCTCTTAGCTACAGAGAACTATTGTTATATCGAAAAGCAAACAAATTCTCAAGCTAATCAGTAAGAAGTAGCATAAAATTGAAATGCATGAAAAGCCAAAAGAAAACACTCAGATATTATTCACCTTACTCAAATCTTATTTCAAGCTTTACATGACATTCATGGAAAAGCTGACCACAGGAATCAGGCAGAGGTAACCGAGGGTGTGCTACTGTTTACCAGGTAGGCAGCAGCAATAATGTCAAAGACACACCTCAACAAATGTTCCATCAAAGAGCTCTAAACAGAGAGGAAGGAGTCCTTCCTGCAGCAACCAGCTCACATCCTAGACAAAAGCAGTACAGCAAAACAAAATAATAAAGTGTGAAAGCAGCTCTCTGTGACATTTATAAGGAGTCAACTGCAGGAAAAAAAGACGGAAAGTTTCTTTTCCTTTAAATTCACATATACTGTTCAAAAGGCCCAGGGCAGGGGATGACAAATAGGTTTCATCTATGTTTAACTGAAAGTTGCAGCCCAGGGACTTCCCTGGCAGTCCACTGGTTAAGACTTCGCCTTCCACTGCAGGGGGTGCGGGTTGGATCCCTGGTCGGGTAGCTAAGATCTCACATGCCTGGTGGCCAGAAAACCAAAACATAAAACAGAAGCAATATTGTAACGCATTCAATAAGACTTTAAAAGTGGTCCACATGAAAAAAATCTTCAAAACAAAACAAAACAAAAGTTGCAGCCCAGTGATCAGTATTAAAGACAACTGCAGCCAGCCTCTGTATTAGAGTAGTTATGTCTGGTCTGCCAGGGCTCCCTTATGGGATTACACCACCACATAACATTGTTCTGGCCTTCTTAGACTTCTTATTAGTAATACCAAGTACTCTATCCTCATCAACAAACACTTGAAGGCAGTGTGTCAACTAGAGCTATCAGCAAGTCAGTGTCTGAGCTGATCCTTAAAGTTGTAATGCAGGGCTTCTCAAACAGTGTTCTTAACCCATCTAAGAAATGCGGGGGGGCTTCCCTGGTGGCACAGTGGTTGAGAGTCCGCCTGCCGATGCAGGGGACACGGGTTCGTGCCCTGGTCCGGGAAGATCCCACATGCCGCAGAGCGGCTGGGCCCGTGAGCCATGGCTGCTGAGGTCCGGAGCCTGTGCTCTGCAACGGGAGAGACCACAACAAAGAGAGGCCCACGTACTGCAAAAAAAAAAAAACAAACAAAAAAACCCTAAACACTGACCTTACACCTTTCACAAAAAATTAACTCAAAATGGATCATAGATTTAAATGTAAAAAACAAAATCATAAAACTTCTAAAAGATAGCATAGAGCAAATCTAGATAACCTTGGCTTTTGGCAATGATTTCTTAAGATATAACACCAAAAGCACAAACAATGAAAGAAAATCAATAAATCGAACTTCATTAAAATAAAAAACTTCTGCTCTGTGAAAGACATTGTTAAGAGAATAAAGAGAAAAGCCACAAAAGAATATTTTGTGAAACATTTGCAAAACGCATATCTGATAAAGGAGATCTGTATCAAAAATATACAAAGAACTCTTACAACTCAACAATTAGAAAACAAACAACTCAATTTAAAAATGGGTAGAAGAAAACAATGAGATACCACTACATATCTATTAGAATGGCTAAAATCCAAAAAACTGACAATACCAGTGTTACTGAAGACATGGAGCAACAGGAACTCCCACTCATTGCTGGTGAAAATGCAAAATGATACAGCTACTTTAGAAGAGAGTTTGGCAGTTTCCTACAAAGCTAAAGTTAATCTTAACACATGATCCAGCAATCTTGCTCCTAGGTATTTACACAAATGAGGTGAAAATATTATGTCCATGCAAAAGCCTGAATATGAATATTTATAGTGACTTTATTCATAATTGCCAAAGACTGGAAGCCACAAAATATCCTTCAAAAGGTTACTGGATAAACAAATGGTGGTACAACCATATAATGGAATATTATTCAGCAATAAGAAGAAATGAACTATCAAACTATGAAAAAAACTTAAATTCATATTGCTTACTGAAAGAAGTCTGAAAAGGTTACATACTGTATGATGCCAATTATATAACATTCTGAAAAAAGCAAAACTAGAGAAACAGTAAAATGAACAGCAGTTGCCAGAGGTTTGGTGCAAGGATGGAAAAGATGAATATGTGGAACACAGGGGATTTTTAAGGCAGTGAAACTATTTTGTATGATACTGTAATGACGGATATATGATATTATATATTTGGCAAAATCCATGGAACTGTACAACACAAAGAGTGAACCCTAATATAAACTGTGGACTTTACTTAATAATAACATATCAGTATTGGCTCATCAACAAATACACTACACTAACTATACTTCAATTTAAAAAAAGAAAAAATATATACTACACTAATGAAAGATGTTAATAAAAAGGGACACTACATTAACTGCTCAATTTTCTATAAACATAAAACTGCTCTAAAAAATAGTCTATTAATTTTTTAAAATCTTACTAGAAGTCCCACAGATATTGTTAATTATCTTGTGTGTATTTTTTTTTTTTTTTTTTGTGGTATGCAGGCCTCTCACTGCTGTGGCCTCTCCCGTTGCGGAGCACAGGCTCCGGACGCGCAGGCCCAGCGGCCATGGCTCACGGGCCCAGCCGCTCCGCGGCATGTGGGATCCTCCCGGACCGGGGCACGAACCCGCGTCCCCTGCATCGGCAGGCGGACTCCCAACCACTGCGCCACCAGGCAAGCCCTCTTGTGTGTATTTTTAGAAAAAGAAAATTATACCACATATAGTTATAAAGTTATACCACATAATCTTTTCAATGATACAAGTTATTGGGAAAAAAGGATAATTTTCCCAAATTACTATTATTAGAGGACAAATTTTGTGAAAGTGTTAATTTCTACCTTATAAAAGTCAAAGCAAATCAAATAAAAAACAAAAGCAAAAAACACTTTGTCTCTTGCCATATAGTCATCCCTGGCTCTTGCAATACACAGAAATCAATGATGAGCTCTATCCTCACCAAAAAAAAAATCACAAGCAATGAAAGAAGCATTTTTGTCTGCTTCAACTGAAAAACAGCATAAAATTAGAAAATCAACTGAACACAATTGAAATAATAAGTATCTCAATATTTATATATTATTATATTTTTCTGAACTCTGTAGAAAGATATCCTAATTCATGAGCATTTTTTGAGAAGCCACACATATATGACAGGAAAACGTGCTCTTAAAAAGCTTTTTGTTGGGACTTCCCTGGTGGTCCAGTGGTTAAAACTCTGTGCTTCCACTAGAGGGGGCACGGGTTCCATCCCTGGTGGGGGAGGTATGATCCTGCATGCTGCACAGAGCGGGGAAGGGAGGAAGGAAGGGAGAGAGAGAGAAAGAAAGAGAAAGAAAGAAATGGAGAGAGAGAAAAGAAAGGAAAGAAAGAGAAAGAAAGGAAGGAAGGAAGGAAGGAAGGAAGGAAGGAAGGAAGGAAGGAAGGAAGGAAGGAAAACCAAGAAAGCAAGAAAAGAAAGAGAGATGGTAGTTGTTGTTTTTGTTGTTTTTAAACTAGAGGTCTTCATCTGATGCACTCTTTACTACTGCTGATTTTAAAACACAAAGAGTATGCCAGGACCACTGGTCTAGGGCTAACAATGACCAAACCAGGTGAAAAGAATTTTGCAAGTCGGCTTTAGCAGTACAATCAATGAGAGGGGAGCTGGCAGCTGTTCTGAAAAATCAAAATCAAACCAAACAGACCAAAACAAAATGAAAAGTACCTCCTAAACTACTCTAGGCAAGCAATTGGTTTCTTGAATTCATTCTTAGGCACTCTATATTAGCATAATGGAATCAGCATTCTGACCTTTATTTACAAAGATTAGATTATTGCTGCAAAGCAGTAAATAGCATGCTTTGGGCTGTTTTTCTGATTAACAGTGATGGCCTTGTGCTGATTCAATCATGTTGCCTTCAGAATCCGGGGCTAAGAGTTTGCTCCAGAAGAGAATAAAGCTAACTAGTCCACATGGGGATTGAACACATGACCCTGGCCTAATTAGCACCCTGCTAATCAACCACCAAAAAAGCTACCTTTAATTAAGAGGTGCTTCCATTTATAGACCACCTTATATGTGTCAGGTATTGTGCTAAATGCTTTATGAACATTTATGAACATTTTCGCTCAAATTTCACAAAAACCTTTCAAAGTAGATACTATTCCTATTTTATAGATATAGAAACTGAGAATCAGAATGGATAAGGAAAACTGTAAAACAACTTTGCCCGTGGTAAATGAAAATAAACAAAAGATCTGGGACTCAAATCCAGGTCTGTCTGTGTCAAAAGGCTTGCCTCCTTGTACACAACAAGGCTGTACTACCAATCAACTCCAAATCAAAAGGTGTTGTATAACTCAGCAAAAGAGAAGGATGTGTTACTATTGATCTGAAAACAGTATTTTAAAATTCTGAACATCTTCATTCAAAAATAAATTAAAGTTATCCTGATAATGAAAACAAAAGACGGATGTGACTACTATTACTATGAACATCTTTTTTCACAAAGTAATTCAGATTCATTCATAATAATTTAATTAAGAGGCTGACAAATATTAACCTAAGCAGAAAATATTCCTGGAAAACAAGGAAAATAAAAACAAATACCAATGCCTTAAATTTAAATACTAGTTAATAATTTTCAATAAATTCTTCAAGTCAAACAGATGTGTAAGAAACTATAATTCAAGGCAGTCGAATTGAATTGAAAATGTAAGAGTGCTCAGTGAGGTAGAATGCGTGCTAGTCTGACTAGAGGGATCAGGAAAGTTGCATTTCAGCACACCCTGATGATGAGATGGATTTCTCTGGCTAAGGAAAGGATGGAGGGAGGAGGAGGTGGGAGCTGAACATTCCAGGTTAAGGGACTACCATGAGCAAAGCCAGGCACATGGATGCTTACAAGAGCAAGTGGCCAGAACTACTAGAGTATGTAATGTGTTGGAGAACGACAGCAGGAGAAGGTTGAAAATAATAATTTCAGGTCACATCATAGACAATCCTCACTAAACTATAAGGAATTATAGTTTATTTGGTAAACTATATTTGGTAGTAACATACCCCTATACTCAATCTCTGAGCAAGGGCTCTCACTTGGAGCGCCTGGGCTGGTATCCTGGCTTTGTTACTTGGCTGTGGACTTTGCACTAGTTCCTTAATATATCTGTGCATTAGTTTTCTCATTTCTAAATGGAAGTAAAATAGTACCAATTTCTTAAGGATTGTCAGGAAGATTCAATGAGATAATACATGCCAATTGCTTAAAACAGCAGCTAGGGACTTCCCTGGTGGTGCAGTGGTTAAGAATCCGCCTGCCAATGCAGGGGACACGGGTTCGATCCCTGGTCTGGGAAGATCCTACATGCCACAGAGCAGCTAAGCCCGCATGTCACAACTACTGAGCCTGTGCTCTAGAGTCTGCGAGCCACAACTACTGAGCCTGCATGTCACAACTACTGAAGCCTGTGCGCCTAGATCCCATGCTCCACAACAAGAGAAGCCATCACAATGAGAAGCCCACACACCACAACGAAGAGCAGCCCCCGCTCACCGCAACTAGAGAAAGCCCACACGCAGCAACGAAGACCCAATGCAGCCAAGAATAAATAAATAAAGACCTTGGTGAAAATGAAAAATGTTTTAAAAAAAAACAAAAAACAGCAGCTAGCATGAGCCGTCAGTAAATATTAGTTATAAATACACATAAGACCTACTTCAATCCAGCACTGCAGAACTAATGAGACAATAAAATTAGTTCTAAGAGAAGGAAGCCGAGGAACTGTGCGCTATGTATCTGCTAAGATTAGAAACCGGGCAACTGCAAAATTGTCCGAGATCTATATAAATAAAACAGTAGTTTGCATAAAGCTTGTGATCTAGTATAGTCCTGAGTTCAGAAAGTTCCTTTTTAATAGCATCAGTTCATTATGTCTCAAATGATCATTTCTCAAGGTTGTTATAAAAAAGAACCCATATGTGACAAATTGGCTTTTCACTCTTACAATGTCTAGAATATTATACTTTGACAATCAAACATAGCAAATTTAAGTGACATCTGAGCATTTTTGTTAAAAGTATATATTAGCAGAATAAAAAAAAAAAAAAAACCTGTGATGTATGGGTCTTTGCAAGAGGAGAAGTGCATGCTTCTTGAAATTGATCTTCATTAATTCCAATTTCTTTAAGGTAACTTTCTAACAGCTTTTCAACCTAAAAATAGAAAGTTTAATTTTTTTTTTGTAATTTACACAGAAAAATTCCAAATTTTACATTGAGTTTAGAAAACTATAATCAAATGCTTGCTTGCAATTATTAATCTACATAAAATTATATTATATGGCAGTGACAATGTCTTTCACCGAAAAAACAAACAAAAAGTGAAAATTTTTGCAGAGAATCAAATAAAATTTTATTTACTCTCCCAGAAATCACTGAAGTCACAATTATGAAGTTTGTTGTGGTATAACTCTTCTGCTACCCAGAGGCATTCCTTAAAATCTCAAGACAACATGGCTAAATTAATAATTAACACTCCCCTGGATGTATCAGCAGAAGAATAAGAATAAAATTTAAATACCGGATGCAAGATCCCTTAAAATAGTTGTCCTAAATCTATTTCTTACATTCTACAGTCATAAGGATTGATTGAGATGCACAGAGAACGCTTGGAGTCTAATGCAACTGGTAGTACTATTAGGGTAGATTGGAATTTTTTAATTAAAGAATTTTAATGGAAAAATCCATTTTTAAAATTCAGAACATCTTGAATTAACATTATTCTAATTACATTTAAAATCAGGTAAAAAAATACTCACTAGTTCTTTGTACTCCTGATGAATCTCCGTATAGGTCAATTTGCTTTCTTCTTCATCATCAAAAACTAAATTTAAAAGAAAAATATTGCATAGTGTAAAAAAACAAGTCATTTCATTAATGCAAATATCAAAGTCCACTCTAGTTGTCTTACAAATAGAACTCTCAGTCTTATAAACCAGCTCTTCTGCTTTAAATTCTTGGGATTAAAAAAAGATGTGTGTGTGTGTGTGTGTGTGTGTGTGTGTATGTGTGTGTGTGGTGTTAGTTGTAAACAAGTTTTTTTTCCTACTTAAAATCTACTTCATATGGAAGATGAACACTAATTTGCTACTTTTCAATTAAGAATATAAGGCAACAATTTCTTTATAAACTTTAAATGGAACATTATTGTTGATAGTTTTTAAATAATTCCTTTTACAACAGGTTCCAGATTATTTTATCATACTGGTACTTTGCTGATCCAAATTTTACTGAAAGTTACTCGGCCTTCTTTATTACATATAAATCAATAATGAAATAAAAATAAATAAAAACAAATGTTTACTGAATGATCATATGTGTGAAACAATGTAGATTAGAAAGATATATATTCCCTCAAGAAGCTACAATGTGATTAAGGAAAGAAGACAAACTCATGAATTATAAGCAATAAACCCCCTTTTTATAATATTCCCCCCAAATGATCTTTCTAAAATGCAAAACTAACTTCTGTAATTTTCTATTTAAAACTCTTCAATTACTGCTCTTTGCCTAGAGAATAAATCCAAAATACTTAGAAGACCAGACAAAACCCTCCAAGACTGGATCCCAAATCTCAACACCCACCACTCCAAAACCCACACTTTGCACTCTTAACAATACACAATTACTTGGAATACTGACAAATGTAACACAAAAAGACAAAATAAACCCATGCCTTTGCTCAAGCCCTTAGATCTCTTTGCCTTTACCTGGCCCCCCTTCTCCCAACAATTCTCCAAAATATTGCAAGTGGCACATTTTCCATGATCTGCTACACTCCCAACTCCTAGGCTAGTTAGAGTACTTCCTCTGAACTCTTAAAATACACAGCACCATGTGCCTACCCTTATTATAACACCTGCCAATTTACATTTAAATTCCATTTACCTGCCAAATTGCAAACTTCTCAAGCACAAGGATTTGTTTTATTCATCTTTCTATCCTCAGCTTCTGGCCGAACGACACTCAATACATTTTGAAATAAAGGCTGATATTACAGAGTAGTACAAAACTAATTTTTAAATTATCTGAGGTGATGAATAGCACATTGACAACCCAAAGTCAGTGAAATATAAACATTATTATTTCAAGTGTCACTGGGATGTTACTTCCATTTCTCCTGGCATCTGCTCTATATAACACTGGGCATACATGCAATGTAGCAGCTACTAAAGCTGTTTTCAGTTAATTTTGAAGCCAGATTACTACATTACATGTTTATAAGGCTGAGGATTACTGTTTCCCTGTAAAATTACACAATCAGGTGTGTTACAACTGAGATGCAGCCACTTTTGACATCTGGGGATAAAAGGAACGATGCTTTATTTTTTTTTTTTTTTCCATTTCAGCATTTAGTTTCATTCAGTAGGGTAAATGGAATCAAAAGGTGACATAATTTCCTTTTTCTCCTAAAGGAGGTCAGAATACCACCACATGCTTCATAAGTCTCATAATAGCATTTTAAATTCTTAAAAAGAGCAGAAATAAAAGTTATTTTGAACTTATTTTAAAAATTACCTGTAAGAACAATACTTAATAAATACTATTTGAATTTTGCTCATGGCAATGAGAATGTAATGAAAAGATTCAGTGGTCAAAGTAAATTTCCTCTTTACCGGCTTCATGGAAGCTTAGGGCTGAAAGGACTCTTAAAAGATCATCCAGGATAACCAACCATTTGATAGTTGAATTCCCCTCTATAATAACTCCATTAAGTTGTTGTCAGATTCATTCAAACACTGCTAGTGGCTGGGGAACTCATTACCTCCTGAGGCAGGCTAATTTATCTGGGATACTCTCTGTTATGAAGTACTTCCTTCACAGAAATTTGTTCCCCTCTAGCTTGTACCCACTGACCCTAGCTCTATCTCACTGAAGCTTACAAAAACAAGTCTAATCCCTCCAACATAAGACAGATGTTCAAACGATTAATGGATATGACTACCCTTAAAGTCTTGGCCAGCTAAACAACTGCAACAACAGCCTGGAATTATTCATATGACATCGTTTGTGGTTCCTTTTCCATGAATGGGCTCCAATTTGTCTCTAAGAACTGAATGCAGGACTCCAAAGCGTGAACTGATCAGAACCTAGAGGTATCCTTTCCTCACAGGAAATGTTATGACACGGTTACATAACTCATTTGTTGTTAAGATACCCTCCATTTTTGGTATAACCGAGAGTCAGAGAACTCAAAAAAGGGAATACAGGCCACCGAGATCACCGGCTCTGGGCCTGCTGGAGTAATCACACACCCCTCGCCCACCCACTTTTCGGTCAACTGTTGGGATCAGAAGGAACTCAGAAGCAAACTGACGTCTCCCCTCCCAAGTCACTGGGGAAGTTGTCGAAGAAACCCACACAAACAGTGCACCTGCCCAGGGCAGAAAGGTGCAGGATGGGGTGAGAGACCCAACATAGGATTAAAGTCTGATGTTTTTCGGATGTGTGCTTGGGCCCAGGGGGAAAGGTATCTCGGTCCTCGTTTTCATTTCCGTGAAGGAAAGGACCGGCGCAGTGACAGCAACACATCCTAAAAACCAGCTCTAAACCTGGCAGACAGGAGTGGAGACCGGGGAGATGAAAGGCAGTTTGTGGAGAGGCTGTTGGTGTGAGAGAGGTGAGAAAGGATTGACGATTCGGGATCTGAATTTTACCTTCACATTTCTGCTCCACAAAGTCCAAGATGGGGATGGACCAGTCCGGGCCCCTCAGAAACCCCGCGATGCTCTCCACTACCCATTCCACCTCGTCCTCTTCTTCCGCAGCCATTCCGCCCTCGACGGCCGCCGCGGAAGCCTAGGCCAGACCCCCGGAGCCTGGAAGGCCTTTCGGCCGCAGGGAACCGAGAGGAAATGGGAAGACAAGTTGCCCCCGCAGTCTCGCAGTCACCTGGATGAAAGCTACAAACCAGTTAACGTAAAACGGTCGCTATGGCAACCCGCGTAGCCGCCCCTAGAAGCCGCCCGGAAGTGAAGCCAGCTTCCGCGGAGCTAGCGCGTCCTGGAGAGAGGTATTTGAAGAACTCTTCCGATTGGCTGGAAAGGAACAGTATTGAGTCGAAAGGTAGCCTTCAGCCCATTGGCCCGGAGCTGCTGGGGCAGAGAGCAGGAGTGTAGCCATTGGCTGGAAGTCCTGGAAAGAATCTCAGCGTTCCCTCTAGATAAATGCGTGAGACCAAGGCTTAGAAATGGCGCTGGGAAGGCGAATCGCACCTGGACTATGACTGAAAATTTTAAAGGCTTCAGTACACGGTTGTATCCCCACCACTCAGTCCCGAACATTTTCAGACCCGCTGGCCCAGAAACGTTTGCAATTAAAAGGTTGTTTGAAAATACAAACCTGAGCAAAGTAGCTCTGTTAGACTTGCTGATTCGCTCTGCAGTCAGTTTGCATCCTGTAGCAGAAGGCGGGCCTTTAAACTTTCCTGCGCAGATAGAAATAACTAGAATTGACCTTTTCAAGAGCAAAATCAAAGTAAATGTTCCTTTAAATAAATGTCTAGGTAACCAACCCTTTTGTTAAGTAACACCAACTCTACTTTTAGATTGGGGTTATTTGTGGAATGGGTCTTCAAAGGTCATTGTCAGGGTACTTGGCATCCCAAAATATTTTCAAACAACCTTATATGTATTTACATAAATGGGGTCATATTGTATGTACAGTTATGAAACTGTTCACTTAATATTTGGTCATCTTTTCATATAAACATAAAACTATCATTTCTGTATAGCTACATGGTATTCAATAAAATACCGTTTCGTTATTTTTATTTCTTGTATATACACACAGTATCTTACTTGGATGCATAGATGTCATTAGTGTGCAGGGTTTTTTTTCCCTCCGTGGTGTGGATATACCATGCCATTTTTCCCTTCTACAAACTGCTAAAATGAACATCTGTGTGTCTGTAAGAACTGTTGGTTTATTGACTATTCCAAAGGATAGATTCTACCAGATTTGCTAAATGAAAGACTATATATACTTTGATTTGTGTGACCAATTCTCAATAGCTAGGTTAAATTACTTCGATTTCTCAAATTTATAAACAATTCTGTAATGAACATACTTGCACATGTTTTTCAACTCTAGTCTCATTATTTACTTTGAATAAATTCCCAAAGGAAAGATTACCGAACCTATTTTTAAAAGCCTTTTTGAAAAATATCTTTACCAATCCACTAGGTTAAAGATGATACATAGTTTTAATTTGCATTTTTAAATTTGAATTTGAGCTTTATTTCATATTGATTAGCCTTTGTGTTTCTTTCTATGTTACTTTTTCATACCTTTTGACCATTTCTTCTTGGGATTTATTTTTCTTATTGATTTGAAAGAGCTTTTTATACATTAGTATAAGAATTTTAACTCTGTCACATGTTGCAGTGACATGTTTGTAATTTGTCTTTTAGTTCACTGTGTCTTTTGCCATATAGAAGTTTTACATTTTTTATGTAAATGATAGCCGATAAGTTATCTTCCTTAGTGGATAGCCATGCTCCAGGTACCACTTACTGGAAATGGGTGTGGTAAGTGTGGGGGGTTTTGAGTTACTGAGAAGAGGTAAAAGGAGAGAAGGACATCATCATTTTGGAGCTAAAATATTGTGACACCAGAAGGGGATTACTGTGGCTTCTTGTTCTCCTTTTCTGTCTTCTAAACCAGCTTAAAAGAGAAATACTCCTTTTCTGCCAGTTTCCTTTCTTCATAAGGAAGTTACTTGTCAGGTTTCTAATGAGCGTGAAGGCCACCAAGTGCTATCCAACTGCACTCAGCATTACCTGGCCTTAGGGTCTTTATCTTTAGTCTCTTGGGAGTGCTTTCCAATTCCACTGGAAGCAGATAATAACTGGAATGCACAAGCTCTTCTTCCGTTTATTTTCTCAGCATCATTCTTCAATGTGGCCAATGTGAATTCCCTCAGGCCTGCAAGTTTTCTCATTTATTTCAAAACATTGAATTATTTCAATTTTCTCCTCAAATGAAAGGATTTTCTTTTTATTCAGTACTTGGGACCTTTATAAGAAGGATTCTCATACAGATTTAATATAATATATTCAATATGCTTATTATGAAATAAACACAAACTCAAAAGAACAGTGCACACACTCTTAGGGCAATGCATGTGGGATGCTCTGGAGGAAGAATAAGAAAACAAGGTGGGTGTGCGTTGTGCATTTTACCATATAGCACTTTGTTCAGCCAGGTAGTGTTTTTCATGTTTTGCAGTGCTACAAAGCATGGTCCTCTCTTGAAAAATCACAACTTCTCATTTTGACCACTTTAGCTGCTATGTATGAACAAATGTTCACATTGAAGTTGTTTGTTGTAACAGAAAAGACTGAAATAGATAACATACATACCCATGTAAGCATACACACACACACACATATCTACAGTACTTTTACCATGGTGTTGATAAGAGGTTAATTAGAGAACACATAAAAATTACTTGGGACCATGCTTGATAAGTTAGTAAATGCTCAATACATGTTAGCTATTATTATATGTAATTTAGATTCTTTTTTAACAGCTTGCATTCTCTTTATTTTGTCTCTCTTCACTGACAAGTCAGTTACGTTCTTTACTGCATTCCTACTGAAATCTCTTGCTTCTCCCCATCCCTGTATGGGAACTGGATCTCTGCCTTACTAAAGGGTTATAAAGTTCAGTCTTAACAAGATAATTACATTCCTCCAGATTTTTCAGGGACCATGTGAATAGCAACTACTTACATTTGTGTAGTAGTTCATAGTTTACAAAGAAATTTACATGTTTGACTCAGGACAACCTTAAGAGCTAAGTAAAGATGCTATTAAGATTTCCCCCATCTTACGGATGATGTGTATTAGTTTGCTAGGACGGCTGTAGCAAAGTACCACAGACTGGGTGGCTTTGTCAAAGGCTAAGAAATAGTCAAAGTAAAACCAGTGAATCACCAAAGTAGTAATTAGTTAAAGTTTATTGTACACACATCAAAAAGACAATTTGCAGACCAGGAGCTCTTAAACCAAAACATGGAATGAGGCTCAGGGGTATATTATTATAAAGCAGCTTATGTAATGAGAAAGCAGTGACCGTTTATTCTTTACAATGATTGGTTATAATATTAGAATTTTCTTAAACAATAGGGAATTTGTCAGTGATTACCTGATATCAACCTTGGGGAACAGTTCAAGTTTCACTTATGATTTCCAGAGGCATAAACAAGAAATGACCCAGGTCAAGTAGGTCTCACACAACAAACTAAATTAAGCCTTGTTTGTATGACAACTCTTTTTATTAGCTAAGGGAATTTTCAAAGCCAGTCTCCCTTTGTTTCTGATTTTGATAGCTTGAGCAACAGAATTTTATTTTCTCATAGTTCTGGAGACTAGAAGGCTGACTTCAAGGTGTCAGGAGGTTTGGTTTCTTCTAAGGCCTCTCTTCCTGGTGTCTAGATGCTGCCTTCTCACTGTGTTCACATGGTCTTCCCTCTTTACCTGTCTGTGTCCAAATTTCCTCCTCTTATAAGGACATCAGTTGAAGGGGATCAGAATGTGACACCCTAAAATATGCCACTTTGGCATATTGGTTATTTTGAGCTGAAGGCAGCTGAGAAACAGCAGATGCAGAAATAGCTCTCTGCTCTCCTCCATCTGCATAAAACAGGACATAAATTTCCCATGAGAAACCTACTTACTTTCCCTGTACCAGGCAGAGGCGAGGAGAACACTCATCACTGGAGACGAGGAGTCAATTCTGGGATGAGTCTGCATAAACAGACTCTACTAAAATAACCCTTGTCTTCCATTCAAAGATATCTTAACCACTCCTTCCCCATGTATTTACAAGTCACTTCCGCACAATTTGTCAGCCCTAGAAGCCCAAGTCCTCTTTCCTTTGTCTAGTCACTTCTCCACAGTTTATTACCCTTTGTTAAAATGGTACGTAAGCCCACAAGTCTCTCTGCTCTTTGACTTTTTTCACTTCTTTTTGGTGAAGCCTCCATGCATATAAAGTTGTAAATATTAATAAAATTGTATGCCTTCTCTCCCATCAATCTGACTTTCGTCAGTTTAATTCATAGGCCCCAATGACTAAACCTAAGAGTAGAAGAAAGGTTTTCTCCTTCCCTACATAGTTGTATTGGATTAGGGCCCACCCTAATGAGCTCATTTTAACTTAATAATCCCTTTTAAGGCCCCCTCTCCAAATGCAGTCAAATTTTTAGGTACTGTGGTTAGAACTTCAACATATGAATGTTGGGGGACATGATTCAGCCCATAACAGGTGGGAAAACTGAGACTGTATGAGGTCACATTTCTTGCCTGGGGTCAGCACAAAGTCAGGGCTTGCACTTCTCTGTACTTGACACTTAAGCAACAAGGTAACCTCCAATTTTAATTTTATGATATATATCACAGAAGGTTTTCCATGTTTACATGACCCCTTTTAATGTTACCTAGTGTCTTAGCTTGGGCTGCTGTGACAGAATACCATAGTCTAGGGGGCTTATAAACAACAGAAATTTCTTTTTCACAGTTCTGGAGGCTGAGAAATCCAAGATCAAGGAGTCAGCTGATTTGGTGACGGCCCACTTCCTGATTCATAGACCACCATCATCTCTCTGTGTCCTCCCAGGTGGTAGAGGTAAGGGAGTTCACCACGGTCTCTTTATAAGGACACTAATCCCATTTATGAAGGCTCCTCATGACCTAATCACCTACCAAAGACCCCCACTTCCTAATATCATCACTTTAGGGGTTAAGATTTCAACATACAAATTTTAGCGGTACACAAGCAATTCATTTCCTTTGTGTGAACATAATACAATTTATTTAAACAATTCCGTATTTACCTAGGCTGTTTCTTGCACTGTTTTAAAAATAAATGCATCCTTGTAACTAAATCTTTGCACCTAATCTTTACCACTTTGTGAAAATGAATTCCTGAAAGTGGAATTGCTAAATCATACAGCAAGCAGTTTTTAAAGACATGTACCTATGGAGTTTGGTTTTGTTTTAAGAGGAAGTATTGTGCATTCTGCAATCATCATGGTTAAATGCTAATTCTTATCCCTTTTATTATTGTTTTATATCCATGAGTCTACATGTCCCTACAAATGCACAAATATATCTCAGATACTTGGGAGATTGCTAATTTAGTCAGGGGAGGACTAGAGAAATGATTGTAAATTCCAGAGGACATAAATTCTTTAATTTCACAAATGTATCTCCAACTCCAACACAATGGTTTGCCCTAAGAGACCCACAATGAGTATTTGATGAACATGTGAATTATGACTGGAGTACATAGAGCCTCATATTCGCCTGAAAACAATCCATTTCTCTTTTCTGTTCCTGTGGGAGACAGTAAAGGTGGGGTTTTTACTGGCAGAGTGGGGGTTTTTTAACTTTAGCAAAATATGCTTGCATTCTAGATCAGATGGCTTAAAGTTATTATTAGCAATAAGCTTAAAAATACCAATGCAACAGAAGTGTCATTTTCATATGTAATTTATAGAACATATAAAACAGCTCTAATGAACTACCTAATTACTACTTCAAATGGTATGAATTCAGCTTTCAAGTAAAGAAGGGAAAAAAGGTCACTGCTTTAATCCTCTAAATTGCTTTTATTCTGGCTATAGAAAGACTTTTTAGAAGTTCTAAATTATAGTTTCTTTCCAAATAGTCTTGATTATTTGGTTTATATAACAGCAAAGGGATGGAGGAGGTTTCCATGGGTTGGCAAATAAATAATTACCTGCCATATCTTCAAATTCTCCAGTGAATCCTTAGATTTTTATTGCATTTGCAGATGTAGCATCACAGAATTTCCATTCCCTTTTCAATGTCTTATTGCTCATAATCTATAAAATGTTCAACAACTTGATTTAAAATAACAGCAAAGAAATGAAAATACAATGACTTTTCAGATTGTGACTCAGCACATACATTTGGTGTGAAATGGCATGGCTTAGAATCCTTTCTTTACTCATTGAGTGCATACTGTGTGCCAAGCACCATGCTAGAAACCAAGAGCTCCAGATACGGTACATTATAAATTCCAACTGTATGATAGTTTGCTTATTTTCATTTCATCTCTAAATGTTCAGGATCTTTGTGTGAATTACTCTTTTTCTTTCACCTCCGTTTCTTTGGTCATTAGGTTTTTTCATTGTCTTATTTGTGTATATGTAGATAATTTTGCTATATTACTTTCTTCTCTTCCCTTCTACCTTGGATTATGTGCTAAATTGACTCTTGCATTTGTCTTCCATTGTGTTTTCTTATCTATTTTCTCTTTTTCTTTTAACTACTATATTAGTGACTTTGGGGAGGATGACTAATTTATAGAACATGTTTATATGCATTTTAGATCTGCTTTTAGTTCTCTCTCTTAAAAGCAGCTATAGCCTAAATTAAATGGCCTCTAAATTTTTTTGACCAGATATTTCATCAGTAAAAAAAATTTTGAATACTCCTCTTAATATTTGAATATATATTTACTAATGACTTATGGACCTGTACATATACATATATGAATATAAACAATTGTATACTGTATAATTAAAAAAAACAAAAGTTGAAAATTGAAATTAACAAAGGATGAGATAAAAATATATAGGTTGAAATTCTAATACTTTTTCCCTGAGTGCCAATGGATAATTTTGTGGACCCACTGTGGAGGCCACTAGTTTGGACTTGATAAACTTGATAGTTTGGGCTTCTGGCATAGTAAGGAAGCCAGTGAGTGTCCTATTTGCTTTAGTCCCGTTTTGAATATCTGGGAAAGATGATAAAGAAAATTTCAAGGTTCATATTTGGAGCCCAGAACATTGAGATCAAGTCTCTCAAGCAAAAAAGGATGACAGAAGCCTCTTCCACCTTCAGAAGAGGTGGAATCAGATACCCTGACTGGGAACCATCCTGATGTCAGAGGCAGTAGGGAAGCGGGCTTAAAAATGGAATATTTTTTAAGGATGGCAGGGGAACACTCTTTTATCTATTCATTTTTAAATGTTATCTTTATTACTCCTTCTGTTGGAAAAGTCATATGGTCAGCCCTTCATATCCACGGGTTCTGCTTCCTCAGATTCAACCAAATGTGGATCAAAAGTACTTGAAAAAAAATTCCAGAAAGTTCCAAAAAGCAAAACTTGAATTTGCCACACTGGCAACTATTTTCATAGCATTTACATTGCATTAGGTATTAGGAGTAATCTGGAGATGATTTAAAATAAAGGGGGATATGTATAGGTTATATACAAATACTGCAAATACTATGCAATTTTTCATAAGAGACTTGAGCATCCACACATTTTGATATCCACAGGGGTCCTGAACCAATCCCCCATGGATACCAAAGGATGATTGTATATGTATATTGAAAAAAACTCAAACGGTATAGAACTACACAATGAAGAAAGTGAAAGTCTTCTATTTTTCCTACCACCTAAAAAAAAGTCACTGTGATTGTTTGGTTATCGGCCTCCAGATTTTTTTAATGTGCCTATTGACATATATTATTATCTTCTTTAAGCAAAATGAGGCCATTCCCATTTGTCTAACTTGCTTTTACTTCATTTTCCAAGGATCTTTCAGTATTAATACAAAGAAATTGTTCTTTCAAATGGATGCATGGTATTCCATTATACAGATGTACCTTTTTTTTAATAAATTATTTTATTTTTAGTTATTATTTTTGGCTGCTTTGGGTCTTTGTTGCTGCGTGCGGGCTTTCTCTAGTTGAGGCAAGCGGGGGCTACTCTTTCTTGTGGTGCATGGGCTTATTGCGGTGGCTTCTTTTGTTGCAGAGCACGGGCTCCAGGCACGTGGGCTTCAGTAGTTGTGGCTCACGGGCTCAGTAGCTGTGGCTCATGGGCTTAGTTGTTCTGCGGCACACGGGATCCTCCCGGACCAGGGCTCGAACACGTGTCCCCTGCATTGGCAGGCGGATTCTTAACCGCTTGCGCCACCAGGGAATCCCTAGATGTACCTTTTTAAAATGAATATCTTATTCATTTATAATATTTTGCTCTTATAAACATTGCTACATTAAACATCAATATACATGTATTTTTGCATTCTTGCCAAGTCATTTCATAAAAGAGAATTAGAATTCTGGGTGTAAGGATATGAAACATTTTTGGAACAATAAAATTTTCCATCAGTATTACCAAATTGCCCTCCAAAAGGCAATACAAACTGACACTCTCACCAAAAGATTGTGTTTATATTTCCACACCTTTTCAGCACCAGAAACGTTAGTGTTTTAGTGATTTTTTTTTAATCTGAAAGGTAAAAAAAAATTTTCTTGTTTTAATTTACCAATGTTTAATTGTTAATGAGGCTGAGGATGTTTCATATATTAATTGGCCATTTATGTTTGTGAAAGCAATAATTTTTTTAAAGAATATTACTCTTTTATTTATTTATTTTTTAATTTGGTTGCTCCGGGTCTTAGTTGCGGCAGGCGGGCTCCTTAGATGCGGCTCACCCGCTCCTTAGTTGTGGCATGTGAGTTCCTTAGTTGTGTGTGGCATGCAAACTCTAAGTTGCGGCATGCATGCGGATCTAGTTCCCTGACCAGGGATCGAACCTGGGCCCCCCGCATTGGGAGCACGGAGTCTTACCCACCGTGCCACCAAGTGAAGCCCCGAAAGCAATATTTGTTTTGTTTCTTTTTATCTTTCTATTATACAGATTTGCACATACACCAAAGAAACACCATGCTTCAACAATTACCAACATTTTTTCCAAACCCATTATGTCATTTTATATAGAGTTCTTTTACGTAAGATTGGAAGATGTCATTTAGTGCCCTTTGACTCAGGCACGCAACTCTAATTCTTTGGCTAACTAGAACAAGTGTAAACTAAAGGGTAACAGCCAACCCTAGGCATCTTGCAGCAGTGAAAACGTAGTTGCTAATTGAGGCCACCAGATGGCAGACCACGGGGAAAAAGAAAAAGGAGACGAAATCTATGCCTACCAAGACCCAGCTTCAGGATGGCCCAAAGGTTTTAGGGAACTTTGTTTCCTATTAGTAGTGCGGGGGTGGGGGGGGGGGGGTCGGGCAGATTAGTCAAAGGCATTGTTTTAAACCATAGTGATGTATTTAATTATCTGATAGTAATGTCATTTATTATCTGATGCATTTTATTATCAGATTAAATATCTTTTATATTTTCATTTTTTTCTATGAATCTCTAGGGCTCCAAAAATAATGTTTTAATTGGAATTGCATCAGAATTATAAGTTAATTTGAAAAAAGTAAGATCCTCATACTATTTATTTTTCCCATGAAAGAACATGTTTTCCCTATTTATTTGTCTCCATTTATATCTTTCACTAAAGATTACAGTTTTCCTTATAAAGATCATGCACATCACTCATTAAAAATTTCACTTGGGAACAGGTTTATTTTACATGTATGCTAACTGGATTTTGACAATTTCATAGAAATATATTGACTTCTGCAGGGTTAATATTTACTCTGCATTCTTTTATTAAGAAATAACTATGAGTTAGTTCTTTTTAATTGCCCTGCTGTGGAATTACTTAATCTGGAAAGCATCACAAAATTCTTGTGCTTGCCTTTCTACTATTTATTTCTCTTATTTCTGTTTCATACTTCATTACATTGGCTAAAAATGGCATAAAATATGAAATATTTAATAATGATAAATAATGTATCTTTAGTATGTTTAACTGACTTTTTATTTGGAATAGACACTCATCGTGTTTATTTTAATTTTATATAGTAATATGTTTTTATTAAGAATATAAATGGATGTTGAATTTCACCTGGTGGCCTTTTAGCATCTACTGAGAGGATCATATGATTTTTCTTATTTAATCAATTGATATGGTTATTTTATTAATGCTTTCTCGTATTGTCAGCTTTCCAGTCTAAGGTAAATTCTCCTTGATTTCAATGGGTTAAAGTTTTAGTGTATTTTGAACTAGATTTGCTAGCATTTTATTTATTTTGTGTCTAACATTCATAAGTTAGGTCTGTCTAAATTTTTTTTCCGTGTCACATCTTTATTAGATTATAGTGTTGGAGCTATGTTTAGCTCATAAAAGAATTGGATAACACCCAATCATTTTCTCTGTTTTATGTTCTGGAATAAATATGTAATGATTTTTATCTATTTTATTATTATTATGTTTCTAAGGCTGATCAGAAAAGAATGCAGTTTTTTAAATTTAAATGAAAATAAACAAATGCTTGTATTAAACATGTTTTATAATTCAAAACCTTAAAGAACTGTAATAAAGGTTATTTCCCCCACCCCAACATGTTAAAGAAATGCCTGCCAAACCCATTATAAAAGATTATCTCTGTCTGAGTGTGCTCTGGGTTATACTATTACATAAAGCAGACAAAATCCTTTATTTTTCTCAGCTGTTCTGCTCAATCATGGTGAGAAAATTATGCCTAGTGATTCAGCATCTGAAATGTTATACCAAGTCAAAAGTTGCTGCCTATATATTTTTCACAATAAGCTATTGCATTTCTTAGGTGCTGGTAGATAATAATATTCCAAGGAAGTGTATTTCTTGGGGGGGAAGAAAAAGGCAATAAAGAATTTTGACTCTTGTTTTATCTAGGTGTACATCTTGCCTCTAGAAGTAGCTCATGGCAAATAGTTACGGTAAGCTTCCAGATGAATAATATTCATAATTCATTATGGCTCTTCTGACAGATCACAGCTTTGTTCAACAGAACTCTCTGCCATGTTGGAAATGTTCTGTTTCTGTGTCCAATGTCTACTGTGGCTCTGAGGACTTGAAATGTGGCTAGTGCAAATGAGAAACTAAATTTTTATTTTTAATTAATTTAAATTTAAATAGCCACTTGTAGCTAGTAGCTACCAAACTGGACAGCCCAGCTTTCAAGTTACAAAATTTAATTAGTAGGGATACATTAAAAAATCCAGAATGTTTTCACCACTAAACATTTCCTTATTATGCATAAATAAATTTCACTTGCCGGTATTTTGACAACTGAGAATCAATATCAGTCTCTGCTCACTTCTCCAAAATTATTTACACTTGTATTTTTTTTACATCTTTATTGGAGTATAATTGCTTTACAATGGTGTGTTAGTTTCTGCTTTAAAACAAAGTGAATCAGTTATACATATACATATGTTCCCATATCTCTTCCCTCTTGCGTCTCCCTCCCTCCCACCCTCCCGATCCCACCCCTCCAGGCGGTCACAAAGCACCGAGCTGATATCCCTGTGCTATGCGGGTGTTTCCCACTAGCTATCTACCTTACGTTTGGTAGTGTATATATGTCCATGCCTCTCTCTCGCTTTGTCACAGCTTACCCTTCCCCCTCCCCATATCCTCAAGTCCATTCTCTAGTAGGTTTGTCTTACCCCTAGGTTCTTCATGACATTTTTTTTTCTTAAATTCCATATGTATGTGCTAGCATACGGTATTTGTCTTTCTCTTTCTGACTTACTTCACTCTGTATGACAGACTCTAGGTCTATCCACCTCATTACAAATAGCTCAATTTCGTTTCTTTTTATGGCTGAGTAATATTCCATTGTATATATGTGCCACATCTTCTTTATCCATTCATCTGATGATGGACACTTAGGTTGTTTCCATCTCTGGGCTATTGTAAATAGAGCTGCAATGAACATTTTGGTACATGACTCTTTTTGAATTATGGTTATCTCAGGGTGTATGCCCAGTATTGGGATTGCTGGGTCATATGGTAGTTCTATTTTTAGTTTTTTAAGGAACCTCCATACTGTTCTCCACAGTGGCTGTATCAATTTACATTCCCACCAACAGTGCAAGAGGGTTCCCTTTTCTCCACACCCTCTCCAGCATTTATTGTTTCTAGATTTTTTGATGATGGCCATTCTGACTGGTGTGAGATGATATCTCATTGTAGTTTTGATTTGCATTTCTCTAATGATTAATGATGTTGAGCATTCTTTCATGTGCTTGTTGGCGGTCTGTACATCTTCTTTGGAGAAATGTCTATTTAGGTCTTCTGCCCATTTTTGGATTGGGTTGTTTGTTTTTTTGTTATTAAGCTGCATTAGCTGCTTATAAATTTTGGAGATTAATCCTTTGTCAGTTGCTTCATTTGCAAATATTTTCTCCCATTCTGAGGGTTGTCTTTTGGTCTTGTTTATGGTTTCCTTTGCTGTGCAAAAGCTTTGATTCATTAGGTCCCATTTGTTTATTTTGTTTTTATTTCCATTTCTCTAGGAGATGGGTCAAAAAGGATCTTGCTGTGATTTATGTCATAGAGTGTTCTGCCTATGTTTTCCTCTAAGCGTTTGATAGTTTCTGGCCTTACATTTAGGTCTTTAGTCCATTTTGAGCTTATTTTTGTGTATACACTTGCATTTTAAAAACTTGGTTTAATACTTACCTCCCAGCTGAGCCACCTTCTTTCGCCATTCTGAGACGTATTCTGTTTTTCCTGTCTTGGCATTTGCTGTTGTTGTTGTTCCACTTTGTTTACATGCTTTTAGCTCTGTCGTTAGGTGTCTTTGTAATTTTGTATCCAAACCTACTGAATTTTTGGTACTTTCTTTAAAAAAAAAAGTGATTTGCTTTAAAAATTGGACATGAACATTTTGCCATGTAGAATGATGGATAATTATATCAGAATCATAACAGTAAGATGATCATGGGTAAAATATGATCAAGAAGAATTTGCAAAAATTTTTAATGAGAATTTATAAAAATAGAATTGGCACTTTAGTAAGGAAACTGCAGCTATATCATTGAACTGCTTTTCAAGATGAAGCCAAATTATACTTTAAACTTTCTAAAAATGTGCACTTCAGTATACACCAGTTTTACATGTGTTTCCACATCCAGTGCCACTATTATTAAAATTTTAAGATTTGGTGGTTATGTTATTGTAACAATCCTACATGTCCTGCTTCTTGTATTTCTTTAGCAGCAATCTGAATGTATACTTGACAAGTTTTATGATTTCAAATGACCTAATAAGATCTGGGAATGATTTCAGTTAATTATCTTTTGATTAACAGATTGCAAAGTACTATTTTAGAGAGATTGGAATAACCCCTCATTTGAAGCTAAAGCTTCATCATTTAATAAATTAATTCATCATTCAAGTCAGAAGCTTTAGTAGTTGAGAATAGTGGTAGCCACCTATTTTTTTAAAAGGCTAATTTTAAATGAAATTATTTGTGACTGGAGTCCAGATACTGAAAACATCGAAATATTGGACTGGCTGGGTACTTAAAAGAACAAGTTTCTATAAAGATGCTGAGTCTGGTGGTTGAGTCCATTCTAATAGGGATGAGAGAAGTGACTCACAAACTCTTCAGAAAGGAGATGCTACACCCCACTCAGATCAGTAACTGAGAAGATTAGTCTAGCTTCTTGATAAAATGCAATCTTATTACCTTGGTCCCCACCAACTCACAATTCATGATATAAAATTTAAGTTTTCTTTGCTTCTTAGGAAAACATTTTGCTAACAAAATAATAGTGTGAACACAGGAAATAATATAAAACATGAGACAATCCTTTTTATTTATCTATTTTTGTATGATTGCCTCATTTAAAAGTTAATGTAATGTAAGATAATTTTTTATGATGGCTAAGGATACTAACTATTTTTACCTGTTTTTCTTTTATTGTTTTGGGGTTTTTTTTGGCCACTCTGCATGGCTTGCAGGATCTTAGTTATCAGGGATGGAACCCGGGCCCCCTGCAGTGGAAGCGTGGAGTCCTAATCACTGGACCGCCAGGGAATTCCCTACCTGTTTATTTTTTCACATAATTTCAGAATTATTTTATCAAGTTCTTTGAAAGTATTTTAAATTGGGATTTTGCCTATTTGCTTTAAGTATTTTAATTGGTAGGAGAATGGCATTATTAAAATATTAGTCTAAAATATGGTACTACTTTTCTTGTACTTAATATCTTTCAGGAAGATCTAATTTTCTTCATATTGGTGATATATTTTCCATTAAAGTTCATTAACATATATTCATATCTGCTGCTATTACACATTAGGATTCCTTTCTAATTACATATTTCAAACTGAGTATTGTTAGTACATATGAATGTTATTTCAATTTTATATATCCACCTATTTCCAAACATTTTTCTGAGCTCTTTAAAGCATTCTGGGGACTTCCCTGGTGGTGCAGTGGTTAAGAATCCACCTGCCAATGCAGGGGACACGGGTTCGATCCCCGGTCTGGGAAGATCCCACATGCCGGGGAGCAACTAAGCCCGTGTACCACAACTACTGAGCCTGCGTGCCACAACTACTGAAGCCTGTGGGCCTAGAGCGCGTGCTCCGCAACAAAGAGAAGCCACTACAATGAGAAGCCCGTGCACCGCAATGTAGAGTAGCCCCCGCTTGCCACAACTAGAAAGTCCGCGCGCAGCAATGAAGACCCAATGCAGCCAAAATTAATGAATAAATAAATTTTTTTTAAAGTATTCTGTATTCCTCTCCCCAAAATGGAAATTCCCCACTTGCAAATTACTAAATATTCTCAATGAATTTTCAAGGAACTACCAGACCCTGAGATCTTAGTCTGGAGTATCTGAACAGCAGATGAACCAAGCTATTTGTATTACCCATAGGCCAAGGACTTTCACTGATGCCCATAGCCAATGTTCAGGGTATCCAAACCACGCACTGGCTATCTCATTTGTACCCCCAAAACAGGATTCAAACTCCATGATCCATTACATTTGTGTGGAGCCTCATGTGCTTAAGACTAAGAACTGTGTAAAACTTGCCTGATAACAGTTCATGGGGAGCAGTGGTTTCCAGAGAAATGTTCCACTATTTTCACTTACAAACATTGCAATTTCCCAAAGCTCTGATACTTTAGGAAATAATTTGGTCTATAATCATTCAATCAGTCCAGTCAGGAAAACAGAAACCACTGTATGTAGTTCAAACAGAAAGGGATTTAATTCTAAGAAATGGTTACAAAGGTGTTGGGAGGGCTAGAGGAAAAAAGAAGGAATGTTACCCAGAGTTGAGAAAGCTGCTACCACCATGCTTAGGCTGGAGCCCTGCAGCTGCATTTGCTGCCAGAGGTTACTGGGTAGCCGTGCAGGAACTCCACCTCCACAGAACGGGCACCCTGTGGCCCGTGCTGAATCTGCTGTTGAGACCCCTCTACCACTGGTACCAGTCTTAAAATGGCTTCTTCTTTTCTCCTGCCAGTGACTCCCATTGGCCAAACCTGACCGGTAGCCAGTTAGTAAAGGATTCTGGGGAATGGAGTTACAGGCTTCTAGCCCCTACGATTATGGAATACAGAAGGGAGAGAGAGTATGGCATTGTGCCAGCAGAAAAATAATTGGCACAGTAATATTCTCAGGTAAATCCTTAATCATTTTAATCAATTACATTTGGTATAAAATTACTTCTGAATGGATTGGATAAGTGTATAGCAATAATCACTTTCCCTTCAGTTCTTGGGAAATCTTGCTTTTGAGACTTATTAAGATGGTACTAGCACAAGACAGAGAGTCAAGGATGGTTGAAAAGGGGAAGAATGGACAGGACAGAACAGGTCCAGGGGCAGACACATGGATAATTAACTTGATGAAAGGCCAGTATGGATTTTGCAAAAGACTTCCTCTTTCTAATAAAAAAATATTTTGTCTCTAAAATTGAGGGTGGAGGTAGGGCAACAATAAAAACCCTTCTTTTTGTCTGAGTAGCAAGAGCCAATGAGTTTCATAAGAAACTGGGGGTGAGGCAGGAATCTAGCTTGCTAATTATATGCAAATTCTCCTGTATAATGGAAGAAAAATGAGTCAGCAAAAATACAAAGCTACATAAATTAGCACCTTCAGTGTCTTTAGACAAGTGAAACAGCCAAATAGAGTCGTCCCCAAATTAACTTCCTTTCAAATTCCATCCAGGCACATCCACTAGAGTTTGTAAAAGGCTCACATTACCATCAGTTGATACCTGATGTGGAATTTTTTTTAACTTCTTTATATTTCCACCACTTTCACTCTGATTCACAAAATGCTTTATTAGAGTTCACTGGGGCTTTATGGCTTATATGACTCAAAAATGAGTTAATTCCTATTTTGTTAGTTGGCATAAAAAACATTCAATGAGCAATGCTGGGCAGGATGATTACTCTATGACTAAACATGTATAGATCCTTTCAAAGATTCTTCTGAAAATTCTGCTCTGTAGTAAAGCAAATTTAATTTTTTAAATCTTATGAATGTAGAGCATTATCTTTTAAAATGAACTTTGCTCCTGCCAGGACATGCGTGTATATATATTATATATACATATATAATATATATGTATCTTAAATTTATGACTATATTTTGTGGGATACCACTCTGCAGTGCTGTTCTAGAAACTTCTTTCAGAATTATGAAATGTTTTAGAATTATTAAAGTTGAAATATCTTTCTAGAGCTTCATTTTTTTAAAGCTGCTACTTGCTGTCATCATGAAATGCATACTATATGATCAATGAAAATTAATATGGAAATAAGTTCATATATATATTTAAATTTTCACATGATAAAAAGAAGAGTATTTCTGTCAGATACTTTTCTTAAGTTTGTGCACCATTCTCTCCCAGTTCTCCTGGGTCTGAAGTAGTCAACCCATTCATAGTTAATCCTCCTAGGAAAATACTGGAAAGGTGAAAGCAGTGGATTAAGTTATATTGGTTTGTGTAACTTAAACTTAACCCTCTCTCCTCTTGGAGATAATAGGGTGAACATTCAAGACACAGTCACAGAGAACTGCATAGAGATTCCAGAGGGGTCGTTTCACAGATGATCTGCACTTAGTTCCAGTCAGGCAGTCTGCACAGGTGTGGCTGTGCTGTTTCTTCAAATAACGAGACATTTTCATACCTATGGTGGTAGGAAGAATGATGGTCCCCAAGATGTCCATTTCCTGCACATCTTAAATGGCAAAAAACGATTTTTCAGATGCGATTAAGGATCTTAAAATAAGGAGATTATTCTGGATTATCCAGTGGGCTCAATCTAATCACATGGGTCTTTAAAAGTGGACTTTTTCTCAGCTGTGATTAGAGTGAGATGTGACCATGCAAGAAGGGTGGAGGGGAGATGTAATATTGATGGCTTTTTTTTTTTAAATAAATTTATATATTTATTTATTTATTTTTGGATATGTTGGGTCTTCATTTCTGCACGAGGGCTTTCTCCAGTTGTGGCAAGCGGGGGCCGCTCTTCATCGTGGCGTGCGGCCCTCTCACTGTTGTCGCCTCTCTTGTTGTGGAGCACAGGCTCAGTAGTTGTGGCTCATGGGCCCAGTTGCTCCATGGCATGTGGGATCCTCTCAGATCAGGGCTCGAACCCGTGTCCCCTGCATTGGCAGGCAGATTCTCAACCACTGCGCCACCAAGGAAGCCCATATTGATGGCTTTGAAGACAGAGGAAGGGGGCCATAAATAAAGGAATGTAAGCAGCCTCTAGAAGTTGAAAAAGGCAAGGAAGCAGTTTCTCTCTTGGAGCCTCCAGAAAGAAAGATAGCTGTGTTAATACCTTGACTTCAGGTCAGTGAGACCTGTGCCTAATTTCTGACCTACGGAACAGTAAGATAATAAATTTGTGTTATTTTAAGCCTCTAGGTTTATGGCAACTTGTTACTGCAAAAATAGAAAACTGATATACCTACAAAGCCATTGCCCCAAGCCCACTGCTGCCTCAGCCATCCTGACCCTCCTCTTGGGACTCTCAATCCAGTAACAAAGGGGTAACCCCTGGCATGGTGAAGTTCCCTGGAGCCCTGTCCCAACACAGCAGCCAGCTTTAGTTCTTATTTATTTATTTATTTATTTATTTTGTCTGTGCCGGGTCTTAGTTGCGTTATGCACGTGGGATCTAGTTCCCTGACCAGGGATCGAATCCAGGTCCCCTGCACTGGGAGTGCAGAGTCTTACCCACTGAACCACCACGGAAGTCCCCAGCTTTAGTTCTGACTGGGCTACACCCAACTTAACCAGTTGTGAAATATTTTGAACATTACTTTCAACTTCAGGGACCTAAATCAGTGACTTTCAAACTTTTTTTGACTCCAGCCCACCCACAGTAAGATACACATTTTTATTTCAACCTAGGACATAGACACATTCCCACACACACAAATTATATAATTGAAACTAATGTTTCTTGAAACAGTATTTAGCTTTACTACATGTATTACACTCTGATATTTTCAATTCTATTCTCTTCTATTTTATTAGTGTAAATTTCAACCTACTAAACTGATTTCATGATTCACTAGCAGGTTGCAACCTTCAGCTGAAAAACACTGACCTTGATCA
Source organism: Pseudorca crassidens (assembly GCF_039906515.1). Lineage (NCBI taxonomy): Eukaryota > Metazoa > Chordata > Mammalia > Artiodactyla > Delphinidae > Pseudorca > Pseudorca crassidens. The sequence continues at coordinate 44,855,886 of NC_090309.1, forward strand.
TGACAACTCTATGGTCAAGATGTAGAGTTTCTGATGGAGAATATATTCTGTTTCTTTTATTTATTTATTTATTTATTGGCCACGCCTCATGACATGTGGGATCTCAGTTCCCCAACCAGGGATCAAACCCGCACCCCCTGCAGCAGAAGTGCAGAGTCTTAATGACTGAACCGCCAGGGAAGTCCCAATTCGGTTTCATTTTTAAAGGAAGCAGAATTTGTTCAGAATTTAAATAGTTTCTATATGTAACCTTAATTCATTGTTATTAAATGTTATTTATTGGCATACTAAAAATGTATTCGTTTTCTCAAAGCGAAAATCAAATCCATGACAGTTTGTAAATTAAGCCTAACAGTAAGAGAGAGGGACCACAACAGGGAAGGGATACATTTTAGAAACAATTTTTAAATGAATAGATATAGTCGTTGGGTACATGTATTTAGTGTTCTGCCTTCTATTGCTCAATTTGTTCATTTCTGCTTTTATTTTTAATATTTCCCTTTTTGTGCTTGTTCTTAAGATATTACCCATTTCCTTTTCTAGATTTTTTTGTGTTAATTTATTGCATTTCTCTTTTTTTCCTTATTACTATTTATAGCTGCAGTATCATTTCAAGCACTTACCCTTTGTTTTAGTATCCCCTTAATTTGAGGTCCTGGTGGAGTTTAAATTTGAATTTAAAATTATGTTTATTATAACTCAGTTAGCTTTTCTAGGTATTGGTAGCAAAAGGGTTTGACGATTATACTGTGTATTAGTTAGCTTTCACTAGGTTATGTTGTGGAACAAACCATCCCCCTAATCCTTGTGGCTTACAGCAGCAATGGTTTAGTGCTCCTTTACTGCACCTGTTGGCTACAGCTCTGTTCTGGGATCTTTATTTCAGGATGTAGACTGAAGGAACAGCCTCTATGTGAGACACGCTGTTCCATGGGTGAACCACAGGATGTCTCTTAAAGCGTCTGCTCAGATGTGGGGCATACATCACTTCTCCATGCATTCCTTAGGCCAATGCAAGTCATAAGGCTAAACCTGATCACATAATCCTTTCAAAGGCAGGGCAATCAGTAGTAGGAAACAATAGTAGAATCTAACCCCATGTTATCCCCCATAATGCCTCAACCAAAAAGGTTTATCCTTGCATCTCTGTCAATTCAAAATTCTGTTTTATTGTTGGAATGCATCTGAGACTTACCATTATAACATATATGTTTCCATTTTTAAATGTATCTTTAATCATGATAAAATACTGTTTGTCTCCCTTAATGCTTTTTCTACAAAATCAGCTATGCTGATCACGTTTTTACAGGCCATGCCAGCCTGTGGCTGCTAGGGGTTATCATAACATTAAGAAAACAGTATTTTTCTAGCTTAGCCTACACCCACAGCAATGCAAGACCTCAGCTCTCAAAATCCACCAGGTATTTAATGGGCTTCTGCAAGGAGTCCTGGGGTTCCCAGGAGGATCCTTCTTGGTACGTCTGAAGCCTGGGTCCCTAGTCTGCTGAGCCATGAGCAATATCTCCTGCTACCTCCAGACGCCCACAGAGCAGTGCTGCGTTGCACATCTCACACCTTCAGAGGCTCCAGAGATTTCACTCTTTTCTAAATTAATAGCCGTCTTTCCCCAGAGCTTTGGCTCAAGTTCCTAAGACACAATTGGATAGCGAATAATATGATTAATACACTGTACCATACTCAAAATTACTCTAACGGCCAAACCTTTTATTTCAGTAAGCTTATTTCTCTCCACCCCCCTCCCCCGCCCCGTCTCCAGCATCCCCTCTCCCCTCCCCCTCTACATGAGGCTCCTCTGCTGTTCCTGCTGGTAGATCCTGTAATAACCAATTCCACTCTGGAATCACTGTGAAACTGACATAATTCAAACACCAGGTTTTTATTGTGCTTGTACAGGCACTATGAATTGTAACCCATTCTTGCTTTCTTAAAATGTCATTATTTTAAAACATTTTATCACAGTAATCACACACGGAAAAAATGTAATAGGGCTTATGATGAAACCATAGTCTACTGTCCCATCCCCTCCCACCCCTAATTCGATTTCCCAGGAGGAATCACTTTTTTTTTTTTGGAATCACTTTTAATTGTTTCTGTTTCAAGGCTTTTTGATGGTTACTTCCCTAATTCTAAACAATGAGTCTTCACCTTGCATTTAACCCATTTGCATCATATGACATAGTTGGTCATTTCTTCCTTAAAACACTATTCTAAACTCAAATGTTACTTTATCAGAGAGGCCTTTCCTGAGCACTCTGGGTTAAATAGCCGACCAACTAACTAGTCCCTTCTACTCTGTACTACTTACCCCCCTACTTTTCAGTATTGATTACCACCTGACATATTTCATATTTGTTTATTGACTTTCTCTTTTATTTCAATCCCAATTTGAGCAAGGCAACTGTAAAATGACATCTTTGTGAAAGTTAGGGACGTTTGAATATAGACCAGTTATTAAATGATATTAAACAATAACATTAATTTTGTTAGGCATGATGATGACTTGGGGAAAAAAATTCTATCAATTAGAGATGTATAATGAAGTATCTATGAGTGAATTGACATGTGAATTGTCCAAAGTTTTCTTTAAAATACTCAGGAATGAGTCCAAGATTTCTGGCTTGAGTAGCCAGGAGAGTGAGGTTGTTATTTGCTGAGGTATTTGAAGACAGCAGAAGGAAGCAGTTTTGCAGGGGATGGGAGTGGGAGAAAGTAAGGGACTTGCTTTGACAACGTCAAGTTTAAGATGTGTGTTGATAACCAACTAGTGTGTATATAATCAAGTAGAGATGTTGACTGTCTAGATGTACCAGTATCTAGATGTACCAGTCTGGAGTTCAGGGAAGTGGACTAGGCTGGAGATAAATATCTATGAATCATCATCATTTAAATATACATGATATTTAAAGCCATGAGTCTGCATGGGAATATTTAGGAAATGATGGTAAGATTTTTTTCAAAAAGGAAAAAAGGACGTCTAAGAACTAAGCCTTACAGCATTCCAAAGTTCACAGGCCAGATATGAGAAGTCATCAGAGGAAGCCAGGAAGGAAAGGCCAGTGAGGAGAACAACTATGGCAGCCTGAGAAGCAAATGAACAAAGTGTCCCCCAACCCAGTGTTCCAAAACTGGCAGTACAACTAAAGTGTTTAACAAGTGAATATAACACAATAGTTTATTTCCCTATAGCCACTGACTAAATGCCAGAATTTTTATGGTACAGTGATATTCCATTAGAATTTTTAAATAAAATAGCTATTATTGTGCAAATTATGGGTTAAAGATTAGCTAAGTGTCACTAATAATCTCAAAACTTAATTCTGTTTTATACCCCATTGCATTGAACTGAATACTATTGTGCTCCAATGAGAGTCCTTCAGGGCCAGCACTCTCATCCCCAGGCTGCTGGGAATATTGACTGCTGTTGTCTCACAGCCACCTCCCCTGGTGGGAACACCTCTTGGCTGCAGGGATCTGCCTCTCCCAAGGTTATACCCGCTACTAGGAGGAAGCGCATATCAAATGAATACAAAATCTGGCCCCTTGCCTCAATTTGGGACAACTCTGAAGGGTCATCCCCCCTCCAGAAATCCCCATGGGATGACTGAGGCCTCAGTTGAAACCTCACCAGGGTCAGCTTCTCCACTGTTCAGTCCCACCTTCCTTACCCACTCAGAGGTATCTCTCTAATGAAGTTCTGCATGCAACTCTCCATGCTAGAATTTGTGTGGAGGGAACCCACCCTAAAACACGGTCTACCAGAGGCATGACTACCCTCCAATGTAATTGTGCCATTTATAATATATGGTAATTATAGAATTTATTATTTGTTGAAAATACCAGGTCATTTGTTCTGTAGGATTTTCCATATTCTGGATTTGGCTGATTGTATCCCTGTGTGTATTTTTATTCTGATACTTTTTGTAAATGGGTACTAATACTAGAGGCTTAATTAAGTTCACCTCCATCCACTTAAACATGGTATTCTGAAACTTTTTTTAACTTTTCTTTTTCTACCCTGTGAAATGTAAGTATTGCTTATCTGATGCTGAGAAGGGATGAAAATCAAAACTCCCCAGGATCAGGAGAGATCATTTATAATTATATCTGCCTCTCCTACCCCCTCGTTCCCGCAGATGTGGTGTATGCAACCTAAGGGCCTTCCAGATACTGGGAGCAAATGACTGGAGAATATGTTTACCTAGGTTTACAGCCTTAAACACTAAATACCTTCCTCCCAAAGCAGAGTATGATTATCTTCTTCTCATCTAGGAAGATAACCAAACACAGCAACACCATCTCTGGATTATTTGCATGTAGAATTCCACATTGTTACTAATTTTAAAAGCCATCCTGGCTTTCTTCTGTCAAGTGGTTTGATTGTGGATCACATTCTTTCACCGACAGCTGGTGTATTCTAAGTCAATTAATCAACATGCATTTATCAAGCACCTGCTGTGTGATCAACGTCATTCTTGGAGAATTCATGCTGATTAAATTTTCTGTAAAACAATTAGGAAGCTGTATCTTGTTGCTCTGCCCCCATCCCCACCCCCAATTCACACAAATGCATTCCAGAATCAAATAGATGCTCTTTTTGTATCAATTTACTGTTTTGAATCATCTACATACTGCTCCATTCTGTTGAGAGTTGATAATAGCCTGGACAATTATGATTTTTCTAAGGTATTCAAAGCAGTTTTGCATAAATGTATATACCCTTCTGCATAATTATGTACTCTTACGCATCTCCTTTTAAAGAAATTTGTTATGAGTTTTTGTTTATTTTATTTTTTTATTAATGTCATTACAAGTAACAGAAACCAGCTTGACATGGCTCAAGGGAAAATAAAAACTTACTGGAAATATATTAGGCTCTCTCACAGAATCCAAAGAAGAATTGAACCACCAACCAGGCCTCTGGAAGGGCAGAAGGCAGGGAAGCTCTGGGGACCCTAACAACAGCTGCTCACAAACGTTTCTTGTGGAATTCTGCCACTAACATGATTCAGAGCCAAACTTTCCCATCTCTGTGTACGTACCTCAGTTCAAAATTCAAATTCCTGGAAGGGAGAAACTGATTGGCTGAGCTGTGGTTAGAAGGCTGCTGCTGCTCCAATCAAGTATGGCCAGGAGGCACTGTCCAATACAAAAGCCACCAGCCAGCCACATGTGCCTATGCAGCACTTGAAATGTGGCTAGTACATTGAGGAACTGAATTTTCATTTTATTTATTTGTTATTCAATAAACTCTGCACTCCCAGCTTCTGAGGTGGGAGAGCCGAGTTCAGGACATTGGACCAGCAGAGACCTCCTAGCCCCACGTAATATCAATCGGTGAGAGCTCTCCTAGAGATCTCCATCTCAACACTAAGACCCAGCTCCACTCAATGACGAGTAATCTACAGCGCTGGACACCCCATGCCAAACAACTAGCAAGACAGGAACACAACCCCACCCATTAGCAGAGAGGCTGCCTAAAATCATAAGTTCACAGACACCCCAAAACACACCACCAGACTCGGTCCTGCCCACCAGAAAGACAAGATCCAGGCTCATTCACCAGAACACAGTCAGCAGTCCGCTCCACCAGGAAACTTACACAACCCACTGAACCAACCTTAGCCACTGGAAGAAAACACCAAAAACAGCAGGAACTACAAACCTGCAGATTATGAAAAGGAGACCCCAAACACAGTAAGTTAAGCAAAATGAGACAGAGAAACACACAGCAGATGAAGGAGTAAGGTAAAAACCCACCAGACCAAACAAATGAAGAGGAAATAGGCAGTCTACCTGAAAAAGAATTCAGAGTAATCATAGTAAAGATGATCCAAAATCATGGAAATAGAATGGAGGAAATACAAGAAACAGTTAACAAGGACCTAGAAGAACACAAGAGTAAACAAACAGTGATGAACAACACAATAAATGAAATTAAAAATTCTCCAGAAGGAATCAATAGCAGAATAACTGAGGCAGAAGAATGGATAAGTGACCTGGAAGATGAAATAGTGGAAATAACTACCGCAGAGCAAAATAAAGAAAAAGAATGAAAAGAATTGAGGACAGTCTCAGAGACTCTCTGGGACAACATTAAACGCACCAACTTTTGAATTATAGGGGTTCCAGAAGAAGAGAAAAAAAAAGAAACTGAGAAAATATTTGAAGAGATTATAATTGAAAACTTCCCTAATATGGGAAAGGAAGTAGTCAATCAAGTCCAGGAAGAACAGAGTCCCATACATGATAAATCCAAGGAGAAACACACCAAGACACATATTAATAAGACTATCAGAAATTAAATACAAAGAAAAAATATTAAAAGCAGCAAGGGAAAAACAACAAATAACAGACAAGGGAATCCCCATGAGGTTAACAGCTGATCTTTCAGCAGAAACTCTGCAAGCCAGAAGGGAGTGGCAGGACATATTTAAAGTGATGAAAGGGAAAAACCTACAACCAAGATTACTCTACCCAGCAAGGATCTCATTCAGATTCGACGGAGAAATTAAAACATTTACAGACAAACAAAGGCTAAGAGAATTCAGCACCACCAAACCAGCTTTAAAACAAATGCTAAAGGAACTTCTCTGGGCAGGAAACACAAGAGAAAGAAAAGACCTACAAAAACAAACCCAAAACATTTAAGAAAATGGTAATAGGAACATACATATTGATAATTACCTTAAATGTAAATGGATTAAATGCTCCAACCAAAAGACATAGACTGGCAGAATGGATACAAAAAGAATACCTATATATATACTGTCTACAAGAGACCCACATCAGACCTGTGGACACATACAGACTGAAAGTGAGGGGATAGAAAAAGATATTCCATGCAAATGGAAATCGTAAGCTGGAGTAGCAATTCTCATATCAGGCAAAATAGACTTTAAAATAAAGACTAGTACAAGAGACAAAGAAGGACACTACATAATGATCAAGGGATCAATCCAAGAAGAAGATATAGCAGTAGTAAATATTTATGCTCCCAATGTATGAGTACCTCAATACACAAGGCAAATGCTAACAGCCATAAAAGGGGAAATCGACAGTAACACATTCATAGTAGGAGACTTTAACACCCCACTTTCACCAATGGAAGGATCATCCAAAATGAAAATAAATAAGGAAACACAAGCTTTAAATGACACATTAAACAAGGTGGACTTAATTGATATTTATAGGACATTCCAACCAAAAAAAACAGAATACACTTTTTTTTCAAGTGCTCGTGAAACATTCTCCAGAATAGATCATATCTTGGGTCACAAATCAAGCCTTGGCAAATTTAAGAAAATTGAAATCATATCAAGTATCTTTTCTGACCACAACACTGTGAGACTTGATGTCAATTACAGGAAAAAATCTGTAAAAAATGCAAACACATAGAGGTGCAACAATACACTGCTAAATAACCAGTAGATTACTGAAGAAATCAAAGAGGAAATCAAAAAATACCTAGAAACAAATGACAATGAAAACACGATGACCCAAAACCTATGGGATGCAGCAAAAGCAGTTCTAAAAGGGACGTTTATAGCAGTACAATCTTACCTCAAGAAACAAGAAAAATCTCAAATAAACAAGTTAACCTTACACCTAAAGCAATTTGATAAAGAAGAACAAAAAAACCCCAAAGTTAGCAGAAGGAAAGAAATCATAAAGATCAGATCAGAAGTAAATGAAAAAGAAATGAAACAGTAGCAAAAAACAATAAAACTAAAAGGTAGTTCTTTGAGAAAATAAACAAAATTGATAAACCATTAGCCAGACTCATCAAGAACAAAAGGGAGAAGACTCAAATCAACAGAATTAGAAATGAAAAAGAAGAAGTAACAACTGACACTGCAGAAATACAAAGGATCATGAGAGATTACTACAAGCAACTATATGTCAATGAAACGGACAACCTGGAAGAAATGGACAAATTCTTAGAAAAGCACAAACTTCTGAGACTGAACCAGTAAGAAATAGAAAATATAAACCAACCAATCACAAGCACTGAAATTGAAACTGTGGTTAAAAATCTTCCAACAAACAAAAGCCCAGGACCAGATGGCTTCACAGGCGAATTCTATCAAACATTTAGAGAAGAGCTAACACCTATCCTTCTCAAACTCTTCCAAAATATAGCAGAGGGAGGAACACCCCCAATCTCATTCTATGAGGCCACCATAACCCTGATACCAAAACCAAAGATGTCACAAAGAAAGAAAACTATAGCCCAATATCACTGATGAACATAGATGCAAAAATCCTCAAAAAAATATTAGCAAACAGACTCCAACAGCACATTAAAAGGATCATGCACCATGATCAAGTGGGGTTTATCCCAGGAATGCAAGTATTCTTCAATATACGCAAATCAATCAATGTGATACACCATATTAAAAAATTGAAGGAGAAAAACCATATGATCATCTCAATAGATGCAGAAAAAGCTTTCAACAAAATTCAACACCCATTTATGATAAAAACCTTCCAGAAAGTAGGCACAGAGGGAACTTACCTCAACATAATAAAGGCCATATATGAGAAACCCACAGCCAACATCGTTCTCAATGGTGAAATACTGAAACCATTTCCATTAAGAACAGGAACAACACAAGGTTGCCCACTCTCACTACTATTATTCAACATTGTTTTAGAAGTTTTAGCCACAGCAATCAGAGAAGAAAAAGGAATCCAAATCGGAAAAGAAAAAATAAAGGTGTCACTGTTTGCAGATGACATGATACTATACATAGAGAATCCTATAGACTCTACCGGAAAACTACTAGAGCTAATCAACGAATTTGGTAAAGTAACAGGATACAAATTAATGCACAGAGATATCTTGCATTCCTATACACTAATGATGAAAAATCTGAAAGAGAAATTAAGGAAACACTCCCATTTATCACCACAACAAATAGAATAAAATACCTAGGAATAAACCTACCTAAGGAGACAAAACACCTGTATGCAGAAAACTATAAGACACTGATGAAAGAAATTAAAGACGATACGAACAGATGGAGAGATGTACCATGTTCTTTGACTGGAAGAATTAACATTTTGAAAATGACTATACTACCCAAAGCAGTCTACAGATTCAATGCAAACCCTATCAAGCTACCAATTGCATTTTTCACAGAACTAGAACAAAATATTTCACAATTTGTATGGAAACACAAAAGAACCCTAATAGCCAAAGTAGTCTTGAGAAAGAAAAACGGAGCTGGAGGAATCATCCTCCCTGACTCCAGACTATACTACAAAGCTAAAGTAATCAAGATAGTATGGTGCTGGCACAAAAACAGAAATATAGATCAATGGAACAGGAGAGAAAGCCCAGAGATAAACTCATGCACATATGGTCACCTTATCTTTTATATAGGAGGCAAGAATATACAATGGAGAAAAGACAGTCCTTCAATAAGTGGTAGTGGGAAAACTGGACAGCTACACATAAAAGAATGAAATTAGAGCACTCTCTAACACCATACAAGAAAATAATCTCAAAATTGATTAAAAACCTAAATGAAAGACTGGACACTATAAAACTCTTAGAGGAAAACATAAGCCAACACTATATGACATAAATCACAGCAAGATCCTTTTTGACCCACCTGCTAGAGAAATGGAAATAAAAACAAAGATAAACAAATGGGACCTAATGAAACTTAAAAGCTTTTGCACAGCAAAGGAAACCATAAACAAGACCAAAAGACAACCCTCAGAATGGGAGAAAATATTTGCAAATGAAGCAACTGACAAAGGATTAATCTCCAAAATATACAAGCAGGTCATGCAGCTCAATTGCAAAAAAACAAACAACCCAATCTAAAAATGGGCAGAAGACCTAAATCGACATTTCTCCAGAGAAGATATACAGATTGCCAGCAAACACATGAAAGGATGCTCAACATCACTAATCATTGGAGAAATGCAAATCAAAACTACAATGAGTTATCACCTCACAGCAGTCAGAATGGCCATCATCAAAAAATGTACAAGCAATAAATGCTGGAGAGGGTGTGGAGAAAGGGAACCGTCTTGCATTGTTGGTGGGAATGTAAATTGATACAGTCACTATGGAGAACAGTATGGAGGGTCCTTAAAAAACTAAAAATAGAACTACCCTACGACCCAGCAATCCCACTACTGGGCATATACCCTGAGAAAACCATAATTCAAAAAGAGTCATGTACCACAATGTTCATTGCAGCACTATTTACAATAGCCAGGACATGGAAGCAACCTTTGTGTCCATCAACAGATGAATGGACAAGAAGATGTGGCACATACACCCAATGGAATATCACTCAGCCATAAAAAGAAACGAAATTGAGTTATTTGTAGTGAGGTGGATGGACCTAGAGTCTGTCACACAGAGTGAAGTAAGTCAGAAAGAAAAACAAATACCATATGCTAACACGTATATATGGAATCTAAAAAAAATAGAAAAGGTTCTTAAGAACCTAGAGGCAGGACATAAATAAAGACACAGACGTAGAGAATGGACTTGAAGACACGGGGAGGTTGAAGGGTAAGCTGGGATGAAGTGAGAGAGTGGCATTGCCACATATACACTACCAAATGTAAAGTGGATAGCTAGTGGGAAGCAGCCACATAGCACACGGAGATCAGCTCGGTGCTTTGTGTCCACCTAGAGGGGTGGGATAGGGAGGGTGGGAGGGAGACGCAAGAGGGAGGGGATATGGGGATATATGTATTCGTAGAGCTGAATCACTTTGTTATATAGCAGGAAAAAAAGCAGATAAACAAAGACATAATGCCCTGGTATATAATAGATGCTCCGGGAAAAAAAAAAGTTAAGGAGATAGAGAATGACAGGGGATGCTCTTTTGCTGGATGAACAGGGAAGACCTCCCTGATCCCATGACTTTGAAGTAGAGATTAGAATGAAGGGGAAGAGTAAGTCATGTGACTCTCAGGAAAAGCAGTCCTTCTGACAAGTAGAATTAGTTCAGCTTGTTTCAGAATCCACAGGGATGCTTCTGAGCCTAAAGAACAGAAAGAAAGGGGAACAAGGTAGAAAATTAGAACAGGTAGTCTGCAGCCAGATCATCCATGGCCCTCATGACAGGGTAAATGTTGAGTCGAAGCGCTTGCAGTGTTGAGAACAGAGAATGGGATGATTGCATTTACCTTTTTTTCTTTGGTCCACAAATCATACAGGCAAGACATGAAATTTTGTGAATAAGATTTTTCTAAGAATTTTTGTCCTCATGGTTTTATCAGAAATTACCAACTCTTTATTTCCCCAATCTGTGTTTTTCTTATGATAAAATTAAATGAATTATGAAAACATTAATATTTATGAAAAAATAATTGAAAAATTAAATCCAGAGCTACTTATCTCCTGAATTAATTTGAATCCTGTAAATTTCTATGCCCTTTAGCTGAATAAAATGTTTGCACAACTGAATTGTAAAACAAAATTATTTACCTCAGGGAATCAATTTTATCCATGATAGAAGTCTTTGTAATGGGTAAGAATCCTTTCAAAATTTCTTGCAGGCAAACCTTTAAAAAGTAATACACTCAACTGCCTAACACACAAAGAAACACCCATAGAACCTAAAGACAACCATAAAACAGACATGAATGCACATAAATTCCTAAAACTTGCTAAGCATATGCATAATCTATATACAAGAGGGTATATATATATATAAAATTACTGCAGATTACACATAATAGCTACTATTTTTAAGTACTTACTGTATATCATTTACCTGTGACTATCTGTATTAGTTTGCTAGGGCTACTGTAACTAAATACCACAGACTGAATGGCTTAAGTAGAAATTAATTTCCTCATGGTTTTGGAGGATAGCAGTCCAAGATCAAGGTGTCAGCAGGTTTGGTTTCTTCTGAGGCCTTTCTGCTTGTCTTGCAGATGGCGGTCTTCCTACTGTGTCCTCATGTGGTCTTTCTTCTGTGCATGCTCGTCTCTGGTGTCTCTTTGGTGTCTCCATATTTTTTCTTCCTATAAGGATACGAGTCAGATTGGATTAGGGCCCACCCCAATGGCCTCATTCTAGCTCAGTCACCTCTTTAAAGACTCCCATTTCCAAATACAGTCACATTCTGAGGTACAGGGGATTAGGGCTTCAACACATGCATTTGACAGGGACACAATTCAGCCAATAACACTGCAACTTACCTATGAAGATAAAAAGTTGAGTAAGAGCCTGTCCCTAAGAGAGATGACAATGCAAGAAGTGCTATCATAGAATTATGTAAAAGTGGCCGTGTATCTTGGGAGCACAAAGGAAAGAATGCAAATTCTTCCTTGATGCAAATGCAGGGGCTGGGAGCAATCAGAAGACTTCATGGAGGAGGTTACATGTGAAGTGGCATCAGAGGACAATTAGACATTCTATACTTCGTGCCAGCATCCATGGCATCTGTGCCTAAAATATAAAGTCATCATTTATTCAATATATCATGGATGAGCAAGTGATTAGAAAGCAATAAGGCACCATGTAAATATTCATTTTTCCTTTTTTTTAAGTTTTTCTTTTTTTTAATTAGGTAAATTACTATATTCCTTATTTCTCCAGAAAACAAACTGCTAAGTGAAAATCTGAATATATAATATCTTTATTGGCCGCCTTTATTTATGGGATAATGCTTAGCAACAAAATATTTTGTTGTTTCTTGTTACTTTTCTCACGTGTCTTCACTTAGATGTCTTTAATTTTTTTCTGGGATGGGGAAAGAGAGAGACTTCTACAGGAATTTTACATGTCATCCTGTAATTGATGACGGCACCTGAAGATAACTATTAATTGTGTTAGGAACAAGATGGAATAATACTTAGCAAAGTTCTGTACTTCTCTTGCATTGGATAAGTCCTTGAACTGACTTCAAGTAGACTTCTTTATAGCTCTTTTGTTATAATACCCACAATATTGTTCTCTTAAAATGAAATACATGTAATTTAAAAAAATAGGCCCTATGTCAGGATAGCCTCAATAGGTCTGAAAACAGCTTTATGTAAAAATGCAGGGAATTCCCTGGCGGTCCAGTGGTTAGGCCTCGGCGCTTCCATTGAAGGGGGCGTGGGTTCAATCCCTGGTAGGAGAATTAAGATCCCGCAAGCCATGGGGTACAGGGGAAGCAAGTAACTTTCAGTTTCCCCCAAATTCCTCCAGATATTACTCCTAGAGAGAGCATTCTTTTCTTAAAGAGAACTTTTGGGTTTTGTTGGCAAGTGTTTGTCCCCCTGGAGAAGTTGACTGGACAAGAATCTGGTCCTGTGGTCTTTTGTGGTTTCTGTAGCTTAGACTGTGATGATTGCATCAGACCTGTAATGTTTTCATAAATTATACTCCCACTACCTTTACAGCATGTCACTGGAATAAAATTCTAACTCTACTAATTACATTAGGAAGAATGAAACTGTTTTCCTCTAAAAGTTAGAATGCTTTGAATTTTCTTGTACTTACATTTTACTGCTGTGAAAACTACATCTATAGAGCAGGGGTCCCCAAACTTTTCGGCACCAGGGACTGGTTTCGTGGAAGACAATTTTTCCACGAAAGGAGGGGCATAGGGAGATGGTTCAGGCGGTGACGCAAGCCATGGGGAGCGGCTCCCCCGCCGCTCACCTTCTGCTGTGCGGCCTAGTTCCTAACAGGCTGCGGACCTGTACCAGTCCACAGCCCAGGGGTTGGGGACCCCTGCTGTAGAGAATGTATGAAACTATATATAGATAAAATGTGCCAAACAGATAATAGAGACTCCTCCCCAGAGGAGCTCATAATCACAGAACTAATAACATCTTGACAACTTGTGTTGTTTTTGCTAATGAATTGTTTATCTTAAATATTAAAATGCCAAATTCTTCATAACTGTCACGGCTTAATTGGAAATGACTTGGAAAATAATTTGTTTTAAAATTTAGCAGATTAAATTCAGTGTGCTGTCCTGGATTGGATCCTGGAATAGAAAAGAACATTAGTGGAAATATATGGTGAAATACATATACAGTCCGGAGTTTACTTAATAATAACGTATTAATGTTAATTTCCTAGTTTTGACAAATATACCCTGGCTAGGTAAGGTGTTAACATTAAGGAACACTGGGTGGAGGATATAGGGACTCTCAGTTCTTTGCAACGTTTCTGTAAGTCTAAAATTACTCTGAAATTTTAAGTTTTTTTAAACAAAAAATTTAGCAGAGTGTTGAAGTTATATTTTCCAGTCTATCTCCATGAGTAAAGAGGCCAGGCTCACAGTTCCAGGGATCTGGATTGGACTTGGGGCTATCTGGGAAAACAAGACAGAGAACCAAGATGCAAAACCAAAGAGGCTGGAACAAAGAGAGCTTCTGGGTGAGGAGGTGCAAAGCTGGTAGAAGGAGGGGAAATCTCTAGGTTGTGAATATAGGTGGCCACTAAATGTTAATGTAAATCTACAAACAAGATTTTAATAACAGTGTTATAAAAACAAAACATATATGTAGATGAGAATGATGGGTAGAACACTGGTTGATGCACCTTTTAAAAGTACTTTTGAAATCTAGACTCTATCTGTCAAAAATTTGGAAGCTGCTGGTTGACAAAAGCTAAGGAAGCTACTGAATATTTATAGGATTGGCTCTTGCATTTCTGATGTTGTGAAGACGGAGTGACAAAGTCTTCTGCTGTTTTCCTTGTTCTCTGGTTCTGGCTCTTTCTCATTCTATTTGAGATCACCTTGCAATTTTTAAGCATGAGGGTGTGATCCTAAGAAACTTTTCTCCTCATATATTTCCAGTTTTAGATTTGATTTTTTTTTTTTTTTTGACCTGTGCCACCAGCATGCGGGATCTCAGTTCCCCGACCAGGCATCGAGCCCGTGCGCCCTGCAGTGGAAGCACGAAGTCCTAACCACTGGACTGCCACGGAAGTCCATAGATTTGATGATTTTTATATGAAGTACTAAATTGTATTCTACCTCAGCATTCCCACACCTTGTCCCTTTTTCCAGGAGACCCCATCAAATTGGACGTGGACACGTGACCCAAGCCCAGTCAAACATGGTACCCCATTTCTCTGGATGTACTGACAAACCGGGATGATGCAAACATGGAGACACTAGGAGGAACCCTGCTAAACAAAGAAGAAGGGACAAGCTTGAATCCAAACTCACTTATCTGAAAGCAGAAAGGCAACAGCATACTGGGAGGCCCTTTCTGCCTCGAGCCAGCAATCTAGGACCACTGAGGGTCAAATAATAATTCTTCTCACTGATTTGAAAAAGCTGAAATCTATGTTGCAATCTAAAATTGATAACAAAGGAAGGAGGCAGGAATCAACCAGAAACTTGGTAAAAATTAGGAAACCCTGTTTCCCTTGTCCCTTCTTCTTAAACAACTGTGCTATTCCCTGCCAAATATAATTAGTAATCATGCCCATGGGAAAACACTATCCACTGGGTTACAGCCGAGGGTCAGGGTAGCCATTATGGGATACAGTAAATTGAGAGCCTATAGGATGGGCAAAGCTGAGATCTGTTGCTAAGAGACAGAAACTACAGGGCTGGGTAAGATTTCTGGTATTGGGGCCTAGTTTATGGAATCCCCAGGTATGAATTGGCAAAAAGCCATCTGAGATCTGAAGGGAGTTGTATCTCCAGAAAAACCCAACTTGGAAACAAGCCTGTGAATGGTCAAAGCCTAAGGCAATACCCAGGCTCCAAAATGAGGCCAATAAGAAGTTGGTAGCCGAACTGGTGCCGTCCTAAAACATGTTGGATGAGGGGGACTTGCTTCTCACATGTGCAGACTCACGGGCAGCAAGATTGAATCGATAAAGAACTTCACTGCAAGGGAAGCAATTTAGGTGATATTTGTGGGACTTCCCTGGTGGCGCAGTGGATAAGAATCCGCCTGCCAATGCAGGGGACACGAGTTCAATCTCTGGTCCAGGAAGATCCCACATGCCACGGACCAACTAAGCCCTTGCACCACAACTACTGAGCCTGAGCTGTACAGCCCGCGAGCCACAACTACTGAGCCTGCGTGCTGCAACTACTGAAGCCTGCGTGCCTAGAGCCCGTGCTCTGCAACAAAAGAAGCCACCACAAGGAGAAGCCTGCACACCGCAACGAAGAGTAGCCCCCGCTCGCCACAACTAGAGAAAGCCCACGCGCAGCAACGAAGACCCAATGCAGCCAAAAATAAATAAAATTTTTTAAAAAATGATATTTGCATTGCAGGACCAGGAGGAAGCCGATTTCCACCTGACCAAGAAGAAAGCATATGGCCCAAAGATACTAAACTTTAAGACAATGTGGGTTGTCTTTTGAGAGATGAACTGTACATGGAGGTTTTGCATTAAATTTAGTATGGGACATTTTTGGAATTGCATGTTCAGAAAATCAAGAGTGTGGATGATAACAGTGAACTGTGACAGCATATTGTGCTGCATGATATCTTTCTTAATTTGGCTGGCTGGCATGCTGTCTCTTCCAGTATCAGATCCTCTCTTCTGCAACAGATATGGGCATATGTCACCAGCCCACCCAGTCTTAGTACCCCATTCCCCAGACATCATTATTAGTATAGGGGTGGGCATGTGGCCCAAGCAGGGCCTATAAGAGTTCTTCTCTGGAATTGATATGTGGACACTGGGGGAGAGAGATCTCTTTCCACTGGGATTCCTAATGCAGATGATGTAAGCCTAGAGCTGTGGGCAACCTAATTCTCTGGCAACCTGGAAGATGGAAGAAAATGAGGTCACCACACAGAGGAGGCTGAGCTGAGGTATTAGGGGGAGGGAAGAGGAGAGAAACCTGATGATATTTCCATGTGGGCCTGAAGCCAAGTCCTTCCATGAACTTCTCTTTCCTCCTTTCTCACCCTCCCTTCAACTTCTCTCCCTTTTTGGCTTAAATTAATTTGAGTTGTGTTTCTGTCCCTTTCAACTGAGACAGTCTTTATTTTTTAAATTTTTCTAAATGTAAGGTAACACATACTCACCATAAAGGAAATTTGGAAAATATAAATAAATAGAAAAAAGAAAATGATCTATTCTCTCTCATGCTTCAAGTATAACTAGGTTAGCATTTTAGATTTTGCAGTACTTTAAGTGCTTATTTTACATAGTCATAAATATTCAAGCTTAATCTACTGCTTTTCCTATTTAACATTTTAACATTTTCCCATGTTCTTAAACCACCTTGTAAACATAATATAATTTTCTTATATTTCCTCTACTATTAGGTAATTTTGCAGTGTTACAACCATTTTGGATTATAGCCCTAGCATTTATTTTCAGAACTATAATTACTGGGCCTAAATATTGGAACATTTTAAAGGCTCATTTTATGTTTTAGCTATGATTCCTTATTTAGATGAATACAAATACACGCAAATGAGAAATCTGTCGTTCATGGACAATCAGGATTAAATGACTCAAATATATAGGGTTAAGTTAGAAAAAAAAACAAACAAAATATCATTAGGCCTTCAATGAATAATTCTTTTTAGGGACAAAAGCTATCCCAAATTAACAAAATTCAAAGCTTAAGCCACATCCAATTACAGGAATTAAAATAAACAAAAACACTGATATTCAACCATGGCACCTGGTGTACTTTCCTCCCTAATTGCTAATCTTTTAAACATATAATTTTAGCATTTTTCCACTTTGAAAATAATATATAAAACAACACAAGATACCATTGACACCTTTTTTAAATGATAATATTTATTGTCATTGAAGATACAGGTATAATGCTGGGAAAGGTGAGAATTAATATAACCCTTTGGGGACAACTTGCCACCTATTTTATTTTTGTATGAAGGAATAAATAACCAGTCATTTCAACTGCTTTATAATGTTCCATTACGTGCATGTATTTACTTAACCAGTACTCTATTTTGAGACTTTTAGATTGCTTCCAGTGTTTTACTATTACAATAATACTGTATTGTATTATTGTACAATAAGTCTGAGGAAAAGCTTTCCTCTCACCTCCCTGGGAGAGTCAAGGGGTGGGTATGTGACCTAAACTAGAACAACTACACTCTCTGTCCTAGAACTTTTTTTTAAGAATTTAATAAACTTTATTCAAGCATACACGAAAGTAGAAGGAATAGTACAGTGTATCTCCATGAACTCACACTCATTCTCAACAATGAGCAGTTCATGGCCAATCTGACCTCTGTATACATTTCTCCATTTCCGCCAGTCCCCAGGTTTTTCTGAAGCAAATCTTAGAGGTATAACATCAAGGAATATATTTTCTAGTATTACTAATATAAGCCATTAGACTAATTTAAGTTAGTTTGATGAAAATATTTCTTTGTGCTATAAATGATGCTTTCTAAAAGTCCTTTCAGAGCCCAGTACTGAAACTGACAAGGCCTGAAAAAAAGTATTTTCCTCATTGGAGGAAGGAAGAAATGTCAAGGTCTGGTCACCTTCTGTGTTTCTCTGACTTTCTGTTGACCTCTCTGTTACCTCCAAAGTCAAACACAGTTGTATCAATTTTATTTAACTTTATCACATTTGTTTAATTCAATATATTATGTGCCATTTAATCCCTAGAAAGATTAAAAGCTATAGTTATGCTTTGTTGCTCTAAAATCACCTTCCTGAAAATTTTCAGTATTTGGCTACATTCAGATCATTTTTAATTTTTTGTTTATTGTGGGAAAATATATATAATGTAAAATTTGCCACTTTAACCATTTTTTAGTGCACAATTCAGTGGCATCAAGTACATTCACAATGTCCTCCAACCAGGGACTTAGTATTTTGAGCAGTGTGACTTAAGGAGAGAAACAGCAGATAGAGTTCACTCATTACAGCATAAGTACCCAAACAAGACCAACCAGGGATCACTACTATTGAAACCTTCGGGAACTGCTTCATTACAAGTTGCGTTTTCAGCCTTGCTTCTTTCCTATAAGCTCCTGAAACCCCCTTAAGATGATCAGTGTTAATCGTTTCTCCATCAAAGAACCCTAAATGACACAGAATGTGAAAGATTTTAAGCAAAGAAATGACATGATCAGCTTAGTTGATAACGAAAAAAAACTTTGACAAAATCCAACACACTTTCATGATAAAAACAATGAATAAACTAAAAGTAGAAGGGAACTTCCTCCACATGCTAAAGAGCATCTAAGAAAAACCCACAGCTAATATAATACTCAGTGAAAGACTGAAGCCTTTTCCCTTACATCAGGGGCAGGACAAGGATGCCCACTCTTGCCACGTCTATCCAACATTGTACTGAAAGTCCTAGACAAAGAAATTAGGCAAAAAAGGGCTGGGGGTCGGGGTGGGGGGTTCCAAACAGAAAAGGAAGAAGTAAAAATTATCTCTATTTGCTGCTCTGTGTTTTGGAAAGGTCACTTGGACTGTAGCGTAGAGGTTGTTATGGACTGAATTGTGTCCCCTCCAAATTCATATGTTGAACTCCTAAGCCCCAAGGTGACTGAATTTGGAGATAAGGTCTTTAGGGAAGGAATTAAGGTTAAATGAGGTCATAAAGTAGGACTTTAATCCTTTAGGATTGATGTCCTTATGAGAACAAGAAGATTCTTCAGAACCATTTTTTTTTTTTTTAGATTCCATCTATGTGTGTTAGTATACGGTATTTGTTTTTCTCTTTCTGACTTACTTCACTCTGTATGACAGTCTCTGGGTCCATCCACCTCACTACAAATAACTCAGTTTCATTTCTTTATATGGCTCAGTAATATTCCATTGTATATATGTGCGCAGACGTAGAGAATGGACTTGAGGACACGGGGAGGGGGAAGGGTAAGCTGGGACGAAGTGAGAGAGTGGCATGGACATATATACACTACCAAATGTAAACAGCTAGTGGGAAGCAGCCACTTAGCACAAGGAGATCAGCTCAGTGCTTTTTGTCCAACTAGAGGGGTGGGGTAGGGAGGCTGGAAGGGAGACTCAAGAGGGAGGAGTTATGGGGATATATGTATACGTATAGCTGATTCACTTTGTTATACGGTAGAAACTAACACAATTATACTCCAATAAAGATGTTAAAAAAAAAAAAAGAACAGGAAGAGACGCCAGATCTCTCTCTCTCTCCCTCTCTCTCTCCCCACAGAGAAGAGGCCATGTAAAGACACAGTAAGAAGGTGATCATCCAGAGGTCAGAAAGAGAGGCCTCACCAGAAACAAACCTGCTCACTCCTTGATCTGGGACTTTCAGCCTCCAGATTTGTGAGAAAATAAATTTCAGGTGTTTAAAGCACCCAGCTTAAACATGTTTTATATGGCAGCCCTCGTAGACTAATACAGAGGTTATTGCAAACACATAAAAATGACATTTGCCTGAGCTGAAACAGTGACAGTGGAGAGGATGAATTTGAGTCCGATTAAGAGAGAGAAATTAGAGGATTCAGTGATGGATTGGATGGGAGGATGATGAGTTGAGTGTGAGGTCTGTGGTCCTTCCCCGTCTTCCCTCTTGACGGAAATCCTCCCTATGTGTATCAGGAATCTCAAAGTAAAGATCTGCTTTTATTCTGGCTCTGCCCTTCCATCTGATAAAGTATCTCTTGAATTCGGGTAGCTACTATTTAAAATTGTTTAGTCAGTAGGAGAGATGGAGTTAAAAACATTATTGCCCCTTGTACTAAATCATTACAGATCATATGAACCAATGCCTCTCAGCACAAATGGCACAAGTAGAAATGATAATACAGGGACTTCCCTGGCGGTCCAGTAGTTAAGATTCCACGCTCCCAGTGCAGAGGGCCTAGGTTTGATCCCTGGTCAGGGAACTAGATCCTACATGCACACTGCAACTAAAGATCCCACACACCACAACTAAGACCCAGCACAGTCAAATAAATAAATATTAAAAAGAAAAAAGAAGAAATGATAATACAGTATTTGTTATGCACACTGGGGCAAGAAGAAGAAGCTGCTTACAGCTGAAGACAAACAGCTGGGGCCTCTGAGCAGCTGCCCCAAGGACTGAAGGCAGTCGATATCTCAGCTGAAACCAAGCTTGCTGCTTAAAAATCTCTAATGGAGACAAAAGCTACTTCATGTAGATGCAGCCTCTCATATATATAGTGTTTAGAGAAAGTATCCTCAAGAAGTCATTGCTGGCTTAAATATCTTAAAAATGGCTTAATCTAGATTTGTTTAATTGTCCATTTACTCATGATAGGTATGAATTTGCTCCATGATACAGTCATACAGTAAATATTGTCACAATCTTGGAGCAATTCTGGAAACGAGGAGGGCAGAATCAGGAAGTCTAGAACATTTAGGGAAAGCCACTGTGGTTACACTTCAGGTGCTCTATAACCAGGAATGGTCCTTTGAAAACAGGCAACCCGTTCCCTCTGTACCCACAGGCTTGGGGAAGTCTCCCAAGCCACAGTGCCTAGGATCCAGCTTCCTTCTGGGACCCCACACAGACATCTCCTCATCCACACAACATGTATAAGTGAGACACAGGTGTCTGCCCAAATCAAACCCTCCTTCCCACTCCCTTGCCGGCAGCTCCAGTTTAAGTACTTATTGCTTCCATCTTTAATTTTTTTCAGGCCAATACAAAGACACTGGAAATATTCTGTGACAGGTGAGAAGAGCCCCAAAATAGCTTTCCTGATGGGGTGGAATAACCTTTCTGTTCCTTTCAATTCCTAAAGCGAGCAGCTAAGAACTGGGCAGAAGATACTACCATATCAATAAATTATCCTGCCTCTCAGGAAAAAGGTCTCTGCTTCAAGAGCACATACTTACAGCTGAAGCTCAAGAAATTACATGGTCAAATAGTATTAAGATTAAAGACTTTTGTTACATAAATTCTGCCTTTTGTGAAAGTGCAGTATACTCTAATTATGCATAGATCATCGCTAGTAATACGTATAGTGATCAAAGCTTTCCATATTCAAAATAGAAATGAACATTTTCTTTCAAGCAAAATGAAATAGGTCAAGGGGTAGGAGGGGTGGATCTGTGCAGTGTTTGAATGTGAGTACAAGTTGGCCTAGGCCCAAAACAGAGGTGGACTGCAAGCAAACATAAAAATTAATACCCAGAAACTAAACTGGATTAGAGAAGCAAGAAGAGATCATAGAAATGTGAATCTAGAAGCAGGAGCCAAGAAACCAAACTGGATGAAAACGCAGGGGGTGTTTAAGAATGTGAGTCATAAGAGGGCATGTCGCAGCTTCCCTCACTGTTGAGATCTGACCTAAACAAATCTGCCTGTTAAGCTTCTTCTAGTAAAAATAGCAGTAGCTTCCAGGGATGAGAGATGGGTAGGACCCATACTTTCTCTCCTACAGCATTGTTACCATGACTTACCACAGTGAAACCTAGTCTCAGACCTAAATTTTCCACAAATACAAACATGTATTGGCAAATAGGCTGAATAGGGTATGCATACAAATGATTCCTCTGAACTCAGTGAAGTCCACACTTTCTCTTCTTGGCACTTCAACAAGCTGCCTTGCACAGAAGATTCACTTGGAAGCTAACACAACTGTATTCTGATGGAGCATGAGCTAACCTTCCAATCTGCTTAAGTGAAAGAATTCTGTATTAAGAAGGACAAGTTAGAACTAGAGACTTCCGGTGCTATTTCTTTCTTTTTTTTTTTTTTTTTGCTGAGGTACGCGAGCCTCTCACTGTTGTGGCCTCTCCCGTTGCGGAGCACAGGCTCCGGATGCGCAGGCTCAGCGGCCATGGCTCACGAGACCAGCCGCTCCGCGGCATGTGGGATCTTCCCGGACCGGGGCACGAACCCGTGTCCCCTGCATCGGCAGGCGGACTCTCAACCACTGCGCCACCAGGGAAGCCCCCGGTGCTATTTCAAAGGCTGTTAGGCTTCTGGGCTGCCAGATTCTTACACTCCATTTGTGCAAAGTGGAAGTTCCTGTACAGTATATTTTGGGTTTTTTAAAGAAATTTTTTCTTTTGTTAATTTTCTTTAAATTGAAGTCTAGTTGATGTACAATGTTGTGTTAGTTTCAGGTGTACAGCAATATATATTTTTTTTTTTTTTTTTCTTTTTCAGATTCTTTTCCCTTATAGGTTACTACAAAATATTGAGTAGAGTTCCCTGGCTACACAGTAGGTCCTTGTTGGTTATCTATTTTATATATAGTAGTATGTATATGTTAATTCCAAACTCCTAATTTATCCCTTGCCCCCCTTTTACCCTTTGGTAATCACAGGTTTGTGTTCTATGTCTATGGGTCTATTTCTGTTTTGTACATAAGTTCATTTGTATCATTTTTTTCAGATTCCACGTATAAGTGATATCATATAGTATTTGTTTTTCTCTTTCTGACTTACTTCACTTAGCATGATAATCTCTAGGTCCATCCATGTTGCTGCAAATGGTATTATTTCATTTTTTATGTTCAAATAATATTCCATTGTATGTATATACCACATCTTCTTTATCCATTCATCTGCTGATGGACATTTAGGTTGCTTCCATGTCTAGGCTATTGTAAATAGTGCTGCAATAAACATTGGGGTGCGTGTATCTTTCTGAATTATAGTTTTCTCCTGATGTATGCCTAGGAGTAGGATTGCAGGATCATATGGTAACTCTTTTTAGTTTCTTAAGGAACCTCCATACTGTTCTCCATAGTGACTTGAACAATATATTTTGAATGATGCTCATTTCACTATTTAAAAAATCTGTTATGGTGCAGGTTTAGATGGCAATTTGTAAAGTGGTGTACAAGCCTCTTTTGAGGGATGGGCTACTGATTAGGGTCCTTCAGCTGCTAACTGATCACCTCTACCTGGCCTGTGGACTCCTGATCTGGCTGTTAAAAATGTTAAATCATTTGGGGGATGTAGATTAATTTACACATGCATATACATCAAACTAGAGTATTTTCAAGCAAATTCCAGACAAAATATCAGGCACCTTTAACTAATAGTGTTTAAGTACAATTTTGTTTCCCACGGGTTTTTTTTTTTCTCCAAGGGGTGGAAGTGAGATTGATTTTGACTCAGAAATGGATACAGTGTAATATAACTTACTATTAGCCAAGAGACAGAAATCCTACTCAAATTAATTTAAGCAAAGAGCAGAATTTAGTGGATCATGGTCCTGGTGAGAATGGGGAAGGCACTCTAGACCCAGGGACTCAAAAGGATATTGAAAGCTCTTCTCATTCTTTCTTTCTCTTTCTCTCTCTTTTCCTCGGCTTTGTGTTTCTTCCTTGCAGGTTTCTTCCTCTGTGTTTTGGCCTCATTCTCTTCTATTTCTGTAAGAGTTTTCACCAGGCATGCAAGCCCCTCTAGCTTCACTTCCATCTAGCTCCGTGACCCCTTTAGTACCTGGTGGAGAAAGACTTGGATTATCTCCAATGATATCACCTGCTTCCTGGACAATCCCTCTGGTGGGAGGCTGGGCTATTCTAAGTCTGGGGCACTTGCCCTGTGCTTTGTGGGTGGGAGAAGACAGTTAGCAAAAGAAGAGATGGAGCCAATTGACCCAAACTCCAGTAGCTGTGCCTCCCCCAGCCTCCCCTTTGTCCTATCCCTGCTTTTCTTTGGCTTATGTGTGTTAAAATTTATGTTACGAAAAACAAGAAAAATTAAAACTTTCTATGTCCTAAGATTTTGTAGCACGTAAAACTTTGATCCACTTCCTATTTTTCAATAGAAAAGACCATGTGGAACAGCTGGCATAAGAACTTTCTGGGACTCCCCCACCCCACCAAGTGATACCATTAAAATGGAAATCTGAAGGTTTTTATAAGCAGATGTGGGCTAACATTGATCTGGAAAAAAAGTGCCAATATGCCGTAACAGTGAATATCATAACCAAAATAAATTTCCTTAATCACTGTAATCAATTGAATTTGGGACTAGAATAAACAGCCTGTTTACACATTTAATCACTCTCTATAGGTAAGAAGCTCCTGGACTTTCCAGGTAAATGATGCTCCTGATAAATATCTCTCTGTCTTATGGACAATAAAATGACTCAACAAATGCCATATGTACTGTTTAGCTCTCAAGGAGACCTACAGCCTAGTTGGAACACAACCTATTTGCTGTGCCTACTGGAGGGTAGAATGAACAGATTGCTGGTAATAGTTCACTCCACATACTGTCTGTCAGACATAAAGTGCCAGGTCAAAAACTGACCGCATGCAATGTGGACACCATTATTTTTCCATTTCTCTCAGTCACTAAGAAACTTCAAAGAGGAACAAAGAGAACGAATTGTGAGAACACTCTTCAGACAACAATAAATTGTGGTATGATATCTGACCATTATGATTGATTTATAGCAGTGTTGATTAAAAATGAACAAATTGTATCAGTTGTGACTTTAAGTGTTAACAGAAGCACTTTGATGTAATGATTAGCAACTTTCCGGCATGAAATTCGGTTGTTGAATATAGTGTGAAGAGGAGTGCCATTGTAGCAAAAACCATATTACTATTTATGTATGGAAGACAGTGCCCTCATGTAGATGAATAAGACCAAAATAAAGGTAAAAGGTTGAATGATAAAGTCTAAGCTCTGCTACTTAGGACCTAGTTGGTTGCTGAGAACTGCACTGAGGCTACTGAAAATACATATTGTTGCATGTACATGACTGATACAGTACTTTGATACTCAGTGTGGTATGTGGACCTGCAGCATTAGCATCACCTGGGAGCTTCTTTAAAATGTAAATTATTTGGCCCTACCCTAGACCTACTGATTCAGAAGAGGTTCTGGGAGCTGGGCCAGCAATCTGTGTTTTACAAGCCCTCCACATGCTTCTGGTACACCCTAAGGTTTGAGAAGCACCATCCTAATTAGTTACGAGTGCTCTCTTGGTGGCTTGTGCAACTGCCCAGCAATAGGACTTGACAATGTAGATGGATGTGATTCACAGTTCTCTCTTGTCCGGTGTCACTACTTGCAGCAGTTAAACCAATTTAGTAGACCTCCAGTGTTGCAATGACTTCTTTCACCTAAACCTAAAGCCAGCCCATTAGATAGATTGAAAGTCTCATTTTCCTCACCAATTTTTTTAGGTCATCAACAGGAACTTATCAGGTTACTTTTATTTCTAGAGTTCTATACTCTGTTGTCTTTAATCAATGCCATATAATATACAAATACTGTCTCTAACAGTTAATACAACTAAGGCATTTCTTCTCTATAACACATATTCTTTAAACATTTATTTTTCCTTTTAACTATTTTTTCACAAGACTGGAAGGCTTGAATTTTCTTATGTCACTTAGTACTAAGATAAATTCCTTTCATGCATGTGTACTAGCCAAAGCTACATAATTCAATCTTTACTATTCATATATTAATTACAAATTAAATTGTAAAAAGGTACTTTTGGAACCAGTGATCAGTCAGCATCAACAAACATTTAAGTGTATTTTACAACCACTACTCTGTTCCAAGTACAGCAGTATATATATATATATATCATATATACATATGATATATAGTTGGCCTAAGACACCATCATCATTTAACATCCGGTTAAGAAAAAAAATAAACTCGAAAATTTTAATGACAATATCATGTAATAATATAAGAGATATCCCTAGGCATTATATGATTAACAGTAAAATAGATGGAAAATTCAGTGGAAAGGAAGAGATCACTGGTTTGAATAGATCTGAGAAAGCTTCACTCAAGTTTCCTTCACTGAGCCCCTGTTTAGGAAGAACCTGCTCCAGAAAGGGCCTTGTGCAGGTGCTAGAGAGAATGTGGAATTTGAGCTAGGCTCCTGGGAAAAGAAATTCAAATGACAGGAACAGCACACCAAAGGTATGGTGTGAGCAGTTAATATAGTAGGTCTGGTGGCCCTCTCCTTGCATATCTCCAAGGAAGCCTGGACCATGACTGACCATTGCCAACCCCTGGGCATGTGGTTCTTGAAAGATTATGTTAATTTTGATTATTCTGTGTATTCACCTGGAACAATGGGCCATGCTTTATCAGCTTGTCAGAATTGCTTTGCACAAACATTATGACTGCTGAGGGAATTCCCTGGCAGTCCAGTGGTTAGGACTCCTTGCTTCCACTGCCGGGGGCCTGGGTTTGATCCCTGGTCAGGAAAGTAAGATCCCACAAGGAATTGTTAGGGTCCTGAGTTTCAGTTGCCATGAATGGTCATGTACTAGAATGTGCCTATGCAACCAGACCTCCATTAATGCCTTGGACCCTGAGACTTGAATCAACTCCCCTGAGTAGAGACATTCTGCACATGTACTCTGCTAGAGAAAAAGCACATTTTATATGGCCCTTGATGGGGAAGGACTTGAAAGCCTGCATCTGATCTCTCTGGATTCTGTCCAATGCATATCTTTTTACTGGCTCCTTTTGCTCTGCGCCCTTTGCTGTAATAAACCTTAGCCATGAATATAACCTGATTTGAGTCTTATAAATCATCTAGCAAATCACCAAACATGGAACAGTCATGGTACCCCTGAAAAACAACGCATGCGACAAGATTCAAAATGCACAGAAATTTCTTTGGATAGAGACAATAAATATTTAGGTTTGGTGGGAAAATTCAACTATTGATTGCTGAATATAAGCAAAAGGTATGTGGGTTTTCACTGTACTATTCTTTAAAGTTTCCTATAGGTTTGAAATATTTCAAAATATAAAATTGTAAAAAAGAAAAAGAATAGTACTGGGCAAATACTAGTACTAAGAAATTTAAGCAATTAAAAAGTCAATTATTGGGGGCTTCCCTGGTGGTGCAGTGGTTGACAGTCCGCCTGCCGATGCAGGGGACACGGGTTCATGCCCCAGTCCGGGAAGATCCCACATGCCGCAGAGCGGCTTGGGCCCGTGAGCCATGGCCGCTGAGCCTGCAAGTCCGGAGCCTGTGCTCCGCAATGGGAGAGGCCACAACAGTGAGAGGCCCGCGTACCGCAGGAAAAAAAAAAAAGTCAATTATTGGGCTTCCCTGGTGGCACAGTGGTTAAGAACCTGCGTGCCAATGCAGGGGACATGGGTTCGTGCCCTGGTCGGGGAAGATCCCACATGCTGTGGAGCCACTAAGCCCGTGCACCACAACTACTGAGCTTGCCCTCTAGAGCCCGCGAGCCACAACTACTGAAGCCCACGCACCTAGAGCCCATGCTCTGCAACAAGAGAAGCCACCGCGATAAGAAGCCCGCGCACTGCAACGAAGAGTAGCCCCTGCTCGCCGCAACTGGAGAAAGCCCGCAAGCAGCAACGAAGACCCAGCACAGCTAAAAATAAATAAATGAAAAAGAAAAGAAAAAATCAATTATTGTATATGTGTATATAGAATCATAGCATTGTATATTGTCTTGAAGAATAGAAGTTTTACACGTCACTATTTAGTCAAGTCTATTCATCTTTGCTTGCTTGTTTGCGTGTGTATTTTCTATTACTTTTTGCCCAATCTCCTGTCTTAGACAGATGGGGGCCTGAGAGGCATGGGAGAGCCCTGAGTTCCTGGGCTGGAAGTGGGCATGAGGCTGTGGTAAGTGGAGCCAAGAGGATAATTACCAGGTCAGTTTCCTATGGAGTTACTGGGTTAGTAGTGCCAAGACCAATAGTCTAGGGTCAGGATGCCAAATTCAGACAGGACAATGAGAAGAGGAAGCTCTCATTCAAAGCTGATCCATCTGACAGAGAAGGCAGTGCAAAGAGAGTTCAAACAGGGAGGAAGGCAGACAAGCCAAGAATGATCCCTGAGAAAATAATACAGCTACAAATTCTTTTTTAACCTGGTTCCTGTCACAGCCAAAAGAGGATATATATCCTGAAGTGACCAATGCAGCTGGGGATTGGACACTTGTAAGGTCACAGAGTTCCCTCTGATCCTGAGATTGAATAAATATTCATTTCCATTTTCTTCTATTTTTATTACTTGAGATTTTACATGTAATTTTAAAATCTCTCTGCTTAGACTATTGCATCCATATATATGGGTGAGATTGGTTTATATTGTGCTAGCTTCCTCAGGTTTTATAAATAAGATATACACAACGCTCAAGAACATGAATTCTGGAGTCAGACTCCTTGGGTCTAAATCTTCACTCTAACACCTAATAAATAATTAGCAATATTACTTAATTTCTTCATATCGCACTCTCTTCTTCTATAAAATTCAGGAAAAATATTACCTACCATAGGATTGTCATGAAGATGAAATTAGGTATGTATGTAAAGAAAATAGCACTGTTCTGATGGAGAGAGGTACTCAATACATTTCTAACATTTTATTAGCATTGGCAGCATCAAACAAGGAATTACAAATAAGAAAAGGAGGAATGCTAGAATGACCTCGATGATGTTGGATTGGAATAAAAATATCAGGAGAAAGACGGCAGAAAAGGAGTTTTCTACCATCATTTTACCACAGAACATCAACTTTGGCAATCACCCATAGATGAGACTACCTTTGTGGGAGTCCGGGAGTCTAGGGGAGAAGTTCCAGCACATTGTTGGGGCAAAAAATCTGAGAACAGACACAATGAAGAGCATAATAAAAACAGTTTCGCTTTACTTGCCTAAGTTCTGGGGATCTAATGTACAGCATAGTGACTATAATTAATAATACTGTATTGTATACTTGAAATTTGTGAAGTAAGCATTCTCACGACACATACAAACAAGAGGTACTGTATGTGTTAATGGACTTAATTGTGGTAATCATTTCACAATGTACACATATATCAATTCATGTTGTATGCTTTAAATATACACAATTTTTTCTGTCAGTTACACCTCAGTAAAACTGGGAAAAAAGTAGCAGTATGAACTAATGGTTTTGGATAAATATAGAAATAGAGGTGGGGACTTCCCTGGCGGTGCAGTGGTTAAGAATCTGCCTGCCAGTGCAGGGGACACCGGTTCGAGCCCTGGTCCAGGAAGATCCCACATGCCACGGAGCAACTAAGCCCGTGTGCCACAACTACTGAGCCTGCTCTCTAGAGCCCGCGAACCACAACTACTGAAGCCCACGCACTTAGAGCTCGTGCTCTTCAACAGGAGAAGTCACTGCAATGAGAAGCCCTCACACCACAATGAAGAGTGGCCCCTGCTCACCGCAACTAGAGAAAGCCCGCGCGCAGCAATGAAGATCCAACACAGCCATAAATAAATAAATAAATATTTAAAAAATTAAAATAAAAGTGAATCACCATCAGTGGAAAAGTTTTTTAAAAATAGAAATGTGTGCATGTGTATATATACATATAGATAGATGGATATAGATATTAACGTATGTATATATACATATATTCCCCAGCTCTGTTTGATGAGAGGGCCTAGAAGCAATGACACCTTCGTAGCAACAATCTCACCAAGTGCCCAGATTTTGTTCTATAAATATAATTTTCCAAAAAATAGAAAGAAACCAAAGCTCCTTAGAGAAATGGCTGACTCCAGGGCTGGAACAGGGAGAGAACAAGAGGAATCTGAACATTTTGCAATGCCAAATGATCAAAAAATGCTGGGGGCATGTTGGAAGAACATAGGAACCTATATGAAGGGCGTCCAAATAGCCAAATTTGGGACAATATAAGCAACAAAATAATGATAAATGATAGTAATATAATCCATGAATAAAACCAATGTCCGTAAGACCGTATGATAAAAAATCAACTAAATAAATAATTGGTGGGGTAGGGAAAGCTCTTTGTTACAGTAGAATTCCAAGTAATAAATGTTGAAGAAGTGACGGAAACAGAAAATCACCATTTGCCAAACAGTATGTAAGAATTGTTTCAGGCAAGAATCATTAATAAATGCTAAAATTGGTGGGCCAAACTATGGAGAAACGGGAATTTTTACATAATGTCAAAGTAACTCCCCAAAAGATACTTATTAATGGCAAGGAGAAAAAGTGTCAATGTCACAAAAGACAAAGGAAGATTGAGAAACTGGCGCAGATTAAAGAGACTAAGGAGACAACTAAATGTATTGTGTGATCTGGATCGTTGCATCCTGGTCCAGGAAAAGTATGACATTAGTGCATCAGTTGGTAAAATTTGAATATGGCCTGTAGATTAGTTAGTGGTATTTATTGTTATTTTCTCAGTTTTGATCATTTTAATATGGTTATGTAACATTTAACATTTGGGGAAGTTGAGTTAAGGGCATACAGGAGTTCTTTGTACTATTTTTGCAACTTTTGCAGATCTGAAATTATATCAAAATGAAACTTTAGAAATAAAGTATTTTTCCTGGTCACTTAAGTCTTTTAGACTCTTCTAACATACGTGTTAGCAGTAAACATATATTTGTATATAGATAGTTTTGTTCTGTTTTACAGAAATGGGATTGCATTACACAAGGCTCTTTTTTGTTTCCACTTAGCAATTGTATTAAGTTCTTTTGGTGTGTTGGCTCAACTCACAATGACCTAGCTTAACTTCCTTCTCCATAAGATGAGCCCCAGACAACCATATCTCTATTATACTACTTCATTCTTGGTCACGGATGGTGAGACCATGGGTAGAGATCTGACTTAAACTGAGATCATCAGATTCTTTCTACCAGGAATTTGAAACTGGGACCATAATATTTTTATTCAGACTGAGCTACTGTTTTGAGTGAAGGAAATTTTAAAACTTCAAAGCTGTAGTACAGCAGTAACCTGATGTGTGAACTGAGTAGCAGAGAGAGTTGCTAAGCAGAGCAATGAGAATTAAACAGAGAAGCAGAGCAGGATCCTAGAAGGTATTTCCCGGGTTCTTGGTTGCTAACCATTTTATTATCCCGTGCTCTTTCTGAGGTACTACTGCCCTCAGATTCCACAAAGCCTTACCGATAGCATAAACAGTGGATTAACACATATGTTACATGTTACTTGTATATCTACATATATTTTATGCATTCACGACATACCTTTTTCTTAATTTTTTCAATATTTCTAGGCTATGCAGTTCATCTGAGAGGTTTTTCAAATTGTTGCAAATCTCAAAAAAATTTCCATTGTATTTATTGAAAAACATCCCCATACAAGTGGACCTGTGCAGTTCAAATCTGTGTTGTTCAAGGAAGAACTGTATAGTCCAAATACTGTTGTTCAAAGTTAGCTGGGTTAGTTTTTGTCTTTCCTAACTCCTTCAGTGTGATTATGTTGTTCATTTGTATTGATAATATAGTACTTAGGTTCATTTGTTACTATTTGTATTCCATTTGGGGTGCCTCTTGCAAACTGGTTGAATTAAATTACTTATTTTTTTGAGTCTGTGAAACACTGACATTGTTCTAAAAGTCAGAACTATACAAAAAAGTTTACTCCCAAAAGTATCAGTACCCTTTCAATCCTTCTACCCTGATCCCACTTCTCCATTTTTTCCACTTTGCTGCCATTCACCCCTTGTAGGTGACGATATCATTAGTTTCTGGTTTATTCTTCCTCCCTGACCCTCCCCTCCCCTGCCCTCCCTTCCCTTCCCCTCTATCCTCCCCTTCTCTTCCTTTTCTTTTCTTCCCCTTCTCCTCTTCCTCCTCCTCCTTCCCTCCCCCCCTCCTTTGCCCTCCTCCTCCTCTCCCCCTCCTCCCCCTTCCCCTCCCCCTCCTCTCCTCTTCCTCCTCCTCCTCTTTTTTCTTCTACAAATAAGCAGATACAGATCTATTTTATTTTCCCTTTTTTCTTACATAAAGATAAATACTCTTTTGCACTTTGCTTTTTACACTTAAAAATGTATCCTGAAATCAGTCCATACTCGTTCATAGAGATCTTCCTCAAGCTTTTATACAACTGTATAATATGCCTTTGTGTTGCTGTCCAATAATTTATTCAGTTATTCTAGCAGGAGTTATTTTGATTATAAAAAAGTATTAAAAAAAACTTTTAATAGAAATACACACAGCTCAGTGATTTTTCACAAACTGAACACACAAGAGTAACCAGTATACAGGTCAAGAAACAAAACTTTGTTAGTACCCCAAAACCACCCCGTGCTTACTTCCTGCTACTGTCCATCCCTACCCCACCCCCAAGGTAACTAACCACTACCCTAGTTCTAAGAGTAAAGATTAGTTTCACCTATGGAATAAATCAATGGAATTATACAATATGCACTCAGTTGTGTCTACCTCTCTTCACTCAACATTATATTGTGAGAATCAGCTATATTGTTCTGTGTATACCATGCTTATATGGTATTCTATTTATTTATTTATACATTTTACTCTTGATGGGCATTTGGGTAGTTCCCAGTTTGGGACTATTACAAATAGTGCTGCATGAACAGCCCAGCACATGTCTTTGTTATACACAGACATACATTTCTGTTGGATATTTACTTAGGAGTGGAATTACTGTTTTATAGGATGTACACATTAGGGTTAAGTATATGCTACCAAACAGTTTTCCAAAATACCAGTTTTTACTCCCACCAGCAATATGAGAACTCTGTTTGTTCCACATCCTCACCAACACTTGGTAGTTTCATTTCAGCCTTTCAGGTGGCTGTGTAGTGGTATACCACTGGGATTTCATTTTACATGTCCCTGATGACTAATGAAGTAGGTTACCTTTCCATATGTTTATTGATAATTTGTATATGCTCTTTTATGGAATAGCTGTTCAAGTCTTTTGCCCCTTTTCCTATTAGATAGCCTACATTTCCTTATTTTTTGAAGGAGTTTTTTTTTTTTTTAATATTCTGGATACAAGTTGTTTCTTGATATCTTAGGTTGGGTTTCCCAGAAGGAAGCCCTGAGATGAGGATTCTAGTGCAAGAGATTTATTGAGAAAGTGCTCCCTGGAAAAAACAATATGGGAGTGTGAGAATCAGGATAAGGAAGAGGAAGAAGCCAAGCAAAGGTGTGGCTTCAGGCAAAGTCCTGCTGAGGGTAGCTTCAGCCTGATGCCTCAGGGGAACTCTGGGATATTCTTTATATCTTAGGCTTTGTCCCAGATTGAGAAAAGGAAGCTGGATTTTCATATTCCTGGTACGTAATTCTGATAGATACTACAACATGGATAAACTTCAAAGACATTATGCTCAGTGAAGCAAGTGAGAACAAAAGGACAAATGTATGATTCTATTTATATGAAGTACCTGGATTAGTCAACTTCACAGAGACAGAAAGTAGAATAGTGGTTACCCATGGCTGGGGGGATGAGGGAATGGAGAGTTATTATATAATGAGTACAGAGTTTCAGTTTGGGATGATGAAAAAGTTCTGGAGATAGATGATGGTAATGATTGTATGACAACGTGAATATGCTTAATGCCACTGAACTGAACACTTAAAAATGGTTAAAGTGGTAAATTTTATGTTATTTATATTTTACCACAATAAAGAAATAAAAGACTCATATACACCATTATCAAGTGGGATTTACCCCTGGGCTGCAAGGATGTTTTAGTTTATGCAAATAATGGGTATGATTCACCACATTAATAGAATAAAATATTTTAAAAATCATATGATCATCTCAATAAATGCAGAAAATGCATTTCACAAAATTCAACATCCATTAGTGATAAAACTCTCAACAAATGAGGTATAGAAGGAACACCCTCAGTATAATAAAGGCCATGTATGACAGACCATAGCTAACATCATGCTCAATGGTGAAATGTTGAAAGATCTTTCAGGAAAACAGGGGTGCCCACTCTCATCACTTTTATTCAGCATAGTACTGGAAGTCCTAGCCAGAGCAATTAGGCAAGAAAAACAAATAAAAAGCATCCAAACCAGAAAGGAAGAAATGAAATTGTCTCCATTTGAAAACCCTAAAGACTCCACCAAAAACCCTTCAGAACTAACAAGCAAATTCAGTAAAGCTGTAGGATACAAAATAAACATAAAATTTAGTTGTTTTATGCACTAAAAAAGACTATCTGAAACAGAAATTAAGAAAACAATCCCATTTATGATAACATCAAAACAATAAAATATTTAGGAATAAATTTAACCAAGAAGGTGAAAGATCTGTGTACTGAAAACTATAAGACATCAATGAAAGAAACTGAAGAGGATACAATTAAATGGAAGGCATCCTGTGTTCATGGATTAGAAGAATTAATATTGCTAAAATGTCCATACTACACAAAGTGATCTACAGATTCAGTGCAATCCCTATAAAAATTCCATTGCCATTTTTCACAGAAATAGAAAAAATAATCTTAAAATGCATATGGAACTACAAAAGACCCCAAATAGCCAAAGCATCTCAAGAAAAAAGAACAAAGCTGAAGACATCACAATATCTAATTTTAAACCTATTACAAAGCTATAGTAATCAAAAAAGTATGGTACTGGCATAAAAACAGACACATAGACCAATGGAACAAAATGGAGAGTCCAGAAATAAATTCACACATATGCAGTCAACTAATATTTGATAAAGGAGCCAAGACTATTCAATGGGGAAAGGATAATCTCTTCAATAAATGGTGTTGGGAAAACTGGATAGTCATAAGAAACAAATGAAATTAGACCTCTATCTTACACTACTCGCAAAAATCAACTTGAAATTGATTAAAGATTTAAATGTAAGACCCAAAACTATAAAACTACGAGGAGAAAACATAGGGGAGAATCTCCTTGACTTTCGTCTTGGCAATGATTTTTTGGTTATGACACTAAAAGCAAAAGCAACAAAAGCAAAAATAAAGAAGTGAGATTACATTAAACTAAAAAACTTCCGCACAGCAAAATGAAAAGGCAGCCTCTGGAATAGGAGAAAACATTTGCAAACCTATATCTGATAAGGAGTTAATATCTAAACTATATAAAGAACTCATACAACTCAACATCAAAAAAAAAAAAAGCAATCTGATTAAAATATTGGCAGAGGATTGAATAGAAATTTTTCCAGAGAAGACACACAAATGGTCAACAGGTACATGAAAGAATGCTCAACATGACTAATTACCAGGGAAATGCAAATCAAAGCCACAATGATGTATCACTTCACACCTGTTAGAATGCCTATTATTAAAAAGACAAGCTATAACAAGTGTTAGTGGGGCTGTGGAGAAAAGGGACCCCTTGTGCACTGTTGGTGCGAATGTAAATTGGTGCAGCCACTGTGGAAAAAAGTAGGGAGATTCCTCAGTTTTTGTTAGTGTGATTAATACTGAATATATTAAGATGTATAATAAGTATTCAAGACACAGATATGAATTACCTGTATTTATCATAGAGCATTTTGCATAACACATATTCATCTTATTTATGCATTTAGATCACCACATTAATGATATTTTAATTTTATTTCTATTACATTATGAATGTCTTGAGATTCTTTTTTGTATCCTCTACTCTTAGCATAGTTACTGGCACTCAGTTGCAATGAAATTTATGAATAACTTGAATTTCAAGGAAGGAGAAATCTTTGTATGTAGTTGTGTTTAATAATGTGGGGAGGATGATTCAAAACTTCAATGGTAGCATACAAATACTTTTTTTATAGAAAATACTTTTTTTAAATAATTAATTAATTAATTTTTGGCTGCACTGGGTCTTCGTTGCTGCGCGCGGGCTTTCTCTAGTTGCGGTGAGCGGGGGCTACTCTTCAATGTGGTGCACGGGCTTCTCACTGCAGTGGCTTCTCTTGTTGCAGAGCACAGGCTCTAGGCACACGGGCTTCAGTAGTTGTGGCACGCAGGCTTCAGTAGTTGTGGCTCGCAGGCTCTAGAGCGCAGGCTCAGTAGTTGTGGCACACAGGGTTAGTTGCTCTGCAGCATGTGGGATCTTCCCGAACCAGGGCTCGAACCCCTGTCCCCTGCATCGGCAGGTGGACTCTCAACCACTGCGCCACCAGGGAAGCCCAGTAATTCACAATTTTTAAAGATTATGCTCCATTTATAGTTATTATAAAATATTGGCTATATTCCCTGTACTGTACAATATATCCTTGTAGCTTATTTATTTTATACATAGTTTGTTCCTCTTAATCTCCACTCCTATCTTGCTCCTTCATGCTTCCTTCTCCCCATGGTAACCACTAGTTTGTTCATTATATCTGTGAGTCTGTTTCTTTTTTGTTATATTCACTAGTTTGTTTTATTTTTTAGATTCCACATATAAGTGGTAACATACAGTATTTGTCTTCCTTGGTCTGACTTACTTCACTAAGTGTAATACTCTCCAGGTCCATCCATGTTGTTGCAAATGGAAAAAATTCATTTTTTTATGGCTGAGTATATTCCATTGTGTGTGCACGCGTATGTGTGTATGTGTATCACATCCTCTTTATCCATTCAACAGTTGATGGACACTTAGGTTGCTTCCATATCTTGGCTATTGTAAATATTGCTGCAATGAACATTAAAGTGCGTGCATGTTTTCGAATTAGTGTTTTCATTTTCTTCAGATATATACCCAGGAGTGGCATGTGTTTTTATATCACCAAACAGAACTAACATTATTTCAGGGAAATCTAAATTCCGCCAGCAAGTGAATATGAAATAATGCCCCAGACAGTAATTTCTTTACCTTCCTGCCCATAGAGGGCAACATGAACAAGTTGCTGGATGGGTGGTAGTGTTTATAACCTCTTGTCTGTCAACAGTGTTCAAGAAAGTCAGTGTTAAACTTGGAAAAAACAAAAGCAGTGTGTGTTGAATCTATAAAACTTTAGTGGGAGGAACTCCTGTCTGGTTCCTCTGCCTGCAGCCTCACCTCTTTCCAATCCCCCCACTACAGTGCTGCTAGAATTTTCTTTTTAAAAGAGAAATCTGATACCATTCTCTTGATTTTTTTTTTTTAAGCTTTAATTGAACCTATTGCCTATAGGATAAAGACCAGTTCTTTAGTATGATATTTCGGTTTCTTCACAGTACGACCTCAGCTTTCGTTTCCCACTGTTCTCCACCCCTGGGAAACCATGATCTTTCTCCATGGAAAGCTATTCATGACGCCCAAACATACCATGCTCTTCTGTACTTTGATGTGTTACTTCTGTTACTCTTCCACCTGAAATGCCCTGACTTTCCCTCTCCACTGAACATCTGCTTTTCATTTGAGGCCTGCCTAAAAGGTCACCTCTTTGTGAAGATTTTCTTGACTTTCCACTAAAACTTAACCTTGTTTCTTCCTCAAGTAGTACCCATCACACATTGCACTGTTTTAGAATAATCAGTTTGTCTATATTTCCTAGCTGACTGTAAGGTCCCTGAGGGTTCATGTGTCATAAGGAAACATCTTATTCATCTTTGTATCCTCAGTGCCTGGCTCGTAATAATTACTCAAAATGCACATTCACTGAGTGGACAAAAGAAAAGGAACTGAACAGGAAGTTCTCATAGTGGACAAAACCTGGTGGGCAAAACTTTAGACTGATATTACAGCTAAGGCATGTGAATGGTGCTTTTCACGAGTTCGGGAAGCACCTGATGTTACTAAAAGATTATTTTTGAAATATATAGGAATTTCTTGGTGAATTTTAATTTCTTCACCGCTTCTTAGTGGCCAGTTTTTTGTTTTGTTGTTTTGTTTGTAGTATTTGTCAAGGTGGGGGTCTTTTAGTGCAGAAGTACAGGGATATTATGTTATTTACATTTTGGAGAAATCTTGGAAGCATCAGGTCACTTGATTTCTAGGCCAGGTGGAATTCCGCTTTCTTGCTTCTCATGAGACGAGGGTGATCTACAATCTGTGTGTACTCGGCATACTCAGTAACCGATTCCAGTCTCATTTATGCCTTTATGCTGATATCAGCATTCAGGAGTGCAATGAGGGAAGAGGAAGCATTCCTTTCATGATTCTACCTCAGACTTGAGCACCATAGTATGTTGGAAAACACATGATATATATACCAGTAAGTAGACACAGATGATGTTTTGTAGAGGTGGTCATTGCTATACCATCTACCAGGTCCTGCAGTTGGTTAAAAAAAAGAAGAAAAGAAATTAGTTTGGCAGGATTTGCTCTTCACAAAATCATGCTGATTTTTGCCAATTCTATGTAATTTGATATGCTCTTGCAAAATGAGTAAGAGAAAAGTGCTTTCACATTGAGCTTCAGGAAAAATATGGCCATTGTTCCTATGACCTTAGTTTAAAAAAATTCAAGTATGAGTAAGACAGGGACATGGTAAATAAAAGATAAAATAAAGGAGATGGAGACAGCTGGGTAACTAATTCAGAATGACCAAAACTCAAAAATTGTTTGTAGCTGTAATATAATTCATATATTATTGCCATGTCTCAAACTAAAAAGAAGGGGAATGAAATCGAAAGCCCTCTGGGATCAAAATATGCTCAATTCAGGACTTGAAAACTTGTCTTTTAAACTTATGCTAGTAAATTTCTGCAGAACATGTGTATGAATTTGTGAAAGGTAACAATTACATACAAACAAATTCTTCCTAATTTATAGTCAAATTCTCCACATGATTAATGAAATATAGGAGATCTAGTTGATATTACCTACTAACATTATTTCAGTCATTACCATGTCGATTTCACAATGATTTTGGAAGAGGCTAATTGAACTTTGTCAAATATAAGTAAAGGGCATAACTCTGATTTCTTATCCATTTTGCTTTTATTAAACAAAATGATGGACATTTACGTTGGTTCCATGTCCTGGCTATTGTAAATAGTACTGCAATGAACATTGTGGTACATGTCTCTTTTTGAATCATGGTTTCCTGAGGGCAAATGCCCAGTAGTGGGATTGCTGGGTCATATGGTAGTTCTATTTTTAGTGTTTTGATGAATCTCCATACTGTTTTCCGTAGTGGCTGTATCAATTTACATTCCCACCAA
This sequence comes from Pseudorca crassidens, assembly GCF_039906515.1. Lineage (NCBI taxonomy): Eukaryota > Metazoa > Chordata > Mammalia > Artiodactyla > Delphinidae > Pseudorca > Pseudorca crassidens. The sequence continues at coordinate 44,895,588 of NC_090309.1, forward strand.
CAGTGCAGGAGTGTTCCCTTTTCACCACACACTTTCCAGCATTTATTGTTTCTAGATTTTTTAATAAGGGCCATCGACAGTTGAATGGATAAAGAAGATGTGGCACATATATACAATGGAATATTACTCAGCCATAAAAAGAAATGAGATTGAGTTACTTGTAGTGAGGTGGATGGACCTACAGTCTGTCATACAGACTGAAGTAAGTCAGAAAGGGAAAAACAAATACTGTATGGTAACACATATATATGGAATCTAAAAAAAAATGGTATTGATAAACCTAGTTGCAAGGCAGGAATAAAGATGTAGACATAGAGAATGGATTTGAGGACACCGGGTGGGAGGGGGAAGCTGGGACAAAGTGAGAGTAGCATCGACATATATATACTACCGAGTGTACAATAGTTAGCTAGTGTGAAGCAACAGCATAGCGCCGGGAGATCAGCTTGGTCTTTGCGATGACCTAGAGGGGTGGGATAGGGAGGATGGGAGGGAGGCTCAAGAGGGAGGGGATATGGGGACATATGTATGCATATGGCGGATTCACTTTGATGAAATTAACAGAAACTAACACAGTATTGTGAAACAATTATACTCCAATGAAGACCTATTTTTAAAAAATGATGACTAAATGATTTCAAATGAGGATTCATTCTAAATGTTGAATGAATGGGTTTTAGTGAAGTTGGTTTATGTGTAGTACTTCCAGTTTTTACTGTGAGTGAGGGGCACAGATAAGAGAATCACCAGTGCCCCATATTCACATTAAACTAATTTTGTTGTTTTCTTTTAAAACAATGTCTCTTACTAAATTACATTTCCTTCTATGTAAAAATCAAGTTCTTTAAATGAAAGTTATGAAAATTTAATTATCTTAACGTATTTATTCACTCAACTAATATACAGCACATACTATGTGCAAGGCACTGCAGGACACTGATACTATATACTTAGTTTAAAAAAATAGATTTGGTTTACACTTTGCATTAACAGATCTTATATATCAAATTACATGCCACAAATTTTATGGCATTTCATTCTTAACGTATTTATCTACTCCCTCTGTTTCATCATGGCATTTCACCAAAGATTCAAGCTTCTGTTAATTTGATAAGAATTGCCAACTTGTATGACTATCGGAGAACATATAGACATGGTTCTAGGTGTTATCCATGCTTTCCGCATGCAGCTCTGTGCCGGAGAGTCTCATCACCTGGGTTCTCTTGCTCTGTGCTTCTCATGGGGTTCAGCATTGGGGAGCACTGGCCGGCAATGTAAGTGAGAAAGACAGAGAGGTTGGGATATTCTTTCCTAATTTTTTCTTCTGCAGCATGATGATGGCAGTAGCTCCATTCTCTATGGACACAGCTCCTGTCCAGTGGTTCCTATTCCAAGAGGATGGTCTTCCAGGGTTCCAGAAACACAGTTTCCTCCTCTTGCCCCTTCAGACCTAGAGGTAGAAGCCCTCCCCTCTGTTGCTCCTCCTTGGGTACTTTGCCACCCTCTGTTGGTTCACTTAACTCCCCACACCTCCCTCATTCATCCCTTCATTAAATTCTCCTTTCTTAAACACTTCAAGGGTGCCGCCTCTTTCCTGCTGGTACTCAAGAGAATAGTTTTATATCTGGGGAAAAGTTTCCAGTGGTAACACGATAAGAGATGCAAAGCCATTTGAACTATATCGGATGCACTAGAAAAATAGAATTCAGTTTCCAAGAAACTTGTAGACAAACTCTTCTGCACTTCCAGAATATATGTGAATATAGTTGGTTATTTATAAAGTTAATGAATTGACTGGAAAAAATTCAATCCTGTTTTTTGCTTTGCTTGCATCCAGTCTAAATGCAGTGACTGCTAGTTTAGAGGTGACAAACTGTGGCCTAACAAACCAAACCTTTATTTTTTGCAGGTAAAGTTTTACCATGCAGCAACACCTACCTCTTTACATAGCATAGTCTATGGCTGCCTTAGACTACCATGGCGGAGGTGAACACTTGCAACAGAGACCTTATGGCTCACAAAGCCTAAAATATTTACTATCTGGCTTTTTACAGAAAGCTTCGCTGACCTTTGAACTAATTGATTGAAAGATGTATTTGTCATTTTATTTATTTTGGCCTCATTTGGATACTTCTCTGCATTTTGTATACCCCATATGCTCTCTCACACATACAGTAGCTCAATCAATGTTGATTAATGAAGGAAGGGAGAATGCACTGACAAATACAGAACTCATAACCTCAGTTTTACTTTAAATTCAGAGAATACATTTTCATTCTTTTGCAAGATTTATTAGCCAAGTTTTAAATATGGTTATGGAAATTTGGGGTTTGATGTTTTAAAAATTGGTAACCTGGTAGTTCTATACACTTAACATATGATGACTATTATTATTAAAAATTCGTTTGAATTCCATTTATTGAATAATTTAAATGGGGGCACATGTTCAAACTTTCATCATTGTTATATTTCCTAGTGGTGTTTTGAGAGTGGTACAGTTTTTTAAAATAATATGAAATACACGTGGCAATATATTAACTTCTGAGTGGTAGAATTATAGGCTTGATTTTTTTTGTTTCTTCTTTTTGTGTTGTTGATTTTTCCAAATATGACAATAAGTATTATTTTTATAATGAGAAAATAAGGTAATTTTTAAAATATGGAATATGTTTAGCTTCATGTAACTGAATATTTCATATTGCTATTTTAGTTTGAGAAACAAAAGACAGATCTTTAGATTACAAAATTCACGGCATAAAATTAAGTCTGAGAACCCTTCTCAAGCTACTATTTTAAGAAAATATTCAACTGGCATATATTGATTGAAAACTAGGAAATAAAAACATTCACATTAAAAATTTTTTAAAGTTTTGCATGAATTTTAACTTTAAATAGCAGAATATCAAATAGATAATCTCATATTTGTATATGCATTTTTTATACATCTTCCTACTGCCATTCAACAAAAGGAAATAAAATGCCTTCATATTTCCTCATTTGTAATGTTCATCATTTGTAATTTGTATTTAATGATATGAAAGCAGATCTACATTTTTTTCTATTATTAGAAGTGTTTGTTTTAACCCTCTTTTATTTTCAGTAGCCTAAGAGCACCAGTGGTACCTTATGTGGAAACTTACTTGTTGGTTTACCCAAAAGGGACTGCTGTGTGACAAAGTCAGATGATGTCCTAAAAATGGTATTATTATACCCAAGAATAGCCAGTTTGTGTTTCTTCTTTAGAAGGTCTTAAGCTTTTATGTCATGGTATATAATTTATCAGTTATATTTCTGTTGTATTCCTTCACTGTGAGGGTAGTGCCTGCCACATGGAATTTTTGTCTATTTTATTAATGCTCCATTATTTGTTCTGACATAGACTAAGTTCTGTTTTAAATAGGTATTGCTAATGAAGGTCTCTAGGATGTGAGTAGATCATAGAGGCTTACAATCAGAATAGAAGAGTGATTCTTTTCCACCTTTTAAAAGTCCATTTTATAATATTTGTCCTTTTCTATACATGTTTTTATTTCTCCTCTATTTATCAAGCTTCCATTTGTTTAGTATCTTTCCATCAGCAGCATAAGAACCATACAAATACAAGGAACTGAACACATGATACAACAGTCATACCCTGGAAATACCTGATAAGTGACCATTAACTTACAAGATATTTTTATGTCATACCACAGCCAAAACATTACATCAAGAGACACTTTTAGGCACATCACAAATTCATGAACTTTACTCGTAGGAGAGCCCATCAGGTCCTCACTCAAAAATCATTAATTCTTTCAGACTGTTTTAACAATCTGTGAATTTCCTGCACATAGAAAATCAGAAACAGCAGAGTTGAATGGGAACTCTATTTATTTATTTATGTATTAATTTTTGGCTGCGTTGGGTCTTCGTTACTGCACATGGGCTTTCTCTAGTTGCGGTGAGCAGGGGCTACTCATCGTTGTGGTGCTCATTGCGGTGGCTTCTCTTGTTGTGGAGCACGGACTCTAGGTGCGTGGGTTTCAGTAGTTGTGACACACGGGCTCAGTAGTTGTTGCTCGCGGGCTCTAGAGCGCAGGCTTCAGTAGTTGTGGCGCACGGGCTTAGTTGCCCCGCAGCATGTGGGATCTTCCCGGACCAGGGCTCGAACCTGTGTCTCCTGCATTGGCAGGCGGATTCTTAACCACTGCGCCACCAGGCAATACCTGAATGGGGACTCTTTTTTTTTTTTTTTTGCGGTACTGTTGTGGCCTCTCCCGTTGCAGAGCAACAGGCTCCAGCCGTGCAGGCTCAGCGGCCATGGCTCATGGGCCCAGCCGCTCCACGGCATGTGGGATCTTCCCGGACCGGGGCACGAACCCGTGTCCCCTGCATCGGTAGGCGGACTCTCAACCACTGCGCCACCAGGGAAGCCCGGGGACTCTTGATAGAGGTATTTTCAGCAACAAAAACCAGAGCCAGGAGAGAAGATAAGAAAACTATTCAAAATAAAGTAAAAACTCAAAACATAGTGGACCTGTGAGTATAGGTCAAACACCCTTACACTTCTCAAGAGCCTCTGAATATATCATTATGTTAAAAGCATAAGACAATCTTTTATATCCGTTGTAATGACATATTTCTTTAATAAAACATCAATTTCTGTTCAATAAAGCTTAGACAATTATGACACCTTTCTGCAAGATTTCCATAAAAATAATAACAAATGAAAAACATTTTGGGTATTGAAGACATATCATCATATGCTGTCTGAGAAACAAAAGATTACGTGATATTTATGTATTCCTCTGTGCTTTTCCCTGAGAAAAAAATCGTATGGACTTGGGAAAAATCTGTCTTTAAAGCCATGTATTTTATGACCTCAGTGTCTTTCTGGTTCTTTAAATTCACTGGCAAGTGGTAATCTCCAGCTAATGCTTCCTCTAGGTCATTAGTTAACTAGAACAGTTCCCGGAAGAGACCCTTTTGAAAAGTCTACAAGAGGGACTTCCCCGGTGGCGCAGCAGTTAAGAGTCCACCTGCCAATGCAGGGGACACAGGTTCAATCCCTGGTTCGGGAAGATCCCACATGCCGCGGAGCAACTAAGCCTGCGCTCTAGAGCCCGTGAGCCACAACTACTGAGCCCACGTGCCACAACTACTGAAGCCGGCACGCCTAGAGCCCTGCTCCTCAACAAGAGAAGCCACCTCATTGAGAAGCACGCGCACCTCAATGAGAAACAGGTGCACCGCAATGAAGAGTGGCCCCCGCTCACTGCAACTAGAGAAAGCCTGCATGCAGCAATGAAGACCCAACGCAGCCAAGAGTGAATAAGTAAAATAAATAAATTTGTAGAAAGAAAAAAGTCTGTGAGAGATTGGATTTCTTGATGGTGCAGCATTTCTTTGTAAATATTCATAAAGCAAAGATGCCATTCTTTTTTTGAAAAATAATTGACAATTCAGCCATTTTCGATGCCCAGTTCAATGATTTTTAGTACATTCACAGAATTGTGCATCCATCACCACAATCAAATTTAGAATATTTTCATTTTCTCAAAAAGAAACCCAAAAGAAATAAAATGGAAAAGAAAAAGAAACCCACACCCCTAAACCATGGATCTCATTTCCTCCCAACCTCCCCAGACCTAGACTAAAACTAATTTACTTTCTGTCTCTATAGGTTTGTTTCTTCTGGACATTTCATATAAATGGAATCATACAATATGTGGTCCTTTGTGATAGGCTTCTTTAACTTAGCATGTTTTTCAAGGTTCATCCATGTTGTAGCATGTGTCAGCACTTCATTTTTTTATTGCCAAATAATATTCCATTGTATAGATACACCACATTTAATTTATTAAATTATCAGTTGATGAACATTTAGGTTGTTTCTATTTTTGGCTATTATAAACAACAGTGCCATTCTGCGGCTGTATTTATGTTATTTTTATTATACTAGCTTATGGATGTGATTAGCTTTGCAAATATTTGTCACCAAGGAGCCTGGTTCAGGGTGAGTTTACCACTTCCTATAGTGTAAATCAAGATGGAGGTAAACATGGGTGCTTTTGGTATATGGGTAGTGTTATGTATGTGTAACCTGCAGGGGAAGCCTCAATTATAATACACAGAGAGAATTTTTCTCTAGTGATTCCTAAGTGGGATCATGGTCCATTTCAACCATTTAATTTCTGAATAGAAGAGAGTAGAGGTAATAATTTAGACCCTTACCAGTTGGGTATGATTCTTCCAAAGTCCCTTCCTGGGGAATTTAACATTCTAAGAAGGGATGAATTCAGGACAAATAATTACAAAGCACAAAACAAAAGTACCTTGAAGAAATCTTGAGAAATCTCTTCCTAAGTGAAAGGAGGATAGGAAGAAACTTTTGGATTTAATCTTACAGGATGTTGCAATTCAAAGACCATTAAATTGTGCATAATGTACAATCTTCTTTTGCCAGACAGAGAAGTTTCCTGATTGTACTCTTGAGATATTATGAAGCATTTCTAAGGCTGCTATTAAACTAGAGAATTGTGAATTGGTAGTTTTTCAAATAAGTTACTCCAGACCTCAGTCTGGTCTAAAGCTTCCTGTTTTTACAATTAACTCCTCATGTTTCTTTGTTGAGTATGTGTGTGTGTGTGTGTGTGTGCGCGTGCACATGTAAAACCTAAAGATAGACCAGGAAGCATCTGGGGCCATCTGGTTCTAAAGGGGAATCCAGATTTCTGTGAGGTCTAGCTACTAAATGTAAAGAGGATAAACAATGTATTTTATACAACTCCTGTGCTAACCCCTCAGCCATTACTGTCCAAAATGCCCTTAACTTATAGTTGGTGTTAAACTTTATGGGTTTTTCATTTATGAATGAAGCAGGTTGGTCTGTCTTAAGATAAATCACGTTATAGGCAATGAACACTTCCATGTTGTTTAGCGAAGCTTCTGAGGGATTACAAAGAAAAGTGGACATGTCAGGCATTGGGCTGTTCCTGAAAGCAATGCTTCCTTCTTGGTGCCTGTTCACTCTTTGTCCATGTTTCCAAATAAAGGATTGTGATTAAGAAAGAGTCATCAAGAGCAGAAGGAAAAAATTGCTAGCAACCAAGATGACCCAAGGCTTGTGTACTGGCCAGGGCAATACAAGATTCTACTCTGTATACCACCTAGCAAAGTGCCACATGAATGCATCCTAATTTTAATTAAGATGATTTCTCTGTTCTCCAAAGCAAGAGTCCTTCTGCTGCAACCAAAGTAAGAGAGGTTACATTTCAAGTTTTTTCCTCAAGATTCTTAATTTGAGGGGAATAATGATGAAAACAACACCGATAACATTTATAAAGCACTTACTATAGGTTGCCATTTAATTTAACTCTATTAATTTAACTCTGCTTTACACATGAAGAAAGTGAAGTGCAGAGAGGTTGACAGACTTGCCTAGGCTCACACAGCTGGTAAGTATCAGAGCCTGGATTTGAATCCCGCAGAAGATTCTAGAACCCAGGCTCTTAACAACCTAATTAAGAAATTGTGCTGTTCTTAATTCAGTGCTATGATAAAAACATTTTTTTGTTATTTTTGGCTGCTTTGGGTCTTTGTTGCTGCATGAGGACTATCTCTAAATGTGGCGAGCGGGGGTTACTCTTCACTTCAGTGCATGGGGTTCTCATTGCCGTGGCTTCTCTTGTTGCGGAGCATGGGCTCTAGGCGTGTGGGCTTCAGTAGTTGTGACAAGCAGGCTCAGAAGTTGTGGCTCACAGGCTCTAGAGCGCAGGCTCAGTAGTTATGGCACACGGGCTTAGTTGCTCTGCGGCATGTGGGATCTTCCCGGACCAGAGCTCGAACCTGTGTCCCCCACACTGGCTGGTGGATTCTTAACCACTGTGCCACCGAGTAAGTCTGACAAAAACAGTTCTACTGCTAATTTAAAATATAAGTACTCAAAGTAGATGTAAATGTAAGCACACATTGTAAAACTATAATACTATATTTTCTCAAAAAAAATTTGTTTTGCATGTCATTCTGTCCCAGGGAAAAGGTTTTTATTTTCCTTCAAAATGAGGAGGAGTAACATTTGATTTTGCTGGGGAACTGTTAAAATTACTTTGATGGTTCTAGTCGTGCACAGCATTGAGATTTATAACAAATATGTAATCTGTTTATTTGTCACCCAACTTGGATGACTTCCAAATGTTTCCTCTTAGTAGCTCTTGATTTTGTTTGGATTTTTTTCAATCACCAAATAGTCAAACAACAATGTCTGAATCACGTTTGCTCCAGTTAGGGAACACCAACAAGTTGAAAGACGGCTTTGGTTATTTAAAATCCTACTACATTCACTTGCAACTTTGCAGAACATGCATGCTTTCATGGACTGGATTTTTTAAAGGAGAGGAAGACAAAAAGGAAAACAAACAAACAAGCGAGTTTGCGGCCCAAGTCCCTCCTTTGCTATTTACTGCAGTGAGTTTTCCTACTCCGTTTTGCTGGCGAAAGCACGCTCAACAGATAAAATCAAACTGTCCGAAAAAGGCTGTCTGCATCCCTCATGTTTAAAGGAGAGGGATTTCGTTCCCTTTCCTTCACACATCAAAGAAGGCACTCGGGGAGGAAGTAAACCATAATTAGGCATGAGCAAGGGAGCAACAGACCCCTTCCTCTCCTTTCCCAATCCCCGCCCCCCAGGCCCTGGCAATAGTCCGGGGCGCGAGCGAGTCGCGGGCCACCGAAGCAGCCGCAGGGAGCGCGCGTCCACGCCTCGCCCACCGCCAAGATCTGGGCGGCGGCGGGGCCGGCCCGGGGGCGCGCGCGCTGGGGAGCGCGCTCATGCAGCGGTTTTCTTCTCCCACAATCCAGAGGCTGCGGCGCGGGAGGGGCGGGGAGTCGGCGGAAGGATATGGGCGCGGAGGGAGCAGCGCGCCCCTTTGACGGCGGGCTGGAGGCGCTGGTTGGGCGGCGGTGAGCGGGGTGTGATGCGGCAATGCGGTTCTGAGGCCGTTACTCTGGCTCCTCCAGAGAGGGCGGAGAAGGAGGCTGTAACGCGGCGGTGATTTTGTGCCAGGGCTTCCCTGAGGCGCACTGAAAAGGCTGGCGGGGCTCGGGAAACTGGGGGGTTAGGGACACACATTCAAGCCCCCACCCCCTGGGAGGGGAAGGGGGCAGGCGGCGAGGCTTGGGGTCGACGGAGGGATGGTGTGCGGTCGGTGGGAAGGGGCGAGCCCTGCCTGTCGTTGGTGAGGGGCTGCGGGCAGGGGAGGCTCCGCGGGTCAGAGCGGCTCCATGCCCACTTTGGTGGGTGGAACGTGTGGAGCGGAACGCGGAGGTAAAGCCTGACGGCCGCTCGCAACCCTTAACGTGGTATCTAACGTGGGATTTCATTTAGCCCACGGGGGGATTAATTCATTGGGGGCAGCCTCGCTGGTCTGGCTCCTCCAGGAGCTGGGCAACCTTGACGGGCTTTTTGTCTTGCTGCTCCAACCCCTTCTCCCTTCCTCCTCCTCCTCCAGATGCCTTTTCTCTGCCCCTCCTCGCCCGGTACAGACATTTCCAGGGCAGGCTGCTGCTCGTGGCTGCTGTCGAAGCCACTTCTCGGGATTTCGGCTCGTTTCCCTCTGGGGTGTTTTTTGAGGAGGGAGAGTTTTTCTCCCCTCCACGATGGGATTTTCTTCCCGTGCCAAAATGGACTTTCATTGATTTCTACTTACTTCTTCAACGTTTAGTGACCAATTCCCTAGGGTTATTTTTGTGGTAGTTCCTTTTTTCAAGTACATTCTCTGTAAAATGGAGAACGAGATTTTTACTCCCCTTCTGGAGCAGTTCATGACCAGCCCCTTGGTCACTTGGGTAAGTGGGGTGTTATTTATTGTATATTTTGCTGCATTATTTGTGGCTGCAGAGATGGAGGTGGGCGTTCGTGTCGTGATGATCATCATTCTGTTCTAGGTTAAAACGTTTGGACCTCTGGCTGCAGGAAATGGGACCAACCTGGATGAATATGTGGCTTTGGTGGATGGGGTGTTCTTGAACCAAGTCATGCTCCAAATGTAAGTGTTCTTTTTTTTTTCTTTCTAGGCAACTTTTTTTTTTTTTTTAAACTTGCATACTGTGAACTTAGAGGCTTTATGTTTTAAGATCCTAATTTAGTTTTTTGGCGAGAAAAATTCAGGTGGTTTAAGAATTGGACCTTGAAAGGAGTGATAATCTTACATTTATCAGCCCATTTATCACAAGCCAGTAATTATACGTGTTAAAATTGTGAAACTTTAATTTTTCATTCTGCAAATCATGTATTGTCACTTATTTTCTTCAATGCTGAAATCCAAACCACATTGTATCCTCTGATAATTTTGTAAAATGAAGAGGGAAATTACAATAGTTTCCTAAGGGAGAAAAAGGCTTTACTGTGAAGTTATGTGCATTTGGTGCAGAAATGTTTCTTATTAACCTTTGTGTCTAAAAATAAATGGCTCAAAATTTGAAACTGGTGAAGTAATAACAGATTTCAGAGGAAAGAATTTCAAACAACAGTTCTGATTGGTGAGGACTGTTGCTGTAGGAAGTACTTTAAATGCATATAATAACTAAAGTCTGATTAGGTGATTTATTGTGTGAATTAGTAGATTAATATTTGGGGAATCATTTTAAGGTATTCTTAGAGCTAGTTTTGAAATGCAGGTGGTTGAAATCTTGGTGACAACTGGCTAATGATTTAGTAGGCAAATCTTTGTCTTTTATGTTCATGATATTGGGTTTAAATTAAGTAGGAAAGTGATTTTGAGGTGGCAATTGAATATCGAAATCATTGGTAGCTGGATCAGTGAAATCAAAGCTCCATTTTTATCATAGTTATTGTAGTATATATGCATTCTCAGCACATCAGTGTAGTGAATATTACAGTTGTGCTTAAAATAATGTGTTTAGCCTTATTTGTCTTGAATACAAACTGATTACAAGAGTAGTTTGGAACTTTCAATTTTAAGACATTCTTATGTTTTATATGTTTGGGAATTTAGTACATTATTAATAAATAATTGTTACCAGAGAATAAATCTACTGTTAATAGACTAATAACCTAACATGTAAATGATCAGTTCAGTATTTTTTTTGGTATTAGTTTTCTTTTTAGATTTTTCTACTTAAAAGAAGGTATAAGTCAAATCCATAAATAACTGTTCCACTGGTAAACTTAACAGTCTGTGTACTCAAAGAGACTCGTAGTTTATATGCTCAAAGAGATTTTTGTGCTGTTTTTCATGTATGTGTTGATCCTACAGGGAAGTATTATACTACTACATGTTTTCCAGAAGTGTTTTGTGTAGGCACCCAAAGAAATATATGTTATCTGAATGTGTATGTATATTTTTTTTCTTAAAGAAGGAAAAGGGAATGTAGACATTAATTATTTCCAGGAATAATAAATATATTTTGGGCTGCTCTCCCATGGAACTATCTTTAATCTTTGAAATATCCCACTATTTCCCAAGCAAAATGGTAGAATAATTAAACTGACTTCTATTTTAGGGAACACAAATGACAGGAAGGGTAGCCATTACAGTAGATACTCAGAACTTGTTCCCCCTATGTCTCTTTTCTTGTTTGTTTTTGGACAGAAGATTGTGAGTTTGTATGCTGAACCCTAAAAAAACAGTGTGCTCACAAAAATAGGAAAATACATTACTTTAGTTTTCCCCTTTAATGGTTTTTATTTGAATGATTCTTTTTCCAAAAAACACTTAGATTTTTTGAATCCTAAATTGTTAGCCAAGGTGCTAAAAACAGACACTTCAGCTTGTTTCCACTTTGGGTACAGCTTTATACTTAAAATATATATGTGTCTATATTTTGAAAGTAATGGTGTCCCAAAATAGTGGTTGCCAGGTTGTTTTTTTGGGAGGAGTAGCTCCATTCCAAACCTCAAATCTGCTTCTGTTTTCAATTCCACCTCTCAGTTTCTTTAAAAGTTTTTTCAGTGTCCTAATTCTGTTCTGAATGACCTATATAAATTAAAAGAAAAGAAAATTTTAAAAAGGAAGACATATGTTTTAGCTTTTTAAAAACTATCTTTCTAAAATAAGATCAACACAAATTACCTAATTATTTACCAAATAGGGCAACAAAATACATTGTTTTAAAAGCTACATTTTACTAATTTTGAAATCATTAAGATTTCTATTAAGCACTTTGCTCAAATTAATGTTTGATTTAATATACTCTATTAAATTGTCAGTTGAAATGGTACCCAGTAAGTTAACCTAAAAGTTAGCTTCAGTCTGAGTAATTTCTAGATTACATTTGGTTATAGAATTTGTGAGCGAGAACCGTTTGTAAATGCAGCATGTGTATTTTCCTTCATGTTTCTTGTGCTTGGAGTTCATTGAGCTTCTTGGATCTGTGGTTTTGTAGTTTTTATCAAATTTGGAAAAATTTTGGCCATTATTTCTTTAAATATATATCCTTTCTTTGCCTCCTTTCCTCCTTTTGGAAGTCCAATTATATGTATATCAGGCTGCTCGATGTTCACTGATATACCATTCAATTTTTTTTTTCAGTCTTTTTTTCTCTGTTTCACTTTGGATAATCTTGCTAAATTCATTAATCTTTTTTTCTGTAATGTTTAATCTGCTGTTAATCCCATCCAGTGTATTTTTCATTTCAGGTACTGTAGTTTCATCTCTAAAAATTCAGTCTTTTTTATATCTTCCCTGTGTATAGATTTCATGCTTTGTCTTTTCTGTAGCTTCTTGAACATGTAGAATACAATAATAACTGGCTTAAAGTTCATGTTTACTAATACAGTCTGTGCCATTTCTTGATTGGTTTTGATTGATATTTTTCCTCATTATGGATTGTGTTTTCTTGCTTTTTCATACCTGGTAATTTTTGATTAGATGCCAGACATTTGAAAATTTACTGTGCTGTTGGGTGCAGGATATTTTTGTTTCCCATTAAAAATATTCTTGAGCTTTGTTCTGGAATGTAGTTGTTACTTGGAAACAGTGATCTTTTCAGATCTTGCTTTTAAGTTGTGTTAGGCAGTACCACTTTGCTTTGTTGCACTGCTGAGGCAGAACCCTTCTGAGTACTCTGGCTGGTGGAAACAGGAACTATTCCTGGACCTGTGTGAGCTCTGGGTGGTGTCCCTCTAATCCTTTTTGGTGGTTCTTTCACTGTCCGTGTGTAGTTTCCTCACACGTATATACTTATAAGTACTCAGCTGAAGACTTGAGGGATACCCTGTGTAGATCTCTGGATCTTTCTGAGCAGCTCTCTCTTAGGTACTCTGCTTTGTATATGACAGTCACCTTGCTGTCTCCATACTACGTTCTGTCTCCTCAACTCAGGGAGACCACTATGTGTGCTCTGCATAGGTTCCCCATTCCTGTTCTGTGGCCTAGAAAACTCTTTCAAGGCAATAAACTGGGGCAATTGTAGGACTTATCTTGTATGTTTACCCCTTATCAGGGATCTACTGTCCTTTGCTGCCTGATGACCACTGTTTTGAAAAACGCTTCATATGTTTTGTCTTTTTTTTTTCCCAGTCGTTTCAGGCAGGAGGGTAAATTTGGTTCCTTTTATTTCATGTTGGCTAGAAGTGGAAATCTGTTTATATACTTATAATTACATTTTTGCCCTGCCAGCCTTGTGTTCCTGCTTTCAGATATAGATATAGATTTAGAATTTTGTTTAGGAGCCTTATGGTAGAATTTTTTTTTCGTCTAAAGAGTTTTTTAAGAGTAAGAATATTGGTTAGTTCAGTGACTCTGGATTTGGTATTTTTGACCTAGAATTTGAAAGTAAAGAGCTGACTTCTTCGTGCCAGTTTATGACTCTGCCTTATAATTTCAGAGTCTGTTCACTTATTTGGGATTCAGTGTATTCAGAGATGAATCCTGGATTTCATTGAGTAGCTCCTGAATCAAAGAATCTCTGTAAGAGCTTGTGACATGGCATCAGTTCTCTTTAACTAATGGGAAGAGGAAGCTATTTAGAGATGGGCCAGCTCTTCTGCATGCTGCAGGGCATTTTCCTACTTCAACCAAACGAAATCTTTTTTCCGCAGTGCTAGCTATCAGACATAGGGCTTGGTGACAGTGAAGTGGAAATAATCATTTTCCTGTTTGAGATGTCATGCAGTTTTGCAACCAATGTAGAATATTACTTGCTATGAATTTTTAAGGAATTTGTGACATTGTAGTTGATTTCATAATCCTAGTCATATTACCTAAGCAGTTGAAAATATGGATATGTTATAGTTTTAAGTACGGAAAAATTGTTAATAGTATCAGAACAATATTTGGAATTACTTTCTATGATTCAACCCCATTAGATAGCTACAGAAATCTCTACTTGAATAATGTAGTAATTGTGATATACTTGTTATGGCATTTCTTCTTTTAGAATCTTGAATTTGAAGGTACTTTAGAAATCATCTATGAAAATCATTCTTATATGACACATGGTCATCCAACTTCTGCTTAAGTGTTTCCTGAGAAACAGCTTCATAAAGTGTACCCAAAGGAGCCATTTAATAGAGGAAGTTGACTGAGAAATCTTCCTTCATTCTATCAGTACTTAAGATTCAAAAATAGATTGTGCTAACTTTATGACTATAATAACCCCAAAGTGACTTATAAAATATATAAGTTGTCTTACCAGGTATGGCATTAACTCTGAATTTTGGTATGGTCTCTCTCATACAATTTTTTTTCTTTTTTTTTTTTTTTTGCGGTACGCGGACCTCTCACCGTCGTGGCCTCTTCCGTTGCGGAGCACAGGCTCCGGACACGCAGGCTCAGCGGCCATGGCTCACGGGACCAGCCGCTCCGCGGCATGTGGGATCCTCCCAGACCGGGGCAGGAACCCGTGTCCCCTGCATCATCAGGCGGACTCTCAACCACTGCACTACCAGGGAAGCCCTCTCATACAATTTTTGTTTAGTTTTGTTTCGCTTTTTTTTTTGCCATGCCACGCGTTATGTGGGACCTTAGATCCCTAGCCAGGGATCGAATCTGCGCCCTCTGCATTGCAAACCCAGAGTCTTAATCACTGGACTGCCAGGAAAGTCCGTTTTGCTTCTTTAATAACACACTCATGATGTAATCAGAGTTGCTGTCTTACTACCAGGTTTTGTGATTTATCTCCCAAATATTTCTCAGATGTGTCCCTGACTTTGAGATTAATGCAGTAGCCCCTGACTGATTTTCTTACCTTTGGCTTGCCCCCCTTCAGGTTGTCTCCTCATCTGTGATCACATGAAATTTTTTAAAACACAGATTTTATCATGTCACTCCTACCTTTAAGATGGCTCAGTAGCTTTCTTCTGCCCTCAGAGTAAACTCATTACTTGAGTGTCTAGACTCCTTTGAGGTCTGGCTTCTCCCTAATTCTCTATTTTCATCTTTGCATGGTACCAATCCTCAGTGCATAGCCTAATATTGAGCAAACTTAGAGTTCCCAAAGACAAGCTGTGTTCTCATATGTCTCAGTGCCTTTCTAGACCCTCTTCCCTTCCTTAGAACAGTCTTTCACCTTCTTACTATTGCTTTCTTTAACTTCGTTGCCATTCCCTGGCTCATCCTAGGCATAGTACTCCTCCTTGTGCTTCTATAGGACCCTATATATACCTTGGTAATAGCAGTTCTTGGTTAGCTAGACTCTACTGACTAACCTGTGAATTTCTTGAAGCCAAGGACTTTATGTTTTATCTCTCTGTTCCAAACACAGTGCTTGACACACAGTAGGTTCTTGATACACTTACCTTGAATAAATGAATAATAGAGAGGCTGTGTGGTAAACTGGAGTGAATTTGGCCTTTGAATTAGATGGAGTTGGTTTCATTCTCACACACACACACACACACACACACACACACACACACACACACACACGGTGTGTGACCTTAAACAATTGACTTGTCATCTCTAAATCTCAGTTCCTACCTCTCTAAGATGGGAGATAATGTTTCCTTCCTGGAGTAGACATAATCTCTACTAAGGCAGGGAAAGTATCGGTTTTCTGTTTTGTTGACCACTGTATCCCCAGTGCTGGTTTTTGTCATTATTATTATCCTGTGCTATACCATACCTACCTATTGATATTTATGTTTCCTCAAACAAGTCATGATCTTTCACAGCTTGGTTTTGTATGATCTCTATTGGTATCATCTCACTTCTCAATTTTCTCATTTATAAACAGGATAAAAAGAGAATCACAGGGTTATTATAAGAATCAAATAGAATGATTTGTGCACAATGCTTAGCATATAGCAAGTGCTCAATAAATGTTAGCTGTTGATATCTTTTATTTCTATTAAAATAATTATTTTCCCTTAGACTGCCCTTTCCCCTTTTTTTGCCTAGCAAATTCTTCCTCATCCTTTAATACCCTGTGAAGTCCCTTGGCAGAGTTAATTGCTCTCTCCCCTGTGATCCCTTATCTACCTTTACTAAATTGTTAAAGTGGTATTATTACTAGAGCGTTAACATTTGGAGGCTAGAGGTTTTATGTTATGGATCACCAGCACTTTGAATAGTGTCTGGCATGTATCACCAGTACCTAGCATAGATTTGGTACGTCATAAGTTTTCAGTAAATGTCAAAGGAATGAATGAAGATGTTTTATAATTTTATTAATTTCAAAATTCTGAGGATACTCTCTAGTTTTAGTATTGTAGAATTTAGTTTGTTTTCCATTTTAGTTTGTCTTCTATTTCTCCTTCTTTCTTTTGTTTTCCCTCTGTCCCTTTATTTTAATTACCTTCATTGGATCTTTTCCCCACCTATGTTATGTCTTGCTGAGGTGAGGTGGTAAGAACAACGTCATAGTCCGTGGTTTTGTATGGTATTAGAATATACAGAGCCTTCAGTTTGGTTTCCTGTAACTTTCTTGATGATGTTCAACATATTGAGATTTTTGTCCACAGCCTTACAGTTAAAATTCAAATAAAGAATTTGTGGAATTTAGAATTCATAAAGTCACAGTTCTGTATCAGAAGAAGTGGATCCCAACCTCCTGTCCCCATCCCTGGCTCTGTCTGGCACCACAAAGAGGTCCTCTGTGCATGCCTGTGGACATCTTGCATGCATGCCTGAGGTCCAGCCTCTTGTACTCCCTACTCCAAACAGCTGCTCCTTGGCCCAAGGATGTACACATCTGTAGCATAGTCCATCCCAAGGACAGATCTGGGAAAGAGGCCTGCGCAGGTCCTGAAATTGGGTTAGAGGTATTTAAACAAGAAATTCCATAGTTCCAGTAAATGGAGTGTCATCAAGAAGGGGGAGTGTATGGGTATGTCCTCTTGTTTCCATGGACTTCTTGCCCAGTAGTGAGGGGCATATCCTGAGGAAGGCCACAGTGGGGCTCAGGGCAGAGATCTCTTTTGCCAGGACCTATAGATACAGTGCTTAGTGAGAAGGATGAAGGGATGGCTCATTCAAAGATCAGTTCATTCATTTAATAGTTTCTGAGTGCTTACTACACAACAAAGTCTATATGACAAACTGTCTGCTAGGTGCTGGGGATGTGATGCCGAGTAAGACATGGTCTTTGCCCACTAGTAAGGGAGACAAGCTTGTAAACAAATTGCAGTGTGACATATGTGCTATGTAGTGGAATTATGTTCTTGGTACAGTGTTGGCACAAAGAGAGAAGTGATTATTTACATGGTGGAAAGGCTTCTTGGAGGAGAAAACATTTGAATTGGGACATGAAAGTTGAGTAGGAGCAATCGGGTGAATAGGAGTCACAAATAGTGGGAGTAGGAGGAAGGACATTTTAAGTAAAGAAAATAGCATGAAAAGAAGCATGAAAATGTGAATAAAAATGGAGGAATCGGGGAACTGTAGGATATTTTATATGGCCAAAGCAGAGATTGTATGCTTTTTGCACATGGGAAATGAATTTGAGGAGGTGGAGAGCGGGAAGCTGTCCTTAAGATACCATGTTGGAAGATTGAGGTTTTTCCCTGTGGAGATGTATATTCATTCAGGTCCTCTCCAGGGAAACAGAACCAACAAGATGTGTGTGTGTGTGTAGAGAGGGAGAGACAGAGAGAGTTAGATTTATTTTAAAGAATTGGCTCATGAGATTGTGGAGGCTTAGTCCAAAATCTAATGGAGTGGGCCTGGGTGAACTCGGAAAAAATGCACTGAGTTCAAAGGCAATTTTCTAGCAGAAGGTCAGTCTTTGTTCCATTAAGGCCTTCAAATGGTTGGATAAGGCCCATCCACATTATGGAGGGTAATCCAGTTTACTTAAAATTTGTTGATTTAAATGTTAATCTTGTCCAGAAAACACCTTCATAGAACATCCAGAATAACATTTGACCAAATATCTGGGCACTGTGGTCCAGCCAAGTTAACATATAAAATTAACCATCTTAACTAGTGTTTCTTTAATTGGATCCACAGGTGTTCTTGGGAGTCTTTAGGAATTTTTATTTTAAAAATATTTGTTATTTTTGGCTGTGTTGGGTCTTTGTTGCTGCACACAGGCTTTCTCTAGTTGTGGCAAGCGGGGGCTACTCTTTGTTGTGGTGCACGGGCTTCTTTTTGCAGTGGCTCCTCTTGTTACAGAGCACGGGCTCTAGGTGCACAGGCTTCAATAGTTGTGGCTGGCAGGCTCTAGAGCGCAGCCTCAGTAGTTGTGACGCACAGGCTTAGTTACTCCACAGCATGTGGGATCTTCCCGGACCAGGGATCGAACCCACGTCCCTTGCATTGGCAGGCGGATTCTTAACCACTGCGCCACCAGGGAAGTCCCTCCCACCAGGGAAGTCCCCAGGAATTTTAATGTTTGTGTTTTCATGTCAGTAATTTAAATTCTTCTTCAAGGGGTAATAATAGACATTTCTCCAAAGAAGATATACAGACTGCCAACAAACACATGAAAGAATGCTCAACATCATTAATCATTAGAGAAATGCAAATCAAAACTACAATGAGATATCATCTCACACCAGTCAGAATGGCCATCATCAAAAAATCTAGAAACAATAAATGCTGGAGAGGGTGTGGAGAAAAGGGAACACTCTTGCACTGCTGGTGGGAATGTGAATTGGTTCAGCCACTATGGAGAACAGTATGGAGGTTCCTTAAAAAACTACAAATAGAACTACCATATGACCCAGCAATCCCACTACTGGGCATATACCCTGAGAAAACCAAAATTCAAAAAGAGTCATGTACCAAAATGTTCATTGCGGCTCTATTTACAATAGCCCGGAGATGGAAACAACCTAAGTGCCCATCATTGGATGAATGGATAAAGAAGATGTGGCACATATATACAATGGAACATTACTCTGCCATAAAAAGAAACGAAATTGAGCTATTTGTAATGAGGTGGATAGACCTAGAGTCTGTCATACAGAGTGAAGTAAGTCAGAAAGAAAAAGACAAATACCGTATGCTAACACATATATATGGAATTTAAGAAAAAAAAAATGTCATGAAGAACCTAGGGGTAAGGCAGGAATAAAGACGCAGACCTACTAGAGAACGGACTTGAGGATATGGGGAGGGGGAAGGGTGAGCTGTGACAGGGCGAGAGAGAGTCATGGACATATACACACTAACAAACGTAGTAAGGTAGATAGCTAGTGGGAAGCAGCCGCATGGCACAGGGATATTGGCTCGGTGCTTTGTGACAGCCTGGAGGGGTGGGATAGGGAGGGTGGGAGGGAGGGAGACGCAAGAGGGAAGACATATGGGAACATATGTATATGTATAACTGATTCACTTTGTTATAAAGCAGAAACTAACACACCATTGTAAAACAATTATACCCCAATAAAGATGTTAAAAAAAAATAAATTTCGTTTGCAGTGATAATTCACAATTGAAAGATTTTTTTTTCATAGACTAAGATTAGTTTCTTAAGCCATTTTTTCAAACAGGGGTCTTTGACTCTTAGGATATCTATGGACAGATCCTCAGAGATTCTTGATAATTCGTTTCTTTAAAAGGTGTCACTCACTACTTTACTTCAGCTTGAAAAACAGTAATATAGGCTACAAAACATTGGAGGAATTGAAACAGGTAGCATTTGCATTTTAGAAGGACTGATGTTGGTGCTGATGAGGTCCAGAACAGAGATAGAGACCATACTGATGTAGAAAGGATGTGGAAGAGAGATAATGCTGACGTGGTGGGACTTGGTTACAAGTTTGGTATGTAGCACAAGAGAGGGGTGTGTCTCAGATGATTATCAAGTTTTTTACTTGGGTGAAGAATGGATGGTAGTGCCTTTTTAAGTAAGGCATTATGAAAAGTTGAGGGGAGGGGAAATGTAGAAAATAATTTTGAGTTTATTTTGGAATGTCTGGTGAGTAGTGAGAAATATCTTTTGGGCAGGTGGATATACATAGGTCTGGTGCTTAGAGGAGAAAGGTTTAGAGATATGGGAATTAGCTTTTAAGTTTGTAATAGAAACTAATGACATAGATGTCAAAAAAAATACACAAGAGGGCCAATGACATATCCTAGGAAACTGCACCATTAAAAGGCTGGAGGTTTGAGGAAAGTGGACAGTTTCACAAGGCTGCTGGGAGGAAATCACAAAGGGAGTCAGTTAAAAGATGAGCACAAGGGCTTCCCTGGTGGCGCAGTGGTTGAGAGTCCGCCTGCCGAGGCAGGGGACACGGGTTCGTGCCCCGGTCTGGGAAGATCCCACATGCCGCGGAGCGGCTGGGCCCGTGAGCCATGGCCGCTGAGCCTGCGCATCCGGAGCCTGTGCTCTGCAACGGGAGAGGCCGCAACAGTGAGAGGCCCACATACTGCAAAAAAAAAAAAAAAGATGAGCACAAGTATTATCATGAGGGTTGATGGTTGAGGGTTGAGGTTTGGAGACCACACATTCAGTCAGCATGGTTGAATAACTTACCAGGGATGCTTAGCACTCAGAAACTGACAAAAAGATCTGTGACGTTTATTCAAAATTGGGGATTGATATGTATTATAAATGTGGCATGGGAACATTTTCAGGTGGGATAGTTGAAACGAATAGAGTGTGAGCATTAAAGTGAGGAGGAAAGCGAGTGTCATTGGGGGAGGCTGATAGAGTAGAGTTTGCAATAATGAAGGAAGAGTAGGTTTAGAAGGAGTGAAGAAGTGAGACAGAGTGGTATGGGATGTTGAGGTCAGAGGGCACTTTCAGAATTTGAGATTTTGGAGGTTGCAATTCTGAATGGTGATTTAGGGCCACAGTTAGACCATGGTAATGGGTGGATAAAATGGAATAGAGTGAAGATAACTAAGGTTGAGAAGGAACTTATTTCCTTATTCTTTATGAAGCTATGATCTCTCTTTTTGCAAAGGTTTAATTTTATTTATTTTTTAATTTTTGGCTGTGTTGGGTTTTTATTGCTGCACGCGGACTTTCTCTAGTTGTGGTGAGTGGGGGGCTACTCTTCATTGCGGTGTGTGGGCTTCTCCTTGTGGTGGCTTCTCTTGTGGAGCATGGGCTCTAGGTGTCCGGGCTTCAGTAGTTGTGGCATGCAGGCTCAGTAGTTGTGGCTTGCAGTCTCTAGACCATAGGCTCAGTAGTTTTGGTGCATGGGCGGGCTTAGTTGCTCCACGGCATGTGGGATCTTTCTGGACCAGGGATCGAACCCATGTCCCCTGCATTGGCAGGCAGATTCTTATCCACTGCGCCACCAGGGAAGTCCCAAGCTATGATCTCTTGATTACCACTAGAGATAGACATAAGTATTTTGAATTAAAATAGAAAGCTGAACAATAAATAGCTCATTTTAACAATGTTATAATTAAAGAAAACAATAATAGTAGGGAAAGAAGACCAGTAATTGGAACTTTTATTAGTATAATCTGTGTATTAAAAATGAAACTTTGTGAAATATCTCAATAGTTTTTCAGGAAATTTTTTAAAATGATGTATTCTTAATGTAACATACTTTCCTAGTGACAGCTAGAAAAAAATATTGAACTTCACATTACCATTGACAACATGACTGTTTCCTTTCCCTTGGGTGATAAAGGACCAAGGATGATGGTTTAGTTTTAGGTGTTGAGTCTTAATCCTTGATTAAGACCTGGATTATTACAAAGTTGTGGAGGATGAGAAGTGGAGAAAGACCAGTGGACGTAATACTCCAATCCATTTTTGCCGAGACTGGTTAAGAAAGGGTAAACCACAATAAAATCCTAGTTAATTTGAATGTTCAGTGAAAATGGAGTGTGGTTTACTCATAATTGAAGGCTAATTTAATTTTCTCCAACTGTTTGTTTAAAATCTTTGTAAATGAATTAAGCTATTGATATATTTCTACCTCTGTGAATAGAATATACATGTTATGATTCATAATCTTCAGTGTCTCATTTTGTTGTTTTAAACTTAAGTATTTGTGTTAGGTATTGAATGTATATAACTGACCAAGATGAATCTATAGTGAATGGTGAATGATCCCAAGCATGTATTTGAAAATAAATCTCTGGTTATTAGCTTTTTTCTTTCTTTCTTTAATTTGTGTGGGTTTTTACATGTTTCTTTTCAGTGAGTGTGTATGTGTGTGTGTGTATTAGCAGGTGTAGATTAGGGAACCCTACTGTTTATAAGTTAGTTAGAAGTTTGGTTTAGCTTCGAGGGTTATGGATAATCAGGGAAGCCTAAATAGGGAGGAAGCTAGATTTGATTCAAACCTTGTAGAATGATTGGACTTGGTTGCCATAGATGAGAGGAGGGTGTTTTAAGCTAGGGAAGCAGCTTGAGGAAAAAGCATATTAGGTATATTTATTATTTGGGAGATGGTGAGGGGACTAGCCTTAGTAGATGATCCACGTTGGAGAACCAGAGTAGGCTAGCTTATGGGAAACCTGAAAATTAACTACAGGTAGTATAAATTAGGCTGCATATGGCAGGCATTGGAGAGCCATTTAAAATTCCTTATTAGAGGATTAAAAGTTTTATTTTAGGAAAGTAACTTTGGCATTAGTTTGCAGAATAGGTTGAGTATGGAGTATGAGTATTGTTTATTCAATTTATTGAGAATATACTATTGGGTTGGCCAAAAAGTTCGTTTGGGTTTTCATAAAATGTTATGGAAAAACCCGAACAAACTTTTTGGCCAACCCAATATTTACAGTATTGTAAGTACTGAGAATTATACCAGTGAATCAATGGAATCATTCTATCAGTGCTTGATGAACAGGTGGTAAGGAAGATAGATGGTTAGTAAGGGATGTCATTTATGCTTTTGGTGTTGAGATCTTAGATCAGGGTGAGCTGTATGATTGGAGGAGCAAATTCAAGAACTACTGCAAAAGAATTGATGGAATTCTAGGTATAGTATGTGAAAAGGAAGAATGAAAGATGATGCCAAGGTTAAAGCTGAGTAGACAGACTATACTTAAAATTATATACTTATAGGAAAAGTGATGTGAAGTTTGGATACTATTTTGCATGAAGAAATAAGGATATTTAATTTCTTTTTTTTCCATAACTTGCAACTAAAACATTTAAATGTATAAGATAGTCATGTGTTTTGACAGTGATGCCTAATTTTGTATGAGAAACATTTCAATTGCTGTGTGTTTGTGCTCTTGTTTAAATTCTCATTACTATTAGTTAATGCATATTTCATCTATGAATTTATTTAGTAAAATAGTTTTAGGATGTGTTATTACAATTCTTTTGGGCTTTTGGAATGCTTTAAAGTCTACATTTATGGGATATAGCTTATGTAGGAGATTTAACAATTCTCTGAAAATTAAGTTGCTTTTTCTTTTTGGCCGTGCTGCACAGCTTGCAGGATCTTAGTTCCTCCCCCAGGGATTGAACCTAGGACCTTGGCAGTGAAAGCGCTGAGTCCTAACCACTGGACTGCCAGGGAACTCCCATATTGCATTTTAACTGTTCAGAATTTAGCGCTCATTATGGCATACTTCTGTTAATTGTGAGGATTTAAAGTTTTGTCTGTGCTAATAGAGGTTAGTATTTCAGAGTTTAGGTAGTGCTGTCTTCAAATTTTTCTGTTATCTGAGAATATTCATATAATTACTCTGTTTTGCATGTTATTCTGGAGACGTAGGCTGTTGCAGAGTTATTTACTCTGGTCTTCTTTGCGTAGTTCTCCAGAGTTTTTTTTGTTTGTTTGTTTTTAATTCTATTTAAAAAATTAAATTCTTAAATTTATAGAGAACTAAGCTCATTATTTATTGAGTATTGCACATTTTTCTTTTGAACATCCCATTATTCATGAACTTTGCTGTTCCCAGTCACTTTTAACCTACTCTAAAATCTTAGGTCATCTGTTCCTCTATTAAAAACTAGTGACCCATTTTATTATATTGGATGTCCTCAAAACAGTTTATTCCTCCTGGGCCATTTGTAGACCATCTTGCCTATTAATCATTCCTTACCTCCCTATTTGTGTGTGTTTCTTCTAACCTGGTTTTCAGTTGATCACATCTTTTTCAATACTACACTTGTTTTACATGTGGCTATTTTTTCTCTTCTGTTTTACTTCTTTTTACTGTATTTTTTCTTTCATTTCTGTCTGTCATTACCAGTGCCTTTTAAATAGGCATCTATTATTTTGCTTTTAATTGGTGGGCTTATAATGAAGTTAGCTTGTGATCCTTTTGGATCACTTTTATGGTGTCCTGAAAAGGGCATATTAAACCAATATTGTTGAATAGAATTCTGCTCTTTATAGAATTCATATTCTTAGAGTTACCCTTAGAGTAATGGGGGTTATTTTTTTTAATATTAGAAGAACTGATGATGAAAAAGTATTTTCTTATCAAATTTTAAAACTTTTTACTTCAGGTAAGATTCTATGATTATGTATTTTAGTTCATTAATTAGAAGAGATTGTATGTTGGAAAATACTTTTTAAACTTTTTCCTCATTTTAGAGGGCTTTATTGCTTCTCAAAAATGACAATGATACCTGTCACTGATAATTAATCAAGTGAACTATTTAAATTACCCTAGGAGGGTTAAGGTTAAGTATCTTTAGTGAATCAATAGTGTGGGAATGAAAGCCATACTGGTTAATAAGTCTGTCACTGATCAAGGAAAATACCTAACTACATATCAGCTGAGTTTGAGATTTCTTGAGTCTCTAGGACTGACTGGATCTGGAGCATATACTGCCCTAGGATACTGATTTAAACAAACTTCTGTGACCCTTTCTTTTTTTTTTTTTTTTTTTTTTTTGCGGTAAGCGGGCCTCTCACTGTTGTGGCCTCTCCCATTGCGGAGCACAGGCTCCGGACGCGCAGGCCCAGCGGCCATGGCTCACAGGTTCAGCCCCTCCACGGCATGTGGGATCTTCCCGGACCGGGGCACGAACCCGTGTCCCCTGCATTGGCAGGCGGACTCTCAACCACTGCGCCACCAGGGAAGGCCTCTGTGACCCTTTCTTAAGGCTTAAGGACAGTGGGTGAAGGTTCCGTCACCAATCAGTGATGCTCGTTGGTGCTATATAAACAATTTTTGTTTCAGTGACTGGCCATGTAGTTGACCACTGAATAAATGAAGATTCTGTTATTTTATGAAGGCACTGATAAGCATAATACTAAGTCCTCTGGTTTCTGTAATCAAGAACAGGAGTTGATTTGCCTAATACAGTGGTTCTCAAAGTGGGATCAGCAGACACCTGGGGGTCTGTCTGGTTCTCTGTCAAGTCAAAATTATTTTTATAATAATATTAAGATGTCATTTGCCTTTCTTGCCTGTGTTGCAAAAGCAATGATGGTATGAAAGCAAAGGTGGGTAAAACTGCTGACATCTTAGCATGAATCAAGGAGTAGTACGAAGTTGTGCTGGTAGTCATTGTATTCTTCACAGTTGTGGTTAAAAAGAAATCCAGCTTCACTTTAAAGTGCCCTTGATGAAGCAGTAAAAGTTATTGAATCTTGACCCTTGAGTACTGTACGTGTCTTTTTTTTTTTTTTTTTTTTTTAAGGCGGCTCCACGTGGCATGCAGGATTCTTTCCCAACCAGGGATCAAACCCGCACCCCCTGCATTGGTAGTGCAGAGTCTTAACCACTGGACCGCCAGGGAAGCCCCCCCATACGTGTCTTTTTTACATTCTGTAGGAAAAAATGGGAAGTATGCATAAAACACTTCTGTTGCCTAATGGAATATAATGATTATCTCAAGAAAAAGTACTCATGATTTTTTGAGTTGCAAGGCCGAACAAGTCTCTGTTTTGTGGAGCACTGTTTTTGTTTTTTAAATTAATTTATTTTATTTTTATTTATTTTGCTGTGTTGGATCTTTGTTGCTGTGCGTGGGCTTTCTCTAGTTGTGGCAAGCGGGAGCTACTCTTCATTGCGGTGTGAGGGCTTCTCACTGCAGTGGCTTCTCTTGTTGTGGAGCATGGGCTCTAGGCGCGTGGGCTTCAGTAGTTGCTGTGCGTGGGCTTTCTCTAGTTGTGGCAAGCAGGTGCTACTCTTCATTGCAGTGTGCGGGCTTCTCATTGCGGTGTCTTCTCTTGTTGCGGAGCACGTCTAGAGCACAGGCTCAGTAGTTGTGGCGCACGGGCTTAGCTGCTCTGCAGCATGTGGGATCTTCCTGGACCAGGGCTCAAACCCGTGTGCCCTAAACCCGTGTCCCCTGCACTGGCAGGCGGATTCTTAACCACTGCACCACCAGCGAAGCCCTGGAACACTGTTTTTACTCGAAAGAATGACTAACAGACAAACCATAGTTATTCAGGCTTGAGTATTCGGCACCTTTTCAAAAATGAATAAAGTGAGCCTATCACTTCAAGGAAAATAACTGATACTATGTTTGTCAGTGATAAAATTGAATTATAGAAACCATGAGCTTGGTAGCTTCTCAATATTTAAAGACTTTTCTAATGAGACTGGAGGTGATAAAAATCAATGTAATTTTAAAATATTGAATAATAAAATGTGCAGCATTTGGAAGATTGTATAACTCAATGAACCAATTTTTAAAATGACCAATGCTTGATAAGAAATCATGCGTATGTAAAAGATCCATTCAACATGCCAGCTAAACCAATGGATTTTAATGTATAACAGTAAGAAAAGTTCATTGATGAGGGCTTCGGATTCCAGATTTCGTCCAACCTTTAAAAAAATACCACTTCACTGAATTTTGGTAGTATCAAAGAAGAATATCAATAATTATCTGAAAAAGCTATTAAAATACTCTTCCTTTTTCTGATTGCATGTTTATGTAAAGTCAACTTTTTTCATATACTTAGACAAAATAATGTATCACAACACATTGAATGTAGAAACAGATTTAAGAATTCAGATGTCTTTTATTAAGCCAGACATTAAAGAGATTTGAGATTTACTAAGTTATGAAAGAATGTCACTCCCCTCTAAAATTTTTACTGTTTTTGAAAAAGATAGCTACTTACCATAAAAATGCTCTTTATGTTAACATATGAGTTTGTTATTTTTATATGGACTAATAAATTATTTTTTACTGCTTAATTTTAATTTCTAATATAGTAAATATAGATAGATGTAACTCACATAAATAAAAGCTCCTTAGAGTTATCAGTAATTTCTAAGAGTGAAAAGAGGTCTTCAGGGGACTTCCCTGGCGGTCCAGTGGTTAAGACTTTGCCTTCCAATGCAGGGGGTGTGGGTTTGATCCCTGGTCAGGGGGTAAAGATCCCATATGCTCGTGGCCAAATAAAAACAAAACATAAAACAGAAGCAATATTGTAACAAATTCAATAAAGACTTTAAAAATGGTCCACATCAAAAAAATCTTTTTAAAAAACGAGTGAAAGAGGTCTTCAGACCGAAAAGTTAGAAAACTGCTAGACTAATTTTTGAAGGGCTCATGTTGGCTCATTCTAAGAAGTAAAGGGTAGATCTTTAGTCATTTTATCCAATTCAGATAAAACCAGAGTTAAGTGTATTGGATTTTTATTCTATTTGTGTCTATTTGCATTTTTTTTTTTTTTTTTTTTGCGGTACGCGGGCCTCTCAGTGTTGTGGCCTCTCCCGTTGCAGAGCACAGGCTCCGGACGTGCAGGCTCAGCGGCCATGGCTCATGGGCCCAGCCGCTCCGCAGCATGTGGGATCTTCCCGGACCGGGGCACGAACCCGTGTCCCCTGCAACGGCAGGCGGACTCTCAACCACTGCGCCACCAGGGAAGCCCCCATTTGCAATTTTTAAATCAAATCATTAGTTCTGTTTATTCACTGTTAAATCAGTGAATATCATGCTGTACTGCTAGCTCAATCTTGGGCTAACTAGAAAATGTCAGATAATTCTTCAACTTTCGAATCTTAAATTATGAGAATGTACAGAAGGGGGTTGGGCTGTGTCCATAATGTCTATGTGGTAATTAGGTAGCACATACCTCTCCAAGAATGACTATTCAGTCATTATGAAGATCAAATTAGTTAACATATGTGAAAATATTTTGTGGATATTTAAAAGATTATATATTAATATTAGGTTTTATTGTTGGCCTGTTGGCCATCATGCACAATGATTGAGCTTGTGAGAAGGGGGAGATACTACTAAGGTGAAGGGATACTTTTTTTAAAACCACTTATTCCCCTGATATGTTACTACTTGGATAACCCTAAATGTGATGATATTTACCCAGTTAATAATTTTTCATAAAGCTATCATATTGGTATATGTACATTTGAAGTCAGATATGCAAATAACTTATTTCAAAATGTTTTGAGGTGACATGTAAATACTATGCAGTTATATGTTTCATAATATAAAATATCTCAAAAAATGTTTTAAAAGCCCTGTATACAACTAGCTTTAAATTAGAATGGCATTATCAAAAACATGAGCACATGTAGTTGTTAAGCACCAACACTAAACAGATGGTTCAAGAGGATACATAAGAGGTTTGAAGTCTGGGTAGAAGAGCATAAAGCCATTAAAACTATCAGATTTCTGTTTCTCATAGATATTAGTCAATAAATAAGTAAAGACATAATCCTTGGTTATTTAAGGACCAAATCTCAGAATATTAGTGTTGCAGAATTACTGTCTTTTCCTTCCTCTTTTACTCTAATTTAAAATTACTGTATACAGTGGTAGATAATACTATAGCCTGTTTATTGAAATTAATGTATCTTGTCATAAGTAGGTCATTTATAAATGTGAAATTGCTTGAGGCTGTCTTTTACTGCCATGTTGCGTTTAACTTCTGGTTGGACAGATTTGAGCTATATTGCTAGGCTATTTGCCTCTAAAGCATTTTTCAGTTTTCATCTTATAAGAGGAGATGGTCAATTTGAGATTATGTTGGCTTAGAAATAGTTGTATATAATTAGAAAGGTACTTGCTCACCTATCACATGTGTATCATTCAATAGCTCATCTTTTATTTTAAAAAAAGTTCTTTCCAAAGATAAAGTCTTTTTTTTAAAAAAAAAGTATGCTTTCAAAAAGAGTTTAAACAAAACTTCATTAATTATGATTGTCTATTCTGAATTAATCTTTGTTTAGCATTTTAAATATTAAACATGAAGAAAAGACAGGATATTTAGAATACTGAGTAGACTACAATTTCTTTTTAGAGAACTCTGGACTCATACCAAGTGTGTTTAAATTTCTGTACCGTAACTTTTACTGTGTAAAGAAATAAACCTTAAAATACATGCAGGAATGGAGTGCTTTCTGTATTTACATAAAATGCGTACTTTTTACAGAAGAAATGTTTTATATTGTTTTATTTTCTTAGGCATAGTCTCACACATCTTACGACCCTCAGTCTCTAGCACTGAATCTCGCATATATAGCCTCATATTTTTCCCTAGAAGTAAATGAAATAGACAGGTTTCATGGAACAGAATTTTTTGTGGGTGTCTTTTCCCTCTTTAAAAAAATGTTTTACATGGTTAAAAGAATTAGTTAATACCAAAACGTTCATAATGAAAAACAGCAATCCCTGCCCTAACTTATTACATCTCAGTTCTGTTCCCCAGAGTAAAAACTTTTAACTTTTTTTTTTAGCAGTTTCTTCTGTCACTTAGCCCCAAATATAGTGAAAAAATGCCTACCCTAGTTTTTATTTTATTTTTTTACCCTTGTATTTCTTGGTTTATCCCTTTTAGGCATTATCTACTGACTTCCTGATAATGGTAGGTGAGATTTTAGCCTTTTTTATGTCCCATCTCTTTATTTTCTTACCCTGTCCTTCTAATTTGTTTCTTTATTATAAGTTTAGTTAAATCAGTAATCAGTATTCACATATAATGTTTCCTTCAGAGGCAGGTAGTGTATCATTATTACATTTTTCTTTTTTAAAAAAAGAGTACTTTCCTAAAGTTACTAATTTTCTTTATCTTGGATTTTTTTGGCTGCTTTGGGTCTTTGTTGCTGCATGCAGGCTTTCTCTAGTTGTGATGAGTGGGGGCTACTCTTCGTTGCCGTGCGCAGGCTTCTCATTGCAGTGGCTTCTCTTGTTGCAGAGCATGGGCTCTAGGCATTCGGGCTTTAGTAGTTGTGGCACGAGGGCTCAGTAGTTGTGGCTCGTGGGCTCTAGAGCGCAGGCTCTGTAGTTGTGGCGCACGGGCTTAGTTGTTCTGCGACATGTGGGATCTTCCCAGACCAGGGATCGAACCCATGACCCCTGCATTGACAGGCGGATTCTTAACCACTGTGCCACCAGGGAAGTCCCATAAAGTTACTAATTTTCTTGATTTGCATAATTTTCAGTAAATCCATCCTTAAATGTTCAACCGTTTTTCATGGGAGTTGCGATTAAGACTTTTCAGGCAGTTTCACCTGAGGGAAGTCCTTCTCACATAAAGAGATCATGTTCTTGGGGTCAAAGGGCCTGTTTTCGTGATCCTAACATATGTCAGTATGACCCTAACCCAAGTTAAGCGTGAATCAAATGGGAAACCCAAGCCTAGTAATCGAAAGTTTGTTGCTCTCTAGGTCCATACCTAGAGTGCTTAGCAGTTACTTTTTTCCCAGATTTCTAAAGTAATTTCATCTGATATCCTTAGTATATAAAAGCTGAACTGTTCCCTCTTTTTATATTCAGAGTTGTTTTAATTGTTATAAACAAACTTTCTCAGAGGCTGAAGAAACTTAACATAAAACTTACAGATTTTTTTTTGGTAAAAAAACATTCGTAGAAGATTTTGAACAAACCAAAATTCTAAATTCTTAAAACTTGCTAATTCTTAGAAGAGCTTTATGCAAAGGAGACTATAGGCCTTTCTGGCAACTGAATAAATTTTGAAATGTCATTTGAGGAATGTTGGACATAAAATTTTAAAAGAAACTTTAGGACTTAATTTAAAAAATCACTTTAAGAGCACAGAGAAGCTTGGTAACAATTCTATCAGGGCAAAGATAATATTTCCATTATAAAATTTATTAAAGTGGGAATGAAATCACATGTGTTTATTGGGATGTTACATATCCATTCCAAAGTATAATCCAAATTATATATTGTCATGTAACAATGGGCTTGCACTGTAAACTTGTACAGTTTTTTTAGTTTACATACCTCTTCAGTAGTAATATCAAAACTAAAATCTTTGTCATCAGGATTAAATACCTAGGTTTTTTTTTTGGTTTTTTTTGTGGTACGCGGGCCTCTCACTGTTGTGGCCTGTCCCGTTGCGGAGCACAGACTCTGGACGCGCCGGCTCAGCAGCCATGGCTCACGGGACTAGCCGCTCCGCAGCATGTGAGATCTTCCCGGACCGGGGCACGAACCCGTGTCCCCTGCATCGGCTGGCGGACTCCCAACCACTGTGCCACTAGGGAAGCCCAATACCTAGGTTTCTTAATAAAATATTACTGTAATGAACTGGAGGGGGGAAGGAAATGAATATTCTTTAGTTTGATTAATCACTATGAAAACAATTAGGAATATGCTCAAACAATATAATAAAAACAATGATTTATTGTATATGTGCATTTTATAGATATCATTACCGAAACCTTTTTCCTTCTGTCTTTTCTTTGTTGTCCTGAATGATAAGAGAAAAGGTTGAAAGAGAGAGAGTAAAGGGAAAAAGTTGTAAGAGCCTAGGCAAATTACTACTTTGGACTTCAATTTTCTGATTTACAGTGAAACTAGATAATCTCTAAAGTATTTTTTAGATCTAAATGTTATCATTTAGGAGATAGTCATGGGTGAGAGGTAATTTAAAGGAATTCAAATATAGAGTAAGGAAAATAGAAATAAAAAGATGGAAGAAGACTAGAGAGAAAAGATATTTACTGAATGTCTGTGATTCCAAATGAAATTTACATAACCATAGTATACGTAACATTTTTACTAGGGTTATTCCTACTCTCTTTTCCCAGTTACAAACATACTTTTCTCCACAATGATAGAGTGACTAAACTAAGCTCTTGTACATTAAGTAATATAGCCACAGTATATACTCAATGAGGATTTAACTTACTGACAGAACATGTACCAGGTTGATTACATAAAACAGGATTTTCCCTTCAGCTCTCTGAATTTTTAACCATGACCTCCTGACCACGCTGTTGTCTTTTCTCTGCCATGACACGTGATCTGACTGCTGCAGTGTAGTGTCCTTGTTTTTGTAAGTTACTAGTTCTGGGTGATACCTTTACCTAAGAGACCCACTTTTCCACTTATACTGCCATTTGCTTTGGGCAATTCATTACTCATTATTTGCTTTAAGTATAAATCAGTCACAAGTTGGATTTAACTCACTTTACTATTATTCTTGCTTGTTCTGTACATCTCAAATTGTGGTTTAGGACTCTTGTTACTCAACTGATCTTTGGGACACAAACTTAGTAGGGAGTGTCTAGTCCAGACTGCCAAATGAGTTTTTAGCTTGGAGAATGTCATTTCATAACTCTTTTTCTTTTTTTTTTTAGATGTTGGGGGTAGGAGTTTATTAGTTCATTTATTTATTTTTGCTGTGTTGGGTCTTCGTTTCTGTGTGAGGGCTTTCTCTAGTTGTGGCAAGTGGGGGCCACTCTTCATCGTGGTGTGCGGGCCTCTCACTATCGCGGCCTCTCTTGTTATGGAGCACAGGCTCCAGATGCGCAGGCTCAGTAGTTGTGGCTCACGGGCCCAGTTGCTCCGCAGCATGTGGGATCCTCCCAGACCAGGGCTCGAACCCGTGTCCCCTGCATTAGCAGACAGATTCTCAACCACAGCGCCACCACGGAAGCCCCCATAACTCTTAATAGTAAGCAACAATTTTTAAAACACTGTGCTTGGTCTCAGATCATTTATTCTTTTTATTTATTCAAACATTTGGTTAGGATATATGCTAATTTTTAGAGAATAAGATAAGGTCCCTGCTGTCAGGGAGCTTACATTCTAGTGAGAAAGTGAGAGGCATAAAGGCAATTATTGGAAGACCCATGATAGAATGATGTACCAAAAACGGGGATTAGTTGTTATACTGTGGGGTGGGGCTGATGGAGTAAATAGTCTAGGATTGTAAGGATGATTCAGTGTTAAAAAGGCAACAATGTAATTCACTACATTAACATATTAAATGAGAAGAATCATATGGGAGTAGATGTAGGAAAAATTCAGCACCAGTTAAGATATTGGATAGGAATAGGAGGGAACTTAATTTGAAGAAAGGTATTCATCAGAAAATTACAGTGAACATTATGCATTCATGGGAAAACATTAAAAGCATGAAATTTGTGAACAAGATAAAGGATAGCTCTTATCTCCATTATTATTTGTTAATACAGTAAGTAAAGAAACAGAAATGAGATGTACGATTGGAAAGGAGGAGATAAAACTGTCATTTGCTGACAGTATTTTTTTTACTGAGAAAATCCAAGAAAATGAACTGAATAAACTAAATTTTGAAAGGTGGTCAATCAGAAGTGCAATATACAAAAACTACAGTTTTCCTATTATACACTAGCAATGACCAGGTAGCCAATGTGATAGAAAAAAAATCTATTTCACAAACAAAAACCCAAGGAGGAAAAAAAATCCTACTTAAATGTAAAGACATTTGGGGGGAAATTTTAAAATTTTACTAATGCAAATGTCAGTCTTTATCAAATTAATATTTTAAATAAAATCCTAATAAATCTCAACAAGCTTTTTCATAGAATCTTATAAATATCCTAACATTCATAGAAAAGAGCAGCATGTATGACTAAGCAGGACAATTTACTTGTTATTTATTTATTTTAAGCAGGACAGTTTAGAAAGCAAAAACAAAAGAGCGGGAATTGCTCTAATAGAATCAAGATGCTAATAAAGGTATAGTAATATTTAGAAGGTTTTAATGACATAGGAATAGACAAATGGGTTAAAGGAACAGAATAGACTCCAAAAGTGTATCCACACTTACATGGGAATCTAGTGTGATCATAGAGATCAGTGGGAAACAATAAGCTCTTCAGTAATTGATGTTGAGATAATTGATTATCAATATGGAAAAACTACAAATTTTATTCGAGAACCTGCAAGAGTACCAACAAACAACCTGTTAGAGTTTAGCAGGGTTTCTAAAGATAAGAGCAATACACAAAAATTGATTGCATTTACATATCAGTAGTAACCTACTAGCAAATATATTTTAAAAATATTACATTCACACTAACAGCAAAAACTAGAAGGTATTTAAGACTATAGCTAATAAAAGGCCTTCCTAGAGAAAATTATAAAGTGGTTTTGAAAAAGGACTCAATGGATATGATCCCAAAAGCACAGCACCAAAAGCAAAAATAGACAAATAGGATTGCATTAAGCTAAAAAACCTATGTGCAATAAAGGAAACAGTCAACAAAATGAAAAGGCAATCTATGGTAGTTATAAATGTAATTATAGTAATAGATTTTGATCGACCGATAATTATGGAGAACGATGAGTGTATACTGATGTAAACAAACAAACACACACATAAGTAAATTGAAGATAGGTGAATATCAGATTATTGACATAGTTTCAAAGTATGTCTTCACAAAATAATAATTACAAGAGGAAAATAGTAACTATAATGGAGAAAAGTGGCAGATACCAGTTTAGTCAAATGATAAAAGTGAATATCATCAGTAATGGGCTAAATTGAAATCATGTACCACCTCTAAGGATGCATTGGAGAAGATCAGAGCATCTCTTCTATATTTTTCCTGTCACAGATACATAACCTGAACTTAATTATGAGTAATATATGATTTAATCAGACAAACCCAATTGAAGGACATTCTATGAAAGTACTGGCCTGTAACCTTTTAAAGTGTCTAGGTCATGAATTTCAAGGAAAGATAGAAACTGTTCCAGCTGAAAGAGACTAAAGATTGCAATTCAGATTACTGAATGCAAAGTGTGGTACTGAGCTAGATCCTTTTCCTATAAATCCATTCCTATTTGGAACAACAAACTTGAATAGATTCTAAAGATTGGATTATAATAACTGTATAATTGTTAATCTCCCAATTTTGATAGTTACATGTGTTTGTACAAGATAAATACCAAAATATTTGTGGACTGTTTGGTATCAGGTCAGCAATTCTCAGGTGGTTTAGGAAAAAGGCTGTACTTGTCCGTGCAACTTTTCTGTAAGTCTGATACTGCCCCATAGGTCATTTAGTGTCTTTCAGGTTTGTTTGGTTTTTTTTTCCTCTGTGTGCTTTGGATTTTTTTTTTTTTTTTTTTTTTTTTTTTGGTGGTACGCGGCCCTCTTACTGCTGTGGCCTCTCCCGTTGCGGAGCAGAGGCTCCGGACACGCAGGCTCAGCGGCCATGGCTCACGGGCCCAGCCGCTCCGCGGCATGTGGGATCTTCCTGGACCAGGGCACGAACCTGTGTCGCCTGCATCGGCAGGCGGACTCTCAACCACTGCGCCACCAGGGAAGCCCTGGAATTTTTTTTTTCCTGTGTATTCAAGTTCACTAATCTTTTGTTATAGTTTCCTATCTTCTGTTAAGCATATGCAATGAATTTTTCATTTCAGATACTGTATATTTTAGCTTTAGAAGTTCCATTTGGGTTTTTAAAAAGTAGTTTACATTTTTCTCCACATAATGTTTGTTTTTTTAAGTCCTTTAGTATATTCATAACAGCTGCTTTGACATTCTTGCCTACTCTTTCCATGGTCTCTTTCATTTCTGGATCTGTTTCTATTAATTGTTTCCATTTTCTTTCCTGGTTACAAATCACTTTTTTTTTTTTTTTGCTTCTTTGCATGTCTAGTAATTTTTTATTTTATATTGGACATTGTGATTATTACATTGTGGTGTCTGGATCTTGTTCTTTAAGCAGTGTTGAATTTTGTTTTGGCAGGTTGTCAAGTTACTTGCAATCAGCTTAATCCCTTTTTGTTTTGTTTTTTTGCCGTG
Organism: Pseudorca crassidens; assembly: GCF_039906515.1. NCBI lineage: Eukaryota > Metazoa > Chordata > Mammalia > Artiodactyla > Delphinidae > Pseudorca > Pseudorca crassidens. Next base: position 44,931,832 of record NC_090309.1, read on the forward strand.
CTGCATGGCACACGGGATCTTAGTTCCCTGACCAGGGATTGAACTCATGTCCCCTGCAGCGGAAGCACAGAGTCCCAACCACTGGACAGCCAGGGAATTCCCAGCTTGATCCTTTCAGTGCTTGTTTTAACAGCTTTGTTAGGGAGCTTCTGGAATAGCTTTTACTTAACTGCTAGTTTAGTTCCAAGACATGACTCTTCTGAGGTCTCTACTAATGCTCTAGGTGTTTACTCTGGCTGGTCGGAGCTTAAATTCCTCTGCACTTTGTGAGCTTTGGGTGTTGTTTAGCTTCCAGCTTTTCTGTGCTTGTACTCTGCTCAGCCTCCTGGAGTTTCAGGGTACATATGTATAACTTAGTATTTAGCCAAAATCTTAAGGGCATATTTTGGGAGCTTTTTGTTTGTATAGCTCCCTTGTGTCTGGTGTTCTTTAATTCCCTTGAACTCCAAACTTTGTCTCTTCAAGTTCAGCGAGACGTGGGCTACCCCTCCTTATACCTCATTCTGGAAAGTACCTTACTGCTTCGCCAGGGATTACAGTCTTGCTGTTCGAAGTCTGAAAATAGTTATTTTGTATGTTTTGTCCAGTTTTCTAATTCTTGATGGAAAAAGGGCAAATCTGGTACTAACTATTCCTTCCTATTTGATGTTTTAGCTGAGTTTAGTTGTATTATTTTCTCACTTAGTACTATGAGCAATCTCAGTGTAGATGGTTGAGCTGATCCAGTGTCAGGGATTGACAGTATGAATGTGATCAAAGGACAGAAGGATCATTGTTGGGAGGGCTGGCAAGAGAATAGTTGAAGTAAAAGCAATAGTTCTCAGAGTATGGTTTGAGGATCCTTTTAGAGGGTCCATAGGAGTTTCCTACTTCCAACTAAATATCCATGTGAAGCTGATTTTTTCTTCATATACATGAACCAAAATAACACAAACAGTAGATTGAATGCAGAAGCAAAGATGAACATCAGCCTCTTAAGTTAAACCAGATATTAAAGAGATTTGTAAAAATAGTGAAACAATGCCAGTCTTCTCACTAAAATTTTTTTTGGTTTGGTATTTGTAAGCATGTAATAGGTTTATTATTTTTTTAATAAGTTAATAAGTAAACAAATAATTGTGAAATTTTCTGTTTTATTTTCTAATATAGTAAATATTGATAAATATAGCCCACAAAAACAGAAGAATTGCTGAAATAAAGCACCATAAAGTGCTGTCTAGGGAAGGAAGTGAAGGCATTAGGAGTGCAATAGACAGTGTAGAAAAAGGAAGGGATTAAGGAATGAGAGGTTTCTGTTCAGTTCCTATTCTCTATTGGATAGGTGTCAATTTCTTTACTTCTCTGCATTCTCGCGTGGACGTGCCTGCAGTTAAAGTCGTAGGATAGTACTCTGTCCCAGCAACTTCTTAGGTTTCTGCTTTATAATACTATGCACTCAGCCCCTGCATAGGGAATCCTGATTTACTGTCTGCCATTTCACCTGGCAATGTCTTTTTCTAGTTTGCTCTCCTTGTCCTAATGAGGAGCTAGATCATCCTTACTTATGTTCTGGCATTAACTTACCCTTATGTTCTGGTGTCACCAGTTTTACTTAAATTTCCCATTCTTTAAACAAAAATTTTAATTAAAAATTTAAATTTTCTTCAGCTTTATTGACATATAGTTGACAAATAAAATTGTAATATACTTAAAGTGTATATAGTGGTGGTTTGATGTATGTATACATGTGAATGGATTCCCACCATCTAGCTAATTAACATCTCCATCACCTCACATTTTTACCTTTGTGTGTGTATGTGTGAACATTTAAGTTCTACACTCTTAATAAATTTCAATTATATAATACAGTAGTTACCATGTCTTACATTAGATCTTTAGGCCTTATTCATCTTGTAGCTGAAAGTTTGTATCCTTTTTTCAACCTCTCCATATTCCCACCCAACTCCCCCGCTCCCAGACGCAGGCAACTGCTTTTCTACTCTGTTTCTATGAGTTTGACTTTTTTTTAGATTCTACATATAAGTAAGAATATATAGTATTTTTCTCTTTCTGGCTTATTTCACTTAGCATGATGCCCTCAAGTTTCATCCATGTTTTCACAAATGGCAGGATTTCCTTCTTTCTCATGTCTGAATAATATTCTTCTCTCTGTCTCTCTCTATATATACATGTGTATGTTTGTGTGTGTGTGTGTATATATATATATAAATATGTATATTTCCTATGTTTTTTATCCGTTTATCTGTTGAAGGACATTTGGGTTGTTTCCATATCTTGGCTATTGCAAATAATGCTGCAGTGAACGTGGGAGTGCCAGTACCTCTTTGAGATCCTGTTTATTTCCTTTGGCTTATATACCCAAAGTGGGATTGCTAGATCATATGTTAGTTCTATTTTTAAGTTTTTGAGGAACCGCCACAGTGGTTGCATCAGTACATTCTCAACAGCAGTGCACAAGGGGTCCATTTTCTCCACATCCTCACCAGCACTTATGTCTTGTCTTTTTGATGATTGCCATTCCAACAGGTGTGAGGCTCTTTGTGGTTCTGATTTGCATTTTCCTGATTATTAGTGATGTTGAGCACCTTTTCATGTACCTGTTGGCCATTTGTATGTCTTTTTTGGAAAAATGCCTATTCAGTTCCTCTGCCCATTTTAAAATCAGATTTTTTTTTTTGCTATTGAGTTGTATGAATACTTTGTGTATTTTGGACATTAACCCCTATTAGATATATGATTTGCAAATATTTTCTCCCACTCAGTAGTTTACCTTTTCATTTTGTTGATTGTATACATCGCTGTCCAGAAGCTTTTTAGTTTGATGTTAGTCACGCTTGTTTATTTTTGCTTTTGTTGCCTTTGTTTTTGGTGTCATTGAATTTCTCATTCTTAATGGTGTCCTACCTATTATTCTTGTTCAGTTTCTGCTACTTCAAACTCATTCAACCCTTTGTTTTTGTTTTTGTTTTTGCTGTACACGGCCTCTCACTGTTGTGGCCTCTCCCGTTGCAGAGCACAGGCTCTGGACACGCAGGCTCAGCAGTCATGGCTCACGGGCCTAGCCACTCCACGACATGTGGGCTCCTCCCGGACCGGGGTACAAACCCACGTCCCCTGCATTGGCAGGCGGACTCCCAACCACTGTGCCACCAGGGAAGCCCCCCTTTGCTTTTATTGAATCTACAAAGTTTACCCAAGATAAGCGTGTTCTCTTGTGTCATCACTCCACTCTTTAATTTCTCAGGGACATTGCCCACTCAAATATAGTCTCCATTTTCCAGTGAGAAGATACAACATTTATTGGTTATCAGCCTATATTTTACATTCTTGATGTAAATAGATTTATTTGGGTTGTGGAAATATATATACTCAAAAGGAATAAAATGTTATTCATTGCAGGAAGGTGGAGAGACAAAATGAGAATGAAGGGAAACATCTGACTTACATTTTGCCACTGTCTTTGAAATATCAGATGCATTTATATCAATTAAAAGCACAGAATACATGTCAGAGTAATCATATGTCCTTTTAGATCATCTGTTAATGAAGATGAGTACACAGTTTGTTTAAAGAAAAAATGTATTATATGATTATTTTTAGTCATCTATAAGTTGATAGGTATATTTCAATATAACTTTTAAAGTATTTCTTTTTTTATTTCTTACAGTAATCCTAAATCGGAGAGTCAGAGAGTAAATAAAAAAGTCAACAATGATGCCTCACTTAGAATTCATAATCTATCCATTTTGGTGAGACAGATAAAATTTTATTACCAGGTAAGTGGTTCTTTTTTTAATCTAGTATTTTAATAACTCCTTGCATATTCACATTTTTGTGTTGTTTAGTATTAATGACCTAGTATATACTAAATGCTTGTTATATATCAGATACTGGTCTGTTTGCTGGAGGTTGAGTAGTAATAACACAGTTTATTTCTTATGCAGTGTTAAAGATGCAAGCATGCACTTCATAATTATCTAATTTACAGATAATTTTTGTATTTTATGAATTTAAAATTTTTTAAATTTCCTGAGAATTTATATAGTGCAACACTTTGTTAGCCTACTAGAATTTTGCCTTTGAACAATATACTTTTTATTCCTTTTTTTAACTTAAATTGGATGCATATTTCAGAGTTTGAACATGAGCATTTTTTTTAAATTTTTTATTTTATTTTATTTTTGGCTGTGTTGGGTCTTTGTTGCTGTGCACAAGCTTTCTCTAGTTGCAAGGAGCGGGGGCATCTCTTCATTGTGGTGTACGGGCTTCCATTGCAGTGGCTTCTGTTGTTGCAGAGTACGGGCTCTAGGCGTGTGGGCTTCAGTAGTTGCAGCACGCAGGCTCAGTAGTTGTGGCGTGCGGGCTCTAGGGCGTGCAGGCTTCAGTAGTTGTGGCGCACGGGCTCAGTAGTTGTGGTGCTGGGCTTAGTTGTCTGTGGCGTGTGGAATGTTCCCAGACCAGGGCTTGAACCTGTGTCACCTGCATTGGCAGGTGGATTCTTGTTTTTTTTTTTTTTGAGGTACGTGGGCCTCTCACTGTTGTGGCCTCTCCCATTGTGGAGCACAGGCTCCGGACGCGCAGGCTCAGTGGCCATGGCTCACGGGCCCAGCCGCTCCGTGGCATGTGGGATCTTCCTGGACCGGGGCATGACCCTGTGTCCCCTGCATCAGCAGGCGGACTCTCAACCACTGCGCCACCAGGGAAGCCCTTAAGCTGTTCTTATTTTGTATTTTAGTTCTGTTTTTAAACCCCATAAATTAAATATTGAAAGTACTGTTAAATAAATCAAATCAGTGTTCTTTTAGATCAAGCTACATGTTTTCCTTTTTTTCCTCCTCATGGTTTTCTTTTGTTATCTCAGACCTGCCTTTGGTATTATTTTCTTACCGAAGTCATCTTTTGATTGTTTGTTTAGAGAAGGTTTGTTGATAGTAAAGTTTATCAATGTCTGTCTGAAAATGCCTTTATTTCACCCTTGTTCTTGAAAGGTAATTTTATTGGGTATGTAGTTTTAGGTTAACAATTACTTTTCTCTCAGTGTTTTGCAGATTTTTACCTTCTCTCCCTGGAGTCCTTTTTGTTTTGGAGAAACCAGCTATCAGTCAAATATTTGTTCTTAGGTTAAACTGTCTTTTTCTCTCTCCTGGCTGCTACTACTGTCTCTTCTAATATTGCTTCTTTTGTATTAATCTGATATTCCTCAGATATTTTTATTATGTGTATATTAGACTTTCCTACTCTATCCTCCATGCTTATTAAACTTTCTTTTACATTACAGTTTACAGTCTTGTGCTACATCCTGAGTATTTTTTTTCAAGACTATCTCTGCAGTTTGATAATTTGCCCCTCATATCTTCTGTTTAACCCACTGATTAAGTTTTGCCTCTTAGTAATCATGGCTTTCATTTGTAGAAGTTCTGTTTGGTTCTTTTTCATCTGCCTTTTCATTTTGTTTATTAATCATTCTTTTAAAATTTTTTCCTTCCTTTATCTCTTCAGAAATTTTTAAAATGTCTATTTTTTATTTTATGTTGGATAATTACAAAATCTGAAATCAGATCTATGGGGATCTGAATCTGCCCTTTGTTTTCTGCTTGCTGTTTCTCGTGGTGGTAGCTGTTGTGGCAGTGTGTGTGTGTGTGTGTGTGTGTGTGTGTTAATTGTGAGCTCATTTTGTGGGGGGAAGTTTATCTGTGGGAAAATACTTCTGGGTCTGAGCCAAGGATGCATTGCTTCAGAGAGGATTTGTTTCCTTTTGTGTAGCCAAGCCTGAAACACTTTTCATTTAATTTATTTTAAGCAGCTTTATATTATTGTAGAAGCATACTTGTATGCTGTATATAGAAAACTAGAAAAAATGAGAAAATACAAACATAATTTCAGGGCCTGGAGATTACCATTATTAGCACCTGAATATATGTACTTCTGGATCTCTTTTTCTGCATTTGTGTGTTTGTAAATTATGTATTTATGTGTTTACGTATGTATTTTTTAACTGGGACCACATTATCGCAGATTCTTAGGGAAACAACCCTCCTCAATCTCGAGCAAAGGCCAAGAACTGCTGCTTCTGTGTCTTATTTGCAGGGTTCAGTTTTTAATTTTGTTTTATCTTTTGACAGTTACCTTTTTATTTTCTTTTGAGCTAAGTCAATAAATTTTAAAAGATTTTTAAAAAGCTATCCAGCATTTTTGAACTCCTTCCTTCCTTTCTTTCTAATATTTAGTATTCCTCATTGCCAGAAATAAAAGTCTGTGCTAGGTTTTTTTTAAACTTAAAAAGTTTTTTTTCCTGTATTCCTTCTCTCATTTTCCTCTCTTTGATTTGAGTGAGTTAGGTTCTATGTTATATCTGTTTTGTCTTTTATTCTTATTTTGTGTCAGTATTTCTAGATACATTAAACAAAAGACTAGATAAAGGGGTGCAGTGACTCATTTTGACAATCTTCATCAATCTTGCCCTTATTGGAATGTTGTTAGATCTTTGGTTTCACACTATCTTTAGGGAGATGCAAGTTTTTCTTGAAAATTTTGTGAGACTCCTTGGGAAAGAAGACATAAAAGGCAAGGGGATTTCTTTATCAGAATCTTAAATCATTTGTCAGTGCAACCTAATTCTGTGTTGTCTACTATTGCTTTTTTTTTAACAACTTTATTCAGATATAATTCACATACTGTATAGCCCATTTAAAGTGTCCTATTCAGTGGTTTTTAGTATATATACAGAGTTATACAACCATCTACACCACCAATTTTGGAACATTTTTATCACCCCAAAAAGAAACCCTGTATCTGTTAGCAGTCACTCCCCATTTCCCCGAACCCTGCACACACACTCATCACCACCACCACCACCCCAACCTTAGGCATCTGCTAATCTATTTTCTGTCTCTATAGACTTGCTTATTGTAGACATTTCATAAAAGTGCAATTGTACAGTATGTGGTCTTTTGTTACTGGCTTCTTTCATTTAGCATAATGATTTCAAGGTTCATCAATGTTGTAGCATGTAGTAATGTTTCATTCTTTTTTATTAAACTACTGTTTTCTTGTTCTTTGTCTTCCTCCTGCCCAAGCTAGGTATTGAAATTGTCTTTGTATTGATCATATTAATTTAATGAAGTTATAGTCGCAGAGATATTTGCGGATGAGGGAATTGTAAAATCCATCAGTTCAGTGGTTTAGATAAGAGGTTCTTAGTGGAGGGTGATTTTATCACCTGGGGGACATTTAGCAATGACTAGAGACATTTTTGGTTGTTGTACCTAAGAGTACTACTGGCATTAGTGGATAGAAGCCAGGAATGTGGCTAAGCATCTTGCAATGCACAGGACATTTCCCCGTGATTAAGAATTATCCAGCCCAAACAAACATGTGCCTTTCAAATCCAAAACATTATATCACATTGAATTATAGTTCTCTCAGTAGATGTGCTTAACTTTTATGTCACAGGGACAAAGTGGTATAAAAATCTATCTTAAATTCTGGAGTCCAGATATTTAAAATATTTGCATATTTGTCTTTAATATGACATATATGAAATATTTAATAATGAAATATTTAATAATTTAATTAATGATATAATAATCAAAATGTATTTTATATAGTGTATTTAAATCCTGGCTCTCTGTTATGTAGCAGTTGTATAAATGGTACAAATTACTTCCTTGAGCTTTAACGTCTTCATCTATAAAATAAAGATAATAATACTTAGCTGGCAGCTGAGCATTACATAAATTAATAGAGATGAACGTCTTGCAGTATTTCCTGAGCCAGACACAGTTTTAGGTGCTGGGGATGTGGTCGTAAGCGGCAAACATAACAAATAAGATTCCTGTCCTCACAGAGAAGGAGAAACTGGCTAAGCTGACCAAGAAGGAGATACAGGAGGGAAACTAGACAAGCCGTGGTATCACGAAAGCCTACAAAATAAAGTGCTTCTAAAAAGAGGAAATGTCAAAAACATACTTGAGGGAATTGATTGCAAAGGGGCACAGGGAAGCTTTTTGAAATAATGAAAATGTTGACATCATTACTGAAATGGTGGTTTCAAAACTGTGTACATTTGTCAAAACTCATTAAATTGTACACATAAAATTGGTGATTTTTATTGCATGTACATTACACCTCAATAAGTCTGATTTCTAGAAAATGTATATGTCATTGACAACAATTTTTTAAAAAGGGCAAAGGAGCTGTTCTAGATGAAGGGAGACTAAAGAGGTGTAACAAGTGGAGACAGTGTATCTTTCGTTGGATTCTGAATCTCTCCCCCCAAAAGCTATAAAGAATATTTTGATGGAAAATGTGGAAATATGAATGTGGATTATATATTAAAATGTATTGTATCAATGTTAAAAATAAATTATCTAGCCCAAAATGTTAGTTGTGCTAAAATTGAGAAGCCCAAATGTTAATAGTGCCAAGATGATATTATTATTAATGATTTGATTTGTCTTGACTGTCACCATTTTTTAGACACACCTGTAAATATTTCATTAACATTTGCAGGATGACCACTTACACCCTTTTCTTTTAATTAATCTAAGTTTGAATATCAGTGAACTGTTGTAACTTAGAGCTAGAAGTGATTGAGTATCTTAACATTTTGTCAACGTAGTTTCAGATACTTAAAATATTACTGAGTGTTGAAATTCCGCTTGTACCACTGAACCAGTTTACCAAACCCTCTCTACCCGCTCCCTTTCATGCTTCATAGTCTTCCATAAAATCTTTCTAAGGCACTTCTAGGGTATCTTCAGAAATAGGTCATCCATCTTATTTACATGATTAATTGACTTACTAAAATGATTTTTTATTTTCATGTGTAAAACCAAGATAGACATGACCCAGTTTAATATATTGACAGATTTCAAATTAAAGGCCGAATCAGTGCAGTTATTGTCATCTGTTAAATTACCTGACTGTTGGGAAAACCAAAAATTTCCCTGAAAATCTTTCTCAAACAATCAAAAGTATTTTGTTGTATCTCATACGCCCCTCAGAAAAAGTATTTGAGGTAAAATATTTTGTACATTTTGATTGTCTGACTCGCAGAAGGAGTAAGTTTGGGTAGGTTAAAATTCACAAATGTATGATGTCTCCAGGTTTGTTTGTTTTTTAATGTGTTGTTAAGCATCAAGATCATCTTGCAAAAATGATTCTTAGGGAGGAAGAAAATTGACAGAATACCCTGAGATGATTGTTAGTGGGGGGAATTATTTCAGTGAATCTTTTCAGTGATGATAAGTTAATTTAAGTGTTAGTATTCTTCCCTTTTTTATTTTAATGATGTGGAATATGTAAAAGCTCAGTAAAAATTACAATTTCAGATTGCCCTTCTTTTCTGCTGCCTTTCATTGAATGCCAAGGCATTGAAGCTATAGTGATAAACAGGACAGGCTGTAGCCCTGTTCTCTAGTAGAGGGATAATAGACAAGTAAATAACTAAATCAAATAATTTTGATTGTGATAAATAAGGACAGTGAATGTGAGAGGTCTTGAGAGCAGTAACTGGTAACTTTAGATTATCAGAAAGATTGTTGAACACTTCATTACGTTTAAGTGGCAATTCATACCTTTTCAAATAATTGCTTGATACATAGCAAGCATCTCTTTTTGTCTTGCAAATAAATATTTAAAAATTTTCAAGTCAGAAAATAAGTAAATTATAGCTTTTATGGAAAATTACCTTGGTGCTTTGATTTTTTTTTTTAAGTTATTTTTATTCCTGTGGATGAAGGCAAGAAGGTGAATTTGATTATCAGAGACACAGTCTACAAGTAAAAATCTTAGTCCACTTTTAGAATTCTGTCAGCAGCCGTTGTTTGGTATGACTGCACAAGCTGCAGTTTAAATAAATACTAAAAGAAGCAAGGTGGTTCTTCAGCCACCATTAAAATAATGAACTGAATCATTTGAGGCCTAAAAGACAAGAACACTTTACAATTAATAAATTTATTAGGAAGTTTTTGCATGTTTGACGTCACTAATAGTAAAAGTAAAAATTAGGTCTAGTACCATTAATTTAGTTGCCAGAGAAAGCAGGTACTTTTTAAGGTTTTTCTTTAACATCTGTTATAATAAGCAACATTTGGAGTATTTTTGATACTTTGGTCAGATTTTCTTTTCTTTTAACATCATTCATTTAATTTTTTTCTACATGCTACTAAAATATAATAAAATAGTCTTAATTCTTTTCACTAGTAACACGGATAAAATGCTAAATACAAATAGTATGATAAATGTAATTATGTTTGAGTTTTTAAAACAGATTTAGAGTCCCAAAGGAGAGACTGTCATTCCAGTGTATTCTAGAAATCTTTGAAGCCCATATTTAGTACCTTAGAAATGTATAGTTTTAGTTTTAGTATTTTGTTCAATGTGATTCAAAAAGGGAAATGAGCCCAGACCTTTCCCAGAAGTATTGTTTAAGTTCTTACTGTGAAGGAAGTGTTATGGGTAACTTGTAGGAAGAAGGAGAAACCTGGTTTAAGTTGTCTTTGAATAGTCTCTAGGGTCTGTCTGGCACAAACTTGAAATAGTCTTTCTTAAGTGCTTTAGCAACATGAGTTTCAATTCACAGAAACTTGTGTATCAGTTTTAAAAGTTTCTAAACTAAAACTAAAAAAATAGTTAATATACCATTTTTATAGAAAAGTTATACAAAGCCAATTAAAAATAATAGGAGTGAAATGACTTGTGTCTTTCAAAGCACTTCTGTTATTTTCCTATTAAGATAATCTCTGCCATTCTTTCTTGTTCTGTCTTTATTTTTATTAATTATTGATGTTCTGCAAATTTTTCTGGACTGTCTTCATACCAGGATAGATTTTCTACCAATTCAGTGAAGCTTTGCTTTAGTGGTCTTGAAAATTCTCAAATTCTCTATATTTGAATATTTGCATATCTTTCAAAACTTGCATCCTTCTCCTTATCTCCACCTCTTGTTCCCTGGTTTCATTTTATTGTTAGCCCTTATCACCAAAAACATTTACTTATTTTCTTTCTACCCCTTCAAAAATGTAAATTCCATGGGAGCAAGGATTTTTGTTTCTTCATTGCTTTATTTCCAGTATCTAGAATAATGTCTGACAGATAATAAACATGCAATAAATATTTGTTGAATGAGTGGCTGTCCTGATTTTCTCAAAACTTTCTCCACTTTCTATTGTATTGCTAAAACTCTTTCTTTTTCTGTACTTTTTTTTTTTTTTTTTTTTTTTTGCGGTACGCGGGCCTCTCACTGTTGTGGCCTCTCCGGTTGTGGAGCACAGGCTCCGGACGCAAAGGCTCAGTGGCCATGGCTCATGGACCCAGCCGCTCCGCGGCATGTGGGATCTTCCTGGACCCGGGCACGAACCCGTGTCCCCTGCATCGGCAGGCGGACTCTCAACCACTGCACCACCAGGGAAGCCCTATACATTTTTAAATAGGTTTCTCATCACTTTACTAACAAATTGAAGTCTCTTCACTTATTCATTTACATATGTTATCATTCTTAACCCATTAATTAACAACAAATTAATTGTTGCTCCTGCTTAACAAAGTAGTATTTATCTTGGACTAAGTTATGTATTGTTTTTCCATTTCTTAGCACCTTAATAATGAACATCTTTAGAGCTAAGTGAAGTCTGGGAAGTCTCAGGATGTTATAGTAGAGCTTTAACAATAACAATCAGTTTTTCTAACCTCTGATTTCTTTTATGTCTTGTGTATTTTTTAATGTTACTTGTAAGATTGGAATTGGGAAATAGGAATTTTTACAAAAATGTAGCTAGAATTCTCTGAAGAACCCAAAGAACCAAATAGAGGTTTTAGAATAATTTGGGTTTTTTAAATTTGTATAATTTTTAGCTGCCTTACCTAATATTAGCACTTTCAGACATAACAAAATCAGTACTTGGAAATAAAGTAAAAGGTAGTTTTTTTTTCATTAACTCTAATATTTAATAACCATCATTTGGGCTTCCCTGGTGGTGCAATGGTTAAGAATCTGCCTGCCAATGCAGGGGACACGGGTTCGATCCCTGGTACGGGAAGATCCCACATGCTGCGGGGCAGCTAAGCCCATGCACCACAACAACTGAGCCTGTGCTCTAGAGCCCGCGAGCCACAACTACTGAGTCCGCATGCCACAACTACTGAAGCTGGCACGCCTAGAGCCTGTGCTCTGCAACAAGAGAAGCCTCCACGATGAGAAGCCCGTGCACCGCAATGAAGAGTAGCCCCTGCTTGCTGCAACTAGAGAAAGCCCGCGCGTAGCAATGAAGACCCAACGCAGCCAAAAATAAAAAAATAAATTTGTTAAAAAATAATAACCACCGTTTAAAAAAACTTTACACTTTTGTTTCACTTCTTACCCTTCTCAGCAAAAGTCACACACATAGTAAGTCAAGGAGCTGAAATTTAAGCCTAAGTTTTCTGACTTGACTCTACCATAGTACTCTATACTAGGCATTCACATTCCACCATACTAGAGTACATCTTTAGATACACAGAGGTACGTTTGAATTTGCTTCATCCAAATATAATCAAACGTGATAGTGTACAGGTTAAGCAAACTGTATTAACACAGGAGGTCACTGATGGTACCATATGATGAAAGAATATATGAGATTGCTTTTATCTTTGTGGAGAGACTAAGATAGCATTAGAGAATGAGGTGTTAGAATAGGCAGGAAGTGGGGAGCCACCTGAGGAAGAGGATGTAAGAAAGAGGTGGTGAACCATATTAAAGATTAGTACCTATTTGGACAATTTCCTTATAACTCTGCCAACATAGAATGTTACATGGTACATCAATAAAATAGATTGTCTTGACTTAGATTATCTCCACTAAAAAGGATATAAACAAAACAATGATTGCTTTTTTTTTTTTTTTTTTTTTTTTTGCGGTACGCGGGGCTCTCACTGTTGTGGCCTCTCCCGTTGTGGAGCACAGGCTCCGGACGCGCAGGCTCAGCAGCCATGGCTCACGGGCCCAGCCGCTCCACGGCATGGGGGATCTTCCCGGACCGGGGCACGAACCCATGTCTCCTGCATCAGCAGGTGGACTCTCAACCACTGCGCCACCAGGGAAGCCCAATGATTGCTTTTTTTAATGCATCTCTCTTATTTATGCTTTCTTTTAAATATGTACAAATATAGTCCTGAAAAGTTTGCTTTAGGGCAAGGAAACTAAAAATTGCAATTAATTTGAAATTTATTTCTTTAAGTCCATTTAGCTGTTACATACTTGGCTATAGAATATTTTATCTTGGCATAACTTGCTTTTAACTGGAAAACTCATTTATTAAATATCCAAACTCAGTATCAATCCTTGGAATAAGTGATTTTAGCAATTTTTGACACTTACTATTCTTAACTGTATTTACTAATGTGATGCACATACTGAATATGTAGTTTTCTCTAAATGTGTGCATATTTTTGGTGTTAGTTTTTTTAAGACTAGTAAATATAACACTGAAGAAATTTTCTGAAACTTTCTAATACATATCTGAAAGAAATTACAGATAAAAGATCAATTCTACCTAGCCTCTGGTGTCATGTCACACTCTGGCTATAGGAAACCGCTTTTGAGGATCTAGAATCACACATCTTTAAAAAAGTAATAAAGGTTAACTTTTCATGGTTATTTGCTTCCTCATCGTAGTGTTAAGGAAAGAATGATTCAGAAGGAATTGAATACTTAACAAAAAATTATTCCTCAGCAACTAGTTATGTCTGAATGTGTAGTGAAAGCCAAATTGTAAAGACACTCACAGTTATTTCATAATCTTGCAAAGATTCAGTATTATCACATTAAACTAATCAATCCTGTAGTCTAATTCATCCCAGACCCTTTGTAGCATGTCATTGTTAGTAGTTATAGTGATAGACATGATGTGTTCTCTCACTTCCTCAAAGAAGAGGTAGTATAAACAGAAGATGCATACTTAGTGTATAACCAAAATGAATAATTTGGAGGCATTCAATTTTCTGAATCATCCTGTACCATCAGAATTTGTATATATTCTTGTCACAAAAAGTTTGACAGAAGTCAAAGGAAGTAAAACATGAATTGTAGATAGGAGAGAAATAACGAGTCACTGAGGAAGAGCTCACTTTCATGAAATACTCGTAAGATAGGATTTTTAATGAACTAACTAGCTTTCTTAATTTTACTATCAGTTGATTTTTTAGTTCTCTCAGAGAGAAGTAACAAAAAAAACTCAAGATACACACACTTGATCTTTTAATTGAGGAAAGTTGTTTAATTATCTAATACCTAAAATTCAGATTTCCAAATAATAGGTATTAGACCAGTTCAACTTGGACACTTATTTGATGGACATTTGATATGTTTATTAACTTAAGCCTATCTGATAATTGTAATTTTAGTTATTTAATTCATTAACTTATAGTTACAAAAGATTTAAGACTTTTTAGACATCTTTTTTTTCACATTTTTTAAGCTTTTTAATTGCAGTATACCTCTGTAGGTAAAGTATGCCTACAGAGATGTGCACGAATCATAAGTTACAGCTTGTTGAGTAATTATCCTGTCAGCATTACCCATATAACAACCTTTGGGTATCTTTTTATAGGAGACTTTGCAGCAGTTGATTATGATGTCTTTGCCAAATGTCTTAATCATTGGCAAAAATCCCTTTTCTGGTAAGTATTAAAATTAGCATAATGTGATAATAAAGTCTTATCTTTGTGTAGTATTATGATGCTTACCAAGATCTTGCTAATTTCCATTAACTCACTAGGTTTTTTGTGAGTCTATAGGGAAAGTTGGAGGTGATATTCCATTTTATATAGAGAAAGTAAACAGAATGTTTGTAAGTCGTAGATGGGATCAGACATACATTTTACATTAAGTCCAGTGGTTTTTTTTTTACTCTACCAAGTCGATACTTTTCTGTGATGATTTTTAGTGTCTTATAAACAAGTATAGAAGATAAGTACAGCAGTTATAAGCTTAAAAGAACATAACCTTAGAAAAGAAGTGATTTTGAAATAATTTCTAGGTTTTATAGCTACTATCTACCATTGCCAAAGTTGTTTGAATCTGAGGTTTTACTGATTGATATGTTGTAATTTATATTAAACTACTTTTGAGTGGAAAAAAGATGAGAAGCAGTTTCTTAGATAATTTAAATTATTTTCTTCAAAGTTTCTGCCCTTTACCAGATTTTAAGTGCGACATGTTCAGGGTTTTAATTTTTGAACAGTTGGGGAAATTAGCAGCTACCTAACAGTTTCAACAAAGGACTTATTCTTACAGGCATGTAACCCAAATCAAGTATATCTTCTCCAATTCCCAGTCTCACCCTCAGTCAAAACAAACAAAAATAAAACCAAAATAAAAACGAAATCCAAGCAGCTGTTTTCATTGAGCAAACTACAAATTAGATGGGGTGAATTAGGAGTTTAGATACTCTTTCGAGATATTCTGGAATATTTTAATATACAAATAAAAAATGTAAAAAACATTTTGTATGTAGAATGGAATTGTTTTCAATTCCACATGCATTTAATAATTACTTACCAAGTTAGAGGGACCAGGAATATAAAGAAAATGGTTTATGCTCTGGAGGGTCTTGTGTTGTGGCGAGAGATACACAGATTACTGGGAAATCATGTAATAATTAGTGCAAAGTAGAGAGATGTAAGAATGTTAAGGCTTATAAAATATGGAGCCATTGATTATTCTTAAAGTTGGTAGATTAGTGAGGGTTGGAGACCATTGGTGGTTGGGTCAGGGAAGACAACACAGAGATGTTAGAGCTGTGCCTAGGATTGTGATTAGATTAGTAAGTAGTTCATTAGAGGGACGAAGGGTAGGGAAGAAAGACAGGCAGAGGGAGTAACAGAAGTTAAGGCAGTGGTGTGTGTATATATGTATGTATATTTGGGGAAGCATGATTAGTGTGGCTAAGAAGGTAGGTTGTTTCATGGAGAGTAGGAGGAAATGTTTGAGAAGACAGATTGGCCTGATGGTGAAATTCTGGCCAGAGAAGTGACTTTTTTTTTGTCAGCTGAATGTTTTAAGAAAATTTGAATTGAATGCTGTTGGACAGTGAATATACTGTCCAGTTCTGTTACAGACCATAAACTTTATTCAGCTTGTTATATACATTTATTTTACCAGCCTCACCGTAACTGATATTTAAGGTTTTGATTTTCATGAATCTACGCAGGGGAAAGCCGTTTACATTTTATAGGTAGATGAATCATATAAGGTCAGTGTTTCAGAAAGAAAACACCAATAGGCCTAAGACCTATTAGGAACCATTTTGGCTGGCTGTGGCATGTCTCTATAGTAGAGGTTCCTAATTTGGTATGCTGGTGTAGTATAATGACGTACGGAGAAGTAGTGGATTTAGAGTTAGCATCCTTTATCACACAGAGCTTTGAAAGCTGTTTTATCTGTACTGCAGCCCTTCAAAATTCCTCTTACCATATTGTGCACACACAGAGCTGCTTTTCTGAATTCTCCACTGCACTTATAAACTTAATCCCTTGGTCAAGTTGTTGTGAATATCACCTCTAGAAGTAATACTACCACTCTAAGAGAGTTGAACTAAAGTAAAATGTTGTACTTAGTAGTTGTTTTTATTTCAGAACAAGGCACAGAAGAAGTTAAAAAGTTGCTTTTACTTTTACTGGGTTGCGCAGTTCAGGTAAGTTAAAATAATTCTTCGTATTTTTATTTTAATAACTTTTTATAAATTTTTCAGGCTCTAGTTTCTGAAAGACTTAAGGATGGGCCATTGGTGTTCAAAGTCCATGTTAGAAAATTTTAAATAACTGTATAACCTCCTAAGGAGAAGGTTTTTGAAGAAAAACACTCATTCTGTTACTTTATTTCAAACTTTAGTTATATTATCAGGTAGTCATAATCATTTAAAACATTTAATTCTTTTTTTTTATTCGAGGCTTTTAAAGGCCCCAGCTTTTCAAGTTTCCCTAGAGGTACCCTTAAAAACCTCTCCCAGAACATCCTATGATTTATGCACGCATGTGTGTGTGTTACAGAAGGGAAGAGGATTGATGATCAAAAGGAGGCAGAAATTATGAAATCACGATAATCTGCTGGCTTAGGAATCAATTAATGTAATAGAATTAGAAGTAACTTTAGTGCCCATAACACTTTAAAAACTGTATATAAAGATAAAAGAGAGCTTAATTTTAAGTGGAGAAAAGTTTGCTGATGATGATTTAGTCTTCACAAGAGTCTTTATAGTTGGAAGTGAAACTGTTTATAGTTCTGTTTTTAACACCATACTCTCTTTATGCTCTAGAGCTGGGCTGTCAGTAGAATAGCCACTAGCCACGTGTTGCTATTTAAGTTTAAATTAGTTACAATTGAATAAAATTACAGTTTCAGTTTCTCAGTTGCACTAGCTATATTTCAATAGTCAGTAGCCACAGTTAGCTAGTGAGTACTTGTATTGGACAACACTGATATTCTGATTATTCAACTTCAAAGTGAATCTTCTCATTCTATCTTTTTTCCGTCTTGGTACTCTTTCTCGTTTCTAGCCTTCAAGAACCTATCAACTTCATTCGATATTCTTTAAGAAAACCTAACCTATTTATAAAACATTTTCAGAATTCTTAAAACTTTCAGAGTTTGAACAGAGGTGAGATTTAGTACAAATTGTGGGTATTTTAAGGTAAAGGAAGAATTCTCATTGATCTGTGTTGAGACTGTGTTACAGGGTGAGCTTTTAAAGGTAGTATAAATAAACAGTGGCTCTAGGACTTAGAAAAGGGAAGTGTATGTGTTTAAACTGAAGGCAGACAAAGGTATGGCAGTTGAATTGGGGGACCCTTCAGTGAGTCATACTTATTATAACCCTGCCATTTTATATATGTTCACTGGCTCAAACTATACATAAGTCACTTTTGGAAGCATAACATTTAAAAATTGGGGTTACCATACCTAAAAAGTTAGTTATTTTATATATGCCGCAAATGTACTATCCGAAAGTCATTCTTAATTGTTCTCACTATGCCTGTCAAATATTATTTACTAGACCAAAAAAATTCTTGTTTTTAAACCTGGTAGTTTTTATCACATCCCTCCAAAACTCTGACTTCCTAGTCATAGATGGGAACTGTACATTTCTCATAATTTAATTTTAAATTTAATTTAAAATTAATTTAATTTAATTTTAAATTTCATTGAATTTCTATATCATCCTAATAATTTTGCTTTTATAGGATAAGGAACTTTCTGCACTGATAGAAATGTGCTTAATTAAATTAAATTTTATGGAAGTAGAAATAAAATATTATGATGTACACTAATCATTAGAGAAATGCAAATCAAAACTACAGTGAGGTATCACCTCACACCAGTCAGAATGGCCATCATCAAAAAATGTACAAAGCATAAATGCTGGAGAGGGTGTGGAGAAAAGGGAACCCTCTTGCACTGTTGGTGGGAATGTAAATTGATACAGCCACTATGGAGAACAGCATGGATGTTCCTTAAAAACCCAAAAATAGAGATACCATATGACCGAGCAATCCCACTGCTGGGCATATACCCCGAGAAAACCATAATTCAAAAACAGTCATGTACCACAATGTTCATTGCAGCTCTATTTATAATGGCCAGGACATGGAAGCAACCTAGGTTTCCATCGACAGATGAATGGGTAAAGAAGATGTGGCACATATATACAATGAAATATTACTCAGCCATAAAAAGAAACAAAACTGAGTTATTTGTAGTGAAGTGGATGGACCTGGACCTAGAGTCTGTCATACAGTGTGAAGTAAGTCAGAAAGAGAAAAACAAATACTGTATGCTAACATATATATGGAATCTAAAAAAAAAAACTGGTTCTGATGAACCTAGGGGCAGGACAGGAGTAAAGACACAGATGTAGAGAATGGACTTGAGGACACGGGGAGGGGGAAGGGTAAGCTGGGACGAAATGAGAGAGTAGCACTGACATATATACACTACCAAATGTAGAATAGATAGCTAGTGGGAAGCAGCCGCATGGCACAGGGAGATCAGCTTGGTGCTTTGTGACCACCTAGAGGGGTGGGATAAGGAGGGTGAGAGGGAGATGCAGGAGGGAGGGGATATGGGGATATACGTATGCATATAGCTGATTCACTTTGTTATACAGCAGAAACTAACACAATACTGTAAAGCAATTATACTCCAATAAAGTTGTTTAAAAAATGTTATGATATAATAAATGTGTAGAGTGTAAATCAGAACCTTGCTAAGTTTCTTACTGACCAAAGAGCCAAGTTTCCTTTTTTGAGTATAGTGTCTTCACTAGTAGTTCAGTAATTGGCCCAAGAGATGCAACTAAGCTAGACAAGGCAGTGCTGTCTGTTTTGTATGCACTTCTCATTTGGTAGCTGTAAGAATACCGTTAAACGCAGTTGGATTGCAGTATAAGAGAGGTAGACAAGAGGCAGAGAGTAAGATGCATGTTAAACTGTTATTCAGTACTGAATGGAAAGAAAAAGATGAGGTTTGCATTGTAATATTTTTAGTTTATATAACGTTTTTTAAAAGGTACACAATAAATAATTGCTGCCTTTATTCCACTTGATACATGTGTACTTGTATATACATTCTTAAATTTTGCCCCTGGTAACTTTGTGTTAGAAACAAATCAAATATTTATTGTATTACCTTATATGTGTTGAACTGGGCCACAAAAGTAGGTTTCTTTTATTGAGATTGATAGGATGAAGATGTGAGAATGAATTGTAAGCCTGAAGTAAAAATTGCTTAAAATTTTTTTTCCAAGAAAAAGGACTGTGTTGTTTGATGATAGGCAAAGACTGACTGAGCATTTTGGCTGTATTCCGAATTCTGCCACTGACTCACTGTGTTTTTTGGCAAGTAACTTATCCTCTCTGAAACAAGTTCTTGATTCTTTACTTCTCTGTTTGTAAAGTTAGCCTAATTATATTGTACTGACCTTAGATGGTTTGTGTAATGGTTACCCGCTTTAGAACTTAAAACTTTTCAGCGTAAAAATGGTATG
Organism: Pseudorca crassidens; assembly: GCF_039906515.1. NCBI lineage: Eukaryota > Metazoa > Chordata > Mammalia > Artiodactyla > Delphinidae > Pseudorca > Pseudorca crassidens. The sequence continues at coordinate 44,951,853 of NC_090309.1, forward strand.
GATTTTCAATATGTTGCTTTTTAAATAAATATTTCTAAATTGTTATCTTTCTATTAGGGTAGGTGTATTAGAGATCATTTAAATGCAAAACAAAACCCTCATTGTGCTGTTCAAAATGTAGCCAAGCTTTTTAGCTTAATGAATTTTTGGTTATTTACAACATATTAACAACTATACCCTATAAAGTATGAATGATTGGTTTATTCGTTTCTCTTAGTGTCAGAAAAAAGAAGAATTTATTGAAAGAATTCAAGGTTTAGATTTTGATACAAAAGCAGCAGTTGCCGCACATATTCAAGAGGTAATAATCTGTATACAATTTTTATGTATTTTTATGAAGCTTGTGGTATGTTTTATTTGTATGTCTCCCCAAATACCATCATGGATTAAGCAAGAATAAATCAAAGTCAATTATAGATGAACTCTGCTTTTAGAAAAATTATCTTCTTTTCTTTAGACATAGTTTCTTAAATGAATTATCTTCTACGTGGCACAGTGCTGACTACAGATGTACTGTTGCCTTTATCCATAGGGATATAGGCAGAAAGTGCTATTTGAGGAACGTATATTTCTTTGTTAGACATCACAGCATGAATAGTATAGTAAATGGAAGCAGCACAAAGTGGATCACTGCCTGTAATTCAAAACTAAAGTGAGGTAAGATGATAATACTAACCTATTAGTATTATGTGATTCCAGTGATTTTTTTTTTTTAGTGAATGGGCACAGCATAATTTCTACTGAAGATATTACTTGAATTATAAACACATTAGTGATTTATAACATCCATATAAAAACCTAAATGGAGGACATAGTGTACAATGTCAGATAATTGAAGCTAATATTTATTTGTTAAGATTGTTTTTAAAAGCTGCTATTTCTGCATCTGTCTAGTCTTGGGCTTTTAATCTTGCGTACTTTAGAGTTTTTAGAACTACAGCATGTTAAATTTTACATGCTGATTAGAAAGAGAACTAAGGAAAGGGAGAGAGTTTTAAATAGTGAGAATTGTTGTGTTTAAATATTCTCTATTTAAATGACTTTGTGTTCCATATATCATCTTTTCTCTTAGTTAATATTCAAACAGCCCCGCTTTCTGGTCAGTAATATTGTCAGCAGTAAGTGTATTAGTACTCTACAAGATACAGTTTTGTTGGTAGTTTCCCTTTATATATACATCTATATGTTTGTTTCTGTTAGCTTTGTGATTTGTATTTGATTTTGAATAAATGCTGAGTACCGCAAGTTACTAAATTTGCCACCATTCTTGAAAGTGTTATTTTTGCTGTTTATTGTGAAAGTTAAAGCAAAATATCAGAATCACAGTGAGAAATGGAAAGCAAGAAATAAGTATTTCACTCATATAACTTTTCCATTCTTTTAAAACTCTTTATACTGAGCGTCCTTTTCTCCTAAGTTTCTATGACAGTGTCTTCTTCAGAATCTATAAAGACTTAGCTTTTCAAGTATAAAAGTGCAATAACCTATATCCTACAGGATTAAAACTTTTGCTTTTGAATTCAAGTACAATAAACTTAGTCTTATCTAAGGAAAAGATTAATTGAGTTTGTTAAAGCAGTTGCCAGACCTATTAGTATTACCTTCCCTTAAGAATGTCTTGAATTAAGTATTTTATTTTTGGGACTTCCCTGGTGGTCCAGTAGTTAAGACTCCGTGCTCCCAATGCAGGGGGGGTGCAGGTTCGATCCCTGGTTGGGGAAGTAAGATCCCACGCGCTGCGCGGTGTGGCAAAAAATAAAAAATAAAGAAATTAAATATCTTATTTTTTAGTTGACTAAATTCATTTAAAGATTACATTTAGTAAAAATAATTTTAGTAGAAGCCTTTTCATCATTCATTAATTTCAAGATATCATATTTGCTTTTCATATTTTTATTATATGGGATATATAGTATTTAAGCTAATATTATACTAAAATTAAATGTATTTTTAAGTATTAGCCATTTAAAAAATTGTTTACTTTGGTTGCTCTCTAAAGGTAACCCATAATCAGGAAAATGTGTTTGATCTACAATGGATGGAAGTGACTGACATGTCTCAGGAGGAAATAGAACCACTCTTGAAAAACATGGTATTGCATCTAAAAAGACTTATAGATGAGAGAGATGAGCATTCGGAGGTTTGTAAATTTCTTTTAGTATATTAGGAAAGTTTACTTTCCAAAAAACTTCAGAGATTTTTCAGAATTGATACTTTGTTTCTTAGGGACAGGTAATAAAGTACTATATGTCTTTTGTGCAACACAGGAGCCAGAAAGGCTGCATAAGAGCCCCAAATTGCTAGTAAACACATTGCAATTAGGTTTTCTTTTCTCCTTCCTTTTAAATTACTCTGATTTTGTTCTTGTGTTTTTTAACTCATCCCCATAGTTCTGGCAACAGTACAGAAGTATGAAACTAAAAATATCGTTGATGTAAGTGGAAAAATCATTGCCTTTTCAAGGTAGAAGAGGTTAATTTTGTAGTTTTATTGCCACATTTTGAGATTGGAAAAATAAATGTTAATAAAAGGAGAATAACAGGTGTTCTGAATAAAATGTCACACAAAAGGTCTCATATTTTTGTAGTCAGTATAATGAGATATGATTTTAGAAAAGAGAATTATTATAAACTCCTTTAAGAGAGTACTTTGGTTTTTAAAAAGAGTAAAATTGCACCAGATTTTTTGCCTGCACTCTCTGAAAGCAGCCTTATAATTTTTAAAGGAGTCTAGACATTACTGCATGTGATGGTGAGTAATATTTTCTTAATAGCAGACCAAAGTACTCTGTCATTCTGGAGAATGTAAAACTTTGATTATTTGCTCCATTTACATGAGAGAGATGATTTGAACTTATTTATAGAGAATTTGATTACTCTTGGGACTAATGAAAGACTACATAGGCGAAATTTCTAAAGATTTTTTTGGAACAAAAAACTTTCACATCACTATAAAATATATTCATTTCTGATGGGAATTTTCAGTTTTTCTTAAGGCATTAAAAGAGAAGAAAATATAGGAAGTAAATATTTTAGAGCAACAACTAAATTTTTTTAAAAATCTAAGACAGTGAGACCAAAGGAAGAAAAGAGTGAGTTGCACAACATCCCTAATATATATCATCCTTACCCTGAGATATTTAGATTACTTTATTTTCAATCTGAACCATATTTTGAACCATATGCTATATAATTTTTTATGTTAGTGTCTTTTTACTGTTTTATCCATTTTCTATAACATTTCTCTATTTGCGTTTCAAGATATTAAAGGTATTTTGAAAAGGTGTCTTCCAGCTTCTTAGGAATTACTTCCAAAAAGCTGTACTTTGGTTTCATATGACTGATGGATATGTAAAAGTTGTTTGATCTCACTTACATGAAATAATTAATATGGAGTGAAGAAGGATGTTATTTTGGAGAAATATAAACAAAATACTTGTCATTACATGATTTGTGTCAAAACTAAAAGGAATGTGAAAAACTATATAGCATGATTGTTTGAAAAACCGTTTAAAAATCTGTTATCCTGCCTGATTAAGCATTTTAGTTGAATTTGTTTTTCTAACAAGGAAAAAAATGTTTTCTAAATACCTGAGGCAGGAGAATGTAGTCACATTCTCCTGCCTCAGGTATTTGGAAAACAAATTTCTAGCTGGTTTAAACTCACTTCTCTGGGGGAAAAAAACTTCAATTTGGATAAACAGTGGACTAGTTAGAAAAGATAATTAAAAATAATTGTGAAAAATATTAGACACATGTAAATACAGTATGTAAATATAATAATTCGGTATCATTCAATTGGATTGAAACAAGTTCTTATTAACATTTTCCCTTTAACTTTTTTCTGCTTTTTTCTTCCAAAATATTTTATTAATTAATTTTCTATAAAAAAACAAAATAGGAGAAAGTTATGTATCACACTGAATAGCATGTTGAGAGCAATGTTTATGGCTGTGATTTCTAATTTCTCTACAAAATTAACTAGCCATGATGGAGTAAAGAGAGAAAGAGTAAATATCATATTCATATTTTTTGGAGCACTTCAAAGTACAGATAGGTTGGTGCTAATTTTTAAGTGCAGAGAAAGCTTATAATAAAATAGGCTTTAAAAATAACAAATAAAAATCTGTACATTAAAGATATTTTTAAGGCCTTTCTGTGTACACAGCACTATGTAGAAAGAGAATTGTGGAGAGAAGAGCCATCCCATCAGGTGTTACAGGTCTGGCCCACTTCAGCTTGCAGGACCATCTCCTCTTTTCCCAAGGGGAAAGTGTCAGTCAGGCTGAAAAGGGCCACAGGCGTCACCAGGGAGACATAGCGCTCCTTGTCCGTGCTGTGCTTATCCGCTAGCACCATAGTGAAGGAATAGAATGGGATTCTGCCTGGACTGCAGAGCTAGTGCTGGAGGCATAATCTTTGTTCCTATCCTGCCAGTGAGGGTCGGGAACATGGCCTGCCAGCACAAGATGATGTGTTGAAGATCCAGGTCACACTGTGCTTGCTGTAGCATTTCTTGCGGCAGCCAGTAGAGATTTGGGGCTATGGGTGTGGACACAGTGAGGAGTCTCCTTTTCTCATAAAACTGATCCAGAAGTCATAAGACTGCTGTTCTGATGCCCACATTGATATTCATGGTTACACAGGTGGGCTCCATGCCAGACCAAGCCAGACTGAATTGACAAACTCAGGCAGGGCTACCCTGTGGCTTGTGGCCACCAATGCAGGACAACTTGCAAGTGGCTCCATAACTATTGCTGCTAGACATTTCATGTAACTGTTCCCTGGGACGTTGAATTTTGTCGCAGCATCTGACTCTGACTTTAACTAGAAATTTGCAGATCCCCTTGTTCTCAGCTCTGTCATAGACTATGTACTGTATCTTGTGATCTCCTTCAGGAAAATTTGAGTCTGGCGGGGAGGGCTTTTAGAATAACATCAGTAGAATGTTGTTTGCTGTGTCTGTTCCCTCGGGTATCTCCCAGGACACTGAGGACTGTCAGCTTATTAGGATCAGAAATGTGTTCTTTCATACTTGGGCACTTGATTCTGGGAGATTCCATATCATCACAGGCTGGTCGGCTGCTCCAGGCTTTGTTGTCCGCTCCCATTTCAGTGTGTATCCTGGCGAGCAGTAGTACTCACACTGGGAGTTGAAGTGGGCATCTAAAGCACTTAAATCCTCCACTTGCTGGCATGGCAAGAATTGGGAGCCACAGGCTATCCACAGGGGATGCTCCCCCTTGTCAGAACAGAGAGCCCTTTTTTCTGTTTTTATTGATCTTTTGTAATAATTGTTTCACTTCGATCTAGAAAATATAATTTGGTCGCCCTGTTTTTAATTACCCTTCATTTTTTTGTTCTTAATGCTATGAAACAAGAATCTCTTCAGTCGTCTCCCTTTACCAAAAACCAAATATTTATCGTCACTGTTTATGCCAAGCTTTGTGTTATAAGTTTATTGTATACTATCTTAGTAAGTCTGCGCAATAACCCCATTTTATAGATGAAGATTCTCAAGTTCAGAGAAGTTAGGTAACTTGTCCATTCTAACTCCAACGCTTGTGTCCCTAACCTTTATAACACCTTTGCCTAAATCTGTGATTGTGCTGAACACATCTCTGATTCTTTTCCTTAATGACGAGTTCTATAAGTAGAATTATTGTCACCAGAATTTTTTTAGCATTGTTGTATCTTTTTATGTTCATTCTTCAACATATATTAATAAATACCTGCTTTTTGCAAGATCTTGTGCTAGAGTATGTGGGAGCAACAAACTGACAAACTTTCAAAAAAGAACCAAATATTGTTACAATCTAATAGGGAAATTATTTTAATAAACGAATTAACTGTAATAAAAATTTGAAAGTGACAAGTACCAAAAAAGACATATATCTAAAAAATATCTAAAAAAATACTATAGGAATTTAAAGAAGGAAGATATTACTTGCAACCATTAGTGGAATGTCTAGGATCGGAAGAATCAGAGAAGGCTTTAGAAATTAAAGGTATGCCTTAATAACATTTCCTGTCAGATTTTTTGAAAATGTTTGGAGTTCTTGAGCTCAAGAAACTACCACTATTAGAGAAAAGTCAAAATGTCTACATAATCTTTAATGGAAAATATCTGTGGATACTCTTACTTCTCAATACCAGGTTTCTTTCTCTTTAAAAAATATTTTGCAGCCCATAGATCTTTTGTGCTCTGTTTGTTGGCATCTGGAAGTTCTTGATACTTTAATTTCACCACCTGCTAATTTCAAACGTAATATGTGTCTTCAGTACTTTTCTTGAGTTTTCCGTTTTGTGAATCATTCAGTTAAATATTTTTGAGCAGCTCTTTTTGTGCACACTACTATGGTGGATAACATCAGGGATACCAAGGAAGCATAAGAAAGATTGTATCTGGTTTATTAAAAAAAAAAACATTGTAAATGAAAAATTGTAAGACGGAATAAAATTAAGTTCTAGTTTGTTCATGAAAGAGATATTTAGTTAATACTGTGTGCAGGTGTTATTGTTAAAGACAGGAGATGTTAGAAGGCAAGATTAAAGATAATTGAGACAGTAAGAAAATATACAGATAAAAGTTGATTCTGTGAAGTTTGAGCTTGGGCTACTATGGAAATTAGTAACACTGTTCACAGAGTTACTGTCTCTCCCTTCACAGAGACAGGGAAGTTGGGCTGGACATACTGGGTAGATGGACAAGATGAAGTAATGTCAGTGAACGAACCACCCTTCAAAAAGTAGCACTGAAAGAGAAATAGTAGAAGGATAGTAAAGGAAAAATGTGATTTTTTCCCCCTTAGATAGTAGAAACTTGTATGTCTTTGAAGAACAAGGAGAAAAAACCAATAGGAAGAGAGAAATTGAAAATGTTATAGAAGTAAGGAATATATGTTGGGAATAAGAGATGCATAAAAACGGAGGAGTTTATCACAGGTGGTTTTGTTTCTTTGACAGTTGGAGAAGGGGTCATTTGTTGGAAGTGATGATAGCCGTTTGTAGTTGGGGGCTTATGTAGAGAAAAGGGAATATATTTACAACAGCCATTGTGGGAAAATTTTGCCAGGAAATCATCAAGATTTTCAATAAACGAATTGATGGGCATTGGAAAGAGCTTAATTGAAAGTGGATGGCAATTTCTGTAGTGGGGCTGTATATTTTTTTTGGTTTGTTTTGTTTTTTAGAGTTCTTTATCACCTTGGAGCAGAAATAGAAAAACTGATGGTAGGTAAGGAAAATGACATAGTGTTTGAGTCAGACTTGAATTTGAACTCCTGTTATACCTAACCATTAGATGTGTAACTTTGGTTAAGTTATTTAATCTATATGCACCTCAGTTTCCTTATGTCTAAAATAGATGTAAAGCCTCTATTGCCAATTATAGTATTGGTTAAGATCTTGTTGGAAAATCCCCTAGCTAGGAATTCTATAAATATTAGTTCCCTTTTGTTTTTTCCTCAAAGAGTGAGCCATGGTCAAAGAATGGTATGGTGGGCTTCCCTGGTGGCGCAGTGGTTGAGAGTCCGCCTGCCGATGCAGGGGACATGGGTTCGTGCCCCGGTCCGGGAAGATCCCACATGCCGCGGAGTGGCTGGGCCTGTGAGCCATGGCCGCTGAGCCTGTGTGTCCGGAGTCTGTGCTCTGCAGCGGGAGAGGCCACAGTGGTGAGAAGGCCCGCATACCGCAAAAAAAAAAAAAAAAAAAAAAAAGAATGGCATGGTGGTGTTAAATTAGAAAGTAAGGGTGACATTTAACAGCCTAATTTTAGTTCCAGGCTGAGTAGAAACTCTAGGGTAACCAAGAATAATATATTTGACTGGGCAAAAAGGGGGAACTGAGTGATTAGAGGTTCAGGCATAGGAATGGTGATATGGCGCAAGAGAGGAATGGTTCTTTCACTGGAGAAGCCTGTATGTATTGGATTGGAAGTGGATGTGGAGTTGTAGAGAGAAAGGGAACTGGGAGGTCATATTCTGAGGTTTATCAGTAGGAATACTGGAATCTGTGAAAGCAGTAGTTGGACAGACCTTGATTTGTGCTCAAATGTATTGCAAGGATAAAGAAATGAATTCTGATGGGTGGTTTAAAAAAAGAAGAAGAAAAGTAATGATTCAATGAGGGCATTGTAAGACTTGGTGATGAGAGACAAAGTGAGGATGGTGATTTCATGTTCCTGAGGTGTAACTCTACCCATTCTATCTGGAGCAGAAGGACAGATGAAATGTCTACCAAAGACAATTTCTGTTTGCCTGGGAAGTTTGAAAGAAAATCTGAGAAAGTGGTTTAGAATAAGAGAATTTTCCAATAAGAGGAAAATTAGGGGAATGGAGGAATATGATTGAGATACATGTAGGTTAAATAGCCCTTAAAGTTCAGATTTAGGATAAATAGAAGATTTGTGTCCCATGGTGGGTCTCTAGAGAAAGGAATAAAGTTAAGCTTTGAGATGGGAAGCAGATTAGAACTAGTATTGTAAGAGAGAGCATAGGGTATGGAGTGAAGAGACCGGTCTGGAGTCTTGGCATTGCTATGAACTAGTTGTGAGATCATGGGCAAATCAGTCTCTGTGCCTCAGTTACCTTAGCTGCAGAATTAAGAGGTTGAACTAAACTTCTGAGGGTTTTTTTAGGTCCCTCTGAGGTTTCTATTTACAATTCTAGAGGAGTGTTGTCCAATTCTGCAAGAATGGCAAGATTGTAATTCTGCACTGTCCAGTGCGGTAACCACTAGCTACTTGTGGCTGTTGTGCTCTTGAAGTATGGCTAATGTGACTAAGGAACTGTATTTTTAACTCTTTAACTTTGAGATTAGCCACTTGTGCTACTGGTTACCATGTTGGACAGCACAATTATAGACACATCACTCTTGAGTTAATTTCTTTACTATGTCAACAAGTCTTTTATGCCTTTCCAACAGTTGCTATCTGTTCTTATTTTACCACAATTTACTTTTTTTTGTTAAAACACTGGGAAGGGAAAGAAGTATTAAGTCTTGTTCTTGTGTTATCTACTAAATAGCTCATCCATCTACTGTTGAATAAAACTTAAAAAAATGACAGCTAAATATGACAAAGTTATTTTTGACCAAAGAATTCTTTTTTGATGTTGCAGTATAATACTTAGACTTAGTGACTAGTTTTGATGTGTTTGGTTCTCTGATACGTAAAATACTAAAAGTGATTCTGTGATTTATTTCTCTATTTCCTTAGACTATCGTTGAACTCTCTGAAGAGCGGGATGGTCTTCATTTTCCACCCCATGCCTCTTCATCTGCACAGTCACCTTGTGGTTCTCCAGGCATGAAGCGAACAGAAAGTCGACAACATCTGTCAGTGGAACTGGCAGATGCTAAGGCCAAGATAAGAAGGCTTAGGCAGGAATTGTAAGTTGTTGCTTTTCAAGGCTTGTTGAATTTATATAGTTGCAAAGGTGATCTAAACAATGTTTTTAGGCTTATGGAATATGGACGCGTGGTTCCCAGTTGCTAGGCTGTGTCAAAGTTTTTGGTAGTATTTGCCAAAGTGAGAAAAATAAGTAGACTGACATAAGGTTTTAGTAATGCTAAATCTTATCAATTTAAAGGATGCCCTTTATTCTGTATCAGTTTAAAGCATGCCCTATTTTTCTAGTGTTAGGATGTCCTTTCTTTCATAATGTTTTTCCTTAACAAATTGAGGTCTGCTTAATTTTTTAATTTCTTGAAATCCAAAACACTGGCAACCACTGATACAGATCAATAAGTTTAGCTTTTTTTAAATTAATGTTCTAAAAAACTGAATTTTTGGTATACAGTATTACAAAAAAATAATTTTGTGTATCTTCTGCATTGAGTAATTGAAATGCCTGAGTCATGTATCAATACTTAGAAATGGTAAATATTCTGGTTGGTTAGTGCTGATGAAATTAGTATCTATTTAACTTTCAAAGATCATTACAGGAAAGTCAGTATAAATGTCACATAGGCATTCCTTGGTAAATCACATGGAAAGAAATAACCAGTCTCTGCTGGAGATTTTCTGTATTGCAGTTTAAAAGAACAAAGGAGTTTTGTATTTTAGGCTTTTTTTCTTTCTTTCTTTCCTTTTTCTTTTTTGGTTTGTCTTCCTGGATTTTGGGCTTTGGAGTGTAGATTTTAAATTTAAAACCACAATATAGCAATTAAGTTTATTTACTGATTGTTTAAAGCGGTTAGTTTAAGAAAGTGGTTGAATATGCAAGGTAGAAAAAAATGTACAGTCCATAGGGAAATTTGAAAACAAAAAAATACAGCTTTCATTGTGAATGTCTGCATTATTATGTATCTATTGAAGTGAACACGCCCAGGATATTCTATAAACAGCTGCACCATGAAAATTAGGGAAGAGATTGCTGTTATTAGTTTGACTGGCAGTTAATGGATAGCCTAAACAGTGAGCACTAGTTGGTTCCATATAATTTAGCACAATCTTCTCCAGTCTTTAGATAAAGCATGCAATTAGAACTGCAGTGATGGCTGTGAATTCATTTAACATTTTGCACTATATTAGAATTTGATTTTAAAATAAAATTTACTTGGGCATAGCATTATTAAAATTCCAAGCAACTTAGAGACATTAGTAAAATTTGGTCTCATACGCTGATTGGAAAATGTAAATGAATAGTTTTAATGAGTAAATAAATATGCCAGATATAGCAAGTATTCCCAGTAACTAGCATTACATCAAATACCATCTCATATCTTCGTTGTCCTTTGAAAATGTGTCCCTTCATAGATTTCTTCTATTAACATTTGTTTTAAGTGTTTTTGTTGGGATAGATCTTTACTAAAGTGATGAAGTATGGAATCATGGTGGATAAATTTAGTTCAGGTTGCCTTATACCTAATGCAAATAAATAATTGTAATGAGAACATGCAAATTAACTAACACCATACTTGTGGGTGGTACATCATAATATAATTGCTTTGGATTTATTAACATACAGAGTAAAAGTATAATTTGCAATTTGGATAGAACAAGAAGTAATTCCTTATAAATTTCACTTCTAAGCGGCAGTTACCACTATCAAAAGCTTCCTTTAATAATACTCTCTGTCTCCATGGATCCCATGTTTCCAAAGAGTTTTTCTCTCACACAAATGCTTTTTAAAAAAACCAGTTTTATTGAGATCTAGTTCATATATCAGGAAATTTATCCTTTTAAAGTGTACGATTCAGTGATTTTTAGTTTATTTAGAATTCTGCAACCATCACATGCTGTCTAATTTCAAGACATTTTCATCACCCCAAAAGGAAACTCCATACCCATCAACAGTCACTGTCCATCCCTCTTTGCCCTCAGCTCCTCAGAACCACTAATACATTTTCTAGTTATATAGATCTGCCTATTCTGGACATTTCATATAAATGGATTCATATATTATGTGGCCTTTTGTGACTGACTTCTTTCACTTAGCATAATGTTGTCAGGGTTCATCCATGTTGTACCATATAGCAGTACTTCATTCCTTTTTATGGTTGAATAATATTCTCTCACATGGATATAGCACATTTTGGTTACTCATTTGTGAGTTGATGGACATTTGGATTGTTTCTACTTTTTGGCTGTTTAAATAATGCTCCTATAAACATTCATGTACACATTTTTGTGTATACATATATTTTCATTTCTCTTGGGTATTTACTGAGAAGTGGAAATGCTGGGTCATATAGTACCTCTATGTTTAACCTTTTGAGGAACTGTCGAACTATTTGGCTGCACCATTTTACATCCCCACCCACAATGTATGAGGGCTCCAGCATCTTGATATCCTCACCAATACCTGTTATTATACACCTTTTTGATTATAGCCATCCTAGTGGGTGTGGAGTGATACCTCATTGTGGTTTGACTTCCAGTTCCCTGATGACTAATAATGTTGAGTATCTTTTTTCTTAATAAATTTATTTATTTATTTTTGGCTACATTGGATCTTTGTTGCTGACCCACAGGCTTTCTCTAGTTGCAGTGAGCAGGGGCTACTCTTTGTTACAGTGTGGGGTCTTCTCATTGTGGTGGCTTCTTTTGTTGCGGAGCATGGGCTCCAGGCGCGCAGACTTCAGTAGTTGTGGCATGTGGGCTCAGTAGTTGTGGATCGCGGGCTCTAGAGCACAAGCTCAGTAGTTGTGACGCACGGGTTTAGTTGCTCTGCAGCATATCGGTTCTTCCTGGGCTAGGGCTCGAACCCTTGTCCCCTGCATTGGCAGGTGGATTCTTTTTTTTTTTTTTTTTTTGCGGTACGCGGGCCTCTTACTGCTGTGGCCTCTCCTGTTGCGGAGCGCAGGCTCAGCAGCCATGGCTCACGGTCCCAGCCGCTCCGCGGCATGTGGGATCTTCCTGGACCGGGGCACGAACCCGCATCCCCTGCATCGGCAGGCGGACTCTCAACCACTGCGCCACCAGGGAAGCCTGGCAGGTGGATTCTTAACCCCTGCGCCACCAGGGAAGTCCTGTTGAGTGTCTTTTCATGTGCTTATTTGCCACTTGTATATCTTCTTTGGAGACATGTTTATTCAGATCCTTTGTCCATTTTTAAATTGAGTTCCTAGGTAAACTTTTAAAAAAAAGTAAAATTAAAAGCATTGAAATTTTTTTAATAGTTTGAGGGTTTTTAAAAAATTTTTATTTATTTTATTTATTTATTTTTGGCTGTGTTGGGTCTTCCTTGCTGTGTGCGGGCTTTCTCTAGTTGGGGCGAGCGAGGGCTACTCTTCGTTGCGGTGCACGGGCTTCTCATCGTGGTGGCTTTTCTTGTTGTGGAGCAAGGGCTCTAGGCACATGGGCTTCAGTTGTAGCACATGAGCTCAGTAGTTGTGGTTCACTGGCTCTAGAGCAAAGGCTCAGTAGTTGTGGTGCAAGGGCTTAGTTGCTCCACGGCATGTGGGATCTTCCTGGACCAGGAATCGAACTCGTATCCCCTGCATTGGCAGGCGGATTCTCAACCGCTGTGCCACCAGGGAAGCCCAAAGGATTGGAATATTCCTCAAAAAGTTAACTATAGAATTTTTATATGACCCAGCAATTCCACACCTAGGTATATCCCAGTAAAATTGAAAACGGACACTCAAACAGATACTGGTATGCCAATGTTCATTGTAGCATTACTCCCAGTAGACAAAAGGTGGAAACAATCCAAATGGCCATGAACAGATGGATAAACAAAATGTGCTTTAGGCACAATGGAATATTATTCAGCCATAAAAGATGAAATTTTGTTAGCTGCTACAACATGGATGAGCCATAGAAACAACTTGCTAAGTGAGATAAGCCAGGTACAAAGGACAAATATTGAATAATTCCACTTAAATGAAATATCTTTAATAGGCATATTGAGAGAGACAGAAAGTAGATTAGAGAGTTACTGCTTAATGAGTATAGAATTTCTCTTTGGAGTGATGAAAAAGTTTTGGGGATACATAGTCGTGATAGTTTAACAACACTGTAAATGTAACTAATGCTGCTGAACTGTACACTTAAAATTGCAATATTATGTTATATATATGTTACCACAATAAAAAATTTGTTTTTAATTTTTAAAAAAGCATTTAACAACCTGTAAAGAAATATTTGTAAGAAATATCTTATAAAGCACAAAATGTAATAGCTTTTCATCAGAAGAAATTTTAATGGTACAGTCATAAGAAAATAAAATTAGCCTTTCCTAGTATTCAAATAAATTCAAACTAGAACAATAACATGGCATTTTTCAGTTGTTAAATTGTTTCACATATAGGCTCTTTTATCCTCTGCTAGTTGCATTTTAAATTTGTAATGAACTTTCTGCAGGGCAGTTTGACAGTATATACCAAGGACCTTTAAACATGTAATGTACTTTTAGAAATCTGTCCTGGGGACTTCCCTGGTGGCGCAGTGGATAAGAATCCACCTGCCAGGGCTTCCCTGGTGGCGCAGGGGTTGAGAGTCCGCCTGCCGATGCAGGGGACACAGGTTCGTGCCCCGGTCCAGGAAGATCCCACATGCCGTGGAGCGGCTGCGCCTGTGAGCCATGGCCACTGAGCCTGTGCTCCGCAACAGGAGAGGCTACAACAGTGAGAGGCCCGCGTACTGCAAAAAAAAAAAAAAAGAATCCACCTGCCAATGCAGGGGACACGGGTTTGATCCCTGGTCTGGGAAGATCCCACATGCCGCAGAGCACGTAAGCCCCTGTGCCACAACTACTGAGCCTGCGCTCTAGAAACCACATTCCACAACTACTGAAACCCGCGCGCCTAGAGCCCGTGCTCCACAGCAAGAGGAGCCACCGCAAGGAGAAGCCCGCGCACTGCAATGAAGAGTAGACCCCGCTCGCCACAACTAGAGAAAGCCCTCACGCAGCAACGAAGACCGAACAGCCAAAAATAAATTAAAAATTAAAACTTTAAAAAAACAAAACAAAAGAAATCTGTCCTGAAATATACAGGGCTTTATGTGTAATGATTTTATTTGCCAAAACATTGTTCATTACAGTGAAAATTGGAATCCACTTAAATAAATAAATTATGGTTCCTCTCTCAATGGGAATATTTCTCCATTCAAAATTAGGGTTTTTTAAAAAATGTAAGCAGATGCATGTATCTTTTCAAATTAGTGTTTTGTTGCTTTTTTTTCCAGATATATATCCAGGAGTGGAATTGCTGGGTCATATGGTAGTTCTATTTTTAGTTTTTTGAGAACCCCCCGTAGTGTTCTCCACAGTGGCTGCACCAATTTACATTCCCACCAACAGTGTATGAGGGTACCCTTTTCTCCACATCCTCAGCAACATTTGTTATTTGTGTTCGTTTTGATGGTAGCTGTTCTGACAGATGTAAGGCGGTATTTCATTGTGGTTTTGATTTGCATTTCCCTGATTATTAGTGATGTTGAGCATCCTTTATTGTGTCTGTTGGCCATCTTCATATCCTCTTTGGAAAAATGTCTATTCAGGTCTTCTGCCCATTTTTTAATTGGGGTGTTTGCTTTTTTGATGTTGAGTTGTATGAACTGTTTATATATTTTGGATATTAACCCCTTATCAGTCATATCATTTACAAAATTTTCTCCCATTCATTCAATGAAGTTGTCTTTTTGGGGTTTTTTGTTTAGTTTTGTTTTTTAATTAATTAATTTATTTATTTATTAATAAACAGGCTTTCTCTAGTTGTAGCAAGCGGGAGCTACTCCTCATTGTGGTGCGGTAGCTTCTCTTGTGGCAGAGCACGGGATGTAGGCACGTGGGCTTCAGAAGTTGCAGCTTGTGGGCTCTAGAACCCAGGCTCAGTAGTTGTGGCGCATGGGCTCGGCAAGTGGGATCTTCCTGGACCAGGGCTCAAACCCGTGTACCCTGCATTGGCAGGTGGATTCCTAGCCACTTTGCCACGAGGGAAGTCCCTGTCGTTTTGTTTTTGCTGTGCAAAAAGGTTTTAAGTTTAATTAGGTCCCATTTTTTTATTTTTGCTTTTATTTCTTTTGCTTTAGGAGACTGATCAAAAAAAATATTGCTATGATTTATTTCAAAGAATGTTCTGCCTATGTTTTCTTCTAGGAGTTTTATGGTTTCTGGTTTTGCATTTAGGTCTTAATCCATTTTGAGTTTATTTTTGTGTATGGTGTTAGAGAATGTTCTAATTTCATTATTTTACATGTAGCTCTCCAGTTTTCCCAGCATAACTTACTAAAGAGACTGTCTTTCTCCACTGTATATTCTTGCCTCCTTTGTTGTAGATTAATTAACCATAAATGTGTGGGTTTATTTCTGGGCTTCCTATTCTGTTCCATTGATCTATTGTCTGTTTTTGTGCCAGTGTCATACTGTTTTAATTACAGGAGCTTTGTAGTGTAGCCTGAAGTGAGGGCACGTGATTCCTCCATCTCTGTTCTTCTTTCTCACGACTCTTTTGGCTATTTGGGTCTTTTTGTGTTTCCATACAATTTTTAAGATTATTTAATCTAGTTCTGTGAAAAATGCCATTGGTATTTCGATAGGGTTTGCATTGAATCTGTAGATTGCCTTGGTTAGTATGGCCATTTTAACAGTATGAATTCTTCCAATCCAAGAACACAGTATATCTTTCCTTCTGTTTGTGTTGTTCAGTTTCTTTCATCAGTGTCTTATAGTTTTCTGAGTACGGGTCCTTTACCTCCTTGGGTAGGTTTATTCCTAGATATCTTATTCTTTTTGATGTGATGGTAAATGGGATTGTTTCCTTAATTTCTCTTTCAAATAGTTTAATGTTAGTGTGTAGAAATTCAACAGATTTCTGTATATTAATTTAGTATCCTGCAACTTTACTGAATTTGTTGGTGAGCTCTAGTAGTTTCTGGTTACATCTTTAGGATTTCCTATCTGTGTTGCCGAACTTAGGTTCAGCTGCTCACTGTTTGAAGGCCAGTACTTGAGAGAAAAGTATTGGTTAGAAAAGAAAGGTTGCTTTATTCAGGAGGCTAGCAACCTGGGGAGAAGGTAGACTTGTGTCCAAAAACCAACTCTGAAGATTCTGCTTGACCATGAAAGTTTTTAAAAGGAGAATAATTTTTGGAGGTGATCAGGATCTTGTTATCTTCTCCTGTGTGCACACTCTCTTCTGATTGGTTGGTGGTGAGGTAACAGGGTGGTATTCCAAGAATCTTCTGCTCAGCCTGAAGTGACCATCCTCCACCTGGGTGGGGGCCTTAGTTCCTGTAGGAGAACTCAAAGGTATTTTTATGTATATTCCTTTAGGAGGCATCAGGACCCTGCTTTATTGCTGCACAGCTGTTTCTTGACTATTCCTCCTTTGTTTCTACATTCCCTTCCTTCCCTGATTAGCAACTGTTTGAATCTGCCCTTTGGAACTCAGGGAGTGTCAGGAGGCTGAATGAAGCCTATTTCCTACAAACAAGAAACAGGGGACATGAAAAGGACTTGCACCTGGGAGGGTCCCACAGGGTCCTGCTCACTTTCATCCATAGTGTCATGTCATCTCCCAATAGTGACAGTTTTCATTCTTCCTTTCCAATTTGTATTCCTTTTATTTCTTTTTCTTATCTGATTGCTGTGGCTAGGACTTCAATACTATGTTGAAAAAAGTGGTGAGAATAGACATCCTTGTCTTACTATTGATCTTCATGGAAATGCTTTCAGCTTATCACCGTTGAGTATGATTTTAGCTGTGGGTTTGTCATATATAGCCTTTATTATGTTGCAGTATGGTCCCTCTATGCCCACTTTCTGCAGAGTTTTTATTCTAAATGGGTGTTGACTTTTGTGAAAAGCTTTTTCTGCATCTATCAAGATGATCATATGGTTTTTCTTTTTCAGTTTGTTAATGTGGTGTTCAAAAAGATACATGCACCCCAGTGTTCATAGTAGCATTATTTACACTTGCCAAGATATGGTAGCAACCTAAGTGTCCATCAACAGATGAATGGATTAAGAATATGTGGTATAAACACAAGAGAAAGAAAACACCTACAATAACAAACCCTAAACAATTAAGAAAATGGGAATAGGAACATACATATCGATAATTACCTTAAATGTAAATGGATTAAATGCTCCAACCAAAAGACATAAACTGGCTGAATGGATACAAAAACAAGACCCATATATATGCTGTCTACAAGAAACCCACTTCAGACCTAGGGACACATACAGACTGAAAGTGAGGGGATGGAAAAAGATATTCCATGCAAATGGAAATCAAAAGAAAGCTGCAGTAGCAATTCTCATATCAGACAAAATAGACTTTAAAACAAAGACTGTTACAAGAGAAAAAGAAAGACACTACATAATGATCAAGGGATCAATCTAAGAAGAAGATATAACAATTGTAAATATTTATGCACCCAACGTAGGAGGACATCAGTACATAAGGCAAATACTAACGGCCATAAAAGGGGAAATCGACAGTAACACAATCATAGTAGGGACTTTAACACCCCAGTTTCACCAATGGACAGATCATCCAAAATAAAAATAAATAAGGAAACACAAGCTTTAAATGATACATTAAACAAGATGGACTTAATTGATATTTACAGGACATTCCATCCAAAAACAACAGAATACACTTTCTTCTCAAGTGCTCATGGAACATTCTCCAGGATAGATCATATCTTGGGTCACAAATCAAGCCTTGGTAAATTTAAGAAAATTGAAATCGTATCAGGTATCTTGTCCGACCACAGTGCTATGAGACTAGATATCAATTACAGGAAAAAGTCTGTAAAAAATACAAACACATGGAAGCTAAACAATACACTACTTAATAATGAAGTGATCACTGAAGAAATCAAAGAGGAAATCAAAAAATACCTAGAAACAAATGATGATGAAAATGCGAAGACACAAAACCTATGGGCTGCAGTAAAAGCAGTTCTAAGAGTGAAGTTTATAGCAATACAGTCCTACCTTAAGACACAAGAAACATCTCAAATAAACAACCTAACCTTACACCTAAAGCAATTAGAGAAAGAAGAAAAAAAAAAAACCCAAAGTTAGAAGAAGGAAAGAAATCATAAAGATCAGATCCGAAATAAATGAAAAAGAAATGAAGAAAACGATAGCAAAGATCAATAAAACTAAAAGTTGGTTCTTTAAGAAGATAAACAAAATTGATAAACCATTAGCCAGACTCATCAAGAAAAAAAGGGAGAAGACTCAAATCAAGAGAATTAGAAATCAAAAAGAAGTAACAACTGACACTGCAGAAATACAAAGGATCATGAGAGATTACTGCAAGCAACTATATGCCAGTAAAATGGACAACCTGGAAGAAATGGACAAATTCTTAGAAATGCACAACCTTCCAAGACT
This sequence comes from Pseudorca crassidens, assembly GCF_039906515.1. Classification (NCBI taxonomy): domain Eukaryota; kingdom Metazoa; phylum Chordata; class Mammalia; order Artiodactyla; family Delphinidae; genus Pseudorca; species Pseudorca crassidens. The sequence goes on from NC_090309.1 coordinate 44,970,652, forward strand.
GAACCAGGAAGAAATAGAAAATATGAACAGACCAATCACAAGCACTGAAATTGAAACAGTGATTAAAAATCTTCCAACAAACAAAAGCCCAGGACCCGATGGCTTCACAGGCATACTCTATCAAACATTTAGAGAAGAGCTAACACCTATCCTTCTCAAACTCTTCCAAAATATAGCAGAGGGAGGTACACTCCCAAACTCATTCTACAAGGCCACCATCACCCTGATACCAAAACCAGACAAAGATGTCACAAAGAAAGAAAACTACAGGCCAATATCACTGATGAACATAGATGCAAAAATCCTCAACAAAATACTAGCAAACAGAATCCAACAGCACATTAAAAGGATCATACACCATGATCAAGTGGGGTTTATCCCAGGAATGCAAAGATTCTTCAATATACGCAAATCAATCAATGTGATACACCATATTAACAAATTGAATGAGAAAAACCATATGATCATCTCAATAGATGCAGAGAAAGCTTTCGATAAATTCAACACCCATTTATGATAAAAACCCTCCAGAAAGTAGACATAGAGGGAACTTACCTGAACATAATAAAGGACATATGTGACAAACCCACAGCCAACATCGTTCTCAATGGTGAAAAACTGAAACCATTTCCACTAAGATTAGGAGCAAGACACGGTTGCCCACTCTCACCACTCTTATTCAACATAGATTGGGAAGTTTTAGCCACAGCAATTAGAGAAGAAAAAGAAATAAAAGGAATACAAATCAGAAAAGAAGAAGTAAGGCTGTCACTGTTTGCAGATGACATGATACTACACATAGAGAATCCTAAAGATGCTACCAGAAAACTACTAGAGCTAATCAATGAATTTGGTAAAGTAGCAGGATACAAAATTAATGCACAGAAATCTCTTGCATTCCTATACACTAATGATGAAAAATCTGAAAGTGCAATTAAGAAAACACTCCCTTTTACCCTTGGAACAAAAAGAATAAAATATCTAGGAATAAACCTACCTAAGGAAACAAAAGACATGTATGCAGAAAACTATAAGACACTGATGCAAGAAATTAAAGATTATACAAACAGAGGGACAGATATACCATGTTCGTGGATTGGAAGAATCAACATTGTGAAAATGACTATACTACCCAAAGCAATCTACAGATTCAGTGCAATCCCTATCAAACAACCAATGGCATTTTTCACAGAACTAGAACAAAAAATTTTACAGTTTGTATGGAAACACAAAAGACCCCGAATAGCCAAAGCAATCTTGAGAAAGAAAAACGGAGCTGGAGGAATCAGGCTCCCTGACTTCAGAGTATACTACAATGCTACAGTAATCAAGACAGTATAGTATTGGCACAAAAACAGAAATATAGATCAATGGGACAGGATAGAAATCCCAGAGATAAACCCACGCACATATGGTCACCTTATCTTTCATAAAGGAGGCAAGAATATACAGTGGAGAAAAGACAGCCTCTTCAATAAGTGGTGCTGGGAAAACTGGACAGCTACATGTAAAAGAATGTAATTAGAACACTCCCTAACACCATACACAAAAATAAACTCAAAATGGATTAAAGACCTAAATGTAAGGCCAGACACTATCAAACTCTTAGAGGAAAGCATAGGAGAACATTCTATGACATAAATCACAGCAAGATCCTTCTGACCCACCTCCTAGAGAAATGGAAATAAAAACAAAAAGAAACAAATAGGACCTAATGAAACTCAAAAGCTTTTGCACAGCAAAGGAAACCATAAACAAGACGAAAAGACAACCCTCAGAATGGGAGAAAATATTTACAAATGAAGCAACTGACAGAGGATTAATCTCCAAAATTTACAAGCAGTTTATGCAGCTCAATATCACAAAAACAAACAACCCAGTCCAAAAATGGGCAGAAGACCTAAATAGACATTTCTCCAAAGAAGATGTACAGATTGTCAACAAACACATGAAAGAATGCTGAACATCATTAATCATTAGAGAAATGCAAATCAAAGCCACAATGAGATACCATCTCACACTGGTCAGAATGGCCATCCTCAAAAAATCTACACACAATATATGCTGGAGAGGGTGTAGAGAAAAGGGAACCCTCTTGCACTGTTGGTGGGAATGTAAATTGATACAGCCACTGTGGAGAACAGTATGGAAGTTCCTTAAAAAACTAAAAATAGAACTACCATATGACCCAGCAATCCCACTACTGGGCATATACCCTGAGAAAACCATAATTCAAAAAGAAGATTCATGTACCACAATGTTCATTGTAGCTCTGTTTATAATACCCAGGACATGGAAGCAACCTAAGTGTCCATCAACAGGTGAATGGATAAAGAAGATGTGGCACATATATAGCCACATATAGCACATATATAGGGAATATAGCCAATATTTTATGGAGTATAACTTTTAAAAATTTTGAATCACTGTAGTGTATATCCATAACTTACATAACATTGTGTGTCAAGTATACTTCAATAAAAAATTTTTCTGGTGAAAAAAAATTTTAAACCTAAGCAGGTATAAGATGTTAGAAGCAGATTGTTTTACATAATGAACAATTACTTTTTATTATTTAAGAACAGAAGATGGACAAGTAGAGATAGTGAGTGGAGACTTAACTTTGAGAAGCTTGTCTCTGGAGGGGAGATAGAAAATGGGAGTTAGAAGTAAAGCAATTTAAAAAGAAAAAAGTGTATAGTAGGAGAAATACAAAGATGTCTGGACTACAGGGAAGAAACCAATAGAGATAAAGATTTTAGCAGGGGGATTTTTGCAGTAACTAACTCCTGTAGCTGTAATACGTCTCCGGTCAAAAATGTATTAGGTATCTGTGGCAGTGTATCATTTTCTTTAGGTTGTTGTAAATGTTGAAAATAGTTTGGGGCTTCCATGGTGGCGCAGTGGTTAAGAATCTGCCTGCCAATTCAGGGGACATGGGTTCCAGCCCTGGTGCGGGAAGATCCCACATGCCACGGAGCAACTAAGCCCGCAAGCCACAACTACTGAGCCTGCGCTCTAGAGCCCCCCGAGCCACAACTACTGAAGCCCGCGCGCATAGAGCCTGTGCTCCGCAACAAGAGAAGCCACCGCAATGAGAAGCCCACACACCGCAACAAAGAGAACCCCCGCTCGCCACAGCTAGAGAAAGCCCGCGCGCAGCAACTAAGACCCAACACAGCCAAAAATAAATAAATAAATTTATAAAAAAAAATAGTTTGGAGACTGTTAGAAGTCTCAGACCCAGATAATATTGCCTTTCATAAAAACTCTTCCAGCTTATTTGTCTTTGACTAGGCAGAGAGGGAGAAAGAGCTAAAGGAGAGTGAGAATTGGGGGATGGCAGAAAAGATGAAGAGAGAGAAGCTACCTTATGAACTATGAGGACATTAGTCACTGAGGTTCTTAGCCTTGGGAGAGTATTACGACATCCAGTCATATAAATTCCTAATACCAATTTCTTTATCTTTTTCCCTAGGTTGGGGTTATGGCCAGTACTATGTTAAACTAGATGTTTAGTAATGATAATAAATTTGTATTGATACAGATGATGATCATAGTTTTCAAAGCATTAAGTTTATTATTCAATAAATATTTTTTGCATTTAAGGGAGGAAAAGACTGAACAGTTGTTGGACTGTAAACAAGAACTTGAGCAAATGGAAATAGAACTAAAAAGGCTGCAACAAGAGGTTTGTACCTGGAACTTTTATTATATAGGATCAATTGGAAATTGATTTTTCTCCTTATAATATATAACATTTGCCTTACTGCTTCCTGAGGTTTCATGAGATCCAATGACTTTTTCAGTGTTTCTCTCTTCAAAAATGCCACAACCAAAACTAGAAATCAAAACTAGAAAGGTCTTTGGAGTTTTCTTTTTTCTCTATTAGTTCTATTCAAACTTTGCTAAGATTCCAAGGAGACTCTTAGGACTGGCCCAGTTCCATGTTTCTCTTTTTTATGTATTGGCTTCTGTGGGCTTGGAAGCTGGAACACCTCTAGGTCTCTGCTGTCTGATGGTGCTTTATGTTAACCTTATATATGACAGAATGCTTTTTAATTTTTCACTGTTTCTACTAAATAAGATCCAAACTTTTACTTTTTTAAATACTATTTTTATTTTTCTAATGCTTTGTGTTTTTTCATCTTGAACCAAGACTGTTTAAGCATTTGCTTCTTTCAATTACTCTGTAATGTTTCGTTTTCATTTAGAGGTAGTACAAGAGGTCTTCTTTAACCCATAAATGGTAAGGATTGGGGTAAGGCTGGATAATTATTTCTTCTCCTTACTTCACCTAACCTGCCATTTTAAATTCAGGAAACATTTCACTTGTGGAATCATAAACTGGGAACTTTCTAGATGAATGAATCTAGGGATCATAATTTTTAGTTTTAGGTTTGCTGTTGCTGCTATTCCACTTCTTGGTAGCAGGGTTTTTTTGTATTTGTGTTCCATCTAAAATTGTGGTTCTCAATCTTTTTGGTCTCAAGACCCTTCTTTACTCTTGAAGATTAATGAGGATTATTTAATGTGTATTCTCTTTACTGGAATTTACTATATTTGAAATCAAAACTAAGAATTTTAAAAGTATTTATTAATTCATTTAAAAATAATACTCAATCCACTCCACGTTAACATAAAAATTATATAGTAATTAACCATTATTTTCCAAAACAAAAAAAAAATTAGAAGAATAGTAGTCTTTTATATTTTTGGCAAGTCTTCTTTAAATGCCTGGATTAATTGAAGACTACCAGATTCTCATATCTATTGAATATTTCTGCATTCAATCTGTTAAGATATCACATGCCATGTATGTAGCCTCTGGAAAACTCCACTGTCCCTTCATGAGAGAATGAGAGTGAAAACAGCAAGTACTGTCTTAGTATTATTATGAAAATAGTTTTGACCTCATGAATTCCCTGGAAGGGTTTCAGGGACCCACAGATTTCCCTGGATCGCACTTTGATTACTGCTACTCAAAGGATTACAAGAGGGCTTTAAAAAGGTTGAATTTTAATACTTATTTCAAATGGCGTAAAGATATGCACTAATCATATGCAAGTAATCATTGATGTGAAAGTATTAAAAACTCAGCATGGGCTTCCCTGGTGGCGCTGTGGTTGAGAGTCCGCCTGCCGATGCAGAGGACACGGATTCGTGCCCCGGTCCGGGAAGATCCCACATGCCGCGGAGCGGCTGGGCCCGTGAGCCATGGCCGCTGAGCCTGCGCGTCTGGAGCCTGAGCTCCGCAGCGGGAGAGGCCGCAACAATGAGAGGCCCGCGTACCGGAAAAACAAACAAACAAACAAACAAAAAACTCAGCAGGGTTTTGGTAACATGTCTGGATAGAAACATTATTTCTCTAAACTTTTGTAAGAGTTTGCCTCTTCTGTGTTTTTACTATCTGGCATTTTAAAGTTAACTTTTCACCTTAAATTCATTGCAAATGGTTATGTTGAGGAGAGGTTTACTTACTTTAAAATATCCTGAATATTTTTTACATTCTTAATGGAGAACATTATATATAAAAGTTTTTATACAGCATATGCTTTTATTTTTGTATAGAAACATTTTTTTTAATTTTATTATTTTTTTTAATATTCATTTATTTATTTAGCTGCACTGAGTATTAGTTGTGGCGTGCAGGATCTTCATTGCCATGTGCAGGATCTTCATTGCTGCATTTGGGATCTTTAGTTGCAGCATGTGAACTCTTAGTTGCAGCATGTGGGATCTAGTTCTCTGACCAGAGATCAAACCCACTCCCCCTGCACTGGGAGCATGGAGTCTTAGCCACTGGACCACCAGGGAAGTCCCTAGAAACATATATGTTTAAAATGCATATTCTTGGTTTTAAAAAAGGCTTTTTTATCTCCCCATTTAAAAAAAATAATTAAGGTGTAATTTATATACCATTGAATTTACACTTTTCGCAGTCCATCGCCTTAACCACTTGGCCTCATCGTCCCACAAAAATCACACTTTTAAAGTACACAAGTCAGGGACTTCCCTGGTGGCGCAGTGGATAAGACTCTGCGCTCCCAATGCAGGGGGCCTGGGTTCAATCCCTGGTCAGGGAACTAGATCCCACACGCATGCCGCAACTAACAGTTTGCATGCCACAGCTAAGGACCTCATGTGCCGCAAGTAAGGAGCTGGTGAAATGCAACTAAGGAGCCCGCCTCCACAATGAAGACCCCCTGCAAATAAATAAATAATTTTAAAATAATAATAAAGTACACAAGTCAGGGACTTCCCTGGTAGTCCAGTGGTTAAGACTCTGGGCTTCCAATGCAGGGGACACAGGTTTGATCTCTGGTCAGGGAGCTAAGATCCTACATGCCACAGGGCGCGGCCAAAAAAAAAGTACACAAGTCATTGTTTTTTGGTATTTTTTTTGGTAAATTCTTCAAATTGTACAACCCAAGGATTATCAATTTGAAAATAGAAAATAATATTTTAAATATTAATATGTGTTTATATTTAGAACATGAATTTGCTTTCGGATGCTCGTTCTGCAAGAATGTATCGAGATGAATTAGATGCGCTTCGGGAGAAGGCTGTCAGAGTTGATAAGCTGGAAAGTGAAGTTAGCAGATACAAAGAGAGGCTACATGATATTGAATTTTATAAGGCAAGAGTTGAGGTATGTTATGTAATTTAAACCATTCACAGTTCTTTTCTTTAGAAGTATTATGATTTTTCAAAATGCATTTAAAATGCACTTTAATAAATGTAAGGAACTCTGGAAACATTGAGCAAACTGTAAATAGCATCAGGTGTTTATTTTATGATAGATTAGCATATTGGTTAGACTTGTAAAAAGGGATTTTTGGATTCTATTCATTTTATTGAATTCTTTGGAGCTCTTCTTTCATTCCTTCATTTAGTATTACATGTAGTGAACACTTTTGAAATCACAATAAAGTATATATCTCTACTAATTTCTAACTCGTCCCTAGAAGTGAGTGCGAAACACATTTCTGATTGCTGCTCAACTCAGAATACTAAATTAGGATCAATGAAGGGGAAATCAATATCTGTCTCCCTCTCTCTCTCTCTCTCTGCCCCTCCCCCCACCTCTCTCTCTCTCTCTCTCTCTCTCTCTCTCTCTCTCTCTCTCTCTTCCCTCCCACCCCCATTTGTCTTCTCTCTTTATATATATGTATGAACAAAGAAAAAACAATTTTTCTTAGTTAATGGTTGCAGTTCTGTGTTACATGATGTTGAGTTTGACAGCAAGAATCTGAAAATCCTTGCTTCTTGGCATTCTTTTTTCCTTTCTCCATGATTTCTTCATTGTCTGTAAACAGAGGAGATTTTGGTCAGTTTTAATATGGGGATAAGAAAGAAGGAGTATGCTAAATCAGGAAATGAAAACATTATAAGAGAAAGTTAGAACTTAGCCTGAATGTTACCAGAAAATAGACCCAATAGAGTGCAAAGATAAGGTGTATATTTGTTCTTTGTCAATTGTTTAAATAGGCGTATGCATGGCACTATTAAGGGATCCTCATGGATGCCACTGTTTTAATATACTTTCTCTTGACTTCAGCTTATAAACTGTAGGCTTAAACTTAGCAATATAGATTTGTGAACATGTCTTCAAAACATACGTAGGAGTTTAAAGATGTTTATATAAAATATTTATTGATAAAGCCTTGGTTTATGATTCTGTGAGTCTTAATTCAAGTCTTGGTATTTTACTCAAAAACCCCAAATTCTTCACTTTCAAGTAGAGAGAAACCTAAATCTATTTCAGTAAATTAATTAAGCCCTGATTCTATGGCGATTGGTGTCTTAAATATCTGGAAGACTACTTACACTGAGTTCCTTATCCTTGTGACTAAGGAATTTAAATATACCCTGACAATTTCATGTGAAATTATAGTAGTATTATTCATCCTAATGTAAGTCCTGAGTATTTTGTTTATATAATAACTTAAATTCTGGGAAATAAAATGAAACCAACTATGTTTCTGTTACTCAGTAGCTTTACTCTTGCATAGAACTGTTGATAAAGACCGCTTAATGTCTTACTTTATAATAAAGAATTTTTATGTTTCAGAGCTTTAAAGATTAACATATTAATGTATTTGTGACAAATAAAGCCTACCTGAAACGTTTACAGGAATTAAAAGAAGACAATCAAGTTTTATTAGAAACAAAAACCATGTTGGAAGACCAATTAGAAGGAACTCGAGCTCGTTCTGATAAATTACATGAATTAGAAAAAGAAAATTTACAACTGAAGGCTAAACTGCATGATATGGAAATGGTACGTATTATAAGATAGATTTATTACATGGCCTGTAAGTAAAAATTCTAAGATTTATCTGATTTCCCTATAGTGACAAGGTTGGTTAGTGTCCTTAAGGCCTTAACAGAGAAGAGATAGCTAAATAAATTAGATGCTTCCAATTTTATATGAATTCAGAAGTAGTAGAAATTTCTGCTTTTGTTACAGAGGGGTATTATTTATTAATTTTGACTACTGCTTTTCAGAAAACCCTAATAAGCCGTTGTGCAGACACTCCTTTAGAATATAGAAATACAACTATTTGCTAAAATTTATCATTGGGTCAGAAATCATTTGTTATATCATTAAAACAACATAATGACTATGAAGAGGTGTTTTCAGTGTCCCCAAAGATCACTATAAAAAGATGTCAAAGACCTGATCAGTTTAGTGACTGGCAGTAATAATTATAATTGATTACTAGCTTCAAATTGTGAAAATTTTAAGGAACTCACAATTTATCTCATTATACAGTTTCTGATAAATGAAAGTTATAAGTAATAAAATATTAGCTTGAAATTGTACTGTTTCTTAGCTTTCTTTTCTCTCCCTACTCCCTGCCAATAAAAAAGGAGCGTGATATGGATAGAAAAAAGATTGAAGAATTAATGGAAGAAAATATGACTTTGGAAATGGCACAGAAACAAAGTATGGACGAATCATTACATCTTGGCTGGGAGCTGGAACAAATATCCAGAACTAGTGAACTTTCTGAAGGTATTTCCGATACTCTTTTTTTATTTAAATGGATGAATGAATAAATGAAATTGTATTTATACTTACATTTCTGGATATTTCATTGCTGTTCTTTATTTTCCCTGGTTGGAGATGTCGCAAAAGGCCACATATCTCTCTAGATAGAATTTCACAGAGTAATGTGTTAATTTCCATATGCCTGGGTCTGGTCCTTATCTTTGCATGTCTTGTAACTCAACTTTGAGTGCAGTAGCAGATTCGATCAGTTAGGCACAATTTCATGTTCATATCACAATAAACTGGGATATCAGTTTATTTATTTTGAGAGATACAGCCATCTACTAAATAGAAAAGAAAAGTCATTAGCTGGTCACCATGTTCTTTGACTTTAGGCAAACCTAAATAGGAAATCAGAATGCAGTGGGAATATTCTTTGGTGAATATGTAGCCAGAATAAAGCAAGTTAAGGATCTTTATGGCTACTTTCATCAGTATGTTGGATTTTGGGATTATACCTACCATTTATACCCTGGAGGTAATGAAAGACCCCAGATAAATTTTTAACTTTTGGCTCTATTTCCCTAGGCTCCACATTAACTTGTCCTCTTTATTAAAGCTGGGGCACACACATACAATGTAGCTTTTTGTGTTAAAGCTTTGAGTTTGCTAATACTGCTATACAATACTTTATTGAAATTATACCCAGGTCACATTTATTTGAATTAGACTCGTTCCCTAATTCCTTAGTTACCCAGTATTTAGATTATTATACCTGTTTTTCTTCCTTCAGCAGATATGTATTAAGCACCTACCATGTGTAAAATATTATACCAGGCCCTGAGGATATAGTGGTGAGGTAGACATAAGGTCTGAAAGAGCTTATAACCTGGCGCTTAAAGAATTTACTTCTACAGATGACTCATCATATTTATTACTATTAGGCTTTTCCTAATTTTACTCTTGAGAACCTAATTCCGGATTCTGGCACCCCATGTAAATTGACTTCATAGTAAGTGATTATGTTCAGCTGAGAATGAATTTGCTGGGATGTGTTACTTAAAATATTTGTGGAACTTTTTTACTGTATTCCATGTGAATTGAGTTACAAAGAAAACAATTCAGACTTAAATGTTTTCTACTACAACAGTTAAAATTACACTGTTAGGAGTTTTCTCACCTGTTAAGTGGGGATAATAATAGTAAGTACTATCTTACAGGGTTGTTGTGAGGGTTGAATTTGTTAATGAAGCCCTTTAGAACTGTGCCTAGTAAATAGTAAGCATTTGAGTGTTTTTTATTATTATCATTATATCACAGTTGTTTTGCAGGGGTCATAGAAAATAAAATTCATTTAGTGTGGCATATTTTTTTTTTAACTATACAAGGGACTTTCTAGAAAATTTGCAAACTCTGGAAAAAGATAAAGAAGGAAATCAAAGTCACTAATAATTCTTGCCTTTTACATTTCACAAAATTTGCTTCTAGAATTTTCCTACACAGGGTTATTTTTTATATCATCAGATCAGTGTGTATATACAATTAAGATTCCTTTTTTCATCTAAGAATATAACGTAGACAATCTTCCATGTTAAAAATGTGTCGTAAGTATCCTTTTAAAGTCTCTGTAGTCTGACTGGAAGCTTCCTCAAAGCATGTAGTATTGAAAGCTTTATTAAGGCATATGTTTTGTAGCCTGATCTTGTTTAATTGAAATGCATGACCTCAAATCATGCAATTAGAGTTGTACTTAAGAAGACTTGGACAACTAATGGAATTTATAAAAAGTCAATGACTACCTAGTATACTAGCTTTTAATAAAAGATTAACAATGTGCTGACTAGAACAAAAGCTTGAAATAAGAATTGAGGCTTTCTTTACTTAAAATCTAGGAGATATTTTACTCTACCTCATTTTTAAAAGAATGTGTGACTTGTGTGGCTACATGTTTGTGTGTGTGTGTTTTTTTGCTTTTTATAATGGAGGATTTCAAATGTACGCAAAAGTAGACAGACCCAGAAGTTCTCTCCTGTATTTCTGTTTATTTCCCTTCCTGAAGTCTAGGATTTCAGAATAAATTCTAAGTGTCATATTTCATTTGTAAATCCTAATATTTTTATATCATCAAAATATTTAATGAGTCTGTTATAGGGTTATTAAAAATAATTATTTTTGGCTTACTGGAGAGCATCATTTACAGAAGTCGAAACTCAGTTTTCTTATTTTAAAAAATAGATTGCTGAAAGCTACTTAGAAAGATGATTTCTGTTGGCAGAATGGACTGCATGTTGCTGTTTATACGTTATTAGCCGGGATTCTTCATTTAGAGAAAGACTTCTTCGAAGTGACCAGTGTATAGTACTGTCTTGCCTTTCTCAGAATCAGATTAGGATTTTTTTCCCCCTCAAACTGTTTTCCTTTATCTTTGAAAGTGTGACGTAGGATATGCTTTATACTTCTTATTTGAGTCACACAGTGACTCTATTAGATACACAGGGTAATAACTATATTTTGTCAAAGTAACCTAAGAGTCATTGAGGTTAAAGTTAATTTCTCATGGAACTGGAACTGAAAGTCTAGTCACTTCAGTCTAAATTTTGTACTTTTTTTTTTCACTAGAATGCTTATGGATGCATTAGAAATTCAATATTTACCTGTATTTTATATCTCTTTTCTTATTGTGTCTATCTTGCATAACTTTATAAATTTTTTATAAAGTTAAGGACCAGGTGATTTAGTGTATTTACACTAAATATTTTAAATAGTGAAGAGTAAACATAGTTTTACCAGTGACGTATTTTTCAATATTATAGCACCACAGAAATCCTTGGGCCATGAGGTAAATGAATTGACATCAAGTAGGTTGTTGAAGTTGGAGATGGAAAATCAGAGTTTGACAAAAACTGTAGAAGAGCTTCGGAGTACTATGGATTCTGCAGAAGGCACCACTTCCAAAATCCTGAAAATTGAAAAAGAAAATCAAAGACTAAGTAAGAAGGTAAATAAAAATTAATATTTAATGTAATGTAAAAAAGTATATGTAAAAGTATAAATAAATAGCACTGAGATAGAACATTTATTTTCCAACTTTTAGTGTACCCTCAATATTATTTTAACTTATTATGTAAAATTTCAAACTTACATAAATGTGAAGTGAATGAACTCATTCAGCTCTAGACTCATTCATTCAGCTTCAATAATTATTAACTTATAGCCAGTCTTACTTCTACCCTTGATACTCTCCTAACAGCCACTAGATGATTTTGAAGTAAATCCTAGATGTCGTACTATTTCACCAATAAATATCTCAGTATAAATCTCTAAAAAGTAAGGAATTTTTTTTAAAAAAGAACAGTGACATTATCACACTTAAAATATCATAGTTTTGGGCCAGCATTTAAATTTTTCCAAATCTATTAAGATTTTTAAAAAATATTTTATTTGAATATGAATCCAAATAAGATCAGTACATTCAATCAGTTGATGTGTCCCTTAAGTCTTTTTTAGTCTATAGATTGACTCTTCTTTCCTAGCAATTTTTCTGTTGAAGAAACCTCAAACAGGGGGCACATGTCTGGTTGTCTCTCTTTCTGTGATGTTAGTTGTCATAGAAAATCATTTGCTTAGATCCCTGAATTAATCAGAGGTTACAAAATCTTGATATTATATCATCCCTTCTTAATTTGGTAGCTGGAGTATTTCTATAAGAAAAAACTTTTCTTTTTAAAAACTATTGGTTTAAAAAAAAAAAAACACCACTGGTTACTCTGAGAACAGCTCTTAGGGGTAAAGTAGGATGAATGTTTGATTCTTTACCTTTATTTACCAGTTTCCTAGTAATGAATCAGTTCTCTCATATCCTGCTGAGATAGTTAATGAGTGAGTTTGTTGTTTGTTTTAGTGTTGTTATGAACTCATGGATTTAAAAATATGTAAAGCATTTTAATACACTGTATTTATTTTTCTTACTCTCCCAACTCTTTAAGCTGCTTCCTGAATCCTTATGACATGACCTTAGCACTCCTGGAGCGCTTCCTTGCTTTCTACCACGACAAAGTGTTCTCTTAAACATTTCCTGCCTCAGTCCTGAAAACAGCCATTTCTCCAAAAAGCGCTTGTTCCTTTTAGTGGGAAGTGGTATTTAGAGACCACAATTTAGGGATTATGAAACTTGAATTTTAACTAGACTTTGAAAAGAAATACAAGTGTACCTTTTTTTTTATTGCATTTTACTTCACTTCACAGATAATTGTGGTTTTTACAGCTTGAAAGTTTAAGGCAACCCTGCTTCAGACAAATCTATCAGAACCATTTTTCTAACAGCATTTGCTTATTACTTCATGTCTCTGTGTCACATTTTGGTAATTTTCACAATATTTCAAACTCTTTCATTGTTATTGTATTTGTTATGGTGATGTCTAATCAGTGATCTTTGATGTTAGTATTGTAATTGTCTGAGGGCGCCACAGACTGCACCCATGTAAGATAGTGAACTTAACCCATAAATGGTGTGTGTGTTCTGACTTCTCCACTGACTGGTGAGTCCCCCGTCTCTCTCCTTCTCCTTGGCCCTCCATATTCCCTGAGACAAACAATATTGAAATTAGGCCAGTTAATAACCTACAGTGGCCTCTGTGTTCAAGTGAAAGGAAGTGTTGCACGTCTCTCACTTTAAATCAAAAGCTAGAAATGATTAAGCTTAGTGAAGAAGGCGTGTTGAAAGCCAAGACAGGCTGAGAGATAGGCCTCCTGCACCAGTTAGCCAAGTTGTGCGTTCAAAGAAAAAGTTCTTGAAGGGAATTAAAAGTGCTACTCCAGTGAATATATGAATGATAAGAAAGTGAAAGAGCATTATTGCTGATATGGAGAAAGTTTTAGTAGTCTGGATAGAAGACATGCCAGCCACAAAATTCCCTTAAGCCAAAGCCTAATCCAGAGCAATGCCCTCTCTTTGATTCTTTGAAGGCTGAGAGAGGTGAGGAAGCTTCAGAAGAAAAGTTTGAACCTTGCAGAGGTTGGTTTGTGAGATTGAAGGAAAGAAGCTGTCTGCATAACATAAAAGTACAACAGGAAGCAGCAAGTGCTGATGTAGAAGCTGTATTTAATTATCCAGAATATCTAGTTAATATAATTAATTAAGGTGGCTACACTAAACAGTAGATTTTCAGCGTAGTCACAACAGCCTTCTATTGGAAGAAGATGCCGTCTAAGACTTCCATAGCTAGATAGGGTAAGTCAGTGCCTAGGTTCAAAGCTTCAGAGAACAGCCTGACTCTCTTGGTAAGGGGCTAATGCAGCTGGTGGCTTGAAATTGAAGTCAGTGCTCATTTACCATTCCAGAAATCCTAGGGCCCTTAAGAATTCTGTTTAATCTACTTTCCCTGTGCTCTCTCAGTGGAACAACAAAGGCTGGGTGAGAGCACATCTGTTTATAATATGATTTACTGACTATTCTAAGCCCACTTTTGACACCTTACTGCTCAAACAAAAATTTCTTTCAAAATACTGCCGATCATTGACAATGCACCTGTTCACCTAAGAGCTCTGGTGTAGACTTAAAATGAGATTCATGTTTCCATGCCCACTAAGACAACATCCATTCTGCCACACATGGATCAAGGAGTAAGTTCGACTTTCAAGTCTTATTCTTTAAGAAATATATTTTGTAAGGCTATAGGTGCCATAGAAGGTGATTCCTCTGATGGATCTGGGCAAAGTCAATTGAAAACATTCTGGAAAGGATTCACCATTCTAGATGCCATTAAGAACATTTGCGATTCATGGGAAGAGGTCAAAGTAACAACATTAATAGGAGTTTGAAAGAAGTTGATTTTGACCCTCATGGATGACTTGGAGGGGTTCAGAACTTCAGTGGAGGAAGTTTTGCAGATGTGGAGGAAATAGCAAAAGAACCAGAATCAGAAATGGAGCCTGAAGATGTGACTGAATTGCTGCACTCTCATGATAGAACTTTAATAGATTAGGAGTTGCTTCTTATGTGTTAGCAAAGAAAGTGGTTTCTTGAGATGGAATCTACTGGTGAAGATGCTGTGAAGATAGTTGAAATGATAACAAAGGACTTAGAATATTACATAAAGTTGATAAAGCAGTGGCAATGTTTAAGAGAAGTGACTCCAATTTTGAAAAATATTCTGATGCTGTTAAATGGCATTGCATGCTACAGAGAAATCATTCATGAAAGGAAGAGTCAATCAACGCATAAGAAATTGCAGTCACCCCAACCTTCAGCAACTACTACGCTGGTCAGTCAGCAACCATCAACGACTAGGCAAGACCCTCCACCAGCAAAAAGATTATGATTTGCTGAAGGCTCAGATGATGGTTAACATTTTTAGCAGTAAAGTATTTGAAGGTGTGTACATTGGTTTTTTAGGCATAATGTTATTGCACACTTAATAAACTACAGTGTAGTGTAAACACAGCTTTTATATGCACTGGGAAACCGTAAAATTCATGTGACTCTTTTTTTTTTTTTTGCGGTACGCGGGCCTCTCACTGTTGTGGCCTCTCCCGTTGCGGAGCACAGGCTCAGCGGCCATGGCTCACAGGCCCAGCCGCTCTGCGGCATGTGGGATCTTCCCGGACCGGGGCACGAACCCGTGTCCTCTGCATCGGCAGGCGGACTCTCAACCACTGTGCCACCAGGGAAGCCCTCATGTGACTCATTTAATTGCGGTATTTGCTTTATTGCAGTGGTCTGGATCCAAACCTGCAATATCTCTAAGATATTCTGTTTTCCAATTGTGGGACAGTTAGACCAAGTAATTTATTTTTGCATATCTTTCTGCCCATACACACACACACACACACACACACACACACACACACACACACACACACACACACACACTATACATAAATAGAAATCATATTATAAAAGCATACCTGATATTTTTATTATGAACCCCTCCCATCACATATACTCTCTAAAATGTGCTTTCACTTTTGTTTCCTGTTCTTGGTCACTGTGAACAATACTGTAATAAATATTCTTATACATGTGTCCTTATGAATTAATTTTTATTTCTATTTGTAGTCAGCCATGTCTAGTTTTTCCTTTGATGGATCCTGGGTTTCTAGACTCGGTTATGAAAATCCCTCTAATTTTTAGACCAGTAGTTTTGAACAGGTATGCCTCATAATCACTTTCAGGAATTGTTAAGGTACAGATTGCTGAGCTCTATGCCCAGGGCTTGTCATTTGGTAGGTCTGGGGTGGGGGCTAAGAATTCTCATTTCCAACAAGTTCCTAGGGGATGCTCATTCTGCTGTTTTGGAGCCATGCCCTGAGAACTACTGCCTTTGATAATGCAGGTAGACTAGACTCCTTGATTTTCTTGCAAGATTTTTACTCTCTTAAAACGTTTTTGCATCATCTTTAGTTCATTAACCAAATAATCTTAATAAGTATTTCACAATAAATATAGTGTTAAAGTAAGAGTGGCCATTTAGAATTTGGAACAGTTTTATTTTTGTTGTCACTATAATTGGATCTGGAAATTTGATTTTGAAATTAGCTTTAAAGTCTAATTAGTAAATTCTTATGATTCCAGGAATTTTTGATCAATTCATTGTATATCTTTTGTAAGCTGAATGTTTCACTTGAATTCCATAACACAACAGATGCATTTAATTAAATAACTACTATCCATATATTTCAGTCAATAATGGGAGAACCAGATTAGTTATTAATAGCTTAAAGTTTCCTGATTGTATAAATTAATGTTGAATTGAGTTATTGGATTAGATTTGTGACTTGATGCTTTTGAGATATTATTTCTTAGCGTTCCTTACTATTAATATAAGGATTTAAGTAATATTTAAACTTGAAGTGGAGTATTTTACATACCCAAATCTTCTTTATATTTTTTATTACCTGGTTTGAATATGTTATATAATGGGAAATCAATAGTTTGGTATATTTTGAAGTTGAATTTGCTTTTTCATATTTATTAACCTCATACTTTATTATATCTTTAAAATGTGTAATTCATAATAAATTTAAACGTATAATTTATTTGCTGGAGTTTTGTTCAGACCTTATTTTTCTCTAGTAGTCTCCTTTTTTCTTTCTCTTTTCTTTTTATTTTAATCCAAGTCCCTTCTTGTTTCCTCATTTTCTCATCTTTTCCTTCTTGAGCGCTGAAATTCCTTGACTAATTAAAATTTCACTTTACAAATCCATTCAAGCCAAGAGAGTTTTCAATAAGATTTGTACATTCTTCATATGGCATGTGTGTATGTATTTAGTTATGTTTGTGTTTAGAAGTAGAACTTTGCTCTCAAAGATGCAGAGGATAAGAAAGATAGTCATGTTCTGTACATTTTATACAGCTGCTAAAATTAGCTTGGAATGTTATCAATACTTGAATTTTTCTATGAAATTCTTAAATTTCTTAAATTTCTATGAAATTCTTAAATTCTTAAATTTCTTAAATTTCTATGAAATTCTTAAATTTGAGTATTAAAACTGTGTTCTATCCTTTATTCAATGATTAGCTTTTGTTTTTACATGTTTCCACTATTGTGAAATATTTAATGATATATTGTTTTGTGGTTTCTTTTTCTCCAGGTTGAAATTCTTGAAAATGAGATTATTCAAGAAAAGCAAAGTCTTCAGAATTGTCAGAATTTAAGCAAGGATCTAATGAAGGAGAAAGCTCAGCTTGAAAAAACAATTGAAACACTTAGAGAAAATTCAGAGAGACAGGTTCTTAAATTTCCTATTAAGCAACATATTTTAAAATTTATTAACACAAGTTATTTTAAAGCTTGTGCAAAATGTTCATAATAACGTTAAATGGAAATATTTTAGAATTTTTTAGATTTTAACATAACTATGGTTTTAACTTATTTTCTGTCCCATACATTTTAGGAAAGTTGAAGGGAAAGCTTAGAATTTTTTAAATTGCCAGTGTGCTTAATAATTATCTGGTATAAAATTTTGTGGTACCTGTATTTGAATTGCTTTCAAGTGTCAGTGGAATAGAACTGCAGATTTTAAAGTCCCTGAATGAAGTTGGGGTGAAATGCAGCTCTACTCTGATCCCACTAAGGAGGGACAAGTGGTCGCAGCACATATCTTGGATATTTTCATACTTGCTTTCAAGTGTTTATTGGTTATTCTCATTTTATGCTTGAGGAAACTGAGAATTGAATAGATTAAGTGACTGGCTGTTTTAAATTTTCTAATTTTTAGAAGTAAAATGGGGACTTACCTGACAGTCCAGTGGTTAGGACTTTGCGCTTACACTGCAGGGGTCATGGGTTTGATCCCTGGTCAGGGAACTGAGATCCCACACCCTGCATGCTGCACGGTGTGGCCAAAAAGGAGAAAAAAAAAAAAAAAAAAAAGCAGTCAAATGATTTGTTTTGTATTATCTAGGTATAGTCCTCAGGCCACCTATAAAAATACAGATTTCCATAGAGCTACAGAAGAAAAATTCTAGAGCTAAGTATGAATCTCTGCTTTTACAAGGTTCTCGGGACTGTTTTACACACCGGATTTTAAGAACCATTACAGTAGGCCATGGTATAAATTGGATGGACTAGTTTTAAAATGTACCAGAGATTTTGTTATTTTGATGTTTCAAAATTAGAATTCTTTTAGGGAATAAATACACACAAATACACACCAATATACATGCACATAGAGCAAATAGTGTATTTACTGAGGACTCACTGTGTATATGCATTGCGAAATCTATTGAATGAACATAAAAGCTTGTATCTTCAAGAAGATATGTATGTACATTTCACCTATACTCATATTTGCATTTAAATCATGTAACCATAAATGATCTGAAGATCATTTTGATTAATATTCAATACATTTCTTTTAACCATTCCTTTACATTATGGATTCTCTAAAGATGTGAACTTCAAAGACTTGTCAGTATATGTACATGGTGATCTCTCAGTAAATATTTGTTGGAATTAAAATTAAGGTAGACGGTTTTAGCACCTTTTTTTGTGTGTGTGTGGTATGCGGGCCTCTCACTGTTGTGGCCTCTCCTGTTGCGGAGCACAGGCTCCAGATGTGCAGGCCTAGCGGCCATGGCTCACAGACCCAGCCACTCCGCGGCATCTTGCCAGACTGGGGCATGAACCCGCGTCCCCCTCATCGGCAGACGGACTCCCAACCACTGCGCCACCAGGGAAGCCCTTAGCACCTTTTTATGGTGTGATTTCCCTGTTAGTTTTTGGAGGAGGGAAAACTATGTAAGTTAAAATATTTAATTCATGTTCAGTTAAGTTTTAAATTTTCTCCTTTCTTTTTTTTTAATTAGATTAAAATATTGGAACAGGAAAATGAACATCTGAATCAAACTGTGTCCTCCTTAAGGCAGCGCTCCCAGATAAGTGCTGAAGCAAGGGTGAAAGACATTGAAAAAGAAAATAAAATTCTCCATGAATCTATCAAGGAAACAAGTAGCAAGCTAAGCAAGATTGAATTTGAAAAAAGGCAAATCAGAAAAGAATTGGAACATTATAAAGAAAAAGGAGAACGAGCAGAAGAACTTGAAAATGAGTTACATCATCTTGAAAAAGAAAATGAATTGTTACAGAAAAAGATAACCAATTTAAAAATTACTTGTGAAAAAATTGAGGCCTTAGAACAAGAAAATTCAGAGCTAGAAAGAGAAAATAGGAAATGTAAAAAAACATTGGATAGCTTTAAAAACCTTACTTTTCAGTTAGAATCCCTAGAGAAAGAGAATTCCCAGCTTGATGAGGAAAACTTAGAACTGCGAAGGAATGTAGAATCTTTAAAGTGTGCAAGCATGAAAATGGCTCAGCTACAACTAGAAAACAAAGAACTGGAAAGTGAAAAAGAACAACTTAAGAAAGGTTTAGAGCTCATGAAAGCATCTTTCAAGAAAACAGAACGCTTAGAGGTTAGCTACCAGGGTTTAGATACAGAAAATCAAAGGCTACAGAAAGCTCTAGAAAACAGCAATAAAAAAATTCAGCAGTTGGAAAGTGAACTACAAGACTTAGAAATGGAAAATCAAACATTGCAAAAAAACCTAGAAGAGTTAAAAATATCTAGCAAAAGACTAGAACAGCTAGAAAAAGAAAACAGATCATTAGAACAAGAGACTTCTCAACTGGAAAAGGATAAGAAACAACTGGAGAAGGAAAATAAGAGACTCCGACAACAAGCAGAAATAAAAGATACCACATTAGAAGAAAATAATGTGAAAATTGGAAATTTGGAAAAAGAAAACAAAACCCTTTTCAAAGAGATTGGTATTTATAAAGAATCCTGCATTCGTCTGAAAGAATTAGAGAAAGAAAATAAGGAGCTTGTGAAAAGAGCAACTATTGATATAAAAACTTTAGTTACATTACGAGAGGTAAATATAGTTACTTAAATTTCAGACAGATTTTTTTATATTTTTAACTCAGGGCTCTTTAACTTTTATTGCAGTAATTTGCATCATCTATTTATGGTTCAAAGTAGAAATTTAGAATTAGAAGCAGTTTCCAAGTTTCCTACTTTTGTTAAACTAAGGAGTAAATATAAATTGTATTTTTAAAGAAATTGTAATAATAAGGTTTCCATGTGTTATCTGACTTATTTATTACATTATAATTTTATACTTTTATTTCAGAGTAATATTAAAACCTTTGATCAAAACTGTTACTGAATGTGATAGCTACTAATTATTGAATGTGCCAAATACTGGACAGTTTTTACAGCCAATCCTTTATAGGTGTTATCTCCATTAGATTAGAAAATTGAGGTTCAGAGACATTAAGTAACTTACTTAAGACCACAATGGTAGATTTGGATTCCTGGATTTAAATCCAGATCTTTCAGACTTCAAAGCCCCTTGAATTTTGACTTCTAAGCTACAGAATGCAAATCAGATTGAATTTAAAGGTCAACGTTGAGCAATTGGTAGTTGGTTGTATCTGTGTGTTGAGAAGAATTCTGAAATTTATGAGTAGATTGGCAATAAATTGTTGGTATAGCTCAGGAGATACCATGCTTGGCTCTTACTTGCTATCCCTATGCTATACTATATATGATAACCCTTTAAGTTCAATTGAAAAATATCTTAGTTGGCATTCTGGCAGAAGCTCACATTGGGAAATATGCCTTTCTGCTAAAGAGGCATTGAGAAGAGACCATTATTATCCTTTCTTTTTTTTTTTTTTTTTTTTTTTACTTTCTGTTGTTCTACAGTCTTACAGACATGAACAATAGGTTCCTGGTCCCATCTCTAAGAATTCCCCCTAGTTATTCAATTCAATATCTTAGGCCTCTTCCACTGGGAGAGGGGTGCTTGTGGTGGGAGAAGGGTGTTATATCCAACATATATTCATAGGAAGAAATGTGCAATAAGGTTCTAGTTCATTATTAAGTTAATGCATATGTGTTGTTTTCCCCACAGTTTTCAAGCCTAAGGTGTGTAATCACAAGTACAAGTTTCTCCTTTTAGTTTTTAAACACTAAAAAGTTAAAACGAACTATTAGCAAACTAAAAGAAGGAAAACAATACTCTTTGAACTAGGTGATAATTTTGTTGCCTAACTCTTTTTTATTGGTGAAGGAAAAGCTCAGCAACAGCATTTCTGTCTTTCCTGGTTTAAATTGTATGTATTCCTGGATGGTGGTAGTTGGAATCTTGGCTGAATTTCTCGGATGTTTATGTTCATAACACTCATGTGAGTTTTACATTACTTTTAAAATAAGGATTTGGTGAGTGAAAAACTGAAGACTCAACAAATGAATAATGATCTTGAAAAATTAACTCATGAGCTTGAGAAGATAGGGTTAAATAAAGAACGACTCTTACATGATGAGCAGAGTACTGATGACAGGTGAGTACTAAGTCTATCTGAGAAACAGTGGAAATAATTTTTTTGTTTTTCAAACATTAATTTTGAGACTGAGAAGGAATTAAGGCATGAAAATAATGTGAAAAACGAAGGCTTGACAAACAGAATAAAAAATTAACTTATATATTTTAATTTGAGAATGTTCAACAGGTTTAAAGAGAATTTACCATGGTAAATATAGTCTATCAGTTAATTGGATTTTCAAGTAGTCTACTATTTGGCATCTAGTTAGCCACGTGATTCCAGCTAGAATAGAAGTGTGTATTGTTAAGAATATTGTTTTTTGTACACTAGATTTTAATTCATTGGAATTTTTGTAACTATATAATTTGTATTTTTGCTGTCTACCCATTATTACTGTTCTAGTAAGTATATTTTATATTAAATGTATATAGGAAAAATTAATGCTGATTATATGGGATTTATTTATGTAATTTTGAGAATATTCAAAGTTAATAGAATAGATTGATACTTTTAAAAGTTAGTTCTATAATAACAAATAGAGGTAATTTGAGGCATTTATTCTAGCAATCAATTCAAGCAATCTTAATTGAATTAATTACTATATAGATATTTTATGAGAAAAGATTTTTTGAGTTAAACACATTGTTAATGGACAATTTAGTTGACTATCTTTTAATATAGATACTGAATATGCATCTCTGCTTTATTCAGACAGATTTTCTACCTGTCATGTGTAAGACATTTTAAATGTAGAGCAAAAAGTACAGTAAACCATGCAGCTGCCTTAACTGACCCTGTTTTAAATTTACAAACCCAGCTTTTGAGGGGCCCTTCACACTGTGGTATCTCTTCCCAAACCTTACTTCATACAATTAATCAATGTTAATTAAGCTTTTATTACCTGCTGATTATCAGGCATCAAATAAATAATAAGGTTTCAGCTGGATCTTGAAGAATGACAGAAATTTGCAAGGTGGAAATGGGGAAGGGCATTCCATGCAAATAAAGCACAAAGGTGTTTTGAGCAATCCTGAGTGACATTATAGATGGATTAGAAAAGGGACAAATTTGAAGGTACAGAGACCATTTAGGAAGCTATGTAATAGTCTAGGCAAGATGTAAGTGTATTCATTAATCCACACATTTTCATTTATAATGAAAGCATTAGATATGGAGATAAGGGTATGTATATTGAAATAAAACTTTTAGGAAAGGGAATTGAGATCAGTTAATAACTATGATCGAATCGGGGGGATCAGGAAACAAAGTGTCTTAAGCCACTAAACCTGCTTCTTTCTCAGCAAGTAAGTTAACCTTAACATCACAAAGAAAATTAGAGTTCACAGACATAAATTCCCTTAACATTCCATCCCCTCCATCTTAGAATTATGTGTATCTGCATCTGTCTTTACCTCTAATCTCAGATGGTATCCCTAATTCTTTTGTTAGTCTAACCTTTTCATCTTTCAACTGATGTTGTTTCCTCTGACCCCCCTTTATTATTAAGATATTTATTCTTGCCATCAAGGAATATACAGTCTAACTGTGGAATTGAATGTATAAATAGATAGAGTGCAACAAAGTAAATTTAGTGGTGGAATTTCAAACAGAGTGCAATGTGATCACTCCTGTCTTTCTCTTTTAACAGCTCTTTTTCCTTTGCCTTCTCTTTAAATATGGTTTCCTAGGGTTATGTTGTTAAGCCTCTTATCCATTCCATGAGCATTCCTGTCCATCATCTCAGCTAATACCCATATTATTCTCTGTTTACTGGACATCTCTATCTGGACAGTCCAGAACTCAGGCATCACAAATTTAATATATCCGAAGTCACACTCATTACATGCTTTAAAATTGTTTGTTGACTCAAGCCAATACCAAAATGAGTGAGATTTGTTCTCTTTTCTCAATGAACTTAAAATCTGGCTGAGCAGAAAATATATACACACAAATTAATTACAGTAAGGGGCAGAGTATGATAAATTTTCTCATATTTGTACTTTAGGTTTTTATTTGGTTTAGTCATTGAGGTTCTCAGGTGTAGAAATAGATTAATCCGTAATTCCTAGTCTGTGGTTCACTCTCAAAGTGTGTTCATGAACTGTCCTTTTTTGTAAAAAAATAAAACTCTTATGAATAATATAAATATTTATTAACCCACCATTCAAAAAGATAACTAAAATTTTGACACTCAGATCTATCTTCCTCTTCCTGTTCTGTCACCAGTATCTTGTGTCTTAACATATCATTCCTTTTTTTTTTAATATTCTGCAAGTACTCTACACCCTGAATGTAAAGTCTTCAGTGAGCTTTAAGTCAACTATTCATATGTACTTGTATAAATACATTACATATTAATATCATAGATGAATGCTTAATAATGTGATAAATCCATCCACTTACTCTTTGTATAGATTCTATTCTTATAAAACTGAAAGGAATATTTTGAGATTCAGATCTTCCAGATGCCTTTTTTTTTTGAGTACTAATTTTTGCTTTTGACAGCCTAAAATGTAATTTGGAGCTGTGATTTACTCAGTGATTTTTTGTTTTTTCATTACCAGGAATAGTTTAAAAGGGGGAGTGGGCAGTAAGAGCAGGATAATTTAATTTGCTTCTTTTTAAAAAAGACTATTTTATAAAGTCTATTTATAATATCAGTATCTGTGGTCATAAATTATCTTTAAAAATAATTTTCTGACCTCCAATAATGAACTATATTATTTTTATACTTGGATTATAGATACAAACTTTTGGAATCAAAATTAGAATCTACTCTAAAGAAGTCCCTTGAAATAAAAGAAGAAAAAATCGCTGCATTAGAAGCTCGATTAGAAGAGTCCACAAATTATAACCAGCAGTTGCGCCAAGAACTTAAAACAGTAAGTGTGACTTCCTTGGAAAGAATTTTAATTGTCTTTTTTTTTTTTCTTTCTTTTTTGGCCCCACTGCACGGCTTGCAGGATCTTAGTTCTCTGACCAGGGATTGATCCTGGATTGAACCTAGGCCCTGGCAGTGAAAGCACCGAGTCCTAACCACTGGACCACCAGGGAACTCCCAAATTGTCAAATATTTGGACAGAAAAGTGTAAAGTAGAAAATAAAAATGAAACAATTTTATTAACATTTTGTCTATTCTTCCTTTTTCTTAAATTTTAGAATATTCTTAAACAGATCTTTGTCATGTAGTTTGTAACAAACTATTTTGTCTATACACTATAATTTATTCAATCCTATTTCATCTATGAATGTCCCTCATGCAGTAAGGGACATATCAGAATTGTGAGAGTGGGATGGGGAAGAGGCAGGCTTATTTCATTGGGAAGAACTCTCAGTGTGATTCTGACACTTCACGGGCACTCTTTTCCTATTGAGAATCCAGGTAAAAATTTGGTAGACAAAGATATGGGTGTGAGGATAGCAAGTAGAGGGAAATAGTATGTGTGGTATAAGAAAGCACTTAATCCAAAAATTTGAGGTCTTTTCTAAATTTGTTTTCTTGTGATATTTGGACTTATTCAGTGAAGTATGTGAGGCAGGGGCTACTATTTTCCCCACCTGAATAAACTGAAATTGAAGGGGCTTGCGCTTTCCATAGGGTTAGTGTATGGTAGATTGGTAGAATCGCGTTGTGCCTTATTCTCCCTTTTATCAGCTCTGTAGTCATACCCAGAATGGTTTTACAGTCAACCAAACATTCAGACCAGCAAGTTTACTATAGGCCACATTTAGAGCCATATGATTTAGAACACTATAGGAAATATAAGCTGATGGTAGGGCACTATCAGGTGTCCATCTTCATATAATTGTCTGAGAGTCATCTTCTCACCAGATGACTGTTGGTTGTGTGTGGGAGCTGCCCTGGCTTTGAGACTTCATGCTTCATAGCAGTCATCATCTCTTGCAACAACTCGAAGGCATGGATTTAAGATCTTCACAGACTTAAGATTTAAGAGTTGCTGCACTCAGAAGTTCAAAGGTGTAGCTGCCTATTAGGTATTTATAGTTCTCTTAATTACAAATATAATTTAGCAATGAGAGATCATTTTTCCCCTAAGCAGTCTTGCCTGGTAACATAGAACATTCCAATTTTATCAGGTTTCCAGAGAAACAGTTACCCAAAGATGAATTTCTCATGCAGGAAGGGGAAAAGGATTTGTTCCTCATTTGCCAATACCATCATTGCTGGTGTTGGTCTCAGACATTAACATGAAACATATTTTGTTGCAGAAGAAATTCTGGAACTTTGTTTAGTTAACATAAAGAGTCGTCCAAAAAAATAAAATAAAACTTGGTGCCGGATGCCATTAATCTGCTTTATTTTCCAAATTTTTTGCCCTGTTAAGCAATGTGACTACATTGCAAATAAAGTCAATTTCAAGAAGCTACTATGCCAGAAAATAAATGGGTTTGAGGATGGGTTAGTATAAGATGTATTTCAAGTCTAAAAGGTAGAGATTTAAAATTCCATCATTATCTTCCAGTTCCAGCCATTTTGGCATAATTGGACTATTATTGGACTAGCTTCCTGCCATAAACATGTATTCAACTGGAATTATACTGTTCTAATTTTTAATATTATACGTGAAGAGGTGTATCACTTGAACATAGACTATGAAAGCTAAATATGAATAATAGGCATAAAATAACTGCTAAAATAGCATGACAAAGCGGTATTACTAAAATGCCAGCAAAGGAGATAAAATTAGAATCAAAAAATACAAATGAAGGCAGAAAAAGAAAAAAGGGAGAACAAGGTACAGGTTGGACAAATGGAAAACAAGTAACAAGATAGTTTTAAACCAAACCATGTCAGTAATCACATTAAATATAAATAGTCTAAACATCCCCAATTAAAAGGCGGAGAGTAATAAATTAGATAAAAAGGCACCTATATGCTGCCTCTTGAGAAACCTTGATGGAAAATATGTCATTTTCTATATGAACAAGGTTTCTATGAGAAACCTTGATGGAAAATATGTCATTTTCTGTATGAAACTTAGTTGTAAGAACAATGGACTAAAAATGAGAAATTTTGAGTTTTATTCTCAGGTCATCTTCTTAATAATGACATATATCTTTAACTCTTATAAGCCTAGAAAAAAGATCCTGTGGGAAATTAATGTAAAATAGGAGACTGGAAATGATGTCATCCATCCATGTTATTAGGGTGTTGAAAGTATTAAAAAAAGTGGAAAATCAGGATCCCAGAACACCTGTTAGGTCACTTGCCAAGATTTAAATTACATTCTATCTTGGCATCCTTTTTTCTTTAGTCTCACATCATTATTTTCTAACTCAGTAGTAGTAGCAAAGTTTGAGCCATAAGTTTTCTTAAGGTTGCATCAGACATTGAATTATTTTAAACATTTATATCCTTGTCTCAATAGAAAGTTTGGGGTTAATTTAGAAATTTATGATAATCATTTCCTAGGATAAACTAGTAATTCAGGATAAGTATAATAATCATCAATTTAAATTGAAGAGAGCAATTAAGTTAGTAAGTTAATAGTTAATTTTGGCTGATTACCAAGTTGTTAGTTTTTTTTGGCTGCATTGGGTCTTCGTTGCTGCACGTAGGCTTTCTCTAGTTGTGGCGAGCGGGGACTAGTCTTCGTTGCGGTGCATGGGCTTCTCATTGTGGTCGTTTCTGGTTGCGGAGCATGGGCTTGAGGCACGCGGGCTTCAGTAGTTGCAGCACGTGGGCTCAGTAGTTGTGGCATGCGGCCCCTAGAGCCTGCAGGCTTCAGTAGTTGTGGCACACAGGTTTAGTTGCTCCGTGGCTTGTGGGATCTTCCTGGATCAGGGCTCAAACCTGTATCCCCTGCATTGGCAGGTGGATTCTTAACCACTGCATCACCAGGGAAGTCCCCAAGTTTTTAGTTTTGATTTTGCTCTCTTAAAGTAGGATTTGGTTATACCAGAAAACGAGAAAACCCTAGATAAGATATATCCTTGGATTGCTCACTCTTCATCAAAATGAATTACAGAAATTTTATGTGGGTCAGTATCTGAATAAAGAAGTCATTTATTTATTAACATAGGTCATTCTGAGCAACAAAATCCTTCTTAAAAGGCCAGACATATATAGATACTTCTTCAACTTTAGGTATCTTTTTACGGGGAATTAATATATGTGTCAAGTCTTTATTTGTTCCTGATATGGGAATCTCTGAAATCTCTAAATCAGCTATAAATAGCTCTAAAAACAATTGTTAGTATCTAGCAACATGTCTATATCCAGTTAATCTATCCTTCAGTGATATTTTCGTCATAAACAGTAGGATCTGAAATTACAAAATATATTGTAGGAACATGGCATATAAGCAGAGTATATTTAATATTTCTACAGGAAAGGATTTGAATTCTGCAAAGCGTAAATTGTGATCATAATAATGATAATCATATATATTACTTATCATATTTTTAAATGAACTGTCTCTCACATTCACCAGACCATTGTGGAGTCAAACTATGATAAATATTATAACCTTGGTGGTATGTTTTTTTCCCATTAAAATATTTTAAATAAACTAAAACAATATTATAAATCAACTATACTTCAATTTTTTAAAATATTTTAAATAAAATTTTAGGTGAAAAAGAATTATGAAGCTCTCAAGCAGAGACAAGATGAGGAAAAGATGGTACAGAGCTCTCCTCCAGTTTCTGGTGAAGATAACAAATGGGAGCGAGAAAGTCAAGAAACAACCAGAGAGCTTCTGAAAGTTAAAGACAGATTAATTGAAGTTGAAAGAAATGTAAGTAGTTTAGTATGAATAAGGTTTTTTAGAAGTAAAGGATCATTGAATATATAACTCAGAAAATTTATCTAATTTGTAGCTTTGTTCATTTTATACTTTCTTGACTGGTTTATTTTTTAATATTAAGAAAACACAGAAAAACTAATAATTTAATATTCTTTTCTTCGTCACCCTCATGTAAGTCTATCAGCAAGCTTTGTCAACTCTGTCTTGTAAATATAACCCAAACTCATCTACTTCTCTTCATCTCTGCTGCTACCACTCTAAGTCTAAGGTACCATTATCTCTCATCTGGACTATTAGAGTATCCTCCTAACTGGCTTGCCCCTTTCACTCTCAAACTAACCCATTCTTTTTTTTGTTTTTTTTTTTTTTTTTGCGGTACGCGGGCCTCTCACTGTTGTGGCCTCTCCCGTTGCGGAGCACAGGCTCCGGACGTGCAGGCTCAGTGGCCATGGCTCACGGGCCCAGCCACTCCGCGGCATGTGGGATCTTCCCAGACCGGGGCACAAACCCGTGTCCCCTGCATCGGAAGGCAGACTCTCAACCACTGCGCCACCAGGGAAGCCCTAACCCATTCTTAATGTAGTAATCTAGAGTTATTTTTAAAACATAATCCAGGTCATGTCATTTTCCTACAAAAAATCTTCAGTGGCTTCCCATTTCATTTATAATAAAATCCATATTCTTTACTGCATCTGTAAGATCCTTTTTGATATTGCCCTGCCTGTATCTCTGACCTTATACCATATTATTCTTCCACCAACCATTTTTATTAATCAGGGGATAATATTATTATTATCTGTTAATATGTGGAAAACATGGAACAGTGACTGGCACATAATAAGTAAATTGATTGTAGTCATATTGGCCTTTTCTATTTGTTCCTATCTCAGGGCTTTTCTGTTTGCTTCTGTTTTCTGTGTGTATGTTACCATAATTTAAATAAATCCCACATCAGTGGACATTTATTTTCAGATTTTGCTGCAATGAAAATCCATATATAACATGTTCATAGGGTAATAAATTCCTTTCAGTAGAATTGAAAGGACAAAGAGCATATATATATACACACATATTTCGGTGTGTATGTATGTGTATTTAATTTTTTTTTAACATCTTTATTGGAGTATAATTGCTTTACAATGCTGTGTTAGTTTCTGCTTTTTAATTTTAATTGATATAATCATATGAGCTTTTCAGAAATATCAATTTTCAATCCCACTAACAGAATACCTATTTTTTCAGATTAACATTGGATATTACCAGCCTTTTAATTTTTATTGAAGTGATAGGAGAAAATATTTTGTGTGTTTTATATTATTAGCGAGCTATTTTATGTCTTTTTTGTGTATATATCAGCCATATATGAATACCTGTGTTTCATCATTCAGTGATATATATGTATAGATCAATCACTTGGATTAATAATTACATTTCAGAAAATTTGGTGTGTAATGTATAAGATAAATCTCTTTTTCCATTGACTTCTTCTATAAATTTCCATTGGGGGAAAAATTTACCTGGTTGTCATAGTTTAGCCATTTTAGATGATGGGTTTATAAAGATGTCTACCCTATATTAGACTGGTAATTTTTGTGCATTTGCTAGTACATATATTGTTAACTTTGTACTTTTCCATTGTAAACTTTTTCCTGTTCTGAGATATCTTATCTACTCTCAGTTATCTCTTCTCTTCATTATAGACTGTAGGAATTTTTCTTATTCTTAGGGAATACCCAGACTTATCATTAGAGTTTGTACATTTTGGTTTCTAAAGAGCTGACCTATAATAGTAGTTAACATGTGTAGGTGAAAAATGGTTCACCTCTTTGGTGTATCAAAATGGTATACAGGTACATCATTATTCCATATTATTTTCCAGTGTAAATTTTTTTTCATCCTTTTTATGTGGTCAAATGAACAAAACACAAGTACAATATCAACACCCATTTTTAAAGCATTTTTCTTCCTCAGCTTTGATTTTATGGTATAATATATGGGTCAAATCATGACTTGCCTTTTATGCAGTGATATGTAGTATATATAACTTGAAGGCCTATAAAGTGAATGTTGTCTTTGTCCCATAAGGTAGATATGATAAATGTGATCTGTTGTGATTCAGTTGTAACTTTTTTTGCATGTTGCAATTATACAGATTCTGGCCTTGTATATTAAAGTTTTGTTTTGGTTTTCTAAAGGATTCTTTGTTTATACTTTTTGATGCTAATTTTTATTCAGAAATGATCTTGAAAATGTAGTATCCATAACATTTTATTATCTATCACATTAAATATAATGATTTACATAGTAATTCAGCTGTTTAACTGTAAAATTGAAATATGGCCATATGTATTGGAAAAATTGAAAATAGTATGTTTTGTTTGGATTTGCTCCAGAAGTCCTATAGATGAAATAGAGTTTTAGTTAGTGTTTTATGCCATGAAAAAAACACTAAAGAAAATACGTAACATCTGTTAGGTCTATTATGGACTAAATTTTTTAAACAGATGGCTTAGATTGTTCCTGCTTCTCTTCCAAATATTTGTGTTTATAAAATACTTAGTTTTGCTGCTACCCCTGGGACCACCACGTGTGTGTGTGTGTGTGTGTGTGTGTGTGCACGCACGCATGTGCATGCACATGCGCACATCTCTGTGTGTGTGTGTGTGTGTCTGTATATATGTGTATATATATATTTGCCTTTGGGCAATTTGAAAAGGTACACTCCATTGGCTAGACATAGCCCCATGCACTCTGGGCACTTTTGAACAGCATAAAAACCATTGAACTGACAATCCCATTCTAGTTTTTTGTGTTAATAAATATATGTATAATGGAATATGTTATTTGTTGGACATTATAAAGCAGGCAGAGCACAGACACAATAGTATATTAAGGTTTTAGTATTGCTTTCTTTTCCTTAGATTAAATATCTTTTTACAGTTTGGGATAGAGGGGAAGTGTTTTGTCTTTTTCTCTTTTAAGATTGTTGAGTTTTTTTGGATTATAATGGTAATAAACACTTGTATAACATTCTAGTATTTGTTAAACAGAAATATGTTTGATGCTGCTTTTTTTAAATATGTGTTTTCTTTATTCAGAATGCTACACTACAAGCAGAGAAGCAAGCATTGAAAACTCAACTGAAGCAACTTGAGACACAGAACAATAATTTGCAGGCTCAGATTCTTGCACTTCAGAGGCAGACAGTATCATTACAGGAGCAGAATACCACTCTTCAAACACAGAATGCCAAGCTTCAGGTTGTAATGTAAAATTATCGGGATATGCAACAAAACTCTTGAATTATGCTATTATGCTATTAAAATAAGGATGACTAGACATGGTAACATTGTTTCCTAGAGAGAGAATTTAACAATTAGTTGAAGATAAAGTATTTCTATATGTGCTTTGCCAAATTTTCGGATATCAGCATTTTTTAAATGTCAGAGCCTCTAAATTAAGTAATAAATTTACTCATCAAATAAAGATAATTTTATTTTTATTGACTTCATGGCCTTTTACCCGTTTCATCAAGCTGCTAATAATTAATCAGGTAGAAACCTTTGTTTTAGAGTATGATTGCAGCATATCTATTAGTTAAGTTACTGGAAAACAACACAGCATGAGAATTTTGTCTTTGGACTTATCCTTAATTCAAATGATCCATCTTGCACTTAACACTACCAGTGTCTTTTCAAATAGAGCAGTCAAGTGGGGGAAAGTGCAACTCTCTGAAACCTCTTAAAAAGCAGTGAAGAAGTTCCCCCTCTGAATCTAAACATTCTTCTTTCTCTAACTCTTCTCCAAATGATACAGCAAATACTAATTTAATTTAGACTTGAGAAAATTACCAATTGAATATTCACAAGTAATTCTTTCCTTCTATCAACTCTCAACTTCTAGAAAATGATAAACTAGCATTTCAAATTTTGTTCTTTTTCATGGAATTGTTGCTAATCACCTTCATTCAAGATAATTTAACCTTGGGAATTCCTTGGCAGTCCAGTGGTTAGGACTCCACGCTTCCACTGCAGGGGACCCAGGTTCAATCCCTGATCGGGGAACTAAGATTCTGTAAGCCGTGCGGCTCTGCCAAAAATAAATTAATTAATTAAATTAAATAATTCAACCCAAAACATATATATGATATGTATCTCATAATATATATCGTAACACCTACCAAAAATCAAAATTAAATTATAACCTTATTCTTTAGGGTGCTAAAATCCAAATTTTCTCAGTATAATATGAATATATCCGCAGTGATTTATTTAGTGCTTCCTAAAGTTAACATTGTCTTTTACTATAAAAAAAAAAGAACATTATAAGCTATTTTTCTTGTGTCTAATACAGTATGCATTCTTGTAGGTTGAAAATTCCACTCTTAATTCCCAAAGTACCTCACTTATGAACCAGAATGCACAACTCCTAATCCAGCAGTCTTCCTTAGAAAATGAAAATGAATCTGTGATCAAAGAGCGAGAAGACCTGAAATCTCTCTATGATTCTCTGATCAAAGATCATGAAAAGCTGGAACTTCTGCATGAACGACAGGCTTCAGAGTATGAGTCTCTCATTGCTAAACATGGAACTCTAAAGTCTGCCCACAAAAATCTTGAGGTGGAACATAAAGACCTTGAAGATCGGTAATTTATTATCTTTTCTTGTGCTGTTAACTTAAAACCAATTTTCACTGGGTAATATAATAAATTGTATAAACAGGTCTGAGATAATTTATGTAGGACATATATATAAATTTACATGTTTTATGTGATACATATTAATAAATTACTATTGTTTCCTTTATTTCTAAAATGTTTTCTTTTTTTCTAAGGAAATATTATAAACCAAATACATAACTTTTTTTTCCAGTTACAATCAGTTACTAAAACAGAAAGGACAATTGGAAGATTTGGAAAAAACACTGAAGGTAGAACAGGAAAAAATGCTGCTTAAAAACAAAAACCATGAAACTGTAGCTGCAGAATACAAGAAACTTTGTGGTGAAAATGATAGGTAATAAATATTTATATATTTTAGTTTTGTATTATTCATTATATCCAACGTGTATGTTGCCCCTTTGTAGTACCATCCATAACTTAGAATTTTTTAAAAAGACCCCAGAGCAATAAGTAAATTACCCACCAAAATCATGTAGCTAGTTATAGAATGACAGACGAAAACCTGGATCTTCTGCTTTCTCTCGTTGTTTCTCTCTTGATTTATTCAACTAATTATGTTTTTAAGCCACATTATATAACAAAATTTCCATGTATGTCGATAGAATTTACATACTTTATTGAGACAGAATGTAATGAAACCTGACTCTTTATGTCTTTCTCTTTCTGCTAGTCTGGTATCCTGATTCTTGTCTTTGAAGGTGCTAAAAGTGAGCAGCTTTATCATTTTCTAGCTCATTGTTTGTACTTTTAGTTTTAACTGTCTTAGGTTTTAATGGTCTCATATTGCCATGGGGCAATTATTTTTTAATTTGAAGCCTTGGGAAAATCAAAACTTGTCAACTGGTGATCACCCTACTTCATAAGAGTACATTTTCAAAAAATTTTTGGAAGCCTTTGAAAAATTTAGACAGCCTAAACATTTGTACTGCTTTTACATTGCCGTAGCAGAAGTGCTGAAAGACAGCACACAAAATTCAGTGGGGATCATTCATTGAGTATTTGTCCTATTACGGATTTAATGCAATCTATTTTTAGAATTAAACATCTATTTCTTTTCCTTTATTAAAAAAATCCCTAGGCTTCTAGAGCCATTTTCATTTTCATACTTAGTAGTTTTTAATTTAGGAATTTTTACAACTAGAAATTCTGTACTGATGGATTTGAACTTTAACAAGCTCAACACCAAGCTAGAATCAAGGAACATATATTTGTACAGTATAAACAACAGAAGACCAAATTATGACAAGTTATAGGATACAAGGACATATTACATACATAACATTGGGGAATGCGTTTAGTCTGGAAGTCCCATCTTCAACCTAACCTTTCTTCCTTGTTGGGATTCACACCAAACTGGGACAGTTTGTGAACTTGAGTAGACCTTCCAGAAATCTGTTTTGCATACATTAATGAAGAGTCTCCAGAAAGAATTCAGCCTAAATGATAAGAAATTGAGCATGACAAACTTGAACCAGAAGATTATGCAGGCTTGGAAGGGAAGAGTGGTCCTGAGTAGAGTATTTTCTGTCTCTCAGTGCTGTTCTTGCCCAGCTTTTATGCACTCATGCCTGTGTTCTAAGGGAAGAAAAGGCTTTAAGTAAAACCTGAAAGAGCTCTTTTACAAATAAAAGATATTTGTGAAGACTTAATCTAAAGAACAGTAGTTTATCCATTTCTCTAAATAGCGTAAATTTTAATCTTCAATGATGCCAAACCAAGAAAGTTGGTGGACTAGGTTGTCTTGGTCTCTTTAGAATTATGTTCACTGAATTGCATTTTGGTGTTAACGTTCTCAGCTTTGAGGGACAATGTAAAAAAACTCTCTTAAAGAGGTTATTTTAGTATTTGCCAGTGAGATGATATTGAGGACATTGTTTATTCTACCTCTTTATATCCCCTCCTGCCATGAAGCATTATGTAGCTGTCTATATGCCTCAGTGAGGTTTGCCCAGCTGTTACACACATGGCATGCATTCATACATGGATTCAACCTATTAATGGAGTGTTTATTGTATGTTTCTGGTCTTGCCATTTTACTTTTTTACCAAGTCATGATTTTTTAAAATGTATTATTTTATTATTTATAATTCTTATAAGCGTACTCAAATTGTTTGGAAAATGAGTTGAATTAAATTATTAGAAGTTCTGAGCAAGTATCATCCTGAGCAAAAGTTTATTTTGTTTGGCTCCCTCCGCCTTTTGTGGGTTCCTGATCTTAATTCCTTCCATAAGATGAAGGTTAGTAAACTACAGCTAGCTTAGCAAGCCACATCCAGCCTGCAGCCTGTTTTGGTACAACCCCAAACAAAGAACCGTTTTTACATCTTAAAACGTTGTGGTGGGGGACAAAAAAGAAGAGCATGCTGTAGATTGCATGCGACCCACAAAGCCTAAGGTATTTATTACTCTCTGGTCCTTTATAGAAAGAATTTGCTGATCTCCCTCCTAGAGGTCAGTGGACCTTGTTCTAAAGGTATAATAGTGGAAAGGAACAGAAAAGGCTATACTGTGATTTTTACAAAAAAATCCAAAATTTATCATGAATAATTGAGGACTGCATAAATATGAACAATTTGCCACAACTGCAGAAATCTCAATAACTAATTTTTTTTTTTTTTTGCGGTACGCGGACCTCTCACTGTTGTGGCCTCTCGCGTTGCGGAGCACAGGCTCCGGACGCGCAGGCTCAGCGGCCATGGCTTACGGGCCCAGCCGCTCCACGGCATGTGGGATCTTCCCGGACCAGGGCACAAACCCGTGTCCCCTGCATCGGCAGGCAGACTCTCAACCACTGCGCCACCAGGGAAGCCCTCAATAACTAAAATTTTGATTGAAGTTTGTATATCTCAGTTATCTGGCAACAGATTGATAGATTACCATGTCTCATACTGGATTGATTAATTTGCTCGATCTGATTTTTCTTTATTTTTCATGCTGAATTGTAGAATCTTTGAATTCTCTAGGTTAATCAAAACTGGATTGGTTATTTTCTCTTTTGTCCTTTAAATATTTTTCAATTAATACTTAAAAGTTTTAAAGTATAGTTTTTACAGACTAGAAACTGATTCTTGATAAGTTTAATCACTGGCAAGAGAATCTTTTATATTCTTTAAGTATGTCTGAATGTGATTTACAGCATTTTCACACTGTGTAAATTATAATGAAATCTATTAAGAGAATCTAACTCTATTTATATCATGATTTTTAATTATAGGTTGAATCATACATATAATCAGCTTTTAAAAGAGACTGAAGTTTTACAAACTGACCATAAAAACTTGAAAAGTCTTCTAAATAGTTCCAGACTGGAACAAACAAGATTAGAAGCTGAATTTTCAAAGTTAAAGGAACAATACCAACAACTGGACATCACATCCACCAAGCTAAATAACCAGTGTGAGGTGAGCTTAATAAGTTTAATTGCTGTTTCCTTCTCTTTAGGTATCAAGACTTGCCTAAAAAGTAAACAATCATATTATAATAATGATAATAGCAGTATATGTTTAGTGGGGTATTTCCAAAAGAATTGGTCAGGGATAATTGAAATTCACAAATCATTCAGATAAGCTTCCTTCTTCCTTTATCATTAATTTCAACAATTTTTATTATTAGTTTAAACTTATATGTTCAGCTACTTTGAAAAATTAACCCTTGTTTAATGAAAAAAATGTTTACTGACCACCTGGCATGTATTAGTAAACCAAAAAGGTAAAAATCTCATTCCTTGTGGAGCTTATATTCTGATGGAAGGAAGCAGACAATAAACGTAATAAGTAAGTGAAATATATAGTGTTTCAGTGTTTCATTACATATGGCTGTGTAACAATTTACCCCAAAACATGGTGGTATAAAACAGCCATTTTTTATGCTCACATATTCTGTGGGTCAGAATTTGGACAGGGACAGTAGGGCCAGTTTGTCTCTGCTCCACTTGCATCTGGGCCCTCAGTTGGAAGATTGAAAGGCTGAGTGCATGTTTGGTGTTGATGCTGGCTATCGGCTAGAAGCATCAGTTTCCTCTTCACGTGATCTCTCCCCATGGACTGGTTTGGGCTTTCTCACAACGTGGTGAGAACCAGACAGAAGCCATCTCTATGTTAATGATCAAGCCTCAGAAGTCATGCAGCATCATTTCCCCTGCATTCTATTCACCGAGGCAGTCAAAGTCCCAT
This sequence comes from Pseudorca crassidens, assembly GCF_039906515.1. NCBI lineage: Eukaryota > Metazoa > Chordata > Mammalia > Artiodactyla > Delphinidae > Pseudorca > Pseudorca crassidens. Next base: position 45,008,110 of record NC_090309.1, read on the forward strand.
CCAGGTTCAAGGGAAAGAGAAATAGACTCAGCCTCTTGATGGTGAATGGCAAGATTCCGGAAGAGCATATGGACTGGAAATACTGCTGTAACCATTTTGAAGATTAGTCTGCAACATATGGTATGTTACAAGATGATAAGTTATGTGCAAGTAAAAATGGAGTAGGGTAAAGGGGGATAAGGACCCCCAAAGTGGATGAGGGAGTATAGATTGAAATTTTAACTAGGCATCCCTGAACACAGATTTGAAGATTCGTGTATTATTATGTGGATATCTGGGGAAAGAACATTCCAGGCAAACAGCTCACACAGTGAACCTAGGTCAGGGGAATACTGGTATGTTTGAGGAATACTCAAGGAAGCTAGTGTGGCTGGAGTGGAATGAGCAAAGTGGGGAGAGTAGTAGGAGATGAGCTCAGAGATATGCCTGGGCCAGATATGTTGCCTTTATAGGCCATTGTAAAACACTTTTCTGAGTAAAACAGGGGAGCCATGGGAGAGTTTTGAACAGAAGTGACATCTGCCTTATGTATACAGTTCTACTCTTAACATAATTCCATGTCTCTTCCCATGATTGTTTGATAAAGTGATAAAAGTTTTGAAATAGAAAAAGGATATTGAAAGCCTTAAATAATTCTTAAATTTTATGATTGGTCCCTAAATTGTTAAAGCTTGAGTATAGCTTAACGTCTGAATTTCTTGGAACTTTTAGGAAACCAGCACTTAAGCAAACCCTTAAATGGAATTAGTAATAGACTGCATCAGAAAAGTAATACTTAAAAGCTTTTTGTCTAAAATCACAAACTAATAGAAAAATTAGTTTGAAATCATACATATTTAATTACCCAGAAGAGTTCAGAAATTATAGAACATTCATTCTGCCTGTGATTTATAAAAGTTTAAATAAAATATAATTGGGGTAATACACTTACAGAGGAACATGACGTACAGTGAAGAACATGACAAAATCAACTTCCCCAGCAACAATAAAATTGGACAGAACTATCAAAAACAACCATTTTAGGGCTCTGGAACTCAAGCAAAGACATACAACAAATTGAGAAGAATTTGTTAAAGAAAAACTACTCAGCTTTGGGTAGGAGGTTGTTTGAGGCATTTTATCATGTGACTTCTCCCATTCTTAGTCCCTTCCTCCCTTTTCTCCATACCTGGTAGTTCAGGCAAGGGGCAAGCCTTGAAAACCAACCACTTTGCTACTGGAGGGGACTGGCTTGATTTGAGCAGAGAACAGGAGAGTTCCACACCCAGGAGGGCTGTCAAAGGTCAACTCTCAGATAGCCTGAGGTTGGAATGTTAGATGTGGCAAGTCACGGACCAGGAAACTACTCAGAAATTTAACGTGGAGATCCAAGGAATGAGACAGCTAGCCATAATTTGTCTTGATAAGGTCCTACATGTCACTGGTGGTCTAGAAGACTGCTCAGGAGAGATCAGAAAGGGCCCTAACTACCTTATCCCTGGCTGAGTGTCCCAACTTGAGTCAAATGCTAACCCTTGGGTAGGGGCTAAGTCATATAATAACATGATTTGGAGGGAGTGGAAAAATGAATCCATAGTGTCGGAGGTTCGTATAGTAGTTAATCTTTGTGGGAAGGGGTGGTAATTGGAAGAGACCACAACAAGTGTTTCTGGAATACAATTAATGTGCTGTTTCTTGATCTGGGTGCTGCTTCACACGTGAGTTCATTTTGTGATAATTCATTGAGCTGTATATACACTTAAAATTTGTTCTCTTTTCTGTATATATGTTTTATCAGTTGTCTACTGATGCAGTAATGCTGTATAAGAACCATAGAACCTCAGTGGTAAGGGACAGTAAACATTTATTTTTGCTCGTGAGTCTGGGTTAGCTGAGCAGATGTGCTAATCTGCATTGATGTGTGCGCTAAGATCAGTTGATCTTGGTAGGGCTTGCTCCTGTATCTGCAGTCAGCTGGCACGTACCCTGAGAGCTGGCTGGTCTAAGGTGGCCCCAGCTGGTGTAACTTGTCTGTGCCATGCGGTCTCTCATCCTCCAATAGGATTCCAAGAGACTGAAGGGAAGCACATAAGCCTCTTGAGGCCTAGGCTTGGAACTATCACACCATCACTTCTGCCTCCTTCCCTTGGCCAGAGGCATTCCAAATTCAAGAAGAGGGGAAGTAGATTCCACTTCTTGATAGGAAAAGTGAGAAGTCACAGCACAAGAGGGTACAGGGAGGAGCACTGCATTCAATTTTGCAGTGAATCTACCACATATGTTGTATTTCAATTTAACAACATATAGATAAATAAAACAAATATAGCACAGTATTGACAGTTGTTAGATCTAGATGGCTATTTATGGGTATTCATAGTATACTTTCTGCTTTTTCTTTTTTTTTTTTCCTTGCTTTTTTTCCCTACGTTTAAAAAATATATTCTACAAGTGACACTAAATTTTGACAATCACTACTTTGGTCTCTCTGACTTCTACTGAAACCTCTGGCCTAACTAAGGCATATTTCTAATTTCTATTGACTACAGAGAAGAAGCAGCTCAATCATGCTGGCAGCCTAACTACTAGTAATAATCAGTAGTAATACCACCCATTTATTTATTTACTTACTTACTTACTTATTTTTGCGGTACACGGGCCTCTCACTGTTGTGACCTCTCCCATTGCGGAGCACAGGCTCCGGATGCGCAGGCTCAGCGGCCATGGCTCACGGGCCCAGCCACTCCGCGGCATGTGGGATCTTCCCAGACCGGGGCACAAACCCGTGTCCCCTGCATCGGCAGGCAGACTGTCAACCACTGCGCCACCAGGGAATCCCCCACCCATTTATTGATACTAGATTACCTGACTCCCTTGGATCAAGCCATAAAAATTATACACAAACTGTTAAGGTTTCTTGAAAACAGTGGTTGGGGGAAGAATGAGGTATATTAAGTACCTACTGTGTGCCATAGGCATGACACCATGTACTTTACATATATTATTTAATCCTCGCAACAGTCTTGGGGGATGGGAGTTGTTATCCTCAATTTATAGGTGGGGTCATTGAGGCTCAGAGAGTTACTAATTTGTTCAGCATTTTATAGCTACTTAAATGGAAGGCCAGAGATAGGAATCTAGCTTTGGACTCTAAGTCAAACAGCTGTAAAGAAAGCAGTGTTTGTTTTTGGAACTAGATAATTTATTATATGTTAAACCCAGTGTTTGTGAGAATTAAGAAAACATATGTGTCCAGCACATAACCCCGTACTTTAGCTGTCATTATTACTAAAATAATCACTCATGTTCTAATCAGAGTACAACTATCTGATTGTTCAAATAGCAGAAGACTTAAATCTTTGTGAAGTACTTATATTTTTCAGATGTTTTGGGGGATTTATGTTAAATATAAATGTTGATATTTTTAAAAATAAATGTTTGTGTTTAAACAGTTGCTAAGCCAACTTAAAGGAAATTTAGAAGAGGAAAATCGACATCTACTAGATCAAATTCAGACATTAATGCTACAGAACAGAACACTATTGGAGCAGAATATGGAAAGCAAGGATCTTTTTCATGTTGAACAAAGACAGTACATGTAGGTACCAAATAATCTTGCACTCTGAAATATTACTCATGATTTTATCATTGCCATACCTGGTGGCAGAGGAAATGCAATGCTAATTTTTCTTGATTTGCAACATTATTGTTTCGATATATATTTTTTTAATATTTATGTTCTGGGCTAATAACCAGAAAAACTAACATAAAAACACATGGATCCTACTCTTAATGAACTATTAATATAAAGCAAGAAATACAAATAAATTCTGTAATGGAGGTGTGTATAGGAAACCATAGAAATACAGCAAATATAAGGGAAGGAATACCTTAGTCTGCAAGAGAAGGTGGACTTTCTAAAGATGATTGCTTGAGCTGAGACTTAAAGGTTCAGTAGGAGTTTGCCTAAGGAGGCATACCAGCCAAGAGAGCAGCAAATGCAGAAACAGGAGGTGTGATGAAAATATATTATTACTGTGGTATAGGATCTAAAAATTAATTGTTCTTGCTGGAACAAAATTGAGGAAGGAGGAGTAGCAGAGAAGTGGCTAAACACTCAGGAGCCACTTGACAAAGGTTTTCTTTGCCGTACAAAAGACTTGCTGAAAAATTTGATCGGGGAGTAATGTGATCAGATTTGTGCTTTTTGTTTGTTTGATTGATTGATTGTTTGTTTAAACCACTGATGACATTAGAGTGTAGATTGGAGGTTCTAAGAATAGAGACAAGGACTAAGTTTTAAGAAGGCTGTTGCAATAATCTAATGAAAAATAATTCATAAGCAGTGGTAGTTGAGATCAAATATCAATACAAGAGAGATGTGAAAGACAGAATTGACAGAGCTTAATTATTGGTAAGTTGTTTCTCTGTTGAGAGTGTAGGAATCTGGTAAAATCAGAGATTTTGGCCAGGTTAGCTCAGTGGATAGTCTTTGTAATACACCATGATTCACCTTTACTAAATTCTTCTCTTCCTCTTGTTCCCTAAATGAGAAGCACCATAGTATAATAGAAATAGCACAGATGTTGAAATCAGACAGCTCCTAATTCAAATCCTAATTCTTCTCATTACTAGTTATGTGACTATAGACGAGTTACTTCATTTCGTTGATCATTGGTTTCTTTTTCTCTAAAATAGAGATATAACACCTACTTCCAGCATTATCCTAAGGCGTAAATGAAATAATATGTGACTTTCAGACTTAACGTATATAATGGTGAGCTTCAGGGCACATTTGAAACCAGGATACACCATACATTTTTTTAAGTGTCAATTTTATTACAAAATTTGGAGAAAGAACATTATTTTTATATTAATACACAGGTATACCAAGGAGCAAAAGGTAGAGTTTGTGTGAACTTTTAAGATAAATGTAAATTTCAAAGAAATTTCACATTTGTGGCTGGCCACTTTGGATCTTTAATCCTTTTGGCAGCATGTATGCCTTTACTCTCTGCCATAAGGGGTATTTTAGCTTAAGAAGCAGTGAGTGTATCTAAAATTTTAGCATTTAAGTTTCCTGTCCCTTAAGCAGAGGTATTATCCAACACTTTATCTTCTTAATATTATGACCTTTGGTGAATAATCCATTTCTAAGGTTTCAGTGATCGTATGTATACAGTTGACTTATAAATATTAGTACCTATTCTGACTTTTTGAATTTAAATTTAAAATATCATCTTACATGTCAGACAGTTCTACCTGAATGCCTCTGTCACATCGTCCTAGTAGGAGTGACAGTGAATAAGTAGTACTGAGAATTTGGAGTTCCTGATGATATTTCAGCAGGTAAAAGGAGAAAAGAACTGGGAGGTATAGGCTGTGTGCTATTTGAGCTGTGGTATAACTAATGGCAACATCTATTCACAAAGTTCTTCTTCCATATAAACTCTCAAATCATTTCCTTCTATTTCCCACTACCCTAATTCTTCCCTCCCACTCAATTAGGCTACCCCCATTAGCATCCTGAATGCTTTCTTTACCTCCATCCTTTCTGATTATATCCTCTTCCATCACTGAGTTAAGGTATGTAAAGCATAGATTTTATAATGTCACATTGTAGTGAAACCTTCAATACTTCTGATTTTCTGTTAAGCTAAATCTAAACGTGAAACTCCCTCACTCCTTATTCTCAGCTCAGCTGTTTAATTTAGCATTTTTATTTTTTGTGTCAGTCTATCTGATATGGCCTTTTTCTTCATGAGGCTTTCCTTGGTCATCCAAGATGGAAATATTTTCCCTTTTATAAGTTCCTTTGGTACTTCCATGGTACTTTTATTTTGTCATGACTACTATTTTGGATTATAACAGTCATTTGTGTATGTATCTTCTCTCTCCTACTGTACTATAAGCAGAGCTGGGCAACTTACTATTCATCTTTATATACACCTCATGGCTCATGCCTTCCTCACTGTGAATGATCGCTAAATATTTGTTTAATAAATAGTATTCTTTGGCATCACAGTTTTCTTAGAGAGATCATTTTACTTTCATTTCCCTATATAATATATACTGTGAAGAACATAAAAATGAAACTAAGATGTGGTGAAGCTAGTGTATTCATGCATTCCTGGAGGCAGGAAATAATTCTCTACTAGTAAATTAAGCCTAAATAATTCTGCCATAAAGGAAAAAAATCTGTTTGCATGAAGATGTCATTGTAGGATTATTTATTGTATTTGTAACTGTTAAGCAAGCTATCCAACATTTTAATTTTTTGCCTATATAAATTATGATAAATCACCCATCATACCAGAAATGATTTGATATACTAAAGATCCAGAAATAGGGGAATAGTCAGTGTTGATATAATGTTGTTTAATAGCTGTAAAAAGATGTTGAGAGAATTCTTTTGTCATGATGATACTGTAATATGGAAGATTTTCTTCAAACAAAAATCCTATTGAAGAATTGAAACTTTAAGTCCTATGTCCTTTTATTTAAGTAAGTCATAAATTTAAAGAAAATGAGAAACTTAGAAAAATTCCATTGTTACTACCTATTAAATTCTTAGTTGTCAACCGTGGTATCTGTATTTCTTTATGTTCTGGGGAGAAGTTAGATCATAGTCCCCAAATAATACCATTCATAACTGTACAAAATATGATGCATGTCCTTTTATTTTTATAGTGATAAGTTAAATGAATTAAGACGACAGAAGGAGAAATTAGAAGAGAAAATTATGGATCAATACAAATTTTATGACCCATCTCCTCCTAGAAGGTACTATTAACGAGGTTTATTTTCATTTTTATTAAAAAAAAAAAAAAAAGAAGCTTCTGATTTTGAGAGGGACTCATATGTTGAATGTTAGACTGATAAGAATTTTTTTTAATTATTTTTTAGGAGAGGCAACTGGATTACTCTAAAAATGAGAAAACTGATAAAGTCTAAGAAAGACATTAATCGGGAGCGTCAGAAATCACTAACATTAACACCAACCCGCTCAGACTCCAGTGAAGGATTTCTTCAACTCCCCCATCAAGATAGTCAAGACAGTTCTTCAGTAGGTTCAAACTCTTTAGAAGATGGCCAAACTCTGGGGACCAAGAAAAGCAGCAGTGAGTGCTTAAACTCTTTAAACATTTGTGATCTCTAGTACTGATTTAGAATCCACTGTCCTTTGGGATAATAGTCTGATGAATGTGTTTCTTTTTAACTCCATACCATTTTAAAATTCATTGCCTACTGCAATACTGCATAACCACATGATTTTCTATATTGTGTATTTAGAGAAATACCATACACAGAGATACCATCATTTGGCCAGGGAGGTAAAATAGTACAGAAAGACCAGTGAAATGAGAGCCAGAATACCTCTGCCACTTGCTAGTCCTGTTAACATGGGCAAGCCTTTTACCTTTGTGTCATACTTCACAGGGCAATTTTGAGGAGCAACCAAGAAATATTTATAAGAGCTCATTTTCAAAAAAAAAAAAAAAAAAAAGCTCATTTTCAAAATTATTTATAACTTAATAATAAGGTTTTTTATAATGACGTCTCACTCATACTTTGATGCTGTCAAATTGGAGAAAAGTTACATTGTGGGGAAGCAAAGAAAAGTCGCTATGAATTTGAAGAGAATGTTATTCAATGATTTAGAAATAGTTTAAGGTTATAAAAGTTATTGAGGGATTGTTTGGTAAAGGTTCAATGAAAATAAAATAGAGATATAAGTTTGTGCATAAACTTGCGATTTAACTTTTTAAATTACAAATGTAGAAGTATAATATCATAACGTGCCCTATACAATTAATACTCTCTTGATTTCATTATTAGTGCACTTTGCTAAACATCAAGAGCAAAGTAAAAGCCTAAAAAAGTGTATTTTAAGAGAAAGAAAAGAATCCAGTGGTAGGCCCTTTGAAGATATACAAGAATTTGACTACTAGCAATGTTCTTATAAAATATGTAAACAGGATACTATGAATCCACTCACACTATAACCAGAATCACTAAATTTAAAAGTATATGTATGTATATATGTTTACACATATATATACATATAGTAAACTATATATGTGTGTATGTGTATGTGTGTGTGTATATATATATATATATATATATATGAATTTCAGTACTATTCTTCTGAAGTATAGTATAGGCAAAAACAGCTACTACTTCCCCCAGGGTTAGACTCTCCATATGGGCAGCTCTCAAAACACTCAAAAAACTATATAGATGTTGTTTTGTCCTCAGGGGAATTATCTCTGAAAAAACAGTATTTAGAGTGTAGGAGATTAGACATTCATTATAGGCTATATTTCAGAATGCAACTATAGCACCCTATAAACTAGAATCCACAAGTAAGCAACAAAAAAATCATACACATACCTGAGTACATATTCATATATACATACATACATATGTACAAGTGTGTGTGTGTGTGTATAAGAAAGTGGTTTAATTCTGTATATCCATATAAGATTAGTCTTGTCAGCCAAATCTACATGAAACCTGTGAGTATGGTAGCGAGATCATCAAGTTTTCCTTAAAAAGGTGCCAGATGATTCAATTTTATCTGCTACCTTTGAATATAAAATATCTTACATCATATTTAATGAGAAATGGTCATGGGTATACTTAATTTTTTTAATTAAAGGAAGATATTTCAATTCTGATATGAAAATATACAAAAGAAAGGCACAGTCTTTTTTGAGGTAAGCTTGTTTGTTTCAAATATAAATCTGTCATTCCTTCATACTCTCTGCTGAAACATCCAGAGTAAGAATCAGAAGGAAGTAATATTCTCCTTTCCAGCAGTTGTTCAGTTTTAGAATTTTAAAAATAAACGCAAAACCCAACCATTCTAATGTTCCCTTAATTTCAATATAGTTTGGGAAGAGAACATTGTATATCTGCAAACTAATTGCCATAAGAAGGACCACATTCCACCACTGGCAAATTTAAAACTCCTTTTATCCTGTTCCTTTTGGATGAGTGCCTGTCAGTAAAGCAGTCTGTGGAAAACAGTTGAAAACAGGAAAAGAAAGTATCTAAACAAGACAGTGTGTGCATGCTGCAACCACTCAGCTTTGTTTTAGCTAAGTGTCCATTTTTACATTGCTTTCAGTTCATTTCTTTTTAATCATTGAAAACAGCTGTGTTTACCAAGCTAGAAATGAAATAAAAGCTTAAATGAATCATGACTATTCTTAATAGCAATCAAATAAATAAGTTAAAAAGCTGTATGTCCTTGCATTCTCCTTAATGAGTGATACTCGTCAGTTTGTCAGAAGAGCTTTTTATTATTTATAAGATGATAGCAAACCCTGAGAAACAGCATAGTTATTAAGGCTGTGTACAGTATGATTTTAAATCTTGATGTGAGTTTTTCCCCTAGCTCTTAAATTGCAGTTCCAAAAAGGTGTAACAGTTTTTCGTATTAAAATCTTCTTAAAGTGTAGCTTAAGAATGTTAGTGACTCTAGTGAACATTTTAATTTTTATGTTAACAACTCCTACTGTAGTATAACACTAATTTTCCTTCATATAATTTTCCTGCATAGTGCTACCTTTGATTTTTTTTAATAACCCTAAAAGCCCTTTAAAATATCTAAAAATGTTATAAATACATATTTTTCTGTCATTTTTGCTTGCTTTAGGTTACCTCTTTATCTTTTCGGCTTATCAAAGCTTAAAAGCTACTATCAAAATACTGTTTTTTTTTTCTCACAGCCAACCTTTTGCAAAATGAAATTAATATAATTGTCATCTCTTGAAAGACTTCTCTTAGAAGAGTATATATTTCTGTGGTGCTGCTAAATAATGCACCAGAATTCAGTTTAAACCAAGAAGTAATTCCCTATTTTCTTTTTTAAAGTTTAAGGAAATAACGGAAGTTTTTTTAAGTTTCTTTAGATTATTTTAAACATCCCCTAGTTTTTGTTGAGGCATTTTACTAATGCCTGTACTGAAAATGTACAGGATGTACATTTTTCTGAATTACTTTTTTTTCAAAATAAAATCTTACAATTTAAAAAGTTAAAGAAAGCCTGAAAGCCTTCTACATTTTCATCATGTGTACTCTGTGATCCACCAATAATGGCCCTAATAATAAAGGTGTATCTTTACAACTTAACTAGGAAAATTGTTCCTTCTGTAAGTAGTTCTAATCAGTTCCTATATTTCTAGGACTTTAGTCAATCCAAGCTTTCAAAGTATATGTTTCTCATCATTGTCTTCAGTGCTTTTCCAAGTATTTTAAAGTATCAAAGTACATATTTCATATTTCATTATCACTCAGCAGCACGAGAATAATAGCTTTAGTATAGTTTACATAGCTGAAGCTCAGACATTCATTTCTGTCCTTAATTTCAACATTTAACTCCCATCTGTTCTTCTCCCTTTTTTCTTTCATTTTTCTGTTTCTGTTTTTCCTCATGCTCTGACATTAAAGTGGTTGCACTGAAAAGACTGCCCTTTTTGAGGAACAGACCGAAGGATAAAGACAAAATGAAGGCCTGCTACCGTCGTTCCATGTGTAAGACTTTATGACAGTTCAGCTTCTTTCAAATGACTACACTGGCTTACATTACTAATTTTTCACTAACCATTCTTTGGACTGCGCCAATTTTCTTATTTTGCAAAGTGCAGTCTTCCTGTAATACAAGGAGCTGGAAGAATATTTTTTTTCATAACTGGCACTGAATTTGCATTATATGTATGTTCACTTATACATATACATGCATATGTTTAGTCATACATGTAATATACTTGGAAATTTCCAGTACTTTCTAAAGGTTGGCAGAAAAAAACCTTTAATTTTATATGCCATAGAGATTTCTTCCCAAAGAAATTTACTTAAAGAAAATATAACAAAACCTTTAGCATTAGGTATTTAATTTCTTAATGAACTAGGATTAAATAATTAAATAAATAAAGTGGCCTGTAACCCTTGAGAATGTTTGTCATTCTTTATATAATAATACTCTGGTTTTTTCTTTTTTTAAGTGGAATGGGTAATTACATAATCACATTAAAAGTCTGTCACTTTGGATATCCTCTCTTTCAGGTTTTTATTGAATGGTATACTTATTTGATTCATAAAATGAGTAATTTCTTCAGTAATCTGCTCTGACCAAGGACTGTTTATCATTTTCAATAGTGATGCTGTAAAGAACTGCTCTCCATATTACCTTTATTCATTCCATTTTTGTCACCACAGAACCACATTATGAAGGCTTCTAATTATATTGTACATCACTGCTCAAAAGCATGGCAGTTGTACAGAGTAAAATTCCTTTTCCTATCTTTAAAGGGGGTGGAGGGTGATAAAAACATTTATTGAAGTTTATCAGCCTTCGGCCTACTCATTTCATTCAGCTGAATGCATGTCATAATTCAAATGACCTTGTGGTTAGTTTTTTATTTCACTTGCATTAATCCATAGACAAAAGTCAGATCATTTTTAATACAAAATAGAAATAAGAGCAAATACATTAACCATGCTGATTCATTTGCTTTCATTTGCATCCCAGCCATGAATGACCTGGTGCAGTCCATGGTCCTAGCAGGAGGACAGTGGACAGGTAGTACAGAGAATTTGGAGGTTCCTGATGATATTGCAACGGGTAAAAGGAGAAAAGAATTGGGAGCTATGGCCTTCTCTACTACAGCCATCAACTTTTCAACTGTCAACTCTTCTACAGGCTTCAGATCCAAGCAGTTGGTTAATAATAAAGGTATAGGCCGTCTGCTATTTGCACTGTGGTGTAACTGTTGGCAACAGGAATTTTAATTTGACTTTCCCGTGTTTACTTTTTTGACAGCAGCAACCTGAAATAATGATCAAAACAATCTGGATTTGATCTGAGGGAATTTTCAAATCATTTCAAAAATTTAAAACATCATACAAATAACTAAAATCTTTCCTAGGCCTTTCATAATAAACAGATAATGAGCTAACAAGAAATGGAAAAGTAAACCAAGTAAAAGAATGAGAAAAGGAGAGAGTGATAGAAGCTTTAAAAAAAAACACAAAAAAAAACCCTAGAGACACTATAGCATCACAGAGAACCACATAGAGCAACCCAGGCTCTTGCTTTGATTTGCAGGGTCACAGGCAGATTGTTTCAGTGCTTCTGGTGTTTTCCCTAAGCAAGTCAACTCTCATCAGAGCTATTCTGTTTCTTACTCCTATTCGTTTCTGATGGAATCTATGAAATATGTTAAATCAAGATGTATTATACATGGTTGAAAAAGAATTTCCATATTCTGCATAAATAAAATTTTATAATTTTTTTGTTAAAAATATTTTTATATTCATTTTGCTATTTTATGTAGATACTACATCCTTTGAAGACGTAAGTCCACAAGGTATTAGTGATGATTCTAGTACGGGATCAAGAGTTCATGGTAAGATATGAACTTTATTTAGAGTACATATTACATACAGAATGAGAATGCTAAGACTCTTGCATTGACCTGCTGAATGTAGCACTGCCAGCAAGCATGTTTTCTCTAACCTGCATCTCATAGCTACCTCTGCTATTTCTTCAAACCTACTACCCCCTTTTGCCTTTTTTAAGGTTATTACTTCATCCAAATTGTCTCTGTTTTCATCAAGGTCATTTATAAAGTATGCCTGCACAATGCTCAAAGGTAATTTTGTTGCCATTTTGGCATAAGGTTAAAGTGATGAGATACATTTTATGTTTGATTTTAAAAATACTCACTTTGGCAAAGGACAAACTCTAAGAAACCACATTTTCTGCAATGTTGAGCATTTCAGAGTTTTTAGTTTCTATCTGGAAAGTCATATCTTACCAAACTAAATTAACAAATAATGGATAACGGAATTTCATATGTAAAGGAGTATGTTAAAGGAATTTCATATGTAAGCAGGACTTTAAGACGTAGGATAGGGCCATGTTAACTGTGCAATTGTTTCCCTTGTATGGATAGGAATACAGGACATTAACTGTGCAGATGCTCATATTCCTCCTGTTCGTGGCATCTCTGCAATGTGCAGGGTTCCTTGTCTGATCTGTTGTAAGTGACCTAATCACCAGTTTTTTTTTTTTGGCCGGGGGGGGCATGTCATTCTGTTCAACTAAAACAGTCCTGGTATCCATCTAGAAATCCATTTCCAAATCTAATTATGCACTTTTATCTTCTTTTCTTTGAATCTCAGCTATTGTCTGAGAAGTGTCCTGTTCTCAGCTGTTTAACTGAACTATCTGGAAATGCCTTTGCTCTCTAATCTGTAAGATTCAACTCTCTGTGGGCATGCTCAGCCTGTGAAAGTATGCATGATTGCTTCCTCAAAGCATTCTGTAATCAGAATGTAAAGTTCATTGTCTTCAGCTGGAAGTTTTATCACTGTCTCCTGATTTTTTCATTTAGCTTCGAGACCAGCCAGCCTTGATAGTGGCAGAACATCCACTAGCAATAGCAATAATAATGCTTCACTCCATGAAGTCAAAGGTATGCTGTAGGTAAATTTATTAATATGCTCCATCCATTTCCAGATTTAAAAGTGGGAGATTGATGAAGTTTCTAGGGTAAAGTATGAAATCCAAATCATTCTGTGTTTGGAACATAGTTCCTTGGAATATTTTATACTTTTCACATTGCAATACAAATGTATTTCAATGTGTACAAATGTAAAAACAGGAGCAGTTATTTTAGTTTCCATTTTTCATCCTCACAGATAAAACCTTTTTCTTGTAATCTTTATATTTCAAAATATCTATAGGTTCCTATTTTACTTACATTTTGTCATTGTCATGAAAGTGGTTGTCCTTAACTTTCTCATGATACATGTACATTGAACTCACAGAAGGTGTTTTAGAAATAGTTTTAGCTTTTCTTATCCATGAAATAAGGAGGAATATATTTTTTTAATTTGAAAAGACAATTGTGTGTGTGTGTGTAAGTGTAACAAGAGCCAAATGGGTGCATAGTTCATATAAAGAATTAGTTCAAGATATCTTTTTCCTCAATTTTTTAATATGCATTCCAAGGTGAAATTTTTATGTAAATGTCTGGAAGTATTGACTAACGCCTTTTTCCTTAAAGGTATACTGCCTACTCATATTCTGGAATTATTTAATAGATTATAAAGGTTTGTGAAAGTAGTTATTCTCTACAGTTCAGAATTGTTAAATTATAATGAGTGCATTTGTTCTGTTGCTTTTTCATATTATAAAATCATTTTGTCTCAGTTGTGATTATATTTTATTATTAATGCTTTGACTTTGTTGCAATGATCTGAAAAATTTGATTTCAAGGAGGGATTATTTTTTCATTTTTATAATCATGTTTTTATATCCTGTAGAAAAATATAGTCTGAAATGTAAGTAAGTCTTTTCTGATTTGAAAATTTAAGAAAATCTTTTTCCTGTAAAATGTTACATAGCTTGAGCCAAAATCTTTCCTGACCCATTTTATTCTCTGTGATTAGGAAACCATGGAAAGTTGCATTTTCTATCTTGATGCTGTATCTACACAGTTTGCAATGGATCAAAATGAATAAGCACTCTTAAGGAATAGCATAAACTTTAGGGAGCTTTTTTCCAGAACTAGTAATTTGCATTCTGTATAGTTGTTCAGCCTCAACTGAGTCTTTGAAAGCTGTATAGCCACCATACCAACAGTGGAAAGCAGGGAGAATCAGATGATTCAGACATTAAAAAATAAAATACTACATACTTAATTTTATATTTTTACTGGAATTTTCTAAGTAATTACATGTCTCCATCTGAGTTGCCTTAGATGCTTGCTGTTTAAATTTTTTTAATATTTCTTTAAGATTATTCATTTAGGATCAACAAATAAACCTTCAGATAAGGAATACAGACCTCATAGAAAGTCAAAGAATTAGAATTTTTAGCATTTAGAAGAGTTTTTGGTTTTAACATTTTCAAATAATTAAAAATTTGTATAATCATGTTTTGTTTTAAATTGTGAGGTGTTTTACAATTATTTGAACCTGACTTTTAAAAAATGTATTATTTCCTTGTTTATTCATTCATTTACTCATCAAATGTATTGAGTGCCTGCTTTATATGTTTAGGCTGTGGGTATGGTGGTGATGGCAAGTCTTTGCCCTGTGGAGCTTATAATATTTGTCAACTTGACAAATAAGGAAGCACACTATGGTAGACATTTGTTAGACTGATGAGAGATGAACATGGTTTACTAAGCATTTCTGAATAAAGCTTTGAAAGTCAGTTTGGCTATTCGTAAGAATCCAGTCAACAAATGTCAGTACTTACATAGTTTTAATCTCATTTCTATTATTGAACTCTTAACACACCATTTACTCCAAAAGCAGGTGCAGTTAATATCCAAAGCAGGCCACAAAGCCACAGCAGTGGAGAATTTAGCCTGCTTCATGAGCATGAGGCGTGGTCCAGCAGTGGTAGCAGTCCAATCCAATACTTGAAAAGACAGCCCAAATCAAGTCCAGTGCTCCAGCACAAAACACTAGAGAGTCGAGCACATCACAAGGTCAAAACTGGTTCCCCGGGAAGTGAAGTTGTTACTCTACAACAGTTTTTGGAAGAAAGCAACAAGCTTACCTCAATACAGGTTAGTTTTATCTATGGTGACCTTAATTTAGATGGACACTACAAGTTAAATTTCTATGGTTGAACTTTAGAGCTTTTTTTTTAAGGAGGGTTTAGAGATATTAGCAATTTTTGTATTGTACAGTCTAGTGTATCAGGAAAGTAAAAGCATGGCTGTATTCACTAATCTGCTTTGATTTTTTTTTTTAAACAGATAAAGCCCTCAAGTCAAGAGAATCTTTTAGATGAAGTAATGAAAAGTTTGTCTGTCTCTTCTGACTTCTTGGGAAAAAACAAACCAGTTAGCTGTGGTCTGGCCAGGTCAGTAAGTGGAAAAACTCCAGGAGACTTCTATGATAGATGGACAACTAAGCCTGAACAATTTGTGAGACCTGGTCCTCAAAAGACTGAAGATACCTATTTCATTAGTTCTTCCGGAAAGCCTACACTAGGCACTCAAGGAAAGATAAAAGTAGTAAAAGAAACTTCTCTGTCACGACAATCAAAAGATAGTAATCCCTATGCCACTTTACCTCGTGCAAGCAGTGTGATCTCTACTGCCGAAGGAACTACTCGAAGGACGAGCATCCATGATTTTTTGACCAAGGACAGTAGACTACCTATGTCAGTTGATTCACCACCAGCTACTGCTGATAACAGCATCACTGCAGCATCTAGTGAGTACCGTTTACACCAGTGGTCCTCTCATCCACTTCACAGTCCAACTTATGCTGTAGGTTCTCAAGCACAAAATGATTTAGCTACAGACAAGCCCACGTCTCCATATGCCCAGGCCAGAAACTCAAGAACAGAAAGGTCACATTTTCTAAACCAAACTTTTGCCACTATTAATATGTCTAATGATGCATTTGGAATATCAGCTAAAGATAGCATAGACTCATTTACTGTGGCTCATCCATCTCAGCCATTTTTATCCCTGAATACAGAATTAGTTAGTAACATAAGTGGGCTACCTCCCAGACCAGTCACCAGGCTAACTGACCAGGCTTCTGCTTCTTTGGATAAAGCTGCACAGAAGGATACTGAGCAGTTTTCTGATCATCAGAACTGCAGTAACAGTAACCCACAGTCTTCTGTAGTTAGCAATAATCTTATCACTCCTGCATGCCTCTATGCTGATGACACAGAAGCTGCATTGTTGGTTTCTGAGGATAATCAAACTGTTTGGTATGAATATGGTTGTGTATGATCAAAACTGCACAATATAATACTGATGTCATTTGATATGCACTGTGCTTCTCTAATCTGATTTGAAGAGCTGCTGTTGAAAAGTATCATTTGGCTAGGTTTATACTTTTATTTTTAAATTGTGGATAGTGTTCAGGTGTACATTGTGGCATGTATATAAATGTGATTATGTAACCACAACAGAGCTTGCATGAATCATTAATTGCATTGTACATTTTTTGCATGACTTTAAGAACCTTAACAATACATGCTCCTCTTTGACATTTCTTGTCACCTAATAAGAGATTGTTACTTTGATACCTAGAGGCATGTTAAAATGGCTGCATGCTATAATTACCAACAAGGCATTTCCAAGTCATACTTACTTCATTGGTTCCAAAAAAGAATGCTCATTGTCTCTCTCCCTCCCTTTGCTCCCCTTTCCCTCTCTCCCTACCTCTCTTCCTCTCCTTTTTTTTTTTTTTTTTACAAAATGTGCACTTCATATTGCACATGTACAGTATTAGTAAGGAAACTATGTTAAAAAGATGTCGTTTTCTTTTGCCATTTAATTATGCCTTCTGGCCTGCTGTTTTATTTTCAAAGAAATAGTTATTAACTACTGCTCATATTTATAAAATTGTTCAGATTTAAAACTTTGTTAATACTCATAAATTTAGCGTAATTCTTTTTTTTAAAAAAACATCAAATTTAAATGTGACATACAGGGACTAGGAGTATGCGTATTCCATTTCTTCTCTGCACTTTTCTTCATTTGATAAATATAAGAGCTCAAGTACTATCTTTCCTTCAAGATGACTTTTTTACTTGGCATCAGTTAACACAGTAGTTTTTTTCAGGTTTTTTTTAATATAGAGTCAGAGAGAAATAAAGCAAATCATACTCAGTGTGTGAGAAATTTGCATTTTTACTTCTGTTCAAAAAGGGTAGCAAGCTTATAAAGTGGTGAAAATTGTCACTTATATAATTCTATAATTTATTTATTACTAAATTATATATGTCCTTAAAACAGAATTTTCTAAAATGAGTACATTGTGCTAAAATAAAATGCAAAATTAGTATTTGTAATCACTTAAACAAACAAGTATGTTTTTAGTAGAACAAATTTTAGAATTAAGAATAAATGCAAGCTCTTAACTAAAAATTAATCATAAAAGATAGAGAAAATATTTGCTAACTCCGACTTATGTCATAAACTTTAAAATTATCTTGCTGTGGTCATAGCACTTTTAAAGCAGAATCAGCTAAACTTCAATTGTTTTATTCCAGAATAAAAGAAACCCCAAGAAACCCATAACCCTGAATCACTTACTTCTAGAGAAGTATATCTTAGTTCTGTCTCTGAAATGTTTTTGCCATCTTGATTCAGCCTAAATATTACTGACAGTCATGCAGCCTGGCATCTAGAAGAAATGGGGAGGAAATTATTATTTTACATGTTGTATTAAATTGTTATTAATTGGGCAAAAGAAAACAAAATTTATAGAGAATCTTTGCTTAATGAAATGTGTATCCTGGCAATTCCCTGGCGGTCCAGTGGTTAGGACTCCACGCGTTTACTGCTGAGGGCCCGGGTTTTACCCCTGGTCGCGAAACCAGGAATCCCTGATCCCGCAAACCGTGTGGCACGGCCAAAACTTTTTAAAAAAAAGAAAGAAGGAAAGACATTTGTATCCTTTATAAATTAAGCTATTCTCTTCTTTTCTCATAGCCAGCTCTTACTAAAAATGCTTTTAATGTGGGTAATCAAATAAACACAATCAGAAATTTTTCATATTTTTTAGTATCTACATGAGTACATCAGTCTGTTTTGTTGTCACTTGTTTCATAATCTGTCCGAACATTTCAAATGTTTTTGGTGTCCCTTTTTGCATAACCTGATAATAAAACTTAATGGTAAATATAGGTGAGATTACATGGGGCCATATATGATACAAATGTAATAATTAGTGTAATTTCCACATTTAGTCAAAGATTATTTCACAACCATTTCAACTTTTTAGATAAGTCTGGCCTTATACTCTGTTTAAAATATTAAATTTATTTATAAAAGTATATTGAGAAATCATATGCTATTATAGTAAAAACTGATTATTTTAAAATATTAGACTTACAGGAAAGAAGTATTTCTAACCCAAATGGCTATAGTTATATATACAGCATGTTTTCCAAAAGAACATACACATTGTGCATGTCAGACAGATAGATACATACCATGTCCATGTGTCTTGATGTCAAAGAATACAGGTTAGACTTCCTCCAGAAACTGTCACCAGCTGTAGAGTCATAAAATTCCCCCCAAACACTATTTTACCTGTGTTTCTTGATAGCACTTGAAATCAAATTTTTAGCAGTGAGAAGAACCTTAGAAATCATATAGAGTTAGTGTTTCCCAAACTTTAAAAAAATCAACGTAATACTTTCTATGAATGAAATCTTACAAAGATGCCCCAATTTAAAAAAAAAAATTTTTTTTGAGATAAAAGTGAAGCAACTCTGACTCAGTTGAACAGCTGCACTTTTTTTCCTCCAAGACAGCTCCATAAATACTCTAGCGGCTTCACAGATTACAGGCATACCTCGTTTTATTGCACTTTGCTTTATTGTACTTAATAGATACTGCAGTTTTTTACAAATTGAAGGTTTGTGGCAACCCTGTGTTGAGCAAGCCTATCGGTGCCATTTTTCCAAAAGCATTTGCTTACTTCGTGTCTCTGTGTCCATTTTGGTAATTCTCAGACTATTTCAGACTTTCTCATTGTTATATTTGTTATGGTGATCTGTGATCAGTGGTCTTTGATGTTACTATTGCAAAACGATTATGACTTGCTAAAGGCTCAGATGATGGTTAGCACTTTTTAGCAATAAAGTATTTTTAAATTAAGGTATGTACTTTGTTTTTTAGATATAATGCTATTGCACACTTAATAGACTACAGTACAGTGTAAACACAACTTTTACATACATTGGGAACTAAAAATTCTTGTGACTCGCTTTATTGCAATATTCACTTTATTACAGTGGTCTGGAACCAAACCTGCAATATCTCCGAGGTATGCCTGTATTAGTACCCCAGTTTTAGATGAAATTGAATAGCTTTCATATTCCTAGCTTAGATTTCTAGAAATTACACCCTTATTATTTGTGACATTGTAAATTTATATTGTTAGGCATTGGGTCCCCTTTGATCAAAGCAATTTTAGTTCTAACAGTGTAAGTAGGTATGTTATTTGCCAATAAAATATGCCTCGAGCCCTGGTTTTCTTAGTAAATAATACAATTATTTCATTGTGGATGTTTCTGCTGCTGCATGCAAGATTATTTTTTACTTTAAAACTATATGTGACCATTTAGTTAAATAAACATAGTAAGTAAACCTATCTGACACTAAGAGGGCATAAGTATATTACTTAATAGCTTTTAAAATATAAAAATCAGTCTTTAAGTAAAGAGATGTCTATCAGATTAATAACATTTCCAGAGTTAGATTCCTTCTCCTTGCCCTACTCAACAAGAGCTCTTTAGTTTCTTACCTTCATGAATTGTATTCTGTTTAGCCTTTCATTAAATAACATGAAATGCTTTTCTCCTGCAGATGTGGACAAAGTACAAGAAAGCAGAAATTCAAAAAGCAGGTCTAGGGAGCAACAAAGCTCCTAATTCTATTACCCACTACATGACATGTGGGCCAAGTGGTGAGTTTCTTGCTTAAAATGTAAATGAGATTAATCTCATTTATACAAACTAACTGCATTAAGTATAAGAACAAGTGCACATTGCATTAACAGATGTAAATATTGCTTGCTTTAATTCATGACTTTCTGTCTTACTAGTAAATCAAGATTAGGTGAGTCCCAAAAGATTTTGCCCATCAGTGCAGGAAACCAATCTTTAAAAATTATTTTTCTTTTTTCCCCTCAATTTAAATTTGATTTTACTAATGAGTAATGTTTTAGAAATTATTTTCAGTTTGAAGTCTGTCTTTGTGGTAGGAATACAACTTCTGTGCAACATTCTTGATAACTGAGGAGAATAAACTAAATGCCTTTTCTATGAAGAGCCACTCAAAAAAAATTTGTCTCTGACTTTCTGTCACTCTCATCCCTATAGAAGTTATCTGGTGCATGCTGTTCTTTTAGTGGTTGCTCTGTATTTTATATCTCTTATCTTCAAGCTTTTCTTATATTTTCTTTCTTCTTTCTACCTTCCAACTAAATACAGAGAGAAAAGTGTCCTTCAGTTTCTCAGTGTGAAGCCTTTATTTCTGAAGTAACAAGACACCCAACTATAGGAATCACTTTTTAAAATCTTTAAGACTTTAACAATCCTTCGTGACTAGAGCAGGAAAGAAATACAAACCTTCATTCCTTCCTTGAATCAAGGAGCACTACTGGAGTCAACTGCCAAAATTTTTAGAAGGTTTTGTGACTTACTGTACATTGTACTGTTAAGATCTACTGAATAAAGGATGTTCTCTCACTAAGGACCAAGTGTTTTAAGGTTTCAAGAAGTACTCCACGAACAATATACTTCTTTCATCATTTGTTTATGAATTTATCCATGTTTGCTTAATGCTTCTGCTAAGTATTAGTCTAAATCTAGCCATTATATTTAGTTGTGTAAACCTAAATTAAATGCTGTAGTATGTTGTGGGATGTACTATATATCAAGATACAGAGAACATTGTTTTGGCATGTCAGAGCCTTATTTGGTTAGCAGACTGCATGTGTTGGTATTCTTTTTTTTTTTAAGCCTATTATTTTATGCACTGCAAAAGAAATTCAGTTTATGAGATAACTCTGAAAAGTCCATAATAAGATAGGAGTTATAAAAAATTTACAGTGATATTAATCTTTCCGTATCCCCCACTAGCAACACTAAGCAATTCACACATGGATCTAAGGTAATTAAAGTGTGTTTTTCTGAAACTTTTTTTTTAGTAAGATGGTTTTCTAGAAAATGGCATTCCCAAGATAAAGCTGTTGTGTTTGAACTCATTTCCCTCCTTTAGTACTGGGTTATGTATGTGTTTGTTTTTTTAACTTGAGAGCTGACTGTTGCTTAAGAAGTTTTCTTATGGCAAAAATAATGTAAATAATTTACTATGATCTGCATTTTGCCAGGAACTCATTTATTATTAAGGTTATCACTTATTAATAAAAATCTTTCTGTTTTTGTCCTTTATAATACATTAAAGTTGGTAACTGTTATCGGTACTTTTGAAATATTTGTATGCATTTGTTACCTTAAACATTTGAAAGAAGCACAAAAAAAAGGTAAATTTAGTCAACCCAGGGAAACATCAATTTTTTTGTAGTTCCAATTTTATATCACAGTTTTATTTTCTTATGAAGTCAAAAAACTGCATTGATACTTACTAATGCAAATTCATTATTTAACAAATATCAGAATAATCTTAAAGGTCTGAAATGAGAAAGATACTAACTTTTTAATTTTAACAATATACTTCTTAGGCTCTCACTACCAGCTCTAAAAATCTTTTTGGAATAATTCCATAGTGTATGGTTTATGAACTGTGTGTTTCATCACTAACCTAGTAGCCATGAGATACATGTCTCCCTCTCTCCCTCCTTCCTCACACCTTTCTTTTTTTTCTTTCTCTTTCTGGTAGGCCAGTAACACTGCTGTGTTCATAGTCTACTTTCAGAAAGACCATTAATGAAAAACAGCATGTATAGTTGAAAAGAAACTGAAATGGAAGTTAGAGAACCTGGACTTCATAATGCCACCATTAACTTAGGTTTTGCCACCAAGTAATGCTGTAAAGTTAAATCACTTTTAAACCCTTGGATGAAAGGTGCTATGTAAATGTAAATACAAAGGATTCTTACTAAAATACAAATATTGCACAACAGACATATTTAAAACCTATTCTCTAGACTTTGAAACATGTCTCCATCATGACTCCCTAGATTCAAGTATCAGACTGATAATGGGTATCATGGCAGTCTAGAGACACTTGCATGTAAAAAATGTAAATTCATCTTTAGGTGGATAAATTGAAAGTAAATATAGAAATTATGTTTTAGCTAAATACAGTGAGTGGGTAACTTAGATTTCTATTAACTAGCATCTAATTTGCACAACTAGGACACATTCCAGGACATTTACTGAAAGTTGAAATTTAATGAGTAGGAGGTAGCCCAGTGAGGGTGTATGATATCACAGCTTGGTCTCTACAGGACACTAATATCCTAAAATAGAGAACATGCTGACTGAGGCAGCACATTACTGCTTCAATTAGAAAATGCTTAAGGGTAGCCTATAAAGTACTAAACCTGAGTGGGCTGACCCTGAGAAAATGCAGCAAGACAACCAAGAGAATACTTGAGACTGCAAAAGTGGAATATTCTAATTATATTAATCACCTTTTTCATACCATTTCAAGAAAGGATTAGATAACCCATGAATATTTTACCATCTCCAAAAGATACCATCAGAAGCAAACTTAGTATGAAGTCATGCTTTTCCCTTAGATAAACCACTTCTGCCAAACAAAATAGTGTAGCCAACTAGAAACTAACTGGGGCCACTTTCCGGACTGGGGCCTGACATGCTTTTAATGATCTGGCTCTATTCTAAATCAATACCCAAACCCCCTCGGAAACTAAAGAATTTATATACAGGGTAATAGCTTCGGCCCAGAGCTCCAGTAAAAGTGCTTCAGATCTGGCAATGTGGAAATGTTCGGTCCAAGTTTTTGAACTGGTGGTTACCAAAGAGTACACAAAACAGGTTTGTATGTAGCACCTTTCATGCAAGGCATGGTAAAAGCCTATTTAAAAATCACTGTGCATATTACGGAATTGCAGCCACCTCACAAATGAAGTATTACAGCCTGCACTGTCTTAAAATTTTATGTCAGGAAGTGAAAAAGATATTGTACCAAATCTGGAATTACAATGAGGAGTAATAATGTATGCTAAATGACTTGTATTTTAAGTTACTTTTTATGAGAAAAGTGAAATTTTGTGTTTTCTTTTCTGCTACACTTAGTCTTGAGATGTATTTTTTTCTTTAAGCCTTGAATGAATAATACAAAAGGACCCATTTTATAATATAAACCTTGATGTACATGTTGAGATATTTGGACAAAGAAAATGCCTTAAAAGGAATGCTTATGGATAAAGTTGCACTTACAACACCTTTAACAAAACGTGATTTCAAATTGTCTTTTTCTTTTCTACTAAGGGTTCTCTCTTTCAGTGTTTGCCATTGTACTTGTAACTGTTATTAAATATCAAATCCAATAATATAAAAGATGTAACATTTCCTTTAAAAGTAATGCTACTGAGAAATTTGGAGTTGAATGGCAAAATGTTTATTACTTGGCTATACCTAATATAAGCCACAGTGCATAACAAAAAATCCAGTTTATAACAAAATAGATACCATCATTTGGCCCACTTGTCTTTTTTTAAAAACATTCATTATTTTTCATTTTAGTTTTTAACTTTATTTCTCCTAAAAAAATTAAGTTGGTTTAACATTCACTTGCTAAACTGATATAACAAGAGGTGAATTTTAAACTAATATAAAAAGAGGTGATTTTTATAACAAGTGGTCAGCAATCATAACATATAATTTAGCCCAATATTATTCTTTCCTTTCCCTTTGCCCTAGAAAACCTATTTTATGTGTTTCATAACATATAACCTTGCTTAGATGATTCTGTCCTAATCACTTTGGGATGAGTATTGGAGGTTTTGGGAGAGAACTGAGAGTCTATCAGTCTTGTCAACCTCAAAATAGGTTTAAATACAATAATAGATTGTACAAATCAGTCTCTTTCATTTTCACATCTAGACTTTGGGAGGCGTAATGTTAGAGATGGCAACCTGCCTTGTGTCCTTGGGCAGGTCAGTCTTTCTGGGCCTGTTTTCACCATAAGGTGGGGAGGACAGTTAGACCAGTTATCTGAGGTCCTCGGTGTCTTTGATTCTGTTCGTTAAACCTTAATTTTATATGCAAAGCAACCTAAAATTTCCTCTTTCTTAGAGAGATAGTACAGAGTAGGCAAAAACTAACATAGCACCTCAGAAATAAGGTTATCATTTATGGAAAATGTTTCTTACTAACTCATCTCTTAAATCCATTCTGTATTTTATAAAAATTCTGCCTTGAGTAGACTTGTAGTTTACACATATATCCAAAGATGACAAGTTTTTACTTCTGCCTTTCAGTAATGCAAATTGGTACAAATTAAGTACAATTTCCCTACCAGAAGCAAATATTTTTTTGAGTGTTCAACCTTAGGAAAATATGATTATTTCTCAAATATCCCACTTGATTGTACTCTAGAGGAAACGAGAATTTTCCTAAGACCTCTAGGCTATTTTGTAGCCTAGTCTAGTCAGACCCTCAACTGGGGTTTTGTTTGAATCTAAGTGAGGTTGGAAAAGTACATCAATTTTCCTCTGTTTTTGAACTAGCCTCTATATGACAACTGACAATACATAATCCTGGGTTCTTATACTGCTTTAGATGCCACAGTTGAAAGGGGATGAGTAAAATTTAATATAGCCTAGAGGACAAAGGAACCTTGTTCAAGCATGTTCACATTTTGTAACCTCTGAAGACTAAGCAAATCCTTCTTAATGGCCTATGTATTTTCTGCTCCTGAGTTTTAAAATATAATTTCATTAGTATAATGATTATGACATAACATTTTCCATCCCTACTTTGAGTGTTTTTCTAGATTAAAATTTTATATAGAATTTTATTTAAAAATTAGCTTATTTTTCACTGAAAAAGAAAGCATTGGTTTAAAAACAAACACCCGGTAATAGGAAGGTTTTGCCCTTGCCCCCTTGTTTAATTATATTGCTGGGGAATTCTTATTCCTTAATCCTCATTCCTCAAAGATAACCACTATTAACAGTTGAATATATTCCCATATTCCTCTTTTTCCCCTGTATGTACACTGTCATATATATAATTTTATATATGCTGTTTTTGCAGTTTGCTTTTTTCAAGTATAACACCTTACAGAAGATGTAATATAGTTAATCTTAGATAGTTAACTAATCTTAGTTTTGATGTTAATTAATTAATATAGGCTGCTACACAGCTTACAGGATCTCAGTTCCCCTGACCAGGGATTGCTCCCCCGTGCCAAGGCAGTGAAAGCCTGGAATCCCAACCACTAGGCCACCAGGGAACTCCCTGTGTTAATTCATCCTTAATTGTTGAAGGCATTCCTGTAACAAGTAATTGTCATGGGGGAAGGGGAGGGTGGAATCTCTCAGCTGACTAAAACTACCTCAATATATCTTCTTAAAAACAGCTCCTTTAAGATGAAATAGTTAAATAGCTCCTTAAGTAGTTTAGGTAGTCACCAAACCAAGGTGCTATATATATCTTACCACTTTTAATGCTTTTTATAATTACAAGTGAGAAAAACAGCTTTCAGAAGTAAATGTATTAGCCCAATTAGTTTTTATCAAAATTTAGTCTTATGGGATCGTGTCCTGTCTCCTTCACAAATGTGAGAAAGTCTTCAGGGCTCAATCCCATGGTTGCAGCATTCGTCATTGGATGAAAGTACACCTTTTCATGTCCACCTTCCAAAAAAGCAGAATCCAGAACAAATTTCACATCTCCATCATCACAGAAGAGTGCCAACGGTGTGGCACAGCCTTGGCCAACTTTCAGTTTTTCTAGCATGGCTGTTTCATCAGCAAACCGCAGATTTCCACTTCCAACACCTAACTGCTTGGCAAGATCATTTAAATTAATTTGTCTATCATGAAGAACTGTCACCAGCCAATAGTCTTTTTTCTTTTTGTCTTTAAGAAATAAGTTCTTACTATGTGCTCCTTTCAAATGTTGGATATGAGGCATCATTTCTTCAACTGTAAACACCTGTGAAATATCACATGAGAAGTTTAAAAATAATATGCATGTATACACACACTGCACACATACAGTTATCTGTATATTGCCTGGTGGGTGTAAGGTTAGGGAGTACTCAATGACCTGGATTTCACTGGTAGAGATCCATCCCCAGCCCATTAGCAAATATATCTCATCTCAGGGCCTCAGGAAGTATTGATAGTTTCTCTTAGACCAGTTCTCCATTCCAATGTGCAGGCCAAGCCTTCACACTCCTAAAATGTTTTTGTTTTTCCATTAAACTTTTGGTAAAGTTTATAGCAGCCCTGACAACACTGTAAATCAACTCTACTCCAATAAAAATTAATTTAAAAAAGTTTATAGCAGCCCAGACTCCTATTCCTTGGCATTCCATTACATCCAGGCCATATGACGATCTCCACTCTATAAAAAGATAACCGCAGAGAGGGAGTGAGGGCAGGGAATGAGACCCTGGACTAATATACAGAAAAAATCAGAAAAGCTGGCAATACGCGCAGTAAAAAGGAGAGTATGTGGACTATAAGGGAGGCAAAAGGGTCAAAGAATATACTTTTGATGAATTTCTCTAAACTTGGAAGATCATCACCATATCTAGCTAATTATCATTAGCTGTTACTCAAAAGTTGGGCAAACACTTTGCCCTTGCACCACTCAGGTTACGTACTGGCTCCGTCAGATATGTGCAAAAAAAAAATCTTCCCATCAATAAATCATGTTAAAAAATACCAAACTCTAACCTTGGCATCCTGTATGCACGTGCAGCCACTGCAAAAACGGGTTTACTGCTTGGCAACTTACATACGCATAAAGTTAACACACTGACCAAACACCCCTAGCCAGTTTGAGATGCGCAAGTTCTCAATATGTTGTACTGGTTCTCAACATAAAAAATCACTCCGAATCCCCGGGCGGTCCAGTGGTTAGGCCTCCGCGCTTCCAGTTCAGGGGTCACGGGCTGGATCCCTGGTGGAGAACTAAGGTTCCGCACCCCACGTGGCGCGGCCAAAAAAAAAAAAAATCACTCCAAGAAGAAAACATGAGGTTTTTTCACAATAACATCAGCGTCCGAAGTGGAGAGGCCCTTGATGGTACTTTCAGGTCCCTTTCGTACTCTGGATCCCGGCAAATGCCTTAGAACGGAAGTTTCTGCGGCACATTACCCCTGGGACGTCTAGGCTTAGCGCCTTCGCCCCATAGAAGCTGCAGCAGAGCCCACCCCTTCCCGGGGTGGTCCCGGCGGGAGCGCCTCACCTCCGGGTGCTCCACGACCTCCGTGCGGATAGCCAGGGCTTCGAGGCGCTGTTCCAGCGCTGCCCGCAACTCGCCTCCTGCCATGCTACCCTCGTGGCGCTAACGGACGCGGTGGCGAGAGACCGAACGGAAGAACTGGGCGTGGCTTCCCGCAGTCCACGAACTGCCAGCCCAGACGGAAGTGCCTGGAGGGACAGGAGCGGTGCCGGAAGCCCAAGAGTGGGCGCTTTCCGGAGGCGGAGTTGCGCTGGGTTCGCTTCGTTACCTCCCCGCGTGCTTGAAATTTGCGTCCGCAGAGACAGACTTACCAGACGTGCAGAGTTCCTTGCCCCGCGTCCTGCGAGAGGAAGGCGCCTGCCTTCTCACAGCCCTCTCTAGCCTCACTTCAGGTTTCCTAGATACAGCATATCTTCCATTTAAACAGAATCAGAGCCACATAGCAACTCAGCTTAGGGAGTGTTGGGGGAGTAATCAACTGGACGTGGGCTCGGCTTGACTCAGGAGGTGGACTGAGGCAGTCAGAGGCTCCTTACCCGTTCTGTCCTTGGAATGTACTTTCTGCCCGCTGTTCCTGAGCTAGGTGCTACTTGAAGGATGCAGCCTTGAGAGAGTAAGGTGTTATTGAAACCATCTGGACTTTTTTGGTAAGTGCAACCCCCCTTCCCCCACTTACTAAAACTGCCACCTATCAATATGGAATGTCCTGCCTCTTCAGTCATTCTGTTACCTCCTAGGGTGTGTGTGTGTGTGTGTGTGTGTGTGTGTGTGTGTGTGTTGGTGTGGGGGCGGAGGTTTCACCTGGGGAATTACCTGAGGTCGTGAACCAACAGGGAGAGAAGGAGCCAAAATCCCTCTCCTTTTAAATAATCAGCTGTGGCAACCACAACTCTACCTTTTTCAGAGGCATTTTTCCTACCTTTTTGTGGGGTGTTTTCCACTATCCTGCAAAAACCCTCATTCCCCACCTTGAACGAGGCCTGAAATTCCACTAGAGTTTCACTTATGAGTTTAGGTTAAGCCTCAACTTGTTACCAAAGCTGTTGCCCCAGAATCATACTCTTGTCCCGGGCTTGAATGGAAACCAGTTGCTCTTAACCTAAGTTTTGGGAGGAAGCTGCAAAGAAAAACACAAGAACTGGTTAGAACCAATTAGGCACTAGATGGCTGAAGATTTAACTTCCAGTAGACCTAGAGCCTCATGATACATTCATTGTAATACCTAAGCATGCTAAATGACACACTGACCGGTGCAATGACAGCTGACAGTTGCCATGACAACAACTGGAAAAGCCCATACAAGGACCGAAAAGGAGAGTTGCATCAGTTCCAGGTCCAAACCACACCCCCGTTCTCGGATAAGTCATGAATATTCCTCCCACTCTTTCCAATTCCCTCCCTTCTACCTCGACCCTCTTATAAACATAGTGTCTCCCCTGGAATTGGGTAGAGAAGTTGATTTGCAAACGAGGTTTCCGCTTCTCCATTCTTTAGCCATTAAATAAAGCTCGTGCTGTTCCAGTCTCAGCATAGGTTTTGTAATTGGCTGTGTGAATCCGATCGGAAAAAGAACCTCCCTGACTGAGACAAGGGGTCTCAGTTTGGGCTAGGACCCCAGGGCAGGCCAAATCAACCAATTCAGGAATAGAATCCCAGATAAAACGTAGATATTCCTAGGGACGTTTAATTCTAGTAGGAATATATAATATTTAGGTCATTTCTGGGGTGCAGATTGAAGGCCTGGTGAGGAAGTCTCTTAAGAAGACACTGCAGGGACTTCCCTGGTAGCACAGTGGTTAAGAATCCGCCGGCCAGTGCAGGGGACACGGGTTTGAGCCCTGGTCTGGGAAGATCCCACAGGTTGCAGAGCAACTAAGCCTGTGCATGTGCACCACAACTACTGAGCCTGCGCTGTAGAGCCCGCGAGCCACAACTACTGAGCCCGCATGCCACGACTACTGAAGCCTGCACGCCTAGAGCCTGTGCTCCGCAACAAGAGAAGCCACCACAATGAGAAGCGTGGGCACCGCAGTGAAGACTAGCCCCCGCTCACCGCAACTAGAGGAAGCCCGCACGCAGAAACGAAGACCCAACGCAGCCAAAAATAAATAAGTAAATTTATTTTTAAAAAATAATAAAATATACAGGAGGATGTGCATAGGTCATTTGCAAACGCTATGCCATTTAATGTAAGGAACTTGAGTGTCCACAAATTTTCATATCTGTTGGGGGGGTCCCTGGAACTAATCCCCCTTGGATACCGAGGGAGGGTAATATCTGAGTCCTCACCCACATGACAACCTTGGAGGAAGCTGTGAACGAGGAAATCAGAGCCAACTTCACGATTTCACCCAGAATTGGCCTTGGATAATACAATTTTAAAAAGTTCTAAGCTTAACCCACCTCTTAAAACTATTAAGCCATGTTTTCCTTCAAACAGTCCATCCAGTTGTTTGATCCTTGATTATAGAACCAACAACAGGCCTCTGCCCGTGGCCACCTAAATTCAGGTCAACAGCAAAAGCAATGTACCACATTACAGAGTATTTAGAAAACTTAGATAAGGGGGAACGGATCACTCAGAACATTTTCTCCATGTTTATTATTTTATTTCTCCGTTTGTGAATTAGCTTCGTTTATGTCTTGGCTCATTTAGCTATGGAGTGAATGTTAATGGCTTTCACACTGGTTTACATGAGCTGTTTAAATAATCAAGTTATGTGCCTTTTATTTGTCATATATCCTCCAAATGGTTTTCATTTTTCCCATTTAAGAAGAGATTTTTTTTCCCCTGCACCGCGCAGCTTGCAGGATCCTAGTTCCCCAGCCAGGGATCGAACCATGGGCCCTGGCAGTGAAAGCCCAGGATCCTAACCACTGGACCGCCAGGGAATTCCCAAGAAGGGATTTTTTTTTTTTTTTTTTTTTTTTGCGGTACGCGGCCCTCTTACTGTTGTGGCCTCTCCCGTTGTGGAGCACAGGCTCCGGACGTGCAGGCTTAGCAGCCATGGCTCACGGGCCCAGCCGCTCCGCAGCATGTGGGATCCTCCCGGACCGGGGCACGAACCCGTGTCCCCTGCATCGGCAGGCGGACTCTCAACCACTGCGCCACCAGGGAAGCCCCTAAGAAGGGATTTTTTTTTAAAGTTTGATTTTATCTACAGAAGTTACTTATTTTTGTGTAACCAAATGTCATTCTTTTTAAGTTATTTTGATCTAAGTATAGAAAGCTAACCTCCAGCAATAGACTATTCGATCTATTTTCTTTTTTATTTTCTTAATACTCAATTCATTAATTCATTTAAATTTTACTTTGGCGTATAAGATGTGGTGAGGCTCATTTTTTTCACTAGGTTTCTGTCTAAGAATGAAAGCATTAGAATACCAAAGACCACCTATATGAAGATATGACATATTGCAAATGACTGTCCTTAAAATATTTGAAGACTTTCAAGAATACCCAGATTCAACCACATTGACCTGAGCATAAACGGGAAGAAATTGGAATCTGATTGTGACTAAGAAATGTGAATCATGTCCAAAACTAGGGAAACAGTTAACCCAGAATAAGGTCTACATGACAGCTACGAAGGAGGAACACAGAGGGGAAAAATTGACCGTGGCATCCAGCACATTGTCCAGGCAAATAGGGTGTTCTGATCTGGAAATCTCTTTGGATGAACTGCCATCCATCAGGTATGCAATGTGTGAATCCCTCCCCCGACCCATAGCCAATCCATCACAGTTCAGTTTCTTAAATCCTTCTTCTTCTAACCACCTCCATCACTCTAGCCCAAATGACTATCATCTCCCCCTGGTCTACACTAATGTTCTCTTAATTTTAGTCTACTGTGGTTGAATGACCAAGTACCCTGCTCCCAATGAGTCTTACCACCAAAGATTTTTATTATAAAATGAAGCTAAATCTGTCTATGGTAAAAGAACCTTATATCACTGTTTAGAAACTATCCTAACCCAAGTTTAATGCATATTTATATTTATTTATCAAACATACGTGTCAACATTGTATTAAGTACAAAAGAAATGCTATCTTTCGCATAGTCCCTTGTCCTCAAATACAATCTCAAATTTACATTGGAAAAAACAACATGAAACATTAAATTCAAAATTATCAGCATGAACTTGAGAAACTAGACATCTAGTCACAGAACTTGAATATGAAATCTCATGATTCTAGGAGAAGGGGTAGTATCTGATAAATGGGGGTTACCAAATTATTTTACAAACAGGGGAAAACTTACTAAAAAGTCTTCTGGGGGAATTCCCTGGCGGTCCAGTGGGTAGGATTCTGGGCTTTCACTGCTGAGGGCCCACGTTCGATCCCTGGACCGGGAACTAAGATCCCATGATCCGCATGGCACAGCCAAAACAAACAAACAAAAAGAAGTATTCTGGCATTTCTCCAAGAACACACTGAGGGAAAGACTCTTATTATCCTTAGGAAGAGTGTGGATAATTGACAGACAAGGAACGAATCTGAAAAGGAGATCTGGAAGATGGAGTTGTGCCAGGGTCCATGAAACAAGGGAACCTCATCTTACGTCTGCTCAAAGTAAAGGAACAGCTACAATTGTAGCCTACCTGGCAAAGGAAATAAAAAGGCCAAAATTGAAAATATTTATCAACACCAAGGGGACTGGGCATCACTGCGTTTATTAGGTGAAGAATGTTAGAAACCCCCATAATTGCATAAA
Source organism: Pseudorca crassidens (assembly GCF_039906515.1). Classification (NCBI taxonomy): domain Eukaryota; kingdom Metazoa; phylum Chordata; class Mammalia; order Artiodactyla; family Delphinidae; genus Pseudorca; species Pseudorca crassidens. Next base: position 45,040,729 of record NC_090309.1, read on the forward strand.
ACAAAGGGCAATTCCAGGACAGGTAAGTTCAAAGCCATCGTAAGAAGCTGTGCATACCCAAAAAGAAAGCGAGGCAATTAAAAAGCAAAATGCTTCTTGCAATCTGTGTCTCTTCAACAAATCTTTTGGAACAACTCTATGTGCCAGGTACACTATAACACATCTATATGTGCCATGCTTTCTGCCCTCAGAGACCTTAAAGTCTAGTGAAGAGGACTGAAACATTCACAGAGGATAAATCCAAGAAAATATGCCCAGAGCAATGAGAGTGGCATAATGAGGATGCTTTGGGAGCCCAGAAGGGCACTAAGAAGACAGGGGTGGTATGTCAGGGAAAGCAGTAGGAGATGACACCAATTTGAAGGGATAAGTAAGAGCTGATCAGAAAAAAAGGGATCCAGCTGAAGAAACTCTGGAAGAATGGAGAAGAAGCATGACGTGTCCTGGGGCGTTATGATTTGGTGTGACAATAGAGCAGAATGAGAGGCCTGCCAGCAGGAGACGAGACTAGAACTAGGCACAAAGGATCCTAACTGTCAGGCTACGGAACCAGGAGTATCCCACCATAAAGGGGCGTGTTAAATAAATTAGGTGACTTCTTCCTAGGGAATTCTATATTCTCAATCATGCTCTCAATATTTAAGGCTATAGGGAAGTACAGTTTGGTAAATGGGGAAAATGAGTTATAGAAGGGTATAGACAATATGCCCCCAATTTTGCTTCAAAATACACATACCTGTAGAGGAGAGTAACTTAAAAAAAAATGAAAACAAACCAAAAAAACTGTTATTAGCATCCTCTTTCTCTAACCCATTCCAGGAAAACTGGTTTCTAAAGGCCCGTGGAGGAGTATTCATCCCAGGACAGGAGACGATGGAGGTTAGTTCCTAGAGCAACGGAGGGGAAAGCATCTGCATCCAAGAGGAAATTTAGGTTTCCTAAGAGTCAGAAGAGAGGGTGAGGACTGGGGTGGGGAAGATGGGACGGTGGAGGACAGTTCCTTTTTTGGCACTTTGTCCCTCCAGTGGGTGGCAAGTTGGGAACTTGCTGTCAGTGGAAGGCAGTCCACCTGGGGCAGCCCTTCCAAAGCACCCTCTGAGCACCACTGCTCAATGAGGAGCCGTGAAGAAGAGGACAATAATCCCACAGTCCAGTTCCCTGGCTTCTCCTAGGTTCCTGCATGATACCATGGAGAAGGGAGAAAATCTCAGTAATAGCCTCAGGTTAACTTTCCTTCCAGCTCCATCATGTGGGGAGTTGGGCCAGATTTAATTAAATTCAGTAAAATATGATTGAAGATCAGCTAAGTGCTCAAGGTACAGTGGTGAGCAAAACCAGACAGAGACACTGACCTTGTAAAGCAAACAGTCTCTCGGAGGGTACAGCTTTAGTCAAATACAGAAACAAATGCTAGGTTGCCTGGGTGACAAGTGCTAAGAAGGATATAATAGGGGAATCGCATCTAGTTTAGGGGAGGGCAGAGTGGTCAAGGAAGTGAAATTTAATATCTGAAAGATAAGTAGGAATTAAGAGGGCAAAGCAAAGAGAGAAGAGTGTCCCAGGCAAAGGAAACAGCATGACACCTTGTGCAAGCGTGGGAGGAAGCAAACCAAGGCAGAGGTACTGAAAGAGGTCAGTGTGGTTGGCATGCAAAGAGCACGGGGACTGGGGACATTGTTCATTTCCTACACACTGAAGCTGGGAACTGTCAATGAAAAAATTAATCACTAGTCAGTCTAAGACAGACATGGAAACTTTTATTTGAGCCAACCTGAGGATTATAACCTGGGAGGCAGTCTTTCAGAAAGCTCTGGGGACTGTTCCAAAGAGGTAAAGGGTGAGGCCAGTATGTATGATTTTGGCAAAGTGGTACATGCCATCAAGCACTCATCTTAGTGGAAGGTTACTGCTATTCGAGAGGAAGAGATATCTTAGTTAATGGTTTTAGTGCTTTTCTAAGTATGGGAAGATGCAGGAAACTAGGTTCATAAAATTTTCTCCTGAAAAGATCTATCTGAGGGCCAGTTCTGTCAGCTTTCCAGTATACAAAGTGTCTCATCCTGATTTCCACCCTGAATTCCTTTCAGGATGTACTGTAGGTCAGCGACTGCAGTAGCTAATGACTTGATTCTTGTAGAACTGGACGGTTGGCAATACTCTTTTTTGACAGTCCCCTCCCTTTTGGTCTTAATTTTGACAATGTTTGGAAGGCATTTCATGACCAGTTTGCCTAATGGCGATTCCCAGGCCCGGTGAGGATTTCATTGATAGGCCACTCAACGTGCTACTGTAATTGGACTAGACCCTGTTAACCGTGACCAAAAGCCTCTGGACTGCCTGTCTTACTGGTCTGTTATGGTCCAGGAAGTGGTTCCCTCTTGTTGCTTCTTCTCACATCTAGAGTTACACTATTACAATCACTGATCTTGTGGAACTATGTTTGAGCAATCATTTCAGTTAGCCTAATCATCATTAGTTTTATCTGAGGCTCGTCACACATTTGGTAATGCAAGAAACAATGATCTTGTTAAATAGGCAGAATACAAGTAATATAGCTAGTTACATTAATAAGGTCACAAGTAAGTATTCAAGCTAAGAACGTCCTTTAAGTGTCTCTTCTGCACCAATCACTATCTTTAAGGGAAATAGTATATTGGCATTGTTCACCAAAGATGTCTGCACATACCAGGTGAGTGGTGGCTCATTGTGACCCCTTACAGGATTGAGGAAGGAATATTATCTTCTGAGGAGTTACATGGCTGGCCCCAAAATAAGGAAAATTGATCTTCATGGTTGAGCAGGTATTTCTGCCACTGGGGAGTTCTGGTTAACACATAATGCAGATGCACAATGCACACTAGAAGGAAGGTAGGAGGCCAGAGAGTAGATTAAAAGTTTTATGTTTAAATTTTTTTTGTCTTGCCTTAAAATGTGAATTTTTGTTTCATCAGAACTAAAATGCTTACCTGCTAAAAATACACTTCTTGAGGCGGTTATCACCGGCTAATAACAGGGAGGGGGGAATCAATAAGTTAAAAATAAAGAAATGTAAACCAAATCTGAAAAAGATCAAAAAATGTTATTAAACAAAGGGAAATGTAAACTGTCTCCACAATTAAGATCACGTGAGGGTATTTTCAAACGACTTCAAAGGAGAAGAAAGTTAAGGTATAAAAAATTTAATAAGTGGGCAGATGTAATTTAATTACCTCCAAATTAAAATATGAAACGGGTAAAGATGTTCAGTTTTCTTGTCTGGGAAAATACTGGTTTCATACAAAATGAAAAAAGCACATGCAGTGTGCAGTGTGAAAAAAGCACATGCAGTAAGCAGAGAAGTAGCAGGTTTCTTTCTTTTGTTCACTTTAAACACTCATTTAAAATTAAATAGTCATAAGGAAGCTTTACTTTGGACAAGAAAGTATTTCCAGACACTGCTGTGAGCCCCAGGTTGTACTATAAATACCTGGTGAGTAACTCCGACCTCCTAACCCTGAACCAGGTGGAACAGCAATTGCTGTGATTCAGGAACCCCTGCAGAAGGAGGCCAGGCCAGCAAGACATGCTCTGAGCTGCTCTTCAAAGCAGTCTTACCTTTCTGGACCTAGTGAACCACTAAATGAATGAATGGAGACTTATACTCCTTGTTATTACATGGTCTGTAGGTGGTTCTCACAGCAACCCAAGAAAACTGACTTCTATACAAAAGTACTATGGGGTAGATTATTTTTTCTTACTTTGCATGTGGACTGGGGAATATTTTCTTTAGGTCTAGCATTTCAGAATAATTAGTTTGATTGGATTAGGTTTATGGGAACTACTTTGGAATTTCTGTCCTAGTCTTACTGGCTAAAAAGAGAAATTTCCTGTGATTTTAATGCGTTAAATTAACTTGTAAATTGAATATATTTGCATAAATTTTAATAAAATATAAGTTTGAGACCAGATTACTCCTAATCACATATTATTCCTCTACCCTTGCTGATTTGATTTACCTATTTATGATAAGTGCTGATTTCAGTAAATATTAATAAATATATTTTTGAAAAGTATGGGGTATAATGTAAGAACAAAAAGAGCCAGGTCAATCAGAAACAAACTCATATTCAGCATTCCTCCAAAACATAAAGTAGCTTTCTTTTTCTGAGTGTAAAAATACTGTTCAATGTTTTTTTAACAAGTTGTATGTTTATTTCTTTAAATAAATGTTTTAAAATCATACTTTAAAAAGAAACACAGAAGATAAAAAGATACATGTTTATTGAAAAAAAATCAGACCACACAACAAGATACACAAGCATTTATGTCACAGGTATATATACATATATATGCACACCACATGTATGATGTGTATGTATACTCTATATATGCTGTTTATTTCTAGTTTTATCTGATTATATAACGTATGATATTTTATGATCTTTCCTTTTTTCACCCAGTAGGCATCTTTCCATGTCAACAGAGAACTACATTATCACTTGTAATGGCTGTATAGTATTTCATTTATTCACCCAGCTCCAAATTTGGGAATGTCCAATGTCCAATGACTTATATGTTAATAATTTCCAAATTATTCATAGTATTATAAAGAAGGCTATGGTAAGTATCTATAGTTCTATATCTATATATCTTTGCATAATTATTTCATTTATTCCTTAGAATAAATCTTAGAATCTGCAAAGTTACAGTTTATACATTTAAATTGATAAATATTGTTGATTGCCTTCCAGAATGGTTTTATAAATTTGCAGTACAAGAACATTCCATTCTCCACATCTTTATTAGCAATTATTTGATTACCAGAGTCAAAATTATTAAATAAGCAAACACACATTTGCACTGTGTTTTTAAGATTTAGGAAAAATATCAATATCACTTTTATGTTTACTGATGTAGGATGGTATGTCTGTACTTGTTAAATATCAACTTAGTACCATAAAGATAAAATATAAACTTCTCCACTAGAATGTAAGGAGAATTGCTGGAGAGCACAGTGATTTTTGTCTGCTGTCTTTGCCAGTGGCAGACTGGTTCCCCCGAGGGAAAGGAAGTTGAGTTGAATGTATGCTCAATTAGTCTCAAATTTAGTAAATTGGACCCATATCCTCGAAATCAGAATGAGTAAAGAGGCAGAAAAAGGCCCAGAATCGCATGAAATGAGCTCCTTTCACAGAAAAGAACTTCAAGAGTTCAAGAGTAGAGAAGAGTAGAACTTCAAGAATAGAGAAGAAATGCTCCCAATTTACACCATTAATTGATCATTGATTGCTAGTTTTCCCAGTTATAGCTATTTATTTATTTATTTATAATGTCTTGACAGTACAAACATTTAAAATATTTATGTATTCTAATCCAGGTTCTCAAAATGTAGTCTTCAGACCAGCGTTACTGTCATCACCTGAGAATTTGTTAGAAATAAATTCTCCTAGTCCACCTTGCGCTTGCAGAATCAGATACTCTGGGAGGGTGGGCCAGCAATCTGTGCTTTATTCAGCCCTCCGGGTGACTTGATACCTGCTCAAGTTTGGGAATCACTCGTGTAACTAATGGTTCTTTCCCCTATAGTTTCTGAATTTTGGGGGGTGGGGACGCGCTGCTGCCTAGCTTGTGGGATCTTAGTTCCCAGACCAGGGGCCCCCTGCAATGGAAGAGCAGAGTCCCAACCACTGGACCACCAGGGAATTCCCTAGTTTCTGATTTTAGAATTTTGACTAGAAAGGTCTTTCCCACCCAGGTTTATAAATGATATCATTTATGTTGTCTCCTAATTTTTACTCAACCTTTAAATGTTTAATTCATATGGAATTTCTCACTACAAGAATATAATCTTCTTGAAGACAGGAGTCTTCATCTATTTTATTTCTCTGTTTTATCCTAAACCTGTGATTGGTACATGATGCGTTCTTAATATATATTTATTAATTATTGAACAAACTACTTAATTTCAGCATAAGATGAGACACATCCTTTGTAAAGCTTTCCTGGAAGCCATAAATATCAGCAAATTACAGTCAGCCTTTCAGTTAGGCTGGTGGTTTAAAATGGCAAATGACAGTCCTAAGTAGAATAAATGTAATCAGTGTGTGCTTACTGGGGTGTGCTAGTGTTGTAATTCTTAGTGATGTTACATTTTTGGCGCTGGTTCCTAAGAGAGAATTTTAAAACTCAGAGGATTCTTAGTTCTATTAAGAAAAATGATCTGAAACTTGGAAATAGGCGAAGGGATGACTATTTGTTCTTTCAGTGTCCTGCTGCGTTTTGTCTAGCAGGCACTCCTGAGATTGTCTGATTCTCCAGGAATGTGCGCTTTTGTTTGACTTGATATTTATCATTTTTTAGTACAGAGGACTGTACAACTCTGTAAGGGTAAATCTTAACATGTAGAAAACTGGTAGTAATATAATTGAATTTTGTCCAGTAGAGGTGCAGATGATTTTTGTCCCATAGAACAGGTAACCGTTTATTGTGCTGCAGGATATTAACCGCTTTTGTACCTATATTAGCAGTCTTATTCAAGTATTCATTCTTTCAGCAGCTGTAAATATGTGGCACTCCCCAGTTCTCTTTGACCAAGGCTTACCATTTTTCTGGATCCCCCATTAATGAGTTAAATACATCTTTAGACACATACGCATTTTATATTTATTTAAAAGTTATATTTTTAAACTTTCCAGAAATAATACTGCAAGAATGTAACCTTTTTAATTTTGTGATGAAGATATTGAACACCAGAAAGGTTGCTGTCTTATTCAAAGTTGTAATACTAGTTAGTGGAAGAGATGGGACAAGAATGTAGAAATAAGGAACACAGGTTAGTAAAAGGGTACAAACTTTCAGTTATAAGATGAATAAGGTCCGAGGATATAAAGTATAACGTGGTGACTACAGATGATAATGCTATATTGTATGATTGAAATTTGCTGAGAGAATAGAACATAACATTTTCAACCATGACAACAACAAAAAGGTAAATATGTGAGGTGATGGATGGGTTAATTAACTCAGGGGGAAGTTGTTTCACAATGTGTTTATATATCAAATTGTACACTGTTTCACATTGTACACTTCTAAATATCTTATGATTTTGTCAATTATACCTCAATAAAGCTGGGAAAAACTGAAACAAAAGACTTTATAGTAAAAAAATTTTTGTAAGAGATGTAATCATGTATGAAGAAATCAGTGAAGCATAATTTGATGAGACTCAAGAGGAAACCCAAGAAATGCTTTGTATAATTTGAATGCCAGTGGTAAAGAGATAACTATCTCATTGCTGATGAAAATCCAATGCACAGATCTTTAATCAGTATTGATATTACTGGAGATGAATGCCATGTTTTCCACTAGAAATATACAGAATTGTTACTTTTATTGTTTTCCATAAAGAAAATTGTTGCTTTAATAGAAGCTTCAATACTAATAGAAACACAAATATTTACCATATATCATGTAGTAAAGATTGATATCAAATTTAAGTTAAAAAATGCTTATTTTCATATGTTCAAAAGGTAAAATCTCAAAGATGGATGGGACCCTAAAGACCTTTTTTTTTTTTCCCCTAAAGATCTTTAATTCAACTTCTTCAGTTATGGCAGCAGTTGAGAAACAGTCTTGGAATCAAACAGACTTGAATTTAGGTCCATCTCACCGATCACTAAGGGTGTGACCGGGACAAGTTACTTAACTTCTCCAGTGATAGTGCAATCCCTCTGGTTTGTTAAAATTGATGTTCAAAAGTAAGACATTGAATCTTGCAGGCTTGAATCAGATGATAATGATAAAGCATTAAGAACAATGCTTCATCCTGAGTATGTCAAATGAATGATAGCTATTATTATTACTATTATTAAGGTATAGTGATCTTCCACGAAGCGACACATTTAAAATAAATTGACCTTACTAAAATTTGACTGCTAGATTACCAGTTTTTCACTAGGGGAAGTTGTCAAATCAGAGTCAAGGAAAACTGAATTGTCAATTGGCCTCAGACCTGTTAATGTGCCAAGAACTGCTGTATAACATATTAAGTATAACAAAATATTTATGTGACTGGTACATAAACGACAGTGAAAATAATAGTTATGATCGTAACTATTACCAATAATTTTAGATTGCCATGATTCAGGTTCTCAAGTCTCTTCTAGTTTTAAAATTCCTGGTACCATTCCTCTAGCAATTATATTGCAGGGTGTTTTGCTTTATTTTGTGAAGCCAACAAATGACAGTTGAGACAGAAAACAAAACGGATTTAAACCTTGTAATTTTGTTCTGCTTTACTGCAGCCCTGATCAGCTTCTCTTTGGAAGATACCTAATTCTTGTGTTGTTCCTTGTGATTTCCTCCTCCTAGAATAAGCCCAGAGACATGACTGTAGTTCCTTATAGTACTGTCAGGCCAGTGTGTGCTGGGCTGCAACTCATACCCTATCCCTCTTGCAAGAAGGCAGTTTACCCCTAATTATCACCAAGAACTATAATTAGTCTGGATATTGAAGTGACCTAGCCCCTTAAAAAGGAGCTTTCTGCCAAGATCTTGAAAGGCAAAAAAAAGGTTGGGAGAGGGAACAAGTTGAAAGTCAGAACTAACAAGAGTTCAAACCATTTTCTAGATAGGAAAGGGATAGCCGCAATACAGCTCCTTTTTCTCTTCCTTCCTTCCCTCCTTCCCTCCCTTCTTTCTTTTCTTTTCTTTCTTTCTTCCCTTCCTTTTTTTCCCACTGTTCTTTGGTTTCAAGTTTTCTCATTGAGTTTGTGTTTTAGACCTATCATTTAATACTTCTGAGACATAGCTCTTACCAAGCAGATGGCAATATGAAACATTATTTGTGGTCAAGTTGGCTCTACCTGTCTCTGAACTTATTATGTTCCATAATTAATATGATCAGATTAGAAGACCAACAAAGGACATAAGGTGAAGTGGGAATAGGAGCCCTTCTTCATCCTTCCCCTTCCGCAAGTTTTCAGTCCTAAAGCCATCAGGGGCAAGGGCAAGGCAGGCCATCCACAGATGTAGGGCAGGAGTGGGGGACTCCAGTGGCCCTGTATTGCTGTAAATTTAGATTACAGAATAGTTGCAAAGATACTGGAGAGAGTTCCCAAATGCCCTTTACCCAGGTTCCCCTAATGTTAACATTTTACATCCAATCAGGGTGAAGATGTCCACTTCAAGGGGTGAACTGGCCTTGGGAGTCCAAGCTGGAGAGAGGTAAGGAGGGCATGAGTGCAGGAGATGGGGTGGTGGCCAGATTGGAGATTGGTTTCACACAGGGGAATTGCTTAAATAAGTAAATATATTAAGGCTGATGCGAGTCAGGTTTCCCACGGCCAGAAAAGGAAGTTACATACATATAAAGGGAAAAGCCTAGTTTGAACCCTATGGTGTTAGATTGGACTTCACAATATCAGTAGGAACGCATGGTTTTCAATGTATGTAGATGGAAATGTGTGCACACATGTGTATAATATTCCCCAGCTTTGACCAATGGGAGGGCTTGAGAGCATCAAAACCCTAGTAACAATGAACATACCTGACACCCTGAGCCTAAATTATAAATACCATTCTTCACTGAAAGGAAATAGGGCTTCCATTTTTAGAAATTTATTCTAGAGAAAGAACTGGACTGGCATGCAAAAGTGTATGCCCAAGAATATTCACTGCAATATTATGTTAGTTACTGGACACAGCATATATGTCCATCTATGTGGGTATGGCACTTACAAACAATGGAATCTTTCAAAATCATTTAAAAGAATAATATGGATATATGTTCATCAGTGTGGAAGATTTCTGGTATATATTGTTGCAGAGATAAGAAGCAGCATTTATAACATGAATCTCATTTACATAAAAGTGTATGAATACATGTATTTATACAGAGATAAGTGGAATGATGTGTACACACACAAACGCACAAAGTGGTTACTTCCAGAGAGGTGGGATATAGGATTTGACTCACTTTCTTTAGTAAAAAAATAAATTTTAATTTGCAAAGATAGTGGAGAGTTCCTGAATGTCCTTCACTCAGTTTCCTCTAATGTTAACATGTTATGTTAGCTATGATATGTTTGTGAAAATTAAAAAATTAACACTGGGGTATTACAAGTAACTACAGATTTTATTCAGATTTCACCAGTTTTTCCACTAGTGTGCTTTTCTGTTCCCGGATTCTATACAGGATCCCACACTGCATTCAGTCATCACATTTCTTTCTGTCTGATCTGTGATAGCTTCTTGTTTCTTGTCTTTTTTTATGATGGTATATCAGGGTGGAAGGGGAGAAGCAAAAAGGGACAGAAAGGAGGTGAATAAACAACTTAGTCTAGGAAAATAGTTACCCCTATGTGTGTGTGTGTGTGTATGTGAGGGAGGTGGGGAGAGAAAAGAATTTTTGAAAGCAAACATTGTATGGTTTCATTGCACGGCAAGTTGCTAGTGATCTGGATGAGTGGAAACCATTTAGGAAAGGAACCCCATATATTGGCAGCATGTGGTCAAAAGACGTGGAAGAGTGAATAGATGTCTGTTAAATGAAGACATATGGGGCATTTTAAGGTCACTTACATGGAGCATCATTTTAAATGTATGAGTAACGCTTGGTACTGTGTTTTCACCCAGGTCTTTTCTTGCTTTAGATGACCTTGACAGCTTTGAAGAGTTCTGCTCAGATATTTTGTAGAATGCTCTTTAATTTGGGTTTGTCTGATGTTTTCCCCATGATTAGAGTAGGGTTGTGGGTTTTGGGGACAAATATTAGAGGTGAAATGTCCTCATCACATCATTTCTCAGGGTACATTATATCAACATGACATTGCTGGTGATGTTTACCGTGATCAGTTGGTTAAGGTGGTGTCTGCCAATTTTCTCCATTATGAAGGTACTATTTTTCCCTTTGCATATTCTATTCTTTGGAAGCAAGTCACTAAGTCCAGTCCACACTCAAGGCGGGTGGGGTGGTGGTGGTGGTGGTGAAGCTTTACCTCCTAGTAGAAGTTATACACATATATTATGTGGAATTTTTCTGTAAGGAGGATTTGTCCCTTCTCCCCCATTTATTTGTTATAATCTAATACTGTGTTATTTTGTTGCTCAAATGTTTCCAGCTTTGGCTCTCCCTCCCTCCCTCCACTTTCTATATTTTAGTGTATTGCTTTAATTTTCCAGATTAGTATGTATTTTCTTCATGATTAGAAACATATTGGTTATTTTCACTTTAATATTGGGAAAAAAAGGTATGACTTACTTTGATGTTCAATCAATTTCTGCTTCTCAACTACTTGGCAAGGCAGAGAGAGCAAAGAATACTTTCTTGCAGAAATAGGCATTTCAGTGAGTGTGAAAGGTAAGTAAAATGATAGCAATTGAAATGCACTTCAATAGTTTTCAAGGGTGTGAGTGTTTAGGTTCATTAAAAAGATTTTCAGGACAGAGGTTTCCATTTAGTCATTCAACAACACTGATTACACATCTTTGCGGTGGCACTGGGGAGACAAACATAAAAAAGGGGAGGGCCATGAGTTAGGCGGCCAGACTATGGGGGGCGGGGGGAGGCACAGAGAGTTTACATAACGTCCCCAAGTCTACACAAGTGGGGATGAGCTGGGATTGGAACCCACTCTAGCTTTATTACTTTAAATGCCACCCACACGAGGTGACTTTTGAAAAAGAAAGTGCTCCTCGCCCAGTACTAACTGGGTCTATCGCCACGTTCCCTTGCATTTTTCCCTTTTTGTTAGTATGTCTTTTAAGGACTTATAATTTCTCCCACATTTCCCCGTTTAACTTTCCCTTGAGTTGTACACATCGAAGCCGCTCACAACCCCAGAGTAGCAGTAATTTACTTCCTAGAAAGCGAAGGGTTTTGCAGAAACGCGCTGCTGACACGTCACCCGGGTACACCCCGCGACTGTACCAGCGGCAACACGGCTGTTCCGAAATCGGACTTCTGAGTCCCGGGTAGAACCGCTTCCGGCGGCACCGGAAGCCCGCGGGGGACCATTTTTGAGACGGACTAGCCTACTGACAGTCCTCCCGGGTCCGGAAGGTGATCTTTGCCCTGCGTCAGAATTCCGGTGTCCTGGACCCTACGTAGGAGCTAAGTGAGTGGGGTCTCTTAGCCGTGTTGTTCCGGTTGGCGTGTATTGTTTGGCCTAAAGTGTTAGCGGCACAGATGACAAGCAATGCGCATTGCGCATTCGGGAGGCTTTCCATTGTGCACTTAATCCATACGTGATTGTTACTTTCGGCATAACGAAAGCGCTATCCAACCAGAAGCGGCCGGCTGCTTGCTCTCCCCGCGCGCCGCGGCAGGTGTCCTCCACACCCCGACCTCCCCTGTGCCCAAGGGTTTTTGGGCTCGGGTTCCAGGCGAAGCCACCCTAGATCCGACATTCTACCGTGACTTCTTTTTACCTTTCAGATAACTCCCAAGGCTTCTAGCTGTTTCATTCAGACGTTTTCACCAGCGCAACTACATTATTTCCAACATCCTTTTTCAGGTTCCATGATAAGAATATACTAGCGGCGAAAGAACACCGAATTGGGAGTCAGAAAGCCTGGGTTCTAGTCCTGTCATTAACTAGCGGTATGACATTGGAGAAGGCTTTTTGACCTCTCTGGACTCCATTTTCCTTTTCTTTAAAATGAGGGGCTTGGAATAAGTAGCAAGTAAGGTTCCTTTTAGTTTTGGTATTTGGTTTATTGACCCCCAATGTGTTTTTCGAATCCCTGCGTCAGTGAAATAGTTGTGCTTTGGTTAATCTCCGTGTAGGACTTTTCCTCCCGTTGTATTAATCTGTGTCCTTGTTAAATCTGGTTTTAGAGTCATTAAAAAATTTTTTTTTCCCTAAGGAATTCTGTGCTTCCTGAGCACCCTTTACTTCTGAGTTCAGGGAAATGTACCTAAATAAGATTCTTTAAATGTGCCATTCTTGAGGTGTTTAAGAATCATTATATTGGAACATTTTAAAGACAGTGGACCCCAAAGGAAGGGACTCTTGCTTATTAAACTTTGAATCAACAACCTCAGATGCAGTGCCTGGAAGATGGTGCTCATGAAATGTCTGCTGAGGAGAAAACTAGTACTTATGTTATTTTAGTTGCTCCTTCCCTTAAACACTGAAAAGCAAAGCTGTAGAAATGCAGTGTTGTGATCAGAAGAAATAGAAGACTCAAGGAGGAAAAGACTATACTACTGAGTTCTGAGCTACACTGTTGAGGTCTGTTGTGGTTTTCTCTCAGTAAACTCTTCTTTTGTCCCAAGAGTAATACTCAAAAGGCATTATTCAATAGGTATTTATTGGCATTATTCATTAGATATTTATTGGGTGCCTTCTTCCCACTCTAAAGCATCTTTTTTGGGGGAGTCAGGAAGAGGGGAAAATGTTAAGGTTGAAAGACAGTTCCAAGTAGAGGGAGCATATGCAAAGTTTCAAAGATTAGAAGACGTTGGAGATTACAGGTGAGACAGAATAACAAAAATTTGGGAGATAGGAGTGAGGGAACTATAAGAGCGTAAGAGATGGAGTGAGAGATTAACAGAAGGCAGATAATGAGTCCTTATATAGCATGTTGTTTTTTTTGTTTGTTTTTTTTTTTTTTTTACGGTACGCAGACCTCTCACTGCTGTGGCCTCTCCCGTTGCGGAGCACAGGCTCCGGACGCGCAGGCTCAGCGGCCATGGCTCACGGGCCCAGCCGCTCCGCGGCATGTGGGATCTTCCCGGACCGGGGCACGAACCCGTGTCCCCTGCATCGGCAGGCGGACTCTCAACCACTGCGCCACCAGGGAAGCCCTATAGCATGTTTTGAAGTTGTACATTAAATTAGGGATAATCTCCCCCCATCCTCCCAAAGAATGTTTGGCAAAGAGTTGATGAGTGCAAATTTGCATTTAAAAAAAAAATGACTGTAGTTGTGATTTGGTTAGTTGATGTTTCAGGAGTGAAAAAAGAACCCTTATAAGTTTGTTATTGTATTTCAGTGTTATTATGGTAGGAACATTAACAATAGTTCTAGTTAATATCTAGAGAGTACTTAGTACGGAATTCCATCTCTCTGGACTGTGAGCTCTTTCAGGGCAAGAACCCAGTTTTACTCATTGTTGTAACTCTAGCACAGTGTTTTGTGTGTAGTAGATATCCAATTAATATTTACTAACTTGATTTCAATATTAACCAAAATAGTATTTGAAAACTTTTTTCCTAGGAGAAACATGAACCAGAAGATACTTAAGTTGGAGAACTTGCTACGATTTCACACTATTTGTAGGCAGCTGCACAGCCTGTATCAAAGAAGAATGTTGGCACAGTGGAGGCACGTGTTTTCATCTGCTTACCTGGTGTGGACAGCTCAGCTGTACCCCCAGCCCTGGCAGACACATGCGCTCATCAGGACCGCTTTATCTCAACATAGGCTTCTGGTGACAAAGAAGGTAGTTCTAGATTTCTCTGAGTTTCTCTGTTATTTGATCTGAGATAAAAGTGCCTAGAGCCATGAGTAGAAATCATTTTGAGTATTTTGTCATTTTTGAAATCTTTATGCCTTAATGCTACATTCCAGGCAATAAATCTTTGTGAGGAAGGGAGGTTCTAGTTAGTTGTTTAGTAATGTTGATTAATTTGCTTATTTATATCAGTGTATAACAGTGAATTAAGGAATCAGGATTTTAAATTTTAGTCTAAGGTTTAACAATTTATGGGAGTGTTGGTAGAAATAGGAGCCCTGACTGTGGTAGATATTCCAGAATAAATCTCAAAGTTTTTTCTTCCTTCTTTATGTGTTCTGAATATTTAATAGGAAAAAAAATCGCAGAAATCTCAGCTATCTTCAACAAAATCTAAAAAGGAGGTGGAGGTATGGATTGGAATGACTGTTGAGGAGCTGGCCAGAGCAATGGAAAAAGACATAGGTGAGCCAGATAATTTTATAAGGAAAAATATGGAAACGTGGAATACCTGGTATTTTATTTGCAGTGAGATTAAGGCATTCAAGGATGAAAATTAGACTAGTGGTTTAAAAAGATGTTAAGTAATTCCAATATTTTTCACTTTAGATGACAAATCCTAATTAGTTTCTTGGCTCTTTGCCAAATCTAGTTCTCTAAGATTTTGCTTTTAATAAAAGTGGAAAAGATTTTTTTAATTTGAACTAACCTCAGAAATCTCGTGGGCTATTAGAATAAGTCCAAAGAATGCTTTTGGACTGAGGGACCGTATTTATACTCATTTACTTTACTTTTGTTTCTCTATAATTCTCTAATTACACTCATTTTGACAATTTCTGTAGTGTAGTGCCAGCAGAAAAATATTTGTAGTAATAACTACGACATTTTTTTTTCCTTAATAAATTTATTTATTTATTTTTGGCTGAGTCGGGTGTTTGTTGCTGCTCGTGGGCTTTCTCTAGTTGCAGCGAGCGGGGGCTGCTCTTCGTTGCGGTGCGCGGGCTTCTCATTGCGGTGGCTTCTCTTGTTGCGGAGCACGGGTGCTAGGCACACAGGCTTCAGTAGTTGTGGCACGCGGGCTCAGAAGTTGTGGCTCGTGGGCTCTAGAGCACAGGCTCTGTAGTTGTGGCGCATGGGCTTAGTTGCTCTGCGGCATGTGGGATCTTCCCGGACCAGGGATCGAACCCGTGTCCCCTGCATCGGCAGGCGGATTCTTATCCACTGCACCACCAGGGAAGTCCATAACTACAACTTTTCATAATACCATTTTTATTAGAAATTCAATAAAAATTGTAATTGGCCCGCTGTATCCAAGGGTTCTGCATCCGTGGATTCTACCAACCGTGAATCAGAAATATTAAAAAAAAGAAAAAAAAAATCCAGAAAGTTCCAGAAAGCAAAACTTGAATTTGTCATGCATCAGCAACTGTTTCTATAACATTACATTGTATTAGTTATTGTAAGTAGTCTAAAGATGATTTAAAATATATGGGTGGATGTGTGTAGGTTATATGCAAATACTGTGCCATTTTATATAAGGGACTTATATATAAAGTCCATGTATTTTGGTATTCAGGGGATGTCCTGGAACCATGCCCCTGCAGATACTGAGGGACTACTGTATTTATTACCAATTTAGGATTGTTGGAAGAAAATTTTCATTTCGTTTTCATTATAAACTGACATTAAAATTTAGTAAACAAGAAATGGCTTATTATTGTAACAAAATAAAGTAACAAGTGAAGCAGACTTGGCAAAAAATTACTACTAATAACATATTTATTGAGCTGTTACTATATACCAATACTTTATATGTATTAACTCATATAATTCTCACAATTCTCTAGAAGCAGGTATGATTATTATCCCCATTTATAGATTGGGAAACCAAGGCATAGAGAGGATAAATAATTGCCCAGGATTTCACAGCTACTATGTGGTGGAGCCAGGATTTTGAACCCAGGGAGTATGGCTCCAGAGCAGATGCTCTTATTCACAGACCAGATTTTCTCTCAGGAATTGTTATTTTGTAAATCACAGCAGAGCTAGAGTTTTAATGTGTATCCTGCCTGAAAGTGTTACCACTATTTGTGACAGTACATCCTCACAAAGAATAGAAAATTAGCACTCTATCTTGTGTTTTTTTTAAACTTTGCATTGGATTATGTAATCATTTTATAACTAGAAAACTTTAAGAGAACAAATGGACATGGCCATGTCATTTAGAATTTTTCCAAGGAAAACTGTATTGATATGATTTTATAAATGATATTGATAACAGACTTGATTTTTAGAACTTTTTATTATTGGCATTTTTCATATATATATGAAAGCAGAAAGAATGGAATGATAAGCATAATGTTTGCATGAGCCAGTGATAACAATTATTAATATATCATTTAATCCATGAGTACTTACATATTGCTAAATGATAATTCTCTTTTTTTAAACATTAACACACACACGCATAACCATAATTCCTTTGTATCACCAAATAAATAGAATAATTAAAATACAGGTTTAATCCTGTGGATCAGTGCTCTAAATCCAAAACTGATTTGCTATGATTTAAATAAAAGTTATCTATTTGAAACTTATTTAATATTATAATCATACCTCTTTTGAATTTAAGTTAGTTTTCATATGGTGAATATTTTTAACTGCTATATTAGCAATGTACATACATTCTAACCCCCCTGCCCCGGCTCAGTTAAAATAACTTGATGTGGGAATTCCCTGGCGGTCCAGTGGTCAGGACTCTGCGCTTTCACTGCCAGGGCTGTGGGTTCAATCCCTGGTGGGGGAACTAAGATCCTGCAAGCTGTGCAGTGCAGCCAAAAAAGAAAATTGATGTAATATTTCTGGTTAAAATGCTTTGGGTACTTTTCTACATGTAAATATTTAAGTCTTGGATAAAGATAAAATAATATGTTGATACTGTATGCATTTAATGTAGAGGGAAAAAGATTATCCCTATGTATAAGCTACCTCTCAAAAGTTTAGGATAACATATTGGAAAACTATAGTTACTGGATTATTAAGGATTTTTAGCGTTATTAGAAACAGAATTGTACTCATAATTTTTACGTTTAGAGTTTTATTGTTTTCTGAGAGCATATCCATATAGGAAATTTATGTTGTAGCATTCTTTTTAATTTAATTTTTATTTTATATTAGAGTATAATTGATCTACAATGCTGTGTTAGTTTCAGATGTACAGCATAGTGATTCAGTTATACATATACATATATCCATTCTTTTCCACATTCTTTTCCCATATAGGTTATTACAGAATATTGAGTAGTTTCCTGTGCTATACATTAGGTCCTTGTTGATTATCTATTTTATATATAGTAGTGTGTATATGTTAATCCCATACTCCTAATTTATTTATGTTTTATTTTTTTTATTTTTTTAAGTTAATTTTTATTGAAGCATAGTTGCTTTATAATGCTGTGTTAGTTTCTACTGTACAGCAAAATGAATCAGCTATACATATAGATTTATCCCCTCTTATTTGGATTTCCTTCCCATTTAGGGCACCACAGTGCCTTAAGTAGATTTCCCTGTGCTAAAGAGTATGTTCTCATTAGTTGTCTATTTTATACATAGTATCAATAGTGCCATACTCCTAATTTAAAATGTGTTTTCTTGGGGAAAAATGTGGTAGGGAAATACACAAGAAAGCATTTCTTGGCATTATTATGGAGTAGGATCAGTGAGGTGCTGAGGCTGGCTTGTACCAGTTTGTGAGCCTATTGCTAAATTATAAGGAATTATGTGAGCTGGTGTAAACACAACCATTTAAAAAATTAAGTCATAAATGGAGGTAAATAAATACTCATTAATATTTTCACTTCTTAATTATTTTACTACATTTTACTATTAATCTATGATCTTGAGGTTATTTACGTTTATTGTACCTATATGGTGGAAATACTATTTAATAGTGTGCTGCTTCACATCTCTTTTCATCTCTGTGTTCAGTGACTTCATATTGGTGGCTTGAAGTCAGACGTGGTGGGGGACAGCAGCCCCCAACCTTTTTGGCACCAGGGACTGGTTTTGTGGAAGACAATTTTTCCACTGATGGGGGGTGAGGTTGGGGGGATGATGGTTTCAGGATGATTCAAGCGCATTTATTGTGTACTTTGTTTCTATTATTATTACACTGTAATATATAATGAAATAATTATACAGCTCACCATAATGCAGAATCAGTGGGAGTCCTGAGCTTGTTTTCACTTGCCACTCACTGATAGGGTTTTGAATTGAGTCTGCAAGCAGTTGGTTTATTATGGTCTCTGTGTAGTCAAACCTCTCTCTTGATAATCTGTATTTGCAGCCGCTCCCCAGCGCTAGCATCACTGCCTCATCTCCACCTCAGACCATCAGGAATCAAATTCTCATAAGGAGCCTGCAGCCTAGATCCCTTGCATGTGCAGTGTACAATAGGGTTCGTGCTCCTATGAGAATCTAATGCCACCGCTCGTCTGACAGAAGGCGCAGCTCAGGTGGTAATGCAAGCATGGGGAGCGGCTGTAAATATAAATGAAGCTTTGCTCACTCCCCAGCTGCTCACTTCCTGTTGTGCGTCCTGGTTCCTAACGGGGTTGGGCACCCCTGGTGGCGGGTATTTGTACCATGGAAATTGGGAAGTGCTATAAATCAGGACCTTTTTTTAGGAGCCTCAGAGTAAACATTTACCAGCACACTACTGAATAGGAAGTTCTTTTAGTGTAATATTCTGCGTGTTTGAAGATGCCTTTCTTTTATATCTGTCTCTCAAAATATATATTTATAGGGTGACTGAAAGTCTGGAAGCATAAAACTAGTTATTTCATTATCACCACTGATACTTTATTTATTACCCACAGGAAAATATGACTGGAATTAAAGCACATTAAGTAAAATGAAAACAAGTAATTATTTTTCCTATATTTTGCTACTTTTTGGACATCCTAAATAGATACATAAATAGTGTGTACATGTATTCTGTGATACTGTATGTGTGTGTGTGCATATATTTATGTATATACATATGTGAATATAGTCAATCCTTATTATTTGGGGATTCTGAATTGGCGAATTCCCTAAAATGTATTTGTAGCCCCAAAATTGACACTTGAAATGCTTTTGTAGTCATTCCTGGACATGCACAGAGCAGTGAAAAATTTGAGTTGCCTGACCTGATCACGCATTACTAGCTGAGGTTCAAACAAGGCAACACTCTGCCTTCTCTCCTCTCATACTGTAAACAAGTGTCATTTTTGTGGTTTATTTAGTGCCACGTTTTTCTCATTTTTGTGCTTTTTTTTGGTGATTTCGCTGTTTAAAATGGCCCCACAGCATGGTGCTGAAGTGCTGTTTAGTGTTACTAACTACAAGAAGGCTGTAATGTGCCTTACAGAGAAAATACATGTGTTAGATAAGCTTTATTGAGGCATTAGTTATAGTATAGTGCTGTTGACTGTGAGTATAACGTTAATGAATCAACAACATATATTGAATAAGATGTCTTTAACCAAAAACACATAAAACAAGATATAGCTGATGAAAATGTTGTGACCAGAGGCTGAAGGAACGTAACCCCGTATTTCCCTTCAGAGCAATGATTCAGTATTTGCTAATTCACTGTTCCCAGTGAGTTATAGAACATAATTACCTTGAATAATGAGAATCGACATGCAATTTAATGTTTTATTAATTGCTCAAGTAGTTCATAAGGTACATGGTAAATATTCAAATATTTATGAATATGCAGAAATATCAATTAATATAAATGTATCATATTTTTTTCCTTTTTTTTTTTGATGTGGACCATTTTTAAAGTACCTTATTGGATTTGTTACAATATTGCTTCTGTTTTATGTTTTGGTTTTTTGGCCTCGAGGCATGTGGGATTTTAACTCCCCGACCAGGAATCGAACCCGCACTCCCTGCATTGGTAGGCAAAGTATTAACCATTGGGCCGCCAGGGAACTCCCTGTATCATATTTTAAAGATTATTTTCTTTTCAACTTTTTTGTGATTCGTTAACATTAGAGAAATGGATAGCTTATATAGTTATTCCTCTCATTGAGTGTATTGTTTATATAGATGTTTATCAATAGAGGTCACTTTCTGGAACATTTAATTCGTGATCCTAAAAGGTTTTATCTTGTTTCACCCAGATTGTGTATATGAATCTTTATTGAACACTGCTGTTGACATAGATTCACTAGAAGCACGCTCACATTTAGATGAAGTCTGGATCAAAGAAGTGATAAAGAAGTCAGGGATGAAGTTAAAATGGAGCAAATTAAAACAGGACAAAGTCAGAGAAAATAAAGATGCTGTAAAAAGGTAAAACTTAACTGTATAAATTGGGGGAAGGAGACCACATTGTTTTATTCACACTTTTTAATGGAAACATTTGCCTTAAAATTCCTTTTGCAATTAAAATGATGTGTGAGTATAGGTTAAACTTTGCTTCAAAGTGCTTAAAGTATCAAAAAGTATATTATAAAACTCTAAGAGTTATTTTTCTTAGTTTGCTGAGTGTATATATTGATCCTGAATTTTAAAATTTTTTTCAGTTTTGCTCACTGTTATGAAGATGCCTACAGTAGGTGGGCAGTCATTATTATTTTATCATAAGTCATTGTATGTATAGAAGAGGAAAATAGTTATGTCTAATCAAAGCTAAATGTTGTGTTTTATTGTTAATGGTAGTTCACAGAGATAACTGCAGATCAGTTCACTGGCTATAAAGTGTTTCTGATATTTAAGAAATGAAACTCCTTTGCTGTCAATTGTAGGCCCCAGGCAGATCCAGCTTTATTAATACCAAGGTCCCCAGTTGTTACTATAATGGGCCATGTTGATCATGGAAAAACGACGTTACTTGACAAACTGCGAAAAACTCAAGTGGCAGCAATGGAAGCTGGAGGCATCACTCAGCACATTGGTGCCTTTCTTGGTATGAACACAGATCACCTTACAATGTGCTTGGGAACCCCACATATTATTTTCTTAAAATAGTGTCACCGTATGAAATATATGAATTTAAAGTAAAAGAAAGGCTAAAGCCTAAAGCCATTGGTTTGATGAAATGTAGAGCTGGTGGTTAATAAAGGTTATTTTGTACAGTGTATAAGAAGAAAGTTATACCTTTTGTATTCTAGCTCATTCTTAGTTTGGTTTAATGAGCCGAAGACTCTTCAATGCTAGGTTGTCATAATGTTACTACTCATAATTGAGTAACAGCTGTCATTTGCTGAACGCCTAGCATGTGCCCAGCACTGTTCTGAGCACCTTATATGCTTTATCTTTTTTTATCTTTGCAACATCATGAGGTAGGTATTAGTATTCCTACATGCATATAAGGAGGCTGAGGCTTGTTTAGGTTGAGTTACTTGCTCAAAGTACACCGCTAGTAAAGTGGCAAAGGCAGCATTTAAACCCAAGGCTGTTGAACTCAAATCCTGAGCTTCTAACTGTGTACTAAATTGCCTCTGTTGCTCAAGACAGTTGTGCAGCTGGTGTTTGCTAATGCAGGAGTGGCTGCCTAGACAACTATCAGTCTGGTTTTTTCTCCAGAATATATTCCAGTTGGTACATTTATGAAAATAGTTATATTCT
Source organism: Pseudorca crassidens (assembly GCF_039906515.1). NCBI lineage: Eukaryota > Metazoa > Chordata > Mammalia > Artiodactyla > Delphinidae > Pseudorca > Pseudorca crassidens. Next base: position 45,062,791 of record NC_090309.1, read on the forward strand.
AGAAATAGGTTGAGTTTTAGTTTGAAATTATTACATGAAAAGAAAACCCTAAAGGTCTCACTGGTATGTTATCACTTTTCATTGTGGAGTGATGATCCAAATGCATTGTTCTGATTAAGATTAATGGAAAGAATAAAATTATTTTGAAGAATTATTGATTGTGTTGATAAGGTCATGTATATTCCTTTGTATTAAGGAAGTATATATTTGAGTGCTTAGAGTTCTTGGATTTCTGTTTCCACAGTTTCTCTGCCTTCTGGAGAAAAGATAACCTTTCTTGATACTCCAGGACATGCTGCTTTCTCAGCAATGAGAGCCAGAGGTGCTCAGGTGACTGACATTATCATATTGGTTGTAGCTGCAGATGATGGAGTGATGAAGCAAACTGTAGAATCCATTCAGCATGCCAAAGATGCTCAAGGTACTGTGTGGCTAACTTACATGTATCAGGAAGGAAGTTGCTTTCTTTTTTTTAAAGGATCTACTACAAAGTCACTGTTTTTACATGTCGCTCATTTAATCTTCCTGGCAATCCCAGAATTATTATACCTGTTCTACAGGTAAGGTGCAAAGAAAGTTGAATTGTTTTCCCAAAGACATTAACTACTAAGAAGAGTATAGCAGGATTCAACTTGGGACTTGTGACCACAAGTATATTCCTTCCTCTACTGTTTACTTACTTGGCATGGTGTGACAATTTAACAGTCTCAGATGACTTTTTAAAAAACGTTTTAACGTTTAACAGCTATAAAAGTAAGCCTAGAATAATGAACCCCTATGTACCCATCACCTCTATTCATTAGGAGTTACAAAGTGGTGATATTCTAATTGTTATTCCTTATTCATTTATTATCTGGAATTCTTCTCTAAAAGAGACTTTTCCCTCATCTGCTTTAAATAAGTTCTTATTTGGTCAAAGGTATAAAATCGAAACTTTTGGAAAATACTTGGCTATATTCTCCCTTATTTCTCCATTTAAAAATTGTAATAATAGGGAATTCCCTGGCAGTCCAGTGGTTAGGACTGCACACTTTCACTGCCGAGGGCATGAGTTCAATCCCTGGTTGGGGAACTAAGATCTTGCAAGCCACGTGGCGTGGCCAAGAAAAAAAAAAAATTGTAATAATAAACCCCACACACATACTTTGTACATTCATTCTTATTGTGATATGACCCTAAACCCACTGAGAAAATACTGTTGTCTTGAGAAAATGTACCTGAAGGAATGCATCCTATTCCCCTAGGTTTATTGGCAAGAAAAAAAAGAAAGGGTTGACAATCATTGATCTAGTCCAGTGTTTTTTTCATCTCACAACATGAAAGCTAAGACCCAGAGGGTGGCAGGAACTTCCCCCGTTACAGTTAATTTGCAACATGCCTGCATTTGGAATCCGGTCTTCTAGCTTGTGTTCCTCTCTTTATTTTTTAATTCCTCAAAACTACCTTTGTGGAATGGGCTATGTTCTTAATGATCCTAGGGAATATAATAAAAATAAGAATGGTAAATCTGTCAGGGACCCTGTAACAAAGCAGATGGTTGAGATATGATGAATTCCTTACATCATGCTTTCTGTACCTGTTCTCTTGGTGCCTGTTAAGTTCCAGCTGATCGATATAGAATGTACTTTTTCATAATAATAGGCTGTGGATTGCATAGCTCTTTCGTGTCTATTTTCAATTTCTATTCCTTTGATACCTGAGAAAATTGCAGAGTTGGTGAAACTCAATCAGAGAATTATCTCCTAGAATTTTGTGTGAGTTCTCTAATGAAAGGGTATGTTTAGTAATGACAAGTAGATTATAAGATTATTTGGTTCATTCATTAAGTAAACATTTATTGAGAATCTACTTTGTGTCAGTCACTCAGCTAAGTGTGTATGAAGAAAGAGTTGCTGTAAATCCTAAAAGAAAGTTTACAATAATGGTACTTAGTTTCACCCCAGGGTGAGATGTTGGGTTTTAACAGGGAACTCCTGGAAAGAAGAGGCAAATGATCTAGTGGTATTAGAATTAGAATCTTCTCTTGATTTTTTTTTTCTGGAGATTATCTCTAGTGTAGTTGCTGATCTTGCTTTCGGATTTAAGGATAGTCCTTTCTCTACCCTAAGTACTGTTGTGTGTTTTGTTTTTGTTTTTTAATAATCATAATTGCGTATTCTTTATACAGAATCTTATAATTGCAGTTTTGACATCTCTCATCTGGAATCCTTCATGTGTATAAAGCAGAGTAGGTGGGTGTAAAGTGGGTCTTTTTAGGTCTTTTGTTAGATAAATACATCCGCTGGGTCAAGAGAAAGCCAGAAAACGTTGGCATCTTTCATTGTGAATACCTGGAGTTGAAGTGTCATCATTTGCACTCTTCTTAACTCTGTCTCTTTCAGTTCCTATTGTCCTTGCCATAAACAAATGTGACAAAGCTGAGGCTGATCCTGAGAAAGTGAAAAAAGAACTGCTAGCTTATGATGTGGTATGTGAGGATTATGGAGGCGACGTTCAAGCAGTGCATGTTTCTGCACTCACGGTAAGTGCGGGCACCTCAGAGACAGTGTGTTCAGATGGGAGTGCTACACATCATGCACATAGTGCCTTATACCTAGAGAACATTTTGACATCCATAATTTCTGTTGTTGTTTAAAAATTCTCTGAGAACTAGGCGAAGCTGGTATCATTATCCTAGTTTGGCAGATTAGAAATTAGGCTCAGAAAGATTAGTCATCAATCCAGAGGGGTCAGGTTTACCTATTCTTTTCTTACTACGAGGTACTTAGAATGAAGAGAATAAGTGGTGAATGATGTGGGGATAGGATAATAGTAGGATAAAGACTTTTAAGCAGAAACGAAATTCAGTTGGTAATAAAAAGTGCTTGTTTTTAAAGTGAAAAACTATAGAATAGGTCTTAGGGCATTTAAGAGAAATTTAAACAAATAAAACTTTTTACTAATACAGTGTTGAAATATTTGGGTTCAGTTTGTTATTGATTGACTCAGTGTTTCTGTGAACTAAATTGCTGTAAGTTTTATAATGTTATTTATGATGAATTCCATTTTCTTTTAAATTACCAATTATTCTCTTCTGGATAAAATACACCAAGGAAGCTCAGTACCTGCTTTGTGATAGCATTTTCCAATTCTCTTGTCCTAAACAGGTTGCTGCTAAGTAAAAATTTCCTTTTTTGTCCATTCTTACCATATTCCATGGTTTACTTGTAATATGGACTTTTTTTCTTCTGATCATTCGATGAAGAAATTGTACTTTATTTGGCCACCTTCCTCCAATTAAGTCTCATTTTATCTTTACTTTTCCTAAATTTGTTACCTCCAAGATGATTAGAAATTATGCCTCTGTTAATAGTAAAATTATGCCTCTTTTTCTCTGAAACTCATAAAATGGCACCTTACTTGTCTTCTTTCTACTATACCTTGATTGTTACTACGATGTGAAAACCAGATGGCAAGATTAGAACATTTGAAGACATGACCACCTTTTCTGCCCAGATATTAGATGAGTAGATAGATAGATGTAAAGCTGCTTAGGCAAATTTGGAGGCATGGCAAAGATGAATCCTGGGAATGGAGGTAAGAGAGTGGCAGGGAAGTAAGATCAGGCCTTCTTTTCTGATGAAGAATAGAGGACTCTTCATGCAAAGAAACAACCCCAGTTCTGCTTTTCAGAGCAGCATTTTGTAAATTGGAATAAATACTAGGAATAAGTAGATGGGTACGAAAAGTGTTTAGTTAGTTTTGTTACAGTTGTTTCTGTTGCTTTATATTGTAACAATTGTGAGCAAGCTCTTAGCTGACATGGAGAATGGAAAAATCCCTTGTCTATCAGTTCCAGTTCCATCACCCGTTAATCAGCTGCATGATCTTGGAGACTTAGAAAGCATAGTAGACATAGATCATTAAATGTGAAAGACTCATCTAATCTAGCTCCTTCATTTTACAGTTGAGGAAAGGTGATCCAGGAGGTGAACTGATTTTCCAAGGTTGTACAGCTGGTAGTTGCAGAGTATAGGTTATAGTTTGGGTCTAGTCAGTGCTTTTTCTCCTTATTTATTTAATAAGAGTAAGAAGTGTTTGATTTACTTATTTTACAGGATTCTTGAGTGGATCAGATGAAATCAGTGAAAGCTTGTTCAATTGGATAGAACTTCAATTGTAATGTAGCACTGTAAAGAAAGTGAGAGGAAGAAAACACAATTGTAGAGACAGATGGAGGACAGAGGGTGAAAGAAGCATGTGTTTATAAAAGGGTATTAACAGGGCTTCCCTGGTGGCGCAGTGGTTGAGAGTCTGCCTGCCGATGCAGGGGACGTGGGTTCGTGCCCCGGTCCGGGAAGATCCCACATGCCGCGGAGCGGCTGGGCCCGTGAGCCATGGCCGCTGGGCCTGCGCGTACTCCGCAACGGGAGAGGCCACAACAGTGAGAGGCCCGTGTACCGCGCAAAAAAAGGGTATTAATGAACTCTAGTAGATATTCTTAAAAAAATATAGATAGATAGATAGATAGATGGATAATATATATATTATATATGTATAATATCTATCTATATATGTATAGCCACTGTTTATTGCAAGATCAGTCCCTGGGTCAGATTTTCTTGCTTATCTCTTCTTCCCTCCCTCCCTTCCTCCCTCCCTTCCTTCTTTCCTTCTGTCAAATAGGGTAATTCATGTTTTGGGGGTTTTCTTAAACATCTTTATTAGAGTATAATTGCTTTACAATGGTGTGTTAGTTTCTGCTTTATAACAAAGAGAATCAGCTATACATATATCCCCATATCTCCTCCCTCTTGCATCTCCCTCCCACCCTCCCTATCCCAGCCCTCTAGGTGGTCACAAAGCACTGAGCTGATCTCCCTGTGCTATGCGGCAGCTTCCCACTAGCTATCAGTTTTACATTTGGTAGTGTATATAAGTCCATGCCACTCTTACTTTGTCCCAGCTTACCCTTCCCCCTCCCCGTGTCCTCAAGTCCGTTCTCTACGTCTGCATCTTTATTCCTGTCCTGCCCCTAGGTTCTTCATAACCATTTTTTCTTTCTTTTTTTAGATTCCATATATATGTGTTAGCATACGGTATTTGTTTTTCTCTTTCTGACTTACTTCACTCTGTATGACAGACTCTAGGTCCATCCACCTCACTACAAATAACTCAGTTTCCTTTCTTTTTATGGCTGAGTAATATTCCATTGTGTAACTGTGCCACATCTTCTTCATCTGTTCATCTGTCTGTGGACACTTAGGTTGCTTCCATGTCCTGGCTATTGTAAATACAGCTGCAGTGAACACTGTGGGACATGACTCTTTGAACAATGGTTTTCTCAGGGTATATGCCCAGTAGTGGGATTGCTGGGTCATATGGTAGTTCTACATTTAGTTTTTTAAGGAACCTCCATACTGTTCTCCATAGTGGCTGTATCAATTTACATTCCCACCAACAGTGCAAGAGGGTTCCCTTTTCTCCACACCCTCTCCAGCATTTATTCTTGTACATTTTTTGATGATGGCCATTCTGACCGGTGTGAGGTGATACCTCATTGTAGTTTTGACTTGTGTTTCTCTAATGATTAATGATGTTGAGCATTCTTTCATGTGTTTGTTGGCAATATGTATATCTTCTTGGAGAAATGTCTATTTAGGTCTTCTGCCCATTTTTGGATTGGGTTGTTTGTTTATTTGATACTGAGCTGCATGAACTGCTTGTAAATTTTGACGATTAATCCTTTGTCAGTTGCTTCATTTGCAAATATTTCCTCCCATTCTGAGGGTTGTCTTTTCATCTTGTTTATGGTTTCCTTAGCTGTGCAAAAGCTTTGAAGTTTCATTAGGTCCCATTTGTTTATTTTTGGTTTTATTTCCATTTCTCTAGGAGGTGAGTCAAAAAGGATCTTGCTGTGATTTATGTCATAGAGTGTTCTGCCTATGTTTTCCTCTAAGAGTTGTATAGTGTCTGGCCTTACATTTAGGTCTTTAATCCATTTAGAGTTTATTTTTGTGTATGGTGTTAGGGAGTGATCTAATCTCATACTTTTACATGTACCTGACCAGTTTTCCCAGCACCACTTATTGAAGAGGCTGTCTTTTCTCCACTGTACATTCCTGCCTCCTTTATCAAAGATAAGGTGACCATATGTGCGTGGGTTTATCTCTGGGCCTTCTATCCTGTTCCATTGATCTATATTTCTGTTTTTGTGCCAGTACCCTACTGTCTTGATTACTGTAGCTTTGTAGTATAGTCTGAAGTCAGGGAGCCTGATTCCCTCAGCTCTGTTTTTCGTTCTCAAGATTGCTTTGGCTATTCGGGGTCTTTTGTGTTTCCATACAAATTGTGAAATTTTTTGTTCTAGTTCTATGAAAAATGCCATTGGTAGTTTGATAGGGATTGCATTGAATCTGTAGATTGCTTTGGGTAGTAGAGTCATTTTCACAATGTTGATTCTTCCAATCCAAGAACCTGGTATATCTCTTCATCTGTTTGTGTCATCTTTAATTTCTTTCATCAGTGTCTTATAGTTTTCTGCATACAGGTTTTTTATCTCCTTAAGTAGGCTTATTCTAGCTATTTTATTCTTTTTGTTTCAGTGGTAAATGGTAGTGTTTCCTTAATTTTTCTTTCAGATTTTTCATCATTAGTGTATAGGAACTCAAGAATTTTCTGTGCATTAATTTTGTATCCTGCTACTTTACCAAATTCATTGATTAGCTCTAGTAGTTTTCTGGTAGCATCTTTAGGATTCTCTATGTATAGTATCATGTCATCTGCAAACAGTGACAGCTTTACTTCTTCTTTTCCGATTTGGATTTCTTTTATTTCTTTTTCTTCTCCGATTGCTGTGACTAAAAGTTCCAAAACTATGTTGAATAATGGCAGTGAGACTGGGCAGCCTTGTCTTGTTCCTGATCTTAGTGGAAATGCTTTCAGTTTTTTACCATTGAGAAAGGTGTTGGCTGTGGGTTTGTCACATATGACCTTTATTATGTTGAGGTAAGTTCCCTTTATGCCTACCCTCTGGAAGGTTTTTATCATAAATGGGTGTTGAATTTTGTCAAAAGCTTTGTCTGCATCTATTGAGTTGATCATATGGTTTTTCTTCTTCAGTTTGTTAATATGGTGTATCACATTGATTGATTTGCGTATATTGAAGAATCCTTGCATTCCTGGGATAAACCCCACTCGATCATGGTGTATGATCCTTTTAATGTGCTGTTGGATTCTTTTTGCTAGTATTTTGTTGAGGATTTTTGCGTCTATGTTCATCAGTGATATTGGCCTGTAGTTTTCTTTCTTTGTAACATCTTTGTCTGGTTTTGGTATCAGGGTGATGGTGGCTTCGTAGAATGATTTTGGGAGTGTTCCTCCCTCTGCTATATTTTGGAAGAGTTTGAGAAGTATAGGAGTTAGTTCATCTCTAAATGTTTGATAGAATTCGCCTGTGAAGCCATATGATCCTGAGCTTTTGTTTCTTGGAAGATTTTTAATCACAGTCTCAATTTCAGTGCTTTTGATTGGTCTGTTTATATTTTCTATTTCTTCCTGGTTCAGTCTTGGAAAGTTACGCATTTCTAAGAATTTGTCCATTTCTTCCAGGTTGTCCATTTTATTGGCCTATAGTTGCTTATAGTAATCTCTCATGATCCTTTGTATTTCTGCAGTGTTAGTTCTTACTTCTGCTTTTTCATTTCTAATTCTATTGATTTGAGTCTTTTTTTTTGGCGGTACACGGGCCTCTCACTCTTGTGACCTCTCCTGTTGCGGAGCACAGGCTCCAGACGCGCGGCTCAGCGGCCATGGCTCACAGGCCCAGCTGCTCCATGGCATGTGGGATCTTAGCGGACTGGTGCATGAACCCATGTCCCCTGCATCGGCAGGCGGACTCTCAACCACTGCGCCACCAGGGAAGCCCTCTCCCTTTTTTTCTTGATGAGTCTGGCTAATGGTTTATCAGTTATGTTTATCTTCTCAAAAACCCAGCTTTTAGTTTTATTGATCTTTGCTATTTTTTCCTTCATTTCGTTTTCATTTATTTCTGATCTTTATGGTTTCTTTCCTTCTGCTAACTTTGGGGTTTTTTTGTTCTTCTTTCTCTAGTTGCTTTAGGTGTAAGGTTAGGTTGTTTATTTGAGATGTTTCTTGTGTCTTGAGGTAAGATTGTATTGCTATAAACTTCCCTCTTAGAACTGCTTTGCTGCATCCAATAGGTTTTGGTTTGTCGTGTTTTCATTGTCATTTGTTTCTAGGTATTTTTTTATTTCCTCTTTGATTTCTTCAGTGATCTCTTGGTTATTAAGTAGTGTATCGTTTAGCCTCCATGTGTCTGTATGTTTTACAGATTTTTTTCCTGTAATTGATATCTAGTCTCGTAGTATTGTGTAATTCATGTTTTTAATGCTTAAAGAGAAAAGTGTAACTGTCGAGAATTATTTGGCTTTCTGATCCTGGTATTTACATTTACAGATATTATTTATTAATGTATATTAACAGGGTTTTTGTTATTAAAGGGCGATAACATGATGGCTTTGGCAGAGGCAACAATTGCTCTTGCAGAAATGTTAGAATTGAAAGCAGACCCTACTGGTCCAGTTGAAGGAACAGTAATAGAATCTTTCACAGACAAAGGAAGAGGGTAGGTCTGTTAAAATGGTTGCTTTCTAATAATTTTATTTCATTGTTTTTGTGACTTGATTATATAACAGTATCTTATGTTTATTGCACATTATTGTTAGTCCCTGAACAATATTTTCAAAGCATTTGTTTTAAAAAATATTGATTTCCCTGGCAGTCCAGTGGTTAAGACTCCACGCTTCCACTGCAGGGGGCACGAGTTCGACGCCTGGTTGGGGAAGTTCTGCATGCCGCTGCGGTGCAGCCAAAAAATATATATTTTTTTTAAATAAAAATAAAAAGTACTTTATTGCACTGGCACACAGAACACAAACATGCAGTTATCAGTAGATCTTAGCAAATATGTGTATACACTTAGTAGTCATATTTAGGTGACTTAGTAGTTCAATTTGCTTGGTATCTTTTTTTCTCCCCACTGACTTAACTGAATTGCTAAAGCCTTATAGACTAACATGACTTGGAATAAAATGGCAATTGTTGCATTTTAGGGTTTCTAAATTCTTTATGTTCTTACCCATTAATATATAGTAAGATTGTTGGAATAGTGTTCTCTTCTTTAATTTCCCTCCCTATTAGCAAAAGAGGTCTTTTCACTGCTTAACAAATTATAGAAAGGAGATTAGGATTCTGTCAGAACACTTAGCTGTCTGCACCCTTCACTACCATAACCTTACAAGAAATGTTTTTTGTTTTCTTTTAATTGTAAAAATTGCATAATATTAAATTTACCATCTTAACTATTTTGAAACGTACAGTTTAGTAGTATTAAGTATATTCATATTGTTGTGCAACAGATCTCTAGAACTTTTTCATCTTGCAAAACAAACTCTGTACCCATGAAGCACTAATTTCCCCGCCCTCCTCCACTCAGCCTTTGGCAGCTATCTTTCAGTAGTTGTTTCCATGATTTTGGCTACTTTAGATACTTCATATGAGTGGAATCATGTAATATTGTCCTTTTTGACTGGCTTATTTCATTTAGCATATGTTCGTCCAGGAGGTTCATCCGTATTCTAGCATGTGACAGGATTTTCTTTTTTTAAGGTTTTATAATATTCCATTATACATACATACTGCATGTTCTTTATCCATTCTTCCACTGATGGACATTTAGCTTGTAATTTTGAAGAAATGTCTTTATAGTATGAAAAACTGTTTGAGAAGTTGAGAAGTGGTGGAATTAACCCTGTGTGTTCAAATTATATATTTTTTAATCTCATAAAGATATCTTTACTGAGAAAGTGCCATTATATCATGATTATGGCATTAAGAGTATATACTTCTATTTTCATATTAGTCCTGTCACTACAGCTATAATTCAAAGAGGAACTTTGAGAAAAGGCTCCATTCTGGTTGCTGGAAAGAGTTGGGCAAAAGTACGCTTAATGTTTGATGAAAATGACAAAGTAATCAATGAGGCCTGTCCCAGCATGCCAGTGGGAATTATAGGCTGGAGAGACTTCCCTTCTGCAGGAGATGAAATTCTTGAAGTGGAATCTGAGGTATATCAAGCTTAATTCCTCTACAGTAGATATGATATAATGATTTAAAATATCAATCCATAATGTTATACCAAATAAGTAATAAATAATTCAGGACTATAACGGGCTGTGAGGGGGGGCTAGTGATGTCATTTTAGAGTTTGGCTGTAAAATTTGGCTTTTAAAATTTGAGATAAGATTTTTAAATAATTTCAAATTTACACAAAGCCTCCATATAAAGGTTTTGTAAGTTTCTTAAAACTTTAAAATTAGTGGTTTCATATATGAGCTAGGCTAATTTCATAGTGGAGGAAAAAACCAGCAGTTACTGGTTTCTATTTAGTTAAATAATTCCCTTTTTTTTTTTTTCCCCTATAAAGCCAAGGGCACGTGAAGTTGTTCACTGGAGGAAGTATGAGCAAGAACAGGAGAAAAATAAAGAGGATCTGGAATTAATAGAAGAAAAACGAAAGGAACACCAAGAAGCACATCGGAAAGCCCGCGAGAAGTATGGCACTTTGCACTGGAAGGCGAGGTCATTTATAAAGTACAAAATAAAAAAACAGCAGCAAACCTTAAAGCCAAAAGAAAAAGCAGGAGGAGATTCAAATGTACTTCCTATAATTATTAAAGGTGACTTTTAAAAGATTTTACTTTACATCTCATTTTAGGAATATATGTATTTCGTCATTCTCACAATTAATTTGGGCCATTAAATTTAAGCCAAAATGATTTCAGTATTTTGGGGGGGGAATTTTAAAAAATTGAGATATACTTGACATGTAACATTATATTAGTTTCATAATGATTCAGTATTTGCATATATGGTGAAATGATCACCATAATAAGTCTAGTTAACATCTGTCACCATGCTTAGTTATAAATTTTTTTTTTCTTGTGATGAGCACTTTTAATATCTACTCTCTTAGCAACTTTCAAATATGCAGTGAAGTGTTATTAACTATAGTCACCGTGCTGCATATTATATTCCCATGACATATTTACTTTATAACTGGAAGTTTGTACCTTTTGACCCTCTTCACCCTTTTTGCCCACCCCCTCACTGGGGGAGATTTCCTTAGTAAACATTTATCTAGTGGATTTTGTTGTAAATGTACATTTGGTTCTTTATACTTTATTCAGTTAAGTAGATACTTATAATGCTAAACCTAAAGAAAAGTGGATTTTGTGGTAAATGCTATTCCTATTATTGCTTTAAATAGATTATTGTCATTTTTGTGTCTGTTAATTTCTAACTCCTATCACCAATAATTTTAAACTTTTGCTGCATTTAGGTGATGTTGACGGTTCCGTAGAGGCCATTTTGAACATTATGGATACCTATGATGCTTCACATGAGTGTGAACTAGAGTTAGTACATTCTGGTGTGGGTGATATTAGTGAAAATGATGTTAACCTTGCTGAAACATTTCATGGTGAGGATTCCATTTCCTGTTTGTTTAACTGTGTTCCCTAGAGCATACTCTGAACCATTTGCTTCTGTCTTTTCTTGCTGGGCTAGTCACACCTGACATTTTACCCCCATCGGTATCCCCCTTCCTGTTGCAGTTCAGTCTCAGCTAGTGATTGAGGGCAAGTGGGATGTGCAGTATTGCAGCCACAGCTCCACTGTGGCTGTCATTGTTGTACTGAAACTTTGGGGAACTATTTCAAGCCCCAGTAGTATTTCTTGAATGTACCATTACTGCCTCCTCACCACTTCCAGGTTCCCCCCCAACCCAGGCTTGGTTCTCTCTCTCTCTCTCTTTCATTTAGACTTTTTGAATGCTCTTTAATCTGCAATCAGCCTACTCAGTACTTTCCTTCATCTTTTACTTTTGGTTGCCTATTTTTGTTTACTTATAATTTTACAAATTATATTTTTCTTAAATCAAAAGCTCTTTTTAGCTTTATATGCCTTGAAGAAAAGGGGACTGTTTGTGAGTCAAACTTACGATACATGGAAAGGGGACTCATGACTGCATGACTGTCGCTTTAACTAGGTTTAACATCTAGGCAAAGCACCAGTGTTATTGAGTGATTAATGAATCATTTAGGAAGGGGGTACTTCATGACCTAACTTGATTAGAATTAGATGTTACCTCTACTACTGAAAAGATGTTTTCAATAATGTTGGTTATTTCAAAGTATTTTATGGGCACTGACTTTTCTATTAATGCAGATAGTATGATGCATTGAATGATTTCTTAATGATAATAAGACTTTCAAGGTGGTTCTGTTTTTCTCCTGATTAAGCCATTTGCGTAAATTTTTTTTCACACCCCCAACGTATTTGCAGTTAAATACATTATTTGTTCTTTGGTAAAATGGTCAGCTCCATGGAACTTCTTTCATTTCTTAAACAACTCTTGAACTTTACCAATTAAGTAACTACAGTTGACACTTGAACAACACGGGTTTGAACTGCGGGTCCACTTATACGTGGATTTTTTCAATAGTAAATATTACAGTGTACTACAAGATCCGAGGTTGGTTAACTCCTCGGATGTGGAGGAACCGCAATTATATGGAGGGCCAACCATAAATTATGCTCGGATTTTCAACTACACGGAGGATTGGTGCCCCTAACACCTGTGTTGCTCAAGGGTCATCTGTATTTTTTGAATATCTTTTGGCCAGCTGAATATCTAAAAGCAAACAACAAAAGTTGTAGACTATAAGATTATAATTAATAACAGAATTGTTATTAAAATAATGTAGTATTTCAGTTCTAATCATTTTTTTCTTATTTCTCTGGTATGAAAGCTTCGTTTAGCATATTGCCTTGCACGTAATGGTCATTTAAAATAATGTTCCTTAAATGATTGGATTTAAAAATCATAAAGAAATTTTCCTTGTTTAATAAGCCACAGTAGAATTTATAAAATCCTTTCATTAATTTAAAAAATTAACTAGTTTTCGTGAGAAAAAATTGTAGAATTTACCTCTCCTACTCACTTTTAATTTACATAGAAGCAAAAATTTAGATTTGAGTTTTTGCTTGGAAGACAAACTGTTTAATGCAATATTTGTGCTACTTTATTGTATTTATGCTTTCCAGGTGTTATATACGGCTTCAATGTGAATGCAGGCAATGTTATCCAGCAGTCGGCTGCAAAAAAAGGAGTAAAAATTAAACTTCACAAAATCATTTACCGTCTTATTGAAGATTTGCAGGAGGAACTGAGCAGTAGATTGCCCTGCATTGTGGAAGAGCACACAATAGGTGAGTGTTCACTGAATGTTTAAACATTCGTATCTAACCTGCTGTAAATAACACTTGAAAGCAAAGTTTAAGGGAAATGTATTTTGCTGTTTAAATATGTTCACTGTTCCAACACATATCCTGTGTTCTAGAAAAAAATGACTACTATAGATAAAGGTTCAGTGTAACTTCATATGAATTATAAACACCTGCCCTCTGCAAGGTGTTGTGCTTTTGGCTGTGAGGATACAAAGGCAAATAAGGCAGTAAGAACTTGCCCTCTAGTTAGACATAAACCACTAATTGTAATACAGAGTAGACTGGGATGGGAGGCATAAACATTATTAACAGTGTTGTGGAAGGAGCCATTGATTTTGTCCAGCAGCTGGCAAAGAAATCCACCATGAGAAGGAAATTTACATTTAAATATTAAACATTTAAAAATATTTTTTTCTAACATATCCCTTGGCCAGTTTAACGGCTAAATTTATTTCAGATGGACTGAATCAGTTTATCTCTTCTCTTTCCTCCCCACATCCGGATATTTTTGGTTAACTTTTAATTTTGATGATAGTTTTATATTTCCAGAAAAACTACTGGAGAAGTATAAGCAACTCCCTCCCACTTCACCAGTTGTTTACATTTTGCCCCATTTGTTTTAGTCCTCCCCCTTCAAACACACACACACACACACACATTTTTTTTCTGGGCCATTTGATAGTAAATTTGAGATATTGTGTTCATTTGCCCGTAAATATTTGCATTTCCTAAACACAAGGATGTTCTCATATAAAACTGCAGAACAAGTATCAAACTCAGGAAATTGAACATTAATACTCTTATCTAAGTCAACAAGTATCAAACTCAGGAAATTGAACGTTAATACTCTTATCTAAGTCACAGTCCATGTTCCAATTTTGTTCATTGTCCCTGTATAATGTACTTTATAAATATATATTTTTCCCTCAGTCCAGGATCACAGATTAGGTTCTTCAGTCTTTTGACCGTGACATTTTTGACGTGTATATAGGCCAGTGATTTTGTTGAATGTACTTTAATTTGATTTGTCTGTTTCCTCATGATGAGACTCAGTATTTGCATTTTTGGTCCACAGTACAGATTTATTTTAGGCTTTTCTGACCTACTTAACATGATCACACAGAGATTTGTATGTTCTTGTGCTAAGAGCAATTTGGAAAACTGAGTCATATGAGGGTTTCCAGGGGTAAGTGAGAGCACCAAATAACACTAATTCTAGAAAACTGGTACATTATAGTGTGTGGTACCGTGTCATTATTGGAATTTGTTTTAAATTTCAGTCAGTAAAAAAAAATTAAGCTGACTCACAGAATTAGTACTCTTAAGTGTATATAAATTACCCATGGTGAGATTAAAAATAAATCAGGCAACAAGGGATGGTCCATTCAAGAAAATATATTGAGGGACAACTGAAAATCAGGTTTTCATGGAGCAGACAGGAATTATACTAATCTTATCAACTGATAGCATCTTCTATTGCATTTTATTCATCCAAAAAAGTGAACATTTCATTTATTTTTCATTCTTTTGGTAAGCACATGTAGTTTTGTTGATTTTCTTTTCCAAGAATACCCAAGGATTTTAATGTTTTTATTTCTAATATTGGCCAGGAAAGTAAAGTTGGTTGAGTTAGAGAAAATTAGGACTTTCTTGCACGAGTTTGTAATTTTTCTCACACCTTTAACTGTTACTCTGCCGAATGTCAGAAATTATGTATTTCTCAGAATTTTTGTTTTCTGTATACTTAATGTTCTCTTCTTCCTAAAGGTGAGGCTTCTATACTAGCTACCTTCTCTATAACAGAAGGGAAGAAAAAAGTTCCTGTGGCCGGCTGCAGAGTCCAAAAGGGACAGTTAGAAAAACAAAAAAAATTTAAATTAATACGTAATGGACATGTTATTTGGAAGGGTAAGCAACATAAAACTCTTTCTATAATACCGTATCCAGTCACCAAAACCTGATGATCCTGGGTAACTGAAATCTTTCACTCCCATAATCCTAGTTCAGGCCACTTCTTGCTAACTCATATCTGGCCTCCAGTCCTAATGACTCTCCCAGGATTGTTAGTCCCCAAATCTTTCTAAGGTTCTAAAAATTGGCCCCAAACTACCTTTCCAGCCATGTCTCTCCTACACTTGGATCCACATCATTGTATTTTCATCCTTTCTTAACAAGCTTGTGCCTGCATCGTCTTCATCCTGGTGTAACTCATTCTTCAAGTCCTGAGTATAACCCCCATCCCCTGTAAAGTGTTAACCTTTGAAAAGGGAGACAGTACTTTTCGCTACAAATCACATCTTGTTTATAGCAAACTTCATTTTTCTTTGGTTTCCCTGGTATTTTGTCCATCTTTTAACATGACAGGACTGTAAAATCTGTAAGAATTTCAGTGTAATTTTTTCCTTTTAACACCAGACTACAACTGCACTTGTTGGGTACTTATTTGAGTTATATGAACCATAAGTTTTTTTCTCTTTTTTAAGGCTCATTAATCTCACTGAAACACCATAAAGATGATATTTCAGTCATCAAAACTGGAATGGATTGTGGTCTTAGTTTGGATGAAGAAAAGATAGAATTTAAAGTGGGAGATGATATTGTCTGTTATGAAGAAAAGGAAGTTCTAGCCAAGACTTCTTGGGATCCAGGATTTTAAAATTGTATTAAAAATGTAAATAATTAAATGTTTTGCTTTATTACAGAGCAACTAGTTTCGTCTTACTAAAGGTAATAATTCACCACTCACTACTGGTCAGAAAGTTCTGCCGAGCATTAACAGGTGTTAACTGTCAAAATGCTACAGAATTAGGAAACCTTATTTAAGGACGCGTCCAACTAGAAATCCTGGAGTAGGGAAAGAATATGGCTAAAGGGAATTGTTAATTATTGGTGTATCAGTGAATCTAATAATCAGTTTAATAAACTTCAAGTGCTTACTTTAGTTCATTGATATCAAGAAGTAAGCCTCCCTGAACTGCGCTCCATAAAATATGGTACCAGTCAAATACTGTGAAACGATTATTTTTCAGTGTCAGCAGTACCAATGAGCAAACCTCAGAACTTAAAATTCCAAAGAGGAGTTCACACTCAACATTAAAGGACTTTGGGTGATTTTTTTTTTAAACAGATCTTTATTGTTGTATAATTGCTTCACAATACTGTTAGCTTCTGTTGTAAAACAAAGTGAATCAGCCATATGCAGATGAATTTTTTAACTGGTAACTTGCAAGCTCTGCCGCCTTTAAACTTCCTTTGTAGGAAACAAGTGTCAATACATTGTAGCTTCTTTTTAGGCAAGGTTATAATACCAATTCACACAAACCAATGTTTCTCAATCTGGGGGTGGCGGAGGTTCCTCCCCACCCCTAGGGGTCATTTGGCAATGTCTGGATACTTTTGGTTGTGGGGAGGGGTAGTGTGCTACTGGCAGCAAGTGGGTACAGACCAGGGATACTGTTCATCACCCTGTGATATACAGCAAAGTCCCTACAACCAAAAATTATCAGTCAAAAATGTCAGTACTGGGGGCTTCCCTGGTGGTGCAGTGGTTGAGAGTCCACCTGCCAATGCAGGGGACACTGGTTTGTGCCCCGGTCCGGGAAGATCCCACAAGCTGCGGAGCAGGTGGGCCCATGAGCCATGGCCGCTGAGCCTGCGCGTCCGGAGCCTGTACTCCACAACGGGAGAGGCCACAACAGTGAGAGGCCCGCGTACAGCAAAAAAAAAAAAAAAAAAAGTCAGTACTGCTGAGGTACAAAGGAACTGACCTGTATCTAGACAGCTGGTATCAAATACAACATAATTCTGCTAAGTACAGGTTACCTAAGAAAATAGTGCGATCAATTTGATCTTTAAAACCCCTTTTAAAATCACTGAAATAAAACTCAACATTTAAACAGTAGTTCATTAGTTCATGTCTTTTATTAACCAATATACAATCACTTGTCTTCTGGTTTGTTGAAACAATAGGTCAGACAACATTTGCCACAATAATGTCTGTCAAAGTGGCTGGCCATAAAAACTCCAGCACCACATTCATCTGAAGGGCACTCCCGACGAAGGCGACTGATTTTGCCATTCTCATCCACCTAAAAAGCATAAACTTGCTGTTAAGATAATCTTACAACATACTATGAAGTCTAGCTTAAATGACTCAAAGTATTTAACCTTTTAATCACACAACAGTGATATTTCTTAGTACTTACAAACCGAAGCACCCCAAATTCTCACCAATAATTACTACAAGAAAAAAGTTCAGAGTTTTTAAAGCCCAGCCTTGCAAGAAGTGGACAGAGTTAAGACCTGAACCCAGATCTGACTTCAAAATCAGAAACTTAGTTTGGAATAAAGTACCTAGAGGTAAACCCCATTATATAGAGCTTATTCAAATACCAAACAGGAAAAAACCCCGAACTTTTATATTAAAGAGTTTGAAACCAGAGATAAATTATTATCTTTAATAATTTGGCTCACCTTATAGTATTTCAGGACAGCCAACTTAACCTTCTTTCTCTTATGCTTGTTCTTCTTGGGAGTGGTGTAAGACTTCTTCTTCCTTTTCTTAGCACCACCACGAAGTCTCAACACAAGATGAAGAGTGGACTCCTGTTATTGAACAGAGAACAAAACAGCCTTTAAAAATGGTTACATTAATGCTACTGCTCCATGGAGAATGGACAACCAGCATCATGCACATTCTAACTGGATATGACAGGAAGTACACCCACACATGGGGGAGTCAGAAAAGAAGAGGTATCTGATTCCTATGTAAACTCTTAGTTCATAAACAGATTAAGGAACACATTAAATTACACCATGGGATGCAATATGCAAAATCTAAAACGTAGAAGACTATAGCAGCACTTCTCAAATGTTGGTGTATCAATCACCTGGGAATCTGCTAATCTAATGCTATTCTCCCCACTTTTTGAGTATTAGTCAAAATTTCCAAATTAAGATACAAATATTCATACTTAAGGGACTTCCCTGGTGGCGCAGTGGTTAAGAATCCACCTGCCAATGCAGGGGACACGGGTTCAAGCCCTGGTCCAGGACGATCCCACACGCCGCAGAGCAACTAAGCGCGTGGCCAAAACTACTGAGCCTGTACTCTAGAGCCCGCGAGCCACAATTTCTGAGCCCGTACGCCACAACTACTGAAGCCTGTATGCCTAGAGCCCATGCTCCGCAACAAGAGAAGCCACCGCAATGAGAAGCCCACGCATCTCAACGAAGAGCAGCCCCCTCTCGCCGCAACTAGAGAAAGCCCACGTAGCACAACAAAGACCCAACACAGGCAAAAATAAAAAAATAAATTATACTTAAAGGGCTGCTTTCCTCCAAACAAACCTTTTGAATGTTGTAGTCAGACAAAGTACGTCCATCTTCCAGTTGCTTGCCAGCAAAGATCAGTCTTTGCTGGTCAGGAGGAATTCCTAATGGGAAACAAGTTGAACAAATTAAGTGACTGCAAAACAAGCATATCTGCTCAAGATTTATAATCTTGAATCAAATAAATGGTACTAACATCCATCAGTGAGTTCTTACTACAGGGAAAGTGTAATTGTAAATGTTTAAACGGTTTATCTCATTTAATACTAATACATGTTAACCACTTTACAAATAAGTATACATGTGTAAATTAACTAACACGTCCAAAATCACACACGTGAAAAGTACTACAGCTTGGCTCCACGCTAATAAACGTCTGTCTACTGTGTTATTCCAAATGCATTTTTGTCAATCTGACCTCTTCCCACCCCACAAAGAGCAGGTATGTCTAGCGCCTGACAGGGCCTCTGCAGGTTAGTTTTTCTGAATCAGAAAATGTTAACTTGCCTTCCTTGTCCTGGATCTTGGCCTTTACGTTTTCTATTGTATCCGAGGGTTCGACCTAGAAGTTTTGAAGTGCAAACGTATAGGTAACACAATCAGGAACTAGAGTAATCGCTCTATTCCGTTGGAAGGTCATCAGGGAGCCGAGGCGGTGGGGGCTGAAACCTACCTAGTAGAGCCCTTGGCTCACGCAGCTGGAGACAGGCTCCCCGGCGCGCACGCTCCCTCCCCCAGCCCCGGGCGGCGGCGGCCGGGCCACACGTGCTCGCGCCCACCTGCGGGGGGCGCTACCCTCCCGCCTCGCGACCCCGGCAGCGGCTACCTGGCGGGAACCACCAGAGGCAACAGATTCGGACTTTAAGCATCGGAAACCTGCCCTAATCCCCAGCTCAATTATTACGGCCAAGTTTTAGAACCCAGGTTCGGAAACGTATTCTAAGGCGGAAAGCAGCGCGCGTGCCGAAACCCGCCTCAGGTCCCCCTCCTTCACGCCGCGACTTCTCCCACCGCCTGGCCCGTACCTCGAGAGTGATGGTCTTCCCCGTCAGGGTCTTCACGAAAATCTGCATATTGGCGGCGGTGCCACCTGAGGGTGAGGAAAAGGAGGAAACGGTGAGGTTGGGGACAGAGGAGGTGCGACGGCAGGCCGCGGGCCGCAGAACAGCCCAGAGTACACACTCACCGCAGATGGCGGATCCGAAAAGAAGGGCGTCGTGCCGGCCCACGGGCTTTCCCGGGGCCCCCGCGGAGGCCCCGCCTCCTAGGCGGCCACGTCAAGTGCCTGAGTGCTGTCGCAGCGGCTGTCCAGCCACGTGCCAGACCAGGTCGTGACCTCATTTCTCCTTCCGGTAGCCTGGCTTATTTCTCACTTTAGCTTTCAGAACGCTCTTGAAATAGCAGATTTAAGCAACTTACAAATGTCTTTAAAAGAATTTTCCACCGTAGTTGACGTGGCTAAGAGGGTCTTTAAAAGGGGGTGGGGTTGAGGGGGCCTCATGAGGAAAACGGAGGAAATGGAAGTGTCTTCTGGGAATTGTAGTTTTCCGCTGCTTTCTTTTCTCTAGGACTACTCGTCCCAAGATGCAGTTCCACAGCCCTGGGCTCCCTAGTTACTATCGCCTAACCCTGGCGTCGGGATTTGGAGGAAGGGGTTAAGGTGAGGAGGGAGCAAGGGTGAAGCGCAGTAATGGTTTCGGGGAAGGTGGAAACGGGTCGGAAGTGACTAGGAGGGAAGGTTAAGAGGTTGGGGAAGAGTGGGGGACCGAAAGTGTCATCACCCACTTACTGAGGCGGTGAGGGGCGGATGATCAGCGATCTACCACCAGACGCTCCCCTGGGCCTTCAAGGGAAGGGCACACCTGTGGCCACTCCAGGCAAGCTGAAAGATAGGTGGTATCCTCAAAACCGCTTGTCCGTCCTTGTCTCGGCCTGTACCCCCTCCCCGCCTTCAACCCCGGATGTTCTCCTAGTTTAAGGAAGATTCTGTCTTATATGTCACTACGCAGTGTGAAACGGTTTAATATGTTGAAAATCTCTGGAGTTTTCAAATTTTCAAATGAGGCCACATGGGAAGGAAACCCGCGGAAAGGTTTATTTATTGTAGAATTTCCAAGTTTGGAGTTGGGAGTTGTGGTGAAAGTCCTAAGAGGAAGTTTTTGGATTATGGGTGGGGGGCTGTCCTGGCAAGGCGGGCGAGTTAACTCCCTTCCCCTGGCCTTTCGCCGCTGCGCAACCACAGAATCCTGTGCGTGCACCTTCCTAATGTCTTCTCTCTTTATCTCTCTGTGCCCTCCTCTCTGCATCTCCATCCCCAAATTCAGGTTCCTTAATTTTCTCTGTCCCCAGTTTTTTTCTAACCCACCTTCACTTTTGCCTCCAACGTATAAAAAGTAAAAATGATTATGTCATTAATGCTACTTCACCTTCAAGATAAAATCCAAATTCCTTAGTGTGATAGCCTCTGCCTTCCTTACAGCCTCGTCTGCCAAACCCATTACTCACTTATCACTGAGCTAATTGAAGTTCCTGACAAGCTCTTTCATGCTTTGGCGCTTCTGAAGAAAACGTTTCTTCTCTGTGGAACGCTCTCCTACCATATTCTGCCGGCTAATCTCCACCTTTACAAAAAAAACTCCTCGAAAGAGTTGTCTATACTCATTGTCTCTAATTCTTTTCCTTCCATTGACTGAACCCACTCCTATCAGGCTTCTGTCTCCACCATTCCAGTGGAATAGCTCTTGTAGTTACTGATCACCTCCGTGTTGTGAAATTCAATGGTCATTTAATCTTATTTGACCTATCAGCGGCATTTGACACAGATGATCATTTCTTTCCTCTTTGAAACACTTTCTTCACCCGACTTCCATCTCTCTTCTTCCATCTCCCTGGATGCTCTTTTCCAGGCTGTTTTGTTGCTTCCTCTGTATCTACCAGGCCTCTGAACTTTGGAGTGCCCCCAATGCCCAGTCCTTGGACCTCTGCTTTGTTGACATTTCCCAGATCATTTTCCATTCTGTTTCATAACTTTTAAATGTCATTTATATGCATATAACTTATAAACTTATTTCTCACTCAGACTCACCTGAACTTCAACATGTCTAATAGGGAGGCCCAAACTCCTGATCTTATGAAATTGATATTCCCATCTCATAAATGGCAATTTCATCTTTTCAATCGCTGAGGCCAAAAATTTTATGGTCATCCTTGACTGTTCTCTCATACCCACATCGAATCCCTCAGCACCTCTTGGTTTTACTTTTAATGTATATGCAGAACACTTCGCACCGTCTCTGCTACCACTCTGATTCAAGCCACCGTTATCTTTTGTCTGGACTATTGTAGTAGCCTCCCAGTAGCTCTTCTGGCTTTGACTCTTGTCTTCACAGAGCAGCAAGAGCAATTCTTTGAAAATGAAAGTCAGTTGTCATTCTTCTGCCCACAGCTCTCCAATGGCTTTCATCTCTCTCTGAGTTAAGCCTAAGTTCCTATAAGCAAGGCTGTCACTCCCACACTGGAATGACTGGAGGCCACAGTTCAGCTCATTGTTCCTCTTGCCACGTCTTCCCAGAGAAAGGAGCATCTTTTTCTAACCTGCACAAAGGTGCCCCATGGGCTGGTAGTGCTCCTACCTTTAAGGCCCTATATTCTACGTGATCTGGCAGCTACCTCTCTGGCCTCATCTTTCTTCTCTCCTTTTCTCATTCTCTTCTAGTCTTCCTGGCCTTCTTGCTGGCAGATATGCTATCCTGCCTTGAGGCCTTTGGACTTGCATCTCTCTCTGCCTCAACCACTCTCCTCCCAGGAATCTACATTACCTGCTTTTTTCAGGTTTCTGAAATGTCACCTTATCAGTGAGGGCTATTCTCTTTCCTGACTTAATGCCTTATGTAAAATGGCACCCTCCCACCTTTCTTACTCTCTATACCCCTTTCCTTCTTTTATTTTTCCCCATACAACTTACCCCCATCTGTTATACTGTTTTTTACTCCTGTGTCTTCTGTCTCATTACTTGAATGTAACCTCTGGGAAGTTAGGGACTTTGTTTTGTTTAGTACTATATCTCTAGTGCCTAGAATAGCGGCAGACACACAGTAGGTCCCCCCCCCCAACATATATATATTTTTTTGCGGTACGCGGGCCTCTCACTGTTGTGGCCTCTCTCGTTGCGGAGCACAGGCTCCGGATGCGCAGGCTCAGCGACCATGGCTCACGGGCCCAGCTGCTCCACGGCATGTGGGATCTTCCCGGACTGGGGCACGAACCCGTGCAGGCGGAGTCTCAACCACTGCGCCACCAGGGAAGCACCCCCCCCCCCAATATTTATTGAATAAATAAATGCAGCACAGATTAAGCATTGTCCTGGATGTTGTTTCATGAGATGTTTTCCCTAATATTTCCCTGCCCTCTCCCACAGACTAGTGAGGTGCCCCTCTGGGCTTTTGTAGCCCGTTGTGCCCACTGGTCACACTGCCTTCTCTGCTCTGTGGCAGAGGTTCATTTAACTAGAATCAATACTTGTCTAGGAGCCCTTGTGACTTGTTTCCTCTGTATCCCTAAGTGTCTAATTTGAATGAGTGAGTGCAAGGTAATCTGAGTTGTTCTGTGTAACTCAGTGGCATTTTGTAGATGCTGAGAAACAATCACTTTAGCTGTGTTCTGATTTGAGGGCACAAGTCATGTCTTCTGAGCAGACCAGATTATTGCTCAGTGATTACTGATTAATAATCAACTTTCTTTTTTTTGGGGGGTGGGGTGGGTGGTGACATCATGTGCTCTGCTAGAAACTGTATTATGCACTGGAATGCATATGTGTGGGGAAGGAAGATGGGGAATGAGAACATTTTGGTTCCTGATCTTATCAAATTTAGAGCCTACTGAGAGAGGTAGAGAATATAACCAGAATTCTGAGTAATAATATGATAGAGGAAGTGCACAGTACATGGGAGAACATAGCAGTGGCACTTGATCAAATTTAAGGGAATCCAGGGCAGCTTTCCTGGAGCTGTATAGGCTGAGATCTGAAAAATAAAGCCAAGTAAATGAGAGTGGAAGTACTGTGTGTATCTTATGGAGGAGAGGTGAGGATGTGGGAAGGGAATGCAGGGATGGGGAGAGAATTATGCAAGACCCTCAGGTAAGAGAGCAAGTTTATAGGAGCGTATGGGGGTTATGAGGAGGACAGGGACATGAAAAGACTAGATTTGGTCAGAGAAAAAGTCCCTGGTTCCTATAGGGCATTCATAGACTAAGGAAAGGAACTTGGATTTTATCCTAAGGGTAATAGGAAGCCACTGGTGTTCAGATGTGACCACCCATTCCCCAGTGATCACACCCATTCCTTCCTCCTTTGACTTTTATCTTTTACTATCTGAAATTACTTTTTTTTTTTTTTTTCCATCTGCGCTGCTCGGCTTGCAAAATCTTAGTTCCCCGACCTGGGATTGAACTGGGTCCACGGCAATGAAAGCGCTGAGCCCTAACCACTGGACGGCCAGGGAATTCCCGGAAATTACATTATTTATAGTCTGTCTCCCTTAATAGATTGTAAGCTATCAAGGAACCAGGGACTTTATATTATTTATAACTGTATTATGCACTGGAGTGCATATGGGTGGGGAAGGATAATGGGGAATGCTGAATCTCTAGCTATAAAACAATGCCTGGCACTTAATAGACACTCAGTAAATATTGGTTGAATGAATGAATAAAAAAATTGATTTCTTATTTAGGAAAACTGTTGATCCATTTATGGATTATTGCTTTGTTGGAACTACTTTATGTTCACTTATAATTGATTTCTCATTATCCAGTTCATCAATATAAAGATAAATTAGGTCTTTTTTTTTTTTTTTTTTTTTTTTTGTACACGGGCCTCTCACTGTTGTGGCCTCTCCCGTTTTGGAGCACAGTCTCCGGATGCGCAGGCTCAGCAGCCATGGCTCACGGGCCCAGCCGCTCCGCGGCATGTGGGATCTTCCCGGACCAGGGCACGAACCCGTGTCCCCTGCATCGGCAGGCGGACTCTCAACCACTGCGCCACCAGGGAAGCCCTAGATCAATATTTGACTTAATTTATTTTAAGCTTTAGATTAATTGATGGTCTTTTTCTTTCAGGCTTATAAAAGTTTTGGCTTTGTTGCAAAAGCAAGTCAAGACTTTTCTCTGGTGAACAGGTGTGCAGGCTGTGACATATGTCTGTCCAAGAAATAAATAAACATGCAGTTCTCCCTCCTATCATTAGTAGAAGTGACAAGGAATTTTTGGAAAGAATGCAAAGATACATAATTACAGAAACTGAAAGAGTGGGCTGTAATGAGGAAGGACCTGCTGATGAATATTACATCATATACCGAAACGTTTTTGATAAGGTATCATAATGCTTTAAGACAACAGATTTTTTATGTAGTAGAAATGGTCTATCTTGACACCTAATATTCCTGCCTTAGTAACACCACTGCTTGTTTGACTACATTCCATTTGTCAGTTTTGAGAAGTTCATCCAATTTGTCAGAAAGGGATGAATGGGGAAAATGCAATGCTGGATTTATATTACTAGACAGTTAATGAGAGTTTCAGTTATTGTTGCTTAAGTGCAGGCTATCAGTTTTTGAGCAACAACCTAGCTGTGCCCTCTGATATCACTTTGACCTTCCATCTCAAATCATTATCTGATTTGTTAGGAATTGGGCTGTAAGCATGAACCTGGTAGTTCTTTGTTGTTTTGGGTTGGTTTGTGGTATAATTAAAATCTTGGTTTAGATTTGATCTAGCATATTAAATTGAGACTCCTTGTAGATTAGAGGTCTAGATAGGCATGGTAAACAAGGGGTTTAACTGCACTGAATGTTGGAAATATGGAGGTAAGAAAATGCTGTGGCTTTATGTAACATTTGATTTTGCTTTTCAAGGTTCTAGAAATACCTGCTTTTCCTTAACAACAATTGCAATATGGCCACCGATCCTCATTTTTTTATCTCACTTTTTTTTTTTACCCACGTAAGATGCCCTGACAGTCAAATCAGTGAGGTCAGCACTCTTTCCTCCTTACCTAGAAGAAATTATTACTTATGTGAAGACTTCTGTAAACTATTGGTCTCTGAGTAAAACAGCCATAGGCAAAATAGGAACTCAGTGTTTTGTTTAAATTTTAAACGTTACACACTGAGTCTTATTTCTCCTCTAAATAAAAATATAGTGCCTCACTCTAAGGAAAAGTGAACACAAAGTAGTGATATATACCTACAAGTGGAATTAAGAAAATTGATGCTTATCCATAAAAGTATAAAATGGAAAAAATCTTTTCTTCCTTTTAAGTCATCTGGAAAATCTGTCTTTTGGAACTGGTACACTGGCAGATTAGCTTCATTTTATAAGTTGTTATGATCAATGAAATTGTTTTGGTGTTTTAGTCATTAAGGAATGTATTAGGTGAATATTTAAAGGTACTGAAGGTAGTGTATTGAATAGGTTTTATAAATATCAAGAATCATGCTGAGACTCTACTTGTGTGAAATCAGCAAAGGAAAGTTATCATAATTGTAACATACTTATCTTTGCATGTCTAAATGCTAACACTTGTCAGAAGTTTTCTTCCATGAAGAGCTCTCTGCTTTAAATTAGTATAGTTATAGTGACGTCATTTTGGAGGAGCTTTGGTAAATTTAATTCTTAGAGAAAAGACATGGGATTAAATAAAAGATAATTTCTGTATCTTTAGTCCTTTTCTCCCTACCCCCCAGGATTTCCATTTGGACTGTTTGTACATTGTACAGTTATAAATGGTACATTTGTACATTGTGAAGTATCCTATTCTTCAGTACTGAGAGGGGATCTGAAATAGAAATCATTTGGTACTTAGAGAAACTTTTATTCTAGCTTCTCAATAAGATAATCTGCCTTTCCATTTTCATGTTATTCCAACACATTTGATTGTTAATAAACTATTAATGCCTGCCTTCTCTAATCTTCCTTCTCGGAAGGATCTGGTTGGGTAAAAGATGAAAGTGTCAGCTTGCATCTCTGAGTACTTAGAACCAGAGAACAAATACCAAATTCTGTTTAAAATCAAAGATAGAGGATTTGGCCTAGAGAACCATGCCTAAATCAAAGCAAGGAGGACCTGAGGCTGTGTAACAAGAGTTGAGGGTACGTTGCAGAGAGAGCCAAGGACTTAGTAAGCAAAGGACTTAGTAAGCAAAGAAAACCAAAGCTAGGAAGAGTGAGCTTCAACAGACAAGGGTGAATTATGGAGGTAATTGGACTCCAGAAAGTGACTGGCCTTTTGCATCCTGGTAGCGTGTTGTACAAATAGTGTATATTCGTGTGTAGGGGCTGAGGTGGAATGGATACCATTCCTCCTCTCCCTCAGATCCCTGTACCTGGTAAGGATGGCTCTGTTTTGGGGGGAGTTAATGGAAACCTTAATACCGGAGTCTGAAACTTGAATCCCTAGAGGCCAAGAAGGTCATATAAAAGAGTTAAGTGTACTGGATTTAACAGAATAAGGAATCATGGGGACGGTGGTAAAATGAAAAAACAATCCAATCTAAAGCTCCAGCTGATTACTGCCATTAAGGAATGGGGGTTCCACATTGTTAGATTTTTCAGTTTTCAAGAGAACCTGAAAATTTGGGTTTGGGGTGAAATTTCCTAAATTTTAAAATATTTTGTAGACCAAGCAAAACTGTTCTACCTCTGGCATACAAGTTTCCCTCCTTTACTTTAATGCATTTTCTGTGCATTCTTAAAGATTCCTATGGGTGTTCTGAAATCTATTTCTTCTAGCAAAACCATATGGGAGCTGATCATGATGTTACTACAAGTCTGTTTTCTATCCATCAACATATCTGAGTTGTTTTGAATTGTTGCAGCACCTCATAGAGGCTTGTGGAATAGACGATGGCCAGGAACCGTGGGGTATTTAATTTGGAAGACCACAGATTAATGACCTCTATTTTATTGAAAGTTGCTGGGTGGCAGTCCTTTGGGTGGTTAGGTAGTATGGTCATGTCAAAAAGATGACCAATATCTCCCATTCAGATATCCTTTCCTGGTGCTTGGCATTGAGCAATTATCTCCTTATACCATTTTTTTTTGGCCGCATGGCTTGCGGGATCTCAGTTCCTCTACCAGGGATTGAACCCAGATCATGGCAGTGAAAGCATCGAATCCTAACCACTAGACCACCAGGGAACTCCCCTCCTTATACAATTTCTTGATAGACCAGATGTCTACCTGGATAATTTTTTCTAGGTATTTTCTAGCTAACAGTGTGGTATACCAGAGACTAGAGATATAGTAAAGGTAGAAAGCCTAATTGTATCTTTCAGAGAAAACTGTGGATTGATCACATCTATTCTTTATATGCCTTGACACCTTCCAAAATCCTTGTGAGCAGAATTTGGCAACCATAAATTATTTTTAATTTTTTTTGTTTTTTAACTTCTTTAAAGTGCTCCTTAGTTATTATTGTTTCTTTGTATGGGTAATGCCTACACAAGATTAACCAGGAAAAAAAAAAAGAAAAGAAAAGTAAAAGAACCAATAAGAGTATACAGTGGAAAGTCTGGTCCTTCTCATCTTAGACCCTACTTCCCTTTTCTTCTCTGTAGGTTTCTGTTTTCTTCTATTAACAATCCAGAGATATTATGTAGGTTTCCTTCTCTGTAAGTTTCTGTTTTCCTTTCCTTCTCTGTAGGTTTCCATTCTCTTTCATTATCGTTCCAGAGATATTATGTACTTAAACACCATTGTAAACCATGAATGTAAGGTATGAAGGGTTTTCTCCAGTTGCACTTGACATCTTGGGATTAGAAATACAGTTTGGAATTGAGAGTATTGATCAGCTAGTTGGAGCAGATGGGTTAGAAAAACAGGGAAGAGAAAGGAGTCCAGGATTTTAAGGTCTGAATGAAGTCCTTCAGAGACTAGACTTGGAGGTAATGAGGGACCATATGTAATGGTATTTAAGAGATCCAGAATTGAGATGATTAGATCTGGTATTGGTTTTATCTGACCTCATATAATGTATGTGTTAATTCCTAGTAGAGCAAAAAACATGGTTTTTTTTCTCTCTCTCATATTTAAGCTCACAGGATTGTAATGATTCACAAAGAGCATATATTCAGTAACAATTAACTGTCTTTAATAGTGGTATTTGCATAGGAATGCAAGCTCAAATTTGTAAAATTTTAGATTTATAATGGCCCATCATGTTTCATTAAAAAAAATCTATAATCTGTATTTGCAAGTCTTTTGATCCATAGTCTTCTAGAAAAAAATCATATTTTAGGTAATAGAGTATGTCACTGCATACAAATCCATTCTTACTTCAATCAAAAAAGAATACGATGCCTTTATTGAGACAATAAAGAAAAGCCAGAGAACTGCATTTCATCTTCATGGAAAACTTAAAGTTTTGGCAGGAGAGCCCACAGCATTGGTATATCATAGGAAAAGAATAACTCAACTTAAAGCAAAGTAAGTATATTAGTAAGTAGCCCAAAAGTGATAATTGTTACTTTGTTATATTAACTAGCCATTGTAACTATAACCAGTGGTTCTTACTCTTTTTCAATTTCAATTTTATTTTAAAGCCATGTTTTTATGTTACCCTTCTTATTGAAATTACTATATTTTTACTTGAAAAATAATACTAATTCTGTTTGAGAATTTTATAATATCTCTTAGGATAATTGGAGGCACATTGTAGTATCATAAAATGAGGGATACAGATAATTGCTCCAGGTGATTTCTTGCATGGAAGGTTTAATAGTACAATTTCATGATTACCATCTGAAATAGAGCACTTAATGCTCTGATGCACAAAGATAAATAACCTACTGGGAGAGGATAAAATGCTCATTCTTGCTAAGTAGTCTCAGATTTTCAGTGTTCCATTTGGTAATTGATGCGTAAATTATTACAGATAATTTCAAGTCAACCTGGAAAATTATGTAAAATTTGACCTCCACTTCTGGTAATGTGGCTTGCTAGATGTTGGGATAGATCTTCCTATTGGGAAAATATGCTACATAAGATGGTAAAGAAATTTTTCTCCAAAAGTAACAGGAAGCTGACAGGGCAGTGACAGAAATATTAGGGCAAAATCATAACAGAAGACAAAAGATAGAGAAGCACACTAAAACTTCTTTGACCCTGAAAGCATTTATCAAAACTAGTGACCATAAGCTTTAGTTTTTAGTCTGTGGCACAGGGGTACAAAAGACAGAGCCCAGGATCTATCTGCCCAAGGGGTGTAGTCTACTGGGAAATCCTCCCCATATAAAGCCGGGATGATAAAGGGCTACACCCTTGAAGAGTGAACAAGAGGTAAACTGCTCCACCTTTGAGGACTGCATGGAAAATTGCCTTCTGCTTAGCAGACTGCTAGCAGATCCAGGGCTTATTTTGGGGGTGATGAAATGTTCTGGAACTAGAAATGGTAGTATTTGCACAGCTCTTTGAATATGCTAAAATTCACTGAATTGTATACTTTACAAGGGTGAATTTTAAGGTATACGAACTATATTTCCATAAAGCTATTATAAAAAAACCATGGAGGACAGAGTGAGAAAGTTATATTATTATGTCTAATCACAACTCAAAGAGAAGAGAATATGGGACAGAGACAATATTTGAAGAGAATATGGCTGAGAATTTTCTAGAACTGGTGAAAGATATCAATTCACAGATTCTGGAAGACCAAAGAATCCCATTGTAAGTAATAAGAAATACTCAACTAGATTTACTGTAGTGAAATTGTCAAAGATAAAGAGATCATAAAAGTAGCTGTGGATAGGAGCAATGACTGGATACCTTCTCATCCATGTTGTAGCATGTATTGGAGCTTAATTCCTTTTTATAGCTGAATAATATTCCATTGTTTGTATGTACCATATTTCAACTACTTATCAGTTGATGGGTACTTGAGTTTTTTCCACCTTTGGCTATTGTGACTTGTGCCACCATGAACATTCATGTACAAGTATCTGTCTGAGTCCCTGCTTTCAATTTTTTCGAAAGTCTACTTTTAACATGTCTTTCTTCCTAAAGCATAACTATTTGGATGAAAGCCAAGGATATTTTATTTCCACAGTCCCTCTTTCATAAATACTGCAAGCTCCTACTCTGAGCCATCTGTAGTTACCAAGAACTCTATATAGTAATCAGACTTAGGTAGCGGTTATCTACTGACAAACTTGTTTTTAATTTACCAAAACTCTTGTAACATTTATGTAGCTAACTGATTTTAATCTATTATTTCCTCCCTGGGCCAAAATATTGGTGATAAACTAGGAAGTAAATTTCAAATAATGCTTAAAAGAAGGTTTTATTTACTTCTTGGTCTTTAAAACCTCCATTTCTGGATGAACTCAGTTTTATCTCAAGATGCTATCATTCCTCTAGCTCTAGAATCAAAATTAATAGAGTAGGCTGAATAATGGTCCCCAAAGAAATAGGTCCTAATCCTGGAAATGTTACTTTGTTTGGAAAAAGGATCTTTGCAGATATGATCACATTAAGGATCTTGAGCTAGGGAGATTATCTTGGATTATGCAGGTGGGTCCAAAATACCATCACAAGTGTCCTTATACAGAGAGGTAGAGGGAGCATTGACACAGACACAAGGGGAAAAAGCATCATTACCTCGGAGGCAGAGATTGAAGTGATGCAGCCACAGAAGGCCGGCAGCCCTTGGAAGCTGGAGGAGGCAAGGAATGGATGCTCCCCTAGAGCTTCTAGAGGAAGCACAATCCTAAAAACACAAATTTTGGCCCACTGATACTGGACTTCTGGCCTCCAGAACTGTGAAAGAATAGATTTCTGCTGTTTTAAGCCACCAAGTTTGTGGTGATTTGTTATAGCAGCAACAGGAAACTAATACAATTACTTAACAAAAATAATTTTTAAATTGCAAAGGTAATTTTCAACTAAAGGGAATAGACATAGTACTTTGCGGCTAGATTATTATGTTTAATACTTACAAATTTCCAATAAGGTTACGAATCATAGGCAGTATAAGATTTTATTGATGCTTTGAAAGAAAATTGTTCCTCACTTGTGAGGTTAGTTAACTTCCTAGGCATTCTTTTGTAAACTTCCGTCTACGTTCATAACGGTACAAAATGATAATTAGCCAAATTAAAGTAATAATTTAACCTGTTTTACTTTGAATTGTATGATTAAATAATTCGTTGAAAGAAACATAAAAAAGCCTTTCTGTTTTTCAGGATGAGGCTTATTGAAAATAATTCCTCAAAGATTCAATTGCAAATAGATGAAATGAAACAACTTAGGGCAGAGTATGACACAAAAGAACAATGTTGTATTTGCTGCAAAGAGCCTTCAAAACCTATTCCAGGTACAGTATTTTGTTTAAAATATTTGAGAGAAATTCCAACTGTTTCCAGTTACACAAATTAATATATATGTGTTACCATGTATATATCTTCCAAGTATATCGGGACTTTAGCCAGACTTTACAAACAGCTTTAGTCTGGCCTCTAGGTACATACAAGGGAATGAGAAAACTTAACAACCCTAAACGATTGAAAGAGTTCCAGTCTGGCTGGATTATATAAAGTGTAGTACAGTGGCTCTTAAAGTGTGATTCCTACATCAACATCAGCATTACCTGGGAACCTGTTAGAAATGCAAATTTTTTTGTCCTGCTGCAGATTTACTCTGTCAGAAATTCCAGGGATGGGAGTCGGGGTCGGGTGGTGGAGCCCAGCAGTCAGTGTTTTAACAAGTTCTCCAGGTTATTCTGATGCATTTT
The DNA here is from genome assembly GCF_039906515.1 of Pseudorca crassidens. Lineage (NCBI taxonomy): Eukaryota > Metazoa > Chordata > Mammalia > Artiodactyla > Delphinidae > Pseudorca > Pseudorca crassidens. The sequence goes on from NC_090309.1 coordinate 45,095,255, forward strand.
ATAGTTTGAGAACCCATGAAATATGTGAAAAAACTGTGGTACGTAAAGTTGTGGTGAATATTGTTGATTCACATTGATGTCAGCATTCACTGGTTCCTCATTTTCAGCCAAGCCACATTTTAAGAAATTGGAGTATATCCTGGAATTCCTCCAGAATATTGAGAGATTTGTATGATGAATGGATAGAGGAATTGCAAATATACATCCTGGAGTAAAGAAAGACTTTGAGAATAGATAACTGCATTCAAAACTTTTCAAAATTCCAACTAGTGTTTATCCAGAGGCAGAATCAATAAGTGGAAATTTTAGGAAGTCAGATTTGGTTTCAATGGAAGAAGCTATGTCTTGAGATAATGAGCTACCCCACACCAGAGGATTTTAACTGAGATTGAATGATCATCCTATGATTGATTGAAGCAGGGACTAGATTCACTTTCAAGTATAAAATTATGACTAGCAGACTACAAATAAGATACATATGAATAAGTACAAAATAGCTGACAAATTGATTAAATGCTGAAGGGATACAGGGTGTAAGGGAATGACTGAAATTGATTAGGGTTAATCCAGGGGGGTTTCTTGAAGAGAATTTTGAGATGTGCCTTTAAAGGCAACAATTGGTCTGAATGAGAGTGAAAGTCATTTGAAGTGTGTGTGTATGTGGGGGGCAGTTATGAATAATGAATAGAGGGGACAATGACCGAGGGAGAAAGGACTGAAGATTTGGCAGGCATTTATAAACTTTGCATTGGAGAGAATAAACAGATTACCCTGGGGTTAGTTGTAGTAGACTAATGGAAAGTTTGGTTAGGGAAAAATCATTGAACAGGAATCCTGAATTATTAGGCAAAAGTTCTTGGTGTTACTGAATAAGATTGATATTTAGGGGTTTGCAAGATGTGGTGATGCGGTCCTGAAAATTTTTTTTCTTAAAATGCTAAGGTTTGGACCATCAGTCTTCACTAAGTCTTCATTGATGATTTGTTTAGAACTACCAGCCATTTAGAAATGTATGCTAATTCTGTTTATGTTCAATAATCTTCAAGTTCATGCTACAATTTCTTAATTATTTCTTAACATAGCCAACCATCTGACCTATTTTGCTAAGACTTGCTGTTTGAGCACAAGAGTCCCACACGTGGCTTGGCTTGTTTGATTTGTTCCCTTTTCCCTTAGGCATGACTCTCCAAGAATCTGTCAGTTTAGATGCTCTCACTAAATACTTGAAACATCTTGAAGATAAATATGCAGAAATTGAGCAACTTATGTCAAAAAAATATTTACCAGCTCAGAGGAAGGCAGATTTAGATGAGGAAATGATTGTGGTATTAGAACGGCGAGATTTAGCTGAAAATCTGAACAATGAATTACAGTTCCGGTATGAAAGTTGAATATATACTTTTTACAGTTTGAAGCTTTTATTTGTGTTTATTTTAAGATTCCACTATTTGATTTTAGGTTCAGTATATTGTTAATGTTTTTTATCTTTATAGTCATCAAAGACTGCAGATTATTTCACAGGCACTTACTTTGTGGGTAAAATCTGATATGAGCAGATCATTTCAAGACTTCATGGAGCACATTGAGAAAAATAAAGATTTACACGGTAGAGGATCTATATTTATTAATTAACGTGAATAATGGAAAACAGTTTTTTTCTCCAGAAAGCTAAAGAATGGGGATTTTCCTAGGCTGAGTTTAAAGAAACTAAAAATGTACTTACTTCTGTTAGGTCTCTGTTACCCTGTGGGCTTCTTCCTTCAACAGCTGACAAATAATTGGTAAAGAGTAGACTTGGTTAGCCAAGGAGAGAATACCTGAAAATAAGGAAGAAAGGGATGGGGAAGCTACTCAGTTTAGGAAGAGGTTGGTGCTATTAGAAACTATAGCATTAAGTTGTTGGTATTAAACATTTATATGTTTGTTATTTTCTATTGATTGATAACCTTAAATATCATCCAGTGGTGCTTTCAATATTTACAGGTGAACAAGGCATTGTTGAGGAACTACTTGAAGATGACCCAGGCAAGGCAAAAGAAGCTGAAATTTTGCTATACTACGTTGAAAGGCAAATATTTAAAAAGCTTTTTGATTTTCCTTGTTAAGATATTATAGCATTTATTTAATATTTATTTAAAGATATTAAATGTTTCACATTTATGTTGCATCTTTTTGAGTTGTAATCTCTAGGTTTTGTATTTTAAAATTCTACTCTAGTAGACAAATTAGAAAATAAGCTGGAATTTAAAAAAATAGATTCTTTGTGGAAAAAATACCAGATTGATGGTCTAGGAGATTTTTCAGAGGTTATAGGTGGATTGTAGTATTAAGTTTTATTTATATTTTTATATTTTATATTTTTTTATGACCTTGTGTCAGATTATCCTAGCCAATTTAGTCCTTTTTTTCTCATTATTTCCATCCTATGACATATTAGGAAGGCATATTTCCCCCTAATACTTATTAAATTATTATATATATTTTATAGTAGAGGGTTAGAGATCTAAGACTTTATTCTTTAAGAGGTTAATTCATACGCTATGAGGCCAGTATGTAGTGAATATATGTAATATTCCTAGTCTTCTATGTTAAATAGTTTTCAGCTGTTGATTTGCTTGTTGATATGGTACAAAAAAGGGGTAAAGATCATTTTGAGGAGCACCAAAGCCTGGATTATTTCCTTACACCTCTAAGTCTATCAGCTTCAGATACGAGAGAAAAACCCTGGTTGAGGTTAAAAGTTTTATGTAATTTGCTTAATGTTACTTTGGTGTTTTTCTCCTCTGCGGTTCCACATTCATTTGCAACACTCTTTAAATCCTGTTTGCCATAGTTTTTTTTTTTTTTTTTTACATCTTTATTGGAGTATAATTGCTTTACAATGGTGTGTTAATTTCTGCTTTATAACAAAGTGAATCAGTTATACATATACATATGTTCCCATATCTCTTCCCTCTTGCGTCTCCCTCCCTCCCACCCTCCCTATCCCACCCCTCTAGGTGGTCACAAAGCACCGAGCTGATCTCCTTGTGCTGTGCGGCTGCTTTCCACTAGCTATGTGTTTTACGTTTGGTAGTGTATATATGTCCATGCCACTCTCTTGCTTTGTCACAGCTCACCCTTCCCCCTCCCCATATCCTCAAGTCCGTTCTCCAGTGGATCTGTGTCTTTATTCCTGTCTTACCCCTAGGTTCTTCATGACATTTTTTTTTCTTAAATTCCATATATATGTGTTAGCATGCGGTATTTGTCTTTCTCTTTCTGACTTACTTCACTCTGTATGACAGACTCTAGGTCCATCCATCTCAATACAAATAGCTCAATTTTGTTTCTTTTTATGGCTGAGTAATATTCCATTGTATATATGTGCCACATCTTCTTTATCCATTCATCCAATGATGGACACTTAGGTTGTTTCCATCTCCGGGCTATTGTAAATAGAGCCACAATGAACATTTTGGGACATGACTCTTTTTGAATTATGGTTTTCACAGGGTATATGCCCAGTAGTAGGATTGCTGGGTCATATGGTGGTTCTATTTGTAGTTTTTTAAGGAACCTCCATACTGTTCTCCATAGTGGCTGAACCAATTCACATTCCCACCAGCAGTGCAAGAGTGTTCGCTGCTTTTCTCCACACCCTCTCCAGCATTTATTGTTTCTAGATTTTTTGATGATGGCCATTCTGACTGGTGTGAGATGATACCTCATTGTAGTTTTGATTTGCATTTCTCTAGTGATTAATGATGTTGAGCATTCTTTCATGTGTTTGTTGGGAGTCTGTATATCTTATTTGGAAAACTGTCTATTTAGGTCTTCTGCCCATTTTTGGATTGGGTTGTTTGTTCTTTTGTTATTGAGCTGCATGAGCTGCTTGTAAATTTTGGAGATTAATCCTTTGTCAGTTGCTTCATTTGCAAATATTTTCTCCCATTCTGAGGGTTGTCTTTTGGTCTTGTTTATTGTTTCCTTTGCTGTGCAAAAGCTTTGAAGTTTCATTAGGTCCCATTTGTTTATTTTTGTTTTTATTTCCATTTCTCTAGGAGGTGGGTCAAAAAGGATCTTGCTGTGATTTATGTCATAGAGTGTTCTGCCTGTATATTCCTCTAATATTTTGATAGTTTCTGTCCTTACATTTAGGTCTTTAATCCATTTTGAGCTTATTTTTGTGTATGGTGTTAGGGAATGATCTAATCTCATACTTTTACATGTACCTGTCCAGTTTTCCCAGGACCACTTATTGAAGAGGCTGTCTTTTCTCCACTATACATTCCTGCCTCCTTTATCAAAGATAAGGTGACCATATGTGCGTGGGTTTATCTCTGGGCCTTCTATGCTGTTCCATTGATCTATATTTCTGTTTTTGTGCCAGTACCATACTCTCTTGATTACTGTAGCTTTGTAGTTTAGTCTGAAGTCAGAGAGCCTGATTCCCCCAGCTCTGTTTTTCGTTCTCAAGATTGCTTTGGCTATTCGGGGTCTTTTGTGTTTTCATGCAAATTGTGAAATTTTTTGTTCTAGCTCAGTGAAAAATGCCAGTGGTGGTTTGATATGGATTGCATTGAATCTGTAGATTGCTTTGGGTAGTAGAGTCATTTTCACAATGTTGATTCTTCCAATCCAAGAATATGGTATATCTCTCCATCTATTTGTATCATCTTTAATTTCTTTCATCAGTGTCTTATAATTTTCTGCATACAGGTCTTTTGTCTCCTTAGGTAGGTTTATTCCTAGATATTTTATTCTTTTTGGTGCAATGGTAAATGGGAGTGTTTTCTTGATTTCACTTTCAAATTTTTCATCATTAGTGTATAGGAATGCCAGAGGTTTCTGTGCATTAATTTTGTATCCTGCTACTTTACCAAATTCATTGATTAGCTCTAGTAGTTTTCTGGTAGCATCTTTAGGATTCTCTATGTATAGGATCATGTCATCTGCAAACAGTGACAGCTTTACTTCTTTTCTGATTGGATTCCTTTTATTTCCTTTTCTTCTCTGATTGCTGTGGCTAACAGTTCCAAAACTATGTTGAATAAGAGTGGTGAGAGTGGGCAACCTTGTCTTGTTCCTGATCTTGGTGGAAATGCTTTCAGTTTTTCACCATTGAGGATGATTTTGGCTGTGGGTTTGTCATATATGGCCTTTATTATGTTGCGGAAAGTTCCCTCTATGCCTACTTTCTGCAGGGTTTTAATCATAAATGGGTGTTGAATTTTGTCAAAAGCTTTCTCTGCATCTATTGAGATGATCATATGGTTTTTCTCCTTCAATTTGTTAATATGGTGTATCACGTTGATTGATTTGCATATATTGAAGAATCCTTGCATTCCTGGAATAAACCCCACTTGATCATGGTGTATGATCCTTTTAATGTGATGTTGGATTCTTTTTGCTAGTATTTTATTGAGGATTTTTGCATCTATGTTCATCAGTGATATTGGCCTGTACTTTTCTTTCTTTGTCTGGTTTTGGTATCAGGGTGATGGTGGCCTCGTAGAATGAGTTTGGGAGTGTTCCTCCCTCTGCTATATTTTGGAAGAGTTTGAGAAGGATAGGTGTTAGCTCTTCTCTAAATATTTGATAGAATTCGCCTGTGAATCCGTCTGGTCCTAGGCTTTTGCTTGTTGGAAGATTTTTAATCACAGTTTCAATTTCAGTGCTTGTGATTGGTCTGTTCATATTTTCTATTTCTTCCTGATTCAGTCTTGGCAGGTTGTGCATTGCTAAGAATTTGTCTATTTCTTCCAGGTTGTCCTATTATTGGCATAGAGTTGCTTGTAGTAATCTCTCATGATCTTTTGTATTTCTGCAGTGTCAGTTGTTACTTCTGCTTTTTCATTTCTAATTCTATTGATTTGAGTCTTCTCCCTTTTTTTCTTGGTGAGTCTGGCTAATGGTTTATCAATTTTGTTTATTTTCTCAAAGAACCAGCTTTTAGTTTTATTGATCTTTGCTATCGTTCCCTTCATTTCTTTTTCATTTATTTCTGATCTGATTTTTATGATTTCTTTCCTTCTGCTAACTTTGGGGTTTTTTTGTTCTTCTTTCTCTAATTGCTTTAGGTGCAAGGTTAGGTTGTTTATTCGAGATGTTTCCTGTTTCTTAAGGTAGGATTGTATTGCTATAAACTTCCCTCTTAGAACTGCTTTTCCTGCATCCCATAGGTTTTGGGTCTTCGTGTCTCCATTGTCATTTGTTTCTAGGTATTTTTTTATTTCCTCTTTGATTTCTTCAGTGATCACTTCGTTATTAAGTAGTGTATTGTTTAGCCTCCATGTGTTTGTATTTTATACAGATCTTTTCCTGTAATTGATATCTAGTCTTATAGCGTTGTGGTCGGAACAGATACTTGATACAATTTCAATTTTCTTAAATTTACCAAGGATTGATTTGTGACCCAAGATGTGATCTATCCTGGAGAATGTTTCATGAGCACTTGAGGAAAATGTGTATTCTGTTGTTTTTGGATGGAATGTCCTATAAATATCAATTAAGTCCATTTTGTTTAATGTGTCATTTAAAGGTTGTGTTTCCTTATTTATTTTCATTTTGGATGATCTGTCCATTGGTGAAAGTGGGGTGTTAAAGTCTTCCTACTATGAATGTGTTACTGTCAATTTCCCCTTTTATGGCTGTTAGTATTTGCCTTATGTATTGAGGTGCTCCTATGTTGGGTGCATAAATATTTACAATTGTTATATCTTCTTCTTGGATCAATCCCTTGATCATTATGTAGTGTCCGTCTTTGTCTCTTTTAATAGTCTTTATTTTAAAGTCTATTTTGTTTTATATGAGGATTGCTACTCCAGCTTTCTTTTGGTTTCCATTTGCATGTAATATCTTTTTCCATCCCCTTACTTTCAGTCTGTATGTGTCTCTAGGTGTGAAGTGGGTCTCTTGTAGACAGCATATAGATGTGTCTTGTTTTTGAATCCATTCAGCCAGTCTGTGTCTTTTAGTGGGAGCATTTAATCCATTTACATTTAAGGTAATTACCGATATGTATGTTCCTATTCCCATTTTCTTAATTGTTTTGGGTTCGTTATTGTAGGTCTTTTCCTTCTCTTGTGTTTCTTGCCTAGAGAAGTTCCTTTAGCATTTGTTGTAAAGCTGGTTTGGTGGTGCTGAGCTCTCTTAGCTTTTGCTTGTCTGTAAAGATTTTAATTTCTCCATCAAAGCTGAATGAGATCCTTGCTGGGTAGAGTAATCTTGGTTGCAGGTTTTTCTCCTTCAACACTTTCAATATGTCCTGCCACTCCCTTCTGGCTTGCAGAGTTTCTGCTGAAAGATCAGCTGTTAACCTTATGGGGATTCCCTTGTGTGTTATTTGTTGTTTTTCCCTTGCTGCTTTTAATATGTTTTCTTTGTATTTAATTTTTGACAGTTTGATTAATATGTGTCTTGGCATATTTCTCCTTGGATTTATCCTGTATGGGACTCTCTGTGCTTCCTGGACTTGATTAACTATTTTCTTTCCCATATTAGGGAAATTTTCAACTATAATCTCTTCAAATATTTTCTCAGTCCCTTTCTTTTTCTCTTCTTCTTCTGGAACCCCTATAATTCCAATGTTGGTGCATTTAATGTTGTCCCAGAGGTCTCTGAGACTGTCCTCAGTTCTTTTCATTCTTTTTTTCTTTATTCTGCTCTGCAGTAGTTATTTCCACTATTTTATCTTCCAGGTCACTTATCCGTTCTTCTGCCTCAGTTCTTCTGCTATTGATCCCATCTAGAGTATTTTTAATTTCATTTATTGTGTTGTTCATCATTGCTTGTTTCATCTTTAGTTCTTCTAGGTCCTTGTTAAATATTTCTTGCATTTTGTCTATTCTATTTCCAAGATTTTGGATCATATTTACTATCATTATTCTGAATTCTTTTTCAGGTAGACTGCCTATTTCATCTTCATTTGTTAGGTCTCGTGGGTTTGTATCTTCCTCCTTCATCTACTGTGTGTTTTCCTGTGTTCTCCTTTCGCTTATCTTACTGTGTTTGAGGTCTCCTTTTTGCAGGCTGCAGGTTCGTAGTTCCCATTATTTTTGGTGTCTGTCCCCAGTGGCTAAAGTTGGTTCAGTGGGTTGTGTAGGCTTCCTGGTGGAGGGGACTAGTGCCTGTGTTCTGGTGGATGAGACTGGATCTTGTCATTCTGGTGTTCAGGTCCACGTCTGGTGGTGTGTTTTGGGGTGTCTGTGGCCTTATTATGATTTTAGGCAGCCTCTCTGCTAATGGGTGGGGTTGTGTTCCTGTCTTGCTAGTTGTTTGGCATAGGGTATCCAGCACTGTAGCTTGCTGGTCATTGAGTGAAGCTGGGTGCTGGTGTTGATATGGAGATCTCTGAGAGATTTTCGCCGTTTGATATTATGTGGAGCTGGGAGGTCTCTTGTGGACCAGTGTCCTGAAGTTGGCTCTCCCACCTCAGAGGCACAGCACTGACTCATGGCTGCAGCACCAAGAGCCTTTCATCCACACGGCTTAGAATAAAAGGGAGAAGAAAGAAAGAAAGGAAGGAAGAAAGGAAGAAAGAAAGAAAGAAAGAAAGAAAGAAAGAAAGAAAGAAAGAAAGAAAAGAGAGAGAGAGGGAGGGAGGGAGAGAGGGAGGGAGGAGGAAAGAAAGAAAGAAAGGAGGGAGGGAGGGAGGGAGGAGGAAGGAAGAAGGAAGGAAAGAAGATAAAATAAAATAAAGTAAGATAAAATAAAATAAAGTTATTAAAATTAAAAATAATTATTAAGAAAAAATTTTTTAAAAAAAGAAAAAAAATGGACAGGCAGAACACTAGGACAAATGGTAAAAGCAAAGCTATACAGACAAAATCACACACAGAAGCATACACATACACACTCAGAAAGAGAAAAAGGGGGAAAATATATATATATATATATCGCTGCTCCCAAAGTCCACCTCCTCAATTTGGGATGATTCGTTGTCTATTCAGGTATTCCACAGATGCAGGGTACATCATGTTGATTGTGGAGGTTTAATCCGCTGCTCCTGAGGCTGCTGTGAGAGATTTCCCTTTCTCTTCTTTGTTCGCACAGCTCCTGGGGCTCAGCTTTGGATTTGGTCCTGCCTCTACGTGTAGGTCGCCTGAGGGCGTCTCTTCTTCGCTCAGACAGGACGGGGTTAAAGGAGCCGCTGACTCTGGGGCTCTGGCTCACTCAGGCCGGGGGGAGGGAGGGGTGCGGATGCGGGGTGAGCCTGACGTTGCACCAGCCTGAGGCGCGCCGTGCGTTCTCTCGGGGAAGTTGTCCCTGGATCCCAGGACCCTGGCAGTGGCGGGCTACACAGGCTCCCCGGAAGGGGGGTGTCCATACCTGTGCTTGCATACAGGCTTCTTGGTGGCGGCATCAGCAGCCTTAGCGTCTCATGCCCGTCTCTGGAGTCCGCGCTGTTAGCCCCGGCTTGCGCCTGTCTCTGGAGCTCCTTTACGCAGTGCTCTTAATCCCCTCTCCTCGCGTACCAGGAAACAGAGGGAAGAAAAAGTCTCTTGCCTCTTCAGCAGGTCCAGAATTTTCTCCGGACTCCCTCCCGGCTAGCCGTGGCGCACTAACCCCTTTAGGCTGTGTTCATGCCGCCAGTCCTCTCCCTACGCTCTGACCGAAGCCCGAGCCTCAGCTCCCAGCCCCGCCCGCCCCAGCGGGTGAGCAGACAAGCCTCTCGAGCTGGTGAGTGCTGGTCGGCACCGATCCTCTGTGCAGGAATCTCTCCGCTTTGCCCTCCGCACCCCTGTTGCTGTGCTCTCCTCCGCCGCTCGGAAGCTTCCCCCCTCCGCCCCCCGCAGTCTCCGCCCGCGAAGGGGCTTCCTAGTATGTGGAAACCTTTCCTCCTTCACAGCTCCCTTCCACTGGTGCAGGTCCCGTCCCTATTCTTTTGTCTCTGTTTATTCTTTTTTCTTTTGCCCTAACCAGGTACGTGGGGAGTTTCTTGTCTTTTGGGAGGTCTGAGGTCTTTTGCCGGCGTTCAGTAGGTGGTCTGTAGGAGTTGTTCCACATGTAGATGTATTTCTGATGTATCTGTGGGGAGGAAGCTGATCTCCGTGTCGTACTCTTCCGCCATCTTCCCGATTCCCCCCGCCATAGTTTTAATTGTAAGGACTGAGTTGGGGATGTTTTGCCCTAGGAAGAGGAGTAGAAGCTTAAGGTATCTGAACTATTATCTTTTCTTCTTTGAATTAGTCTCACATTTAGTTGGGAGTCTGATTCCTGGCCGAACAACTAAGGCTTCTGAATACCAAGGACACTTCTTGATCTTCAACTTGGCAGCCTTTGTGTGCAATTAATATTTCCCCTAGGCTGAGCCTTTAAGCAGATTGCCCTTCTTTCCCCTGGTTCCTCTTTTCTTCTGGAGATAATATGAGAGAAAAAAAATCTGAGCTCATTATAAATTCAGTTGAAGTTCTTTCAACGGAATAAATTCAGTTGCTCTTTCTATGGCTTGCTCTCAGCACTATAGGAATAAGGTACAGGATCAGGTTCACGTCACCTGGCAGGTGAGTCTTATTCTGAGGCTACAAAAAACAATATTAGGGAAGGAAGTGAAAAGAGTATCTCACAGAGTGAATGAATCTAGTTATAGTTTATTAGAGGTGCTTTTCTGTATTACTATGCTACTATGTTTAGTCTGTATTAGACATTTCTAATCACTTTTCTTTTTTTGTGTACTACTATATAATGAAATGCACTGGCTGTAGGTTGAATGAATTAATCTCACTTGGAGAATATGAAAAGGCAGTTTATTTTGCAGCAAACAGTCCTAGAAGAATTCTTCAAAACATTGGGACAGTGAGTAAATTTAAGGGTAAGCATTTCTCTCTGAACCTTACATATGTATGCTAATTATACTTTTTTTTTTCCTGATAGAATGGAAAGAGTATTGAACTGGGAAACAAGGTCTACCATTTACTCAGTTTCCTTACCTGTAACATTAAGGGGTTTGATTAGGTTTTCCAAATTAAATTATGAAATATTTCAAGTATACAGAAAAGTGTGAGAAACATAAATAACAGCCATGTACTTGCTATCAAGTTTTAATAAATGTTAATATTTTGTCAGATTTGCTCCACTTCCTTTAAAAAACAGCTTTGTTGTGGTGAGTTGACATACATACACTAAATTGTACATAAACTGTACAGTTTGTTAGGTTTTGACATATGTATCCTCCAAAAGTTCCCTCATTCCCTCAGTGATCCCTCCCTCCCACTACTCCCCACCCCTCCCATTGGTCTCCCTCCCAGAGCTTCCCTCAAGTCCCCAGGCAACTACTAATCTGCTTTCAGTCACCAAAGATTAGTTTGCATTTTCGAGAATTTTATATAAATGGAATCATATAGTAGGTATCCTTTTTTGACTGATTTCTTGCACTTAGCCTAATTATTTTGAAATTCATCCATGTTATTGCATCTATCAATAATTTATTCTTTTTTTTTGCTGCGTAGTGTTCCATTCTATGAATAAAAATCCTTTACCAGATATATGATGCAAATATTTTCTCCCAGTTTGTGGCTTGTCTTTTCATTCTCTTAACAGTGTCTTTCTTAGAGTAGAAGTCTTTAATTTGTTGAAATCTAATTTATGAGTTTTTTTCTTTTAGGGATTGAGATTTTAGTGTCGTACCTAAGAAATCTGTGCTTAATCTGCAGAGATTTTTCTCCTATTTTTTTTTCCCTAAGGATTTTATAGCTTTAGGTTTACATTTAGGTCTATGATCCAGTTTGAATTATTATTATTATTATTATTTTTGCAGTAGGCGGGCCTCTCACTCTCACTGTTGTGGCCTCTCCCGTTGCGGAGCACAGGCTCCGGACGTGCAGGCTCAGTGGTCATGGCTCACAGGCACAGCCGCTCCGCGGCATGTGGGATCTTCCCGGACCAGGGCATGAACCCGCGTCCCCTGCATCGACAGGTGGACTCTCAACCACTGCGCCACCAGGGAAGCCCCTGAGTTAATTTTTATATATGGTGTGAGGTATGGGTCAAAGTTTATTTTTTTGCTGAGAGCTATTCAGTTGTTCGAGGATAATTTATTAAAAAGACTTTCTCCACTGAATTGCCTTTGTACCTTTGTTGAAAATCAGTTGTCCATGGGTGTGTTCTATTTCATTGATCTATTTATTTATCTTGATGCCTGTACTACACTGTCTTGATTACTGTAGCTTTATAGTAAGTGCTGAAATCAGATAGTGTTAGTCTTCTAACTCTGTTCTTTATCAGATTTGGTTTGGCTATTTTAGGTCTTTCGTATTTCTGTTTAAATTTTTGAAATCAGCTTGTAAATTTCTACGAAAAGACCTGCTGGGGATTGCACTGACTCTGTAGTTCAACTTAGGGAGAACAGACACTGAACAGTATTGAATTTTCTGATCCAGTGAACCCTTAAATATGGTATATCTCTCCATTTTTTTTAGGTCTTTTAAAATTTCTTTTAGCAATATTTTGTAGTTTTTAGTGTTCGGGGTTTTTTTTGTTTTGTTTTTTTGACATTGATGTTTAATTTTAAATGTTAAATGTTAAAATGTTTAATTTTTACTCAGAAGTTTCAGACATCTTATAAATACCCAGGAACTCTTTCTTTGGCTGTGCTCTGAATTTAGCATAAATTAAAAGTGATTAAAAAAATTTAAAAAAATTTTTTAAGTGATATTAGTATATTCCTGAGTTTCTTTCTCTTCTCCCTTTGACTTGGTCTACTCAAAGTAGGGATTGCAAGTTTAAGTAAAACTCAGTGCTTGCAATTAATGCTTAAATAAATATAATTACAGTGAAATTGGAAAACAGCCAACTTTTATTCATTTTCTAGGTATGTGGATTTTATTCTGAGAAGTTCACCAATACTAGACTGGTGGTACTTACTGAGTGTTTCTGAGAATCACAAAATATTCTTTTATTTTAAAACTAAGATGCATTTTTAAAAGATGAGAAGCTCAGAAGGAGATGCAGGGGTATACATAAAGGGGAGGTATACTCAATGTAGCTTACAAATCTAGAGATTAATTAGTCTTATCTTAGTTCTAAGTGGAAATTCTTGATGTCAAATATATACAGCTTGTTTTAAATAAATTTCTTAAAAATACCTTTAAATTCAGCAATTTGAACAAAAACATGCTTTTACCTGAACACAGAAAATCTGTTGTCTACACACAGTGTATATAAACATATGTATTTATGGAGATCGCATGACTATGAATTGTGTGCAAATGGGCGTGTCTCATATTTTTGCCCACACAGTTTTCAGTATTTGATCCTAGTACACTGTAACACAGAGTGTAATTTTATAGTTTTTATTCAGTGGACTTGAAGTCAAGAAACCATCCCAATTATTTACAATTTAATAACTGAGTGATTATCAGATCATGTTACACTGCAAAAGTATTCTTATATCATGAATGCTGACACAGGGCATTTTGGGTGTTAAACAGTAACTTTCATAAGTCTGAGGTTTAAATTAGCATATGCATATGGCATATGTGGGGAAAATGCCACAAAATTTAATCAACTTATTATAATTACAGAGTTGTATAACCATTACTGAAATTTAATTTTAGAACATTTTCATTATTCCAAAAAAAAACCTTGTACCAATTAACTCCTCATTCTCTATTGCTTATCCTCCAAACCCTGGGTAACCACTAATCTACTTGCTGTCTGTATAGATTTACTTATTCTGGACCTTTCATATAAATATGATAATACAATAAATAGTCTTTTGTGACTAGCTTCTTTCACTTAGCTTAATTTTTTTTTTTTTTTTGGTACGCGGGCCTCTCACTGTTGTGGCCTCTCCCATTGCGGAGCACAGGCTCCGGACGCACAGGCCCAGCGGCCATGGCTCACGGGCCCAGCCGCTCCGCGGCATGTGGGATCTTCCCGGACCGGGGCACGAACCCGTGTTCCCTGCATTGGCAGGCGGACTCTCAACCACTGTGCCACCAGGGAAGCCCTAGCTTAATGTTTTTGAGGTTCATTTATGCCATAGCATGTATCAGTAGTTCATTCCTTTTTATGGTGAAATAATATTCCATTGTATGGATGTACTGTATTTTGTTTATCCATTCATCTGCTTATGGTCATTTGAGTTGTTTCTACTTTTTGGTTATTATGAATAATGCAACTGAGCGTTTCTGTACAAGTTTTTGTGTGGATATGTTTTTATTTTTCTTGGATAGATACCTAGGAATAGAATTTCTCGGTTAGGGACTTCCCTGGTGGTCCAGTGGCTAAGACTCTGAGCTCCCAGTGCAGGGGGCCTGGGTTCGAACCCTGGTCAGGGAACTAGATCCCACATGCGGCAACTAAGAGTTTGCATGCTGCAACTAAAGATTCTGTGTACTGCAACTAAAGATCCCACATGCGGCAACTAAGAGTTTGCATGCTGCAACTAAAGATTCTGTGTACCGCAACTAAAGATCCTACAGGCTGCAATGAAGATCCCACATGTGGCAGCAAAGATCCTGCCTGCCACAGCTAAGACCTGGCACAGCCAAACAAACAAATAAATAAATAAATAAGAATTTCTGGGTTATATGGAAACTCTGTGTTAATACTTTGAGGAACTGCTAAACTTTGCACTATTTTCCATTTCCACCACCAGTGTATGAGTTCTCATTTCTCCACATCCTTACCAATACTTGTAACATCTATCTTTTTTTGTGTGTATTTTTTTTTACATCTTTATTGGAGTATAATTGCTTTACAGTGGTGTGTTAGTTTCTGCTGTATAACAAAGTGAATCAGTTATACATATACATATGTTCCCATATCTCTTCCCTCTTGCGTCTCCCTCCCTCCCACCCTCCCTATCCCACCCCTCTAGGTGGTCACAAAGCACCGAGCTGATCTCCTTGTGCTATGCGGCTGCTTTCCACTAGCTATGTATTTTACGTTTGGTAGTGTATATATGTCCATGCCACTCTCTTGCTTTGTCACAGCTCACCCTGCCCCCTCCCCATATCCTCAAGTCCGTTCTCCAGTAGATCTGTGTCTTTATTCCTGTCTTACCCCTAGGTTCTTCATGACATTTTTTTTCTTAGATTCCATATATATGTGTTAGCATACGGTAGTTGTCTTTCTCTTTCTGACTTACTTCACTCTGTATGACAGACTCTGGGTCCATCCACCTCATTACAAATAGTTCAATTTCGTTTCTTTTTATGGCTGAGTAATATTCCATTGTATATATGTGCCACATCTTCTTTATCCATTCATCCGATGATGGACACTTAGGTTGTTTCCATCTTTGGGCTATTGTAAATAGAGCTGCAGTGAACATTTTGGTACATGTAATGTCTCTCTTTTTTTTTTTTCTTTTTTTTGCGGTATGCGGGCCTCTCACTGTTGTGGCCTCTCCCCTTGCGGAGCACAGGCTCCGGACGCGCAGGCTCAGCAGCCATGGCTCACGGGCCCAGCCGCTCCGTGGCATGTGGGATCTTCCTGGACTGGGGCACAAACCTGTGTCCCCTGCATCGGCAGGAGGACTCTCAACCACTGCGCCACCAGGGAAGCCCAATGTCTGTCTTTTTTTTTTTTTTTTTTGCGTGTCATTTTGATTAAAGTCTTTCTAATCTGTGTGAAGTGGTATCTTGTTTTTTTTTTCCTCATTGTGGTTTTAATTTGCATATCCCGAATGACTAACAATGTTGAGCATCTTTTCATGTGCCTGTTGGCCATTTTATCTTCTTTGGAGAATTGTCTATTCTTTGCCCATTTGATAATTGTTTTATTTGTGCTTTTATTATTGAGTTGCAAGTGCTCTTTTTAATTCCAGGTAAAAATCCCTTATCAGATAGATGATATGCAAATATTTTCTTCTAGTCTGTGGATTGCATTTTTGCTTTCTTGTTGGTGGTTTTTTTGTTGTTGTTCATTTGTTTGTTTTAAATTTTTTTTGATGTGGACCATTTTTAAAGTCTTTATTGAATCTGTTACAATATTGCTTCTGTTTTATGTTTTGGTTTTTTGGCCACGAGGTGTGTGGGATATTAGCTCC
Source organism: Pseudorca crassidens (assembly GCF_039906515.1). Taxonomy (NCBI): domain Eukaryota; kingdom Metazoa; phylum Chordata; class Mammalia; order Artiodactyla; family Delphinidae; genus Pseudorca; species Pseudorca crassidens. The sequence goes on from NC_090309.1 coordinate 45,111,234, forward strand.
TTTACCAGGGATCGAACCCCCACCCACCCTGCACTGGAAGGCAAAGTCCCAACTGCCGGACCGCCAGGGAAGTCCCTCTTGTTGGTGTTTTTTGAGGTGCAAAAGGTTTTAATTTTGATGAAGTCCCATTTACTGATCTTTTTTAATGGCTGTGCTTTTGGTTTTGTATCTTAAGAAATCTTTGCCTAACTTAAGATCCTATGTTTTCTTCTAAGAGTTTTATTCATTTAGGTCTGTGGTCTACGATGAGTTAATTTTTTTGTTTGGTGTGAGATAGGGGTCCAAATTCATTCTTTTGCATGTGGATATCCAGTTTTCCTAGCACCATTTATTGAAAAGACTTTTCTTTACCCATTAAACGGTTTTGGCCCCCCTTTGTAAGAAATCAATTAACCATAAATGTTTGAGGTTTTTTTCTAGACTCTTAATTCTATTCTGTTGCTCTAGATGTCCATCCTGTGCAATCATACTATCTTGATTACTGTAGTTTTGTAGTAAGTTTTGAAATTGGAAGTGTGATTCCATCTTTCTTTTGATTAGTATTAGCATGGTGTATCTTTTTTCCATACTTTTACTTTAATCTACTTAATTTGTGTCTTTGTATTTAAAGTCAGTGTCTTTTAGGCAACATGTACTTGGATCCTGCTTTTTTATACAGTCTGACAATATTTGCATATTTTCCATACTTTTCCATACTTTTACTTTAATCTACTTAATTTGTGTCTTTGTATTTAAAGTCAGTGTCTTTTAGGCAACATGTACTTGGATCCTGCTTTTTTATACAGTCTGACAATATTTGTCTTTTAATTGGGGTGTTCAGATCATTTACATTTAATGTGATTGTTGACATGGTTGACTTCTTTTGTTTTCTGTTTTTTCTCATCTCTTATTTTTTTTCTCTTCTTCTACCGTCTTTTGGATTATTTGAATTTATTTATGATTCCATTTTTCTCCTTTGTAGATTTATGAGCCTATAACTCTTTGTTGTCTTATTTTGGTTGTTGCTTTAGGCTTTATGGGTTATATCTTTAACTTATCACATTCTACATTCAGGTGATTATGTACTACTTCATGCATCCCCTGGTGGCGCAGTGGTTGAGAGTCCTCCTGCCGATGTGGGGGACATGGGTTCGTGCCCCGGTCCGGGAAGATCCCACATGCCGCGGAGCGGCTGGGCCCATGAGCCATGGCCGCTGAGCCTGCGCGTCCGGAGCCTTTGCTCCGCAACGGGAGAGGCCACAGCAGTGAGAGGCCTGAGTACCGCCAAAAAAAAAATTTAAAAACAGTATACAGTTTGATCCTTGAACAACATGAATTTTAACTGCACAGGTCCACTTATAGGTGGATTTTTTTCAATAAATACTTGTTATAGTAATACATGACCCATCATTGGTTTAATCTGTGGTTGTGGAACTGTGGATATGGAGGACCCATGTGGATACACGTATTCATGGATTTTTGACTGAGTGGGGGTCAGCGCCCCTAACCCCTGCGTTGTTCAGGGATCAACTCTACTTCTAAATGCTTATATTCATAGCATTTACCATTTCTGGTCTTTATTCCTTTGTGTAGATTGTTTTCCTGTCTTGTGTCATTTTCCTTCTGCTTGAAGGACTACCTTTAACCTTTCTTATAGTACAGGTCTGCTGGTAGTATATTCTTTCAGCTTTTTAAAAATTTTAAATAAAAGAAATTTTTTTTTGGCTGTACCATGCAGCTTGCAGGATCTTAGTTCCCTGACCAGAAATTGAACCCAGGCCCATGCCAGTGAAAGCGCTGAGTCCTAACCACTGGACTGCCAGGGAATTCCCATTTTATAGCTTTTTAAACTTTTTCTGGAGGCTCTGAAGTAGATTTCCATTCCATGCTGCTCTCCTAGCTTCTAGGTAGCTGTCAGCAATCTTTGGCGTTCCTTGGCTTGTAGACCCATCACTCCAACCTCTGCCTAGGTTTTCACATAGCATATGATATTTAGTCATTATCCAAAATATAAAGTTTAATCCACAAGCATTACTTAAAAATTATAAATACGTAATTTTAGATTAAAATTTTTAGAAAATGCAATGAGATGAAAATAAGAATATGAAGTAAGGAAAAGCAAACTATTACTTAAAAGTATTTGACTCAAAAACTTTTCTTCTCTTTGTAGCTGTTGGAAAAACTAGAGGAAAGCCTTTCCCATTACTCTTATTTTTTGAGGCTATCTTTAGCATAAGTCATGCTTTTAAACATCCTGTTGATGCAGAACTAACCCTGGAAGGAATCAAATGTGGATTATCTGAAAAACGTTTAGATTTAGTTATCAATTGGGTCACCCAGGAAAGGTAAGCAAAGTTAAACTTTTAACTTAATTTTGAAATTTGCTTAATAAAGTTTTTTGTTTTCAAATTTTAATAGTTTTCTTATCAGTACATTATTTGAGCATTTACTTCAAATCTCTGTTGCAACTAATCAGTCACAAAGTATTTACTAAGCATTCATGGATGGAGTAATAGAGCCTAGTCACAATGAGCCCAGATCAGGAGTTGACTCAAGGCAGCTGACAAGATGTTTCATGACCACTTAATGGTGCATGGAAGTTGATAGGTAAGGATAGAAAAGGATTGATCAGTATCATGCTGCTCAGAGGGATAAGGCAGGAACCTGTTTTCAGGCAGGCTGTGGATACATGTAAAGGGTAAACCCAGGAGAAAACTTGTAAGCAGGAGGGACATGGACCCAAGGTAGCATTTAAAAGAAAATACAAACCAGCAAGGACAGGCAGGAGGTGGCTTCTTGGAGTTGAGTCTCGGCACAAATTGGCAGATTTGTACCGGGGTTCCCTTAGATTGGGTTCCCTGGAACCAAAGCCTGAAACAGGAATTTGGGTGTACATGGTTGATAGAAGGAGGGCTTCTGAAGAAAAACCTATAAGGGACTGAGTGAAACAGAACAGGGAAGGGGAAATAGCCAAGCAAGGACATGACCTCAGGCAAGTTCTAACCTTGGCCTTACTTATAGCGGGTTGGCTCTGAAGCATAAAACACATCACAGAGCTGTTCTCACTTGAGGCAAGGGGCCAGCCTTCCTTTCTTCTCCATCAGTCAGTCAAGGGCTGTGGGCTGCCTAGATGGGAATACATAAGTCTGGGCATGGTGGCTCCCACTAGCCCAGGGCAATTCCCTATGGAAGGGAAGGACCTGTGAGCCACTGGCAGCCAACACCCAGAGCAGCTGGGGAAGGGTACGTTGGCCCAGTAAGGAAGATTTGGGCAGGACGCCAAAACAGCATCTGCCTTAGTCAACCATTTGCACAATACAGATCTATATGCTTCTCACATTAAGTTCACTCCATCCAGGCATATCTTCTCTAGGATTTTGTGGTCAATTCTTGGGGAAACTTATAAGAGGAGGGTTAGCAGGAGGAACTATAGCCCTTGTTGCTAGGTCCTAGGGCTGTAATTCGGTTTTTTTACAACTTTATTGAGATATAATTTACATAGAATAACCTATACATGTTTAAAGTGTACAATTTGATTAGTTTTTTAAAAACAGCATTATGAAGACACAATTGATACACAGTAGACCGCACATATTTAAGGTGTACAATTTAAGTTTTGACATATATATATATATATCCATGAAATCATCACCACAATCAAGATAATAAACATATCCATGACCCTCAAATGTTTCCTTATGTACCTTTGTAATGCCTCCTCCTTCATTCCACCACCTCTCAATAACCACTGATCTACTTCATGTTATTCTAGATTCGTTTTCGTTTTCTAGAATTTTATATATATGGAATCACACATTGTATATTCTTTTCTCTCCTTGGTCTGGCTTCTTTCACTTACATTTATTTTGAGATTCATACATATTAATTAGTACTCATTATCTTTCTCTATAACTCATTATAGATTCTTCTTACTTACAGTTTTGGTCTTGATAGCTTGTCTGGTAGAATGACTGTGGTTACCATGCCTTTATCAAACCATCTCTTTTTTTTTTTCTTTTTTTATGTTGGAGTATAGTTGATTAACAATGTTGTATTAGTTTCAGGTGTACAGCAAAGTGATTCAGGTACACATATCCACACACATCTATTCTTTTCGAAATTCTTTTTTGTTTTTTTTGGCCATGCTGCATGGCATGCTGGATCTTAGATCCCTGAACAGGGATCAAACCTGTGCCCCCTGCAGTGGAAGCACAGAGTCTTAACTACTGGACCGCCATGGAAGTCCCCAAATTCTTTTCCCATTTATAAACCATGGTTATTGATTTACCCACTAACAGTGTTCAGTTGTCTTGGGACTACCCAGACAAGTAAGCTTCATGAATAAGTGGCCCAGACTCCATGTCAACTACCATTGCCTGATGGACACTACTTCCACAGCTCACACCTATGGGCTCATGCAAGGGTGGGGTTACCAAAGACCAACAGACAGGAGAAGAAAAAAAAACAAACCCAAATTTGGTTCATGGAAGGTTCAGATGGTGTCCAGGTGATGCCAACTTGTCACTTCATCTTTTGAAGACAGAGGAACATCCTTTAGGAAGACATGTACTCCTTAAACCAATGATAATTATATAGTGCTGTATTCCCAATACGTAGAATACTTGGGTCTGGGAAATGAAGAGTGGCCCTGCTCAACTATTACTCCCAGGAGCCTGCTTGGAGAGTGTGTTAGTCAGGATTCTCCAGAGAAACAGAAAAAATATATATAAATAAAAAATTGGCTCATATGATTATAGAGGCTGAGAAGTCCCAAGATCTGCAATCAGCAATGCAGAGAGTCAAGAGAGTCAATGCTGTAACTTCCAGTCCGAAAGCCGGCAGCCTTGAGACCCAAAGGCAGGAAAGACTGATATCCCAGCTAAGTAGTCAGGCAGGAGGAGTTCCCTCTTTCTTGAGGAAGAGTCATCCTTTTTGTACCATTCAGGCCTTTAACCGATTGGATGAGGGCCACCCACATTCAGGAGAGCAATCTGCTTTACTCAGCCTGTCAGTTAAAATGTTACTCTCTTCAAATACATTCTCACAGACACACCCAAAATAATATTTGACCAAATATCTGTTGTTGGTCAAATAATATCAAGTGTCAACTTGATATTATTTGACCAACAACATCAAGTTGACACTTAGAATGAACCATCAGCACAGGGAGTTTGTGCTTCCCTTGCCTGCAACTTTAGGCTCTGTGAGTCTGGAAGTCCTGATTGACTTTATCATGAGAAGGCAGGACTATTGCTAAATAATGGGGCAAAGGGGAATATTTTTGGCACTCAGGCTCCCTATGCCCTTGAAGAGAGTATGATACCTGGATTTAGCTGATGTCATTTACTGCTTGGGAAATTTTATAACGGAAGGAGTGAGACAGGATAGGGAAAGAGCCAAGCAAGGATGTGAACTCAGGTGAAGTCTAGTATTAGTATTATAAAGAGAGAGCTGTGGAGCATAAGCCATACCGCAAAGTTGTTACCGCTTTTTTATGGGACTGGCTTTTTTTATCCCTTACTAGTCAGTCGTCAGCTCTACATTACTAAGGGGTTGAAAGATAGGCATAACTTTCTAGGTGAGGTGGCTCCAGTCAGCTGAAGGCAATTCTTTGGAGGAGGGGCAGCTATGAGCTGTCAATAATCAGCTGGAGAAGGGGCACTGGCACAGTAAAGGGGACCTGAGTAGGCACCAAAACTGTGTCTACCAGCTTATGAAGATCAATCTGGAAATAGATAACAGCTCCTTTTGCTGGGTCTATGTGGGCATGGGTTGGGCTGTGAGTATTGGAAGGCAGAGTGACGAAAGGCCTCCCTGTCTTCTCTCTAGTAGCCATGGCCTTCTTGTTTTGCAGCCTGAGGGCTATGCTTTCTTGGCTCTAAATGCATAGGGACATAGAATACATATTAGAGACTAGGTACAGTTCTCATCTTTAAGAATTGTATCATAAGGGAGTAGATGGACAAATGTAAGCACTCCCTAAATAACAAATCCATGACTTAGAAATGTCCCAAACAAAAATGGCAAGTTTGCATACTACTACCTACTGCTACCCATTTCAAATTCATCATTTCCCTGCACAACTGTGGATAGTCATAAAACTGCCCTGGGTTGATCTCACTATTGTTTCCCAGCGCAAAGTAGCTTTCTCTCACCCTGTCTTGTTATGCCTTCACTTACTGTTCACACAGTAATTAATTATTCACATAATAATAATTATGTTCACGTAATTCCTGTTTTAGGAAACTTCTTCATATGTGTACCCCTCTTTTCAGCCTTTGCCTCCTCCTTTCTTTCCCTGCCTGGTCACACTTCTACACTCCCCACAAAAAGTACTTGTCAGGGAGCCCTGGAAATGGTGCAGGCATGAGGACAGCATCAGAAAGTGCATGTTCATTACTAACACCTGTTATCTAGTGCAAAGACACTTCAGACAAGATTAATTTCCTTACATATACTTGGCCCATTCTACCTCTTAGTTGTAAGAATTTAAACTCTTATGCATTTCCCTGAGTGCATAAAGTGGGAAAATACCACTGCATTTTTCCTGAATTATTCATATTTGTATTTCTGTATTTTTCTGGACATACCATTTAGCATAAATGTCTTTATTCTAAATAGGACAATTTTCTTTAACCCACTCAACTCTAGAGCATTCATGAGCTAATTAATATTGTTTGGATTTTCCATGTTTTGGGTTTCTTCTATTTAGATACCTTAGACACTATAAAAATCATTACGGCTTTACTCCATACCATATTGGTAGTGATTAATTTTAAAATATTAGATTTGAATCTTCTGGCAGCATTTTTATTTTTTCTTAAGCTTTGATGGAACTGTGTGGTAAAACTATGCACTAAAATTAGAAGGCTTTGGATAACTGTGGATTATACCTATTCATACATTTCAGGTCTCCATTAGAAACTCATAAAAACAAAAATCTGGCCTTTTTCAAAAAAATTATTGGATGACTACTACTGAAAATGTGCTACAGACTGAAAACAAGGCAAAACCTTGTTTTGGGTGTCTGACTGCTACCTCTTTTACCCCAGGGCTAGAATCCTTGTTTTTCTCACCCCCTGACCCCTGTCACACACACACACACACACACCCCACCCCACCCCCCACCACCACCCGCCACCTGCTTTTCCTTTGGGGCCAATTCCATTTTGGGGCTTGATCCTCCTTCTCCTTTTGGATAATTTTCTTTTTAATCATACTCTTTGCTTCTGATCATCCTTTTGGAAAGTGACAAACGAAGGCAGAGCAACCTTAGTCTCAACTCTGGCCTTCTCTCAGGTGGAACAGCATCGTGAGGGTGACCACTGAAAATAATGAAATAGTGGTATTAATAAGAAATAAATACTAAGATACTGGTATTTTCATGTTGCTCCAGTAATGCAGTCACTACAACAACTGAAATAATGACTTGTTCAGTCTCAGGAAACGTTGTGGCTTTAACTACCAAAACTTATATTTTGGTATTAAAATGTGGAAGTCGGGGAATTGCTTCCTAAATAATTGATTTGTACTCAGGAGCTGCCTTTTGCTTTTAAACCCACCTCTCTGCTGCCTGCCCCAACAAACACAGAGGGCTTTATCTACTTAATTTTCAATAGAGAGACATTTTGTAGGAGTTTCAGGATTTCATTTTATTGTTATTGGCATTATATTACATGTATACAGACACTAATATTATGTGACTGTTGTTATTCTGTAGCTATTAATTAAAAATATAATTATGGGACTTCCCTGGCAGTCCAGTGTTTAAGATTCCATGCTCCCAATGCAGGGAGCACGGGTTCGATCCCTGGTCAGGGAACTAAGATTCTGGATGCTGCATGACGTGGCCAAAAAACACCCAAACAATAAAGCCCAGTTTCAGTACAGCCAGTAATTAGAAGTGATATCTTTAATGATACCCAGATGTTTTTTGGCTTATGCTGATAGTTTCTAGGTGGAGTTAGTAGTACAGATGGTTCCCTTCAATTGTGTATGAAGATGGTGCACTAAAATTGATGAAAAGTGAAATCTACTTACTTGAGCCATCTCAAAAGAACTGTTTCTTCAGTCTCTCCTAATAGACACAGTCAAGTCCCTTTATTCCCCCCGTTGTCTCTTTCAAATCTATAACAATTAAAAAAAAAAACAACTGCTGTCGCACTTTCTGTTTTCGTTTTAGTACAAATGCTTGCAAGATCTGTTGGTAATTTTGAGCTAAAGATTTTGTCACTATCTTTAACCAACATTTAATAAGTTCTTACATTCTGCAGGGTGTTGGAATCTACATAACAGCTAAGAACATTGAGAGCCTCAATTATGAGAGAATTTTTGTTTACCTTGAAATTTTAAATCCCACCAATCTTTTCAGGAGAATTTTAACCTTGTTTGTAGATTTTTTTAAAAGTTGAGCTCAGTTTCACCGAAATTACTTCCCCCAAAGGAAGACATGCTGATTGGTTTTGTTCTTGTTGTTAAGTCTTGGATATGTTTAATTTCATCAGTTGCCTACTAACTTGGAATCCTTATAGACCATAGAAAATCCAGTTCTACTGTGCTGAATTTTCAAATATTTCATTCTCATCCATTCATCAGGAGCTCACTAATGTGTGCCCTGTTGATCTGCTTGCTCTAGGCTGACATTTTCTGAGGAGGCTGGGGATGTGATTTTTGATTATGGGGAGCAGGATACTTATAACAAGGCCAAGTGTCTGGCTTTAGCTCAGATTATCTATCGTGAATGTGGCCTGCGCAAGAAAGCTCTTCTTTGCCTGTGTAAACAGGGTCAAATTCAAGGGGCCATGGAATACATACAACAGTTCAAGGACTTTACTTCTGGTAAGTGAAAAAGGCTATTATCTGTATACATTCGAATTCTGGACTTGAATTGTAAGATCACCCATGATAGTAGGCAATATTTTGGACTTACACATTATAAAGCTTGTTTTGTGTATACCGGTAAGTAGATTTCTTTTGTAATTTTTAGTGAAAACAGGTAAGCTGAAGCTGATTGACTTTGATGGTGGACATTCAAATACATTTTATATTTCTTCAGTACATAAACATTTAGTAAACTTGCAGATATTTGGACCATGCTACTTAAAGGATTTTTAAAAAGTAACTGAACTTATATATATCATTCTGAACTATAATATAAGCATTAGAAATGAAGAATTTGTGAAATAATGTTGATTTAAAAAGTTTGAAACACCTAGGTTGCAGCTGGGCAGTGATCTGAGAGAATTGTGGACCTTAGGGTGACCCTAGTTTTTTGTTTGTTTGTTTGTTTAATTTTGTTTATTTATTTTTGGCTGTGTTGGGTCTTCGTTTCTGTGCGTGGGCTTTCTCTAGTTGCAGCGAGTGGGGGCCACTCTTCGTCGCGGTGCATGGGCCTCTCACTATCGCGGCCTCTCTCGTTGTGGAGCACAGGCTCCAGACGCGCAGGCTCAGCGGCCATGGCTCACGGGCCCAGTCGCTCCGCGGCATGTGGGATCCTCCCAGACCAGGGCTCGAACCCGTGTCCCCTGCATCGGCAGGCAGACTCCCAGCCACTACGCCACCAGGGAAGCCCCAGGGTGACCCTAGTTGAATGAGCTGATCTCTTATTATAGTCTAGTTCAGCAGTAGCCTTAATGTACAGGCAGTCCTGACATATCCCCATATCCCAGGCCTATGTCAATCCTGATTTTGCAAGCTGTGTACTCCAGTTCTAAGAAATTGCACAATGGAACAAAATATAGCACTTTTAGGTCACATTTTTCCAGGAAAAAGAATCTTTTATGGTCGTCGAATCTGATCATTTTCAAAGAGTAAATTGACTTTTACTTAGAATCTGTTTTTTAGAGTTATTAATTTTTGTCATTCATTATGTAACAGCATGCCCGATATTATTAGTGTAATAATAGCTATAGTTAAGCTTTTTACATGCCTTATCTCACTTAATCCTTATGTTAACTCTATGAACTAGGTTTGTTATTATCCTTTTTTTTTTTTTTTTTTTTTTTGCGGTACGCGGGCCTCTCACTGTTGTGGCCTCTCCCGTTGCGGAGCACAGGCTCCGGACGCGCAGGCTCAGCGGCCATGGCTCATGGGCCCAGGCGCTCCGCGGCATGTGGGATCTTCCCGGACCGGTGCACGAACCCATGTCCCCCGCATCGGCAGGCGGACTCTCAACCACTGCACCACCAGGGAAGCCCATCCCTATTTTATAGATGAAAAATAACTGTGTCCAAAGAGAGGCTAAGTCACAGACCGGTATGTAATTTGCCTATATAGACACAGCGATGGAACAGAATCTGGCAGAGTAGTTACGACACAATATTTGTTGAATGAATTATATATTTTATTAATATTATCTAATTTATACAGATTCAGTTTCTGTGTTAAGTATTATTTTTCCATAGAATTATTTTAGTCAAGAAATCAAGGTTTTAATTACTCTTGGAATTTTTATTGAATGAAATGTGAAGTTTCTTTTTTTGCTTGCAAAATTTGCCTTGCATGAGTATACAGAAATATGATTGACTCATTATCATATTATCTTGTTCCTCTAGTAGTGCGTTACACTGTAAAATAATTATACAGTCAGCCCTCCATATTCATGGGTTCCACATCCATGGATTCAGTGAACTTCAGATTGAAAATATTTGAGGGAAAAAAAATTCCAGAAAGTTCTAAAAAGCAAAACTTGTGTTTGCTGTGCACCAGCAATTATTTACATAACATTTGCATTGTATTTGCAACTATTTACATATTATTTACATTGTATTAGGTAATCCAGAGATGATTTAAAGTATATGGAAGGATGTGTGTAGGTTATATGAAAATACTATGCCATTTTGTATAAGAGACTTCTTATATAAGAGACTTGAGCATACTCAGATTTTGCTATCTGCAGGGGGTCCTGAAACCAAACCCCGTGGATATCAAGGGACAACTGTATATTGTACTAATGTAAGAAATATTAACTCTCCTATGTAATTAGAACCTTGATATTTATCCTCAGAATTTATTTAGTACAACATCATAAGATAATAATAACCTGAGGAAAATTAAGCTTAAAAGGTAGAAACAATGTTTGAAAAATTACTCTGCTTATTTTACTTTTTAATGACAAACAACCACAGCTTTCCAAAGGATCATCCTTGGCCTCAGGGGACAGACTCAGTTTGTTAATACTTTCTGGTTTCAGAAGAAAATGGTCTTTCTCAGATTTAGACTGTCAGCTTTACATTTACAAATCAAAGAAACAGAACAAAAACGGTGAAGTCCTAAAAAAGTCTTTTGTTCCAAAAGCATAAATCTGACTCATAGAGCATCTGTTTTAGAAGGAAAAACACTTCATTTTTCCTCTCTAATGATTTCTAGAATAAAGCCTGAAATGATTTGTTTGTTCACCTTCCCCATCGTCATTAAACAAGTGAATGTACCTGTCTGGTTATATTCTAGATATGGAATTCTAGACTCCGAGGCTAGAAACAATCTAGAAACTGGGTTATTCTAGATCCGAGGCTCTCAAACCTTCTGGTCTCAGGTCTCCTTCATAGTTTTAAAAAACATTGAAGATCCCAAAGAGTTTTTGTCTATGTGGGTTCTACCAATTGATATTTATCCTATTAGAAATTAAACCAGGGACTTCCCTGGTGGTGAGTGGTTAAGACTTTGCCTTCCAATGCAGGGGGTGTGGGTTCGATCCCTGGTCCAGGAGATAAGGTCCCACATGCCTTGCGGCCAAAAAAAAAACCAAAACAGAAAACAGAAGCGATATTGTAACAAATTCAATAAAGACTTTAACACAAAAGAAATTAAACCAGAAAAAAATTTTTATTGGAGTATAGTTGATGTACAATATTATATGTTACAGGTGTACAATATAGTGATACACAATTTTTAAAGGTTATACTCCATTTATAGTTATTACAAAACATTGGCCATATTCCCTGTGTTGTACAATATATCCTTGTAGCTTATTTTATACTTAATAGTTGGTACCTTTTAATCTCCTACCCCTAAATTGTCCCTCCCCCTTTCCCTCTCCCCACTGGTAATGACTAGTTTGTTCTCTATATCTGTGAGTCTGTTTCTGTTTCGTTCTATTCTCAACTGGTTTTCAGCCAGGTTGAGCTTCTTCAGCTGGAGCGTGGGTGCCAGGAGCTGGGGGGTGGGGGGGTGGGAGAGGAGTTGGGGGGCAGAGTCTGCAGCCTATTGCCACACAGGTAGAGCTCCTGGAGGTGGCTCAGGCCATTCAGGGTATCAGGAGACAACGAGGCCAGCTCGTTGAAGGAGACGTCCGTGGTGTTGAGTGCCGGCAGTGCCCATCCCAGCAAGGGCAGGCTTCTCAGCTTATTGTGGGATATAATCAGGGTCTCCAGCAGGGCAGTGTCACATCAGTCTGCAGGCTGGTCCGCTGGCTCTTCCCCAGGTGCAGCTGAGTGAGGTGAGTCAGATGCATCTATTTTTTTAGATTCCACATATTAAGTGAGATCATACAGTATTTGTCTTTCTTTGTCTGACTTATTTCACTTAGCAAAATGCCCTCCTAGTCCATCCATGTTGCTGCAAATGGCAAAATTTCACGTTTAAAATAACAATAATAGGAAATTCCCTGGTAGTCCAGTGGTTAGGACTCTGTGCTTTCACTGCTGAGGGTGCAGGTTTAATAATCCTTAGTTGGGGAACTAAGATAGCACAAGTTGTGCCGCAAGGCCAAAAACAAAAACAAAAACAACCAACAGCAATAAACCAATTATGTATTGTCATAAGTAAAATATTTTTATGAAAAGTAACTTTTCCAAAGCTAAACAATTTAAGGAAAAGAGTGACACTGTTTTACATTTTTGTAAATCTCTGTAATGTCTGGTTTAGTAGAAGATAGCTGGCTTCCCATATCTGATCCTATATTCAGTCTATTGTAATATGTCATGTAGCTTCTGGAAAAACACCCTGTATATTTGTGAGAGAAGGAGAATAAAAAAGGCAAATTTTAGTATTTTTATGAAAATAGTTCTGACTTTATGGACCCTAGACCATATTTTGAGAACCACTGTTCTAAGTATCTAGGTATATGTGAGTTAAACAGTACCATGGTTGATATATAGACCCTTATAACCTTATTAAAGAACATACAAGATAAATAACGATCATTATTACATGTCAAACCAAGGAATAAGGAAATGCATTCTGAAGTAAGTAGAGGGGTAGGTTCATAGGATTTGAACTTGTGTCCTTTCTAATTAGTCAGAGACCATATCTTGTACATAATGGAGTAAATATTGGTTAATCAATTAATGGAGAAGAGTATTTGAATACTTGATTGAATGAAATGGAGAGAGATGGATGAGTTATGAAATGTTGGAGACAGGGTTGTCCTATATAAATAACTTCACCTTAGTGGAGGCCAGATTGAGCGACCCAAATCATAAACTTCTACCTCTTTTCTAGGGAAAATTTTTAAAAAATTATTTGACTTCATTGATATAGAATTATATTCTGCTATTCCTTGCTTCATCTTTTACCATTTCTCTTTCCTTCTCTCTCTCTCTCTTTGTGTGTGTATGCATGTATATATATATACATACACACAATGCACACACACATACATATTTATTATTTTGGAGGAGCAGCACCACAGATTGGAAGGTCATGGACTTTGGGGGTCAGATGAACTGTTCTTCTTTAGACTGTGTGTCTAATTCTGGGAAAACTAACCTCTCTAAGCCTGTTTCCTCACTTGTAATGTGAGAATAATAATATCTGACTTATACTGAATATTAGGTGTAGTAATTTAATATATGTAAGTTCACAGTACAATAAATATGTGTTTAATAAACACTAGATTACCTTGTATTACCTTTTGGAGTGCAGGTATGTTTACACGTAGTTCTTGAAATGCTTTCAAAAATTATTCTGAAAATTACCTCTGTTGTGGCCCAAGAATATTTTTACTTAAAAAAATTTAGTAAGTTAACACAAAGTTTATAAATTTAAGAATATAAATCATGATTGTAGCTTTAGATTATCTGAATGGTTAACTAGTAGACTAAACCATATGAAATTGCTTTTTTTTTTGAAGTAAAAAATGGTCAAGTGTAGGCAACTTCATATGGCTCAACCTCTAGCTACTTGAACTAGCTAACAGCTTCTTAAAATCTTCATATTTGGGTTTCTAAATACTTGGTATTTTTAGGAAAAATTGCTGAGCCCCTTTTCTGTGCAAGGCACAGCAAGAAAGATATACTCAGTAGAAGTTGGCCCCCAAATGAGCAACAAGATGTAGACAAAAATAACGTAGTATTAGATGGGAGCTTAGAAATTGTGGAGATACTAATTCTAGCACTTTAAGATGCAAAAACTGAGGTCCAAAAGATTAAGTGACTGATTGAGCTATGATTAGAATTCAGGATTCTTGATTGTCAACCTGGTCCTTTTTTTATACCACATTTCTTTCCAAGACTGTTCTCTGATAAATTTTTTTTCCTGGTACTATGTTTAGGTAGTTTTCCTTTGTTTTCTGCGATGCTGAGTATGATTTTTTTTTTTTTTCTTTTTTGGATTGGAGATGGTAATGTTGAATTCATTGAGGGCTTTGGAAGGATTGGAAAAAGAAGAGTTGATTGGCAAATATAGACATTAGCTAGTCCCAGTTTCTAGTTGATGTATCATATTAGGATGTTGAGACACAGTTTTTCATTTTTGCTTTCAGATGACCTGCTGCAGCTAATAAAGTTATGTCCCCACACTGAATTAATTCAGTGTCTCACTAAAGAATGGAATGGGAAACCACCATATTTATCTTTTGGTCTTGCTGTACTTCACCTGTTCTCTGTAGATATGAAAAAAGTTGGCATTAAGCTACTTCAAGAAATAAATAAAGATGGGAAAGGTAAGTGAAGTAAAATTTTGTAGTGAAAGAAATAGTAGTGGGTTATTTAGGGAAAGGTTCAAGATTATTATGTTTGAGTTAACTCTATCTTCCTAAGAGTTTATTCTTGGCAAGAGTTAACTTTAGGTGTTTATAAATGTAAAGATTACCATGTTAATAATAATCTGTTGGCAGTAGTATGTATTTGTTGAGAGAATTAGAATGAAGAGAGACTCTTTCTGAAGCTTGAGGGTAACATCATAATAATTATAATAGCTATGACTACTGTAAACTCTTTATATATATTAACATGTGTATATTTAATAATTTATATATATTTTTAAAAATGTTATTTAGATAAACTTTATGTTTTTTATTCCTAAACCAAATATATATGAAAATATTATTTACATATATTATTTACTCTGAACCTCACTCTGGAGTGGGATCAGGAATAACTAATTAGATCTCACTTTTTTCTTTCCTTTTTCTAATTTAATATAGAAACTTGAGCAGACAGATTGATTTTAAATTATCATATGGGGCCAAAGAGAGAATAGTAAATTACATGAAAACATAGTTGGGAAGATAATTTAGAAATTATCATTACAGATATCAACTAAAATATTTTATTTGATAGAAAAATAGTAATCATGGTAGAAATAAAATGATAGTGATTACAATAACCTGAATAGAGATCCTCTTTCATCAAGTATTATAAGTAATGCAGGTAGTAGATAAACGAGTTCCATAAATAGTTCCAAAGAGGGTCACTATAATTGATTTTCAAAAGTAAATAATATCATTAGTTTTCTTTAATAAACAAAATCCTTCTTTTATTTCCTTTAGAAAAATATTTGTTAAAGCAGGCCCATCATTAAGAGGTCTCTGTCTAGAGATAGGATGGAGGTTTTGCCAAAGTTTTTTAAACCCTTAGGTTAGCACTATAGGGCATTTATAAAAGTGTTTGAAGGATCATGAAAACTTGACCATCAGATTTGTTTGATAGTTCCTAGTGGTACCTTACAGACTGTGAATAAGGCTGAGCCCACATTCTTCACTTTCTGAGCTCCCTTCCTTTCAGCCTTCAGCATCTGCTGACCTTACCAAGAAGGAGATGAGTGGAGGAATAGGTAATGTGAGAAATGGTGGAGAGTTGAATTGAGGCATGAAAAGGTTAATGAAAAAGGAGGAGGAGAAGGAACTAACACTTCAGTACTTACTATGAGCTCGACTAGGCACTCCACGTTACACTTAAAGGAATCAGGTCTAATAGTAATGGAGTTGAAATGATATCTCTTTATTTTTGAAGAATTGCTAAGTATGGATTATCAAATAAGTGCTATATTATAATATTGTATTTTTATTTCCTCAGATGCAGTTGAACATCTTATGATAAATGATCCATTTTGCTCCCTAGAAGAGTGGCAAGAATTAGCAAATATATGTTTACAGAATGGCTTTGGCAAATTATCTAATGACATCATGTCTGTTCTTCGATCTCAGGCTGGGGTTACAGAAATTTCTGAAGAGGATGATAAAGTCAACTTGATGCAGCATGTTTTTTGGTAGTTCTACATCTTAACCAGTTGAGGGAGCCTGTACAACATTTTATATATATCAGTTAGGCAAACTGATTTTGGTATAACTAACTTATAAATAAATCTGGAGTATGAAGTTCTCAGAAATATATCATGCTTCTTTATGATGACGTTTAGATTTGTCCTTGAAATATTTACACCATTGCTTCCTTTTTTTATATGGTCATTTTGTATATTGAATCTTTCTAAAATTCCTATGTACTTTATTTTTTCTTTTTTAAAATTTTTATTTTTTATTTAATTTTAATTTTATTTTGGAGTATAGTTGATTTACAACATTATGTTTCAGATGTACAGCAAAGTGATTCAGTTATGCACATATTGGATTGGCCAAAAAGTTCATTCGGTTTTAAGTAAAAATAAAAGGCATTTTTCATTTTCGTCAAGAACTTTGTTGAACAATGTATTCATTAACTGAATGAACTTTTTGGCCAACCCAATACACATATCCATTCTTTTCCCATATAGGTTATTACAGAATATTGAGTAGAGTTCCCTGTACTATATAGTATGTTCTTGTTGATTATCTATTTTATTTTATTTTATTTATTTTATTTATTTATTTTTGGCTGCACTGGGTCTTTGTTACTGCCTGTGGGGTTTCTCTCGTTGTGGCGAGTGGGGGTTACTCTTCATTGCGGTGCGCGGGCTTCTTACTGCGGTGGCTTCTCCTGTTGTGGAGCACGGGCTCTAGGCACGCGGGCTTCAGTAGTTGCAGCACGCAGGCTCAGTAGTTGTGTTTCACGGGCTCTAGAGCACAGGCTCAGTAGTTGTGGTGCACTGGCTTAGTTGCTCCGCGGCATGTGGGATCTTCCCGGGCCAGGGATTGAACCCGTGTCCCCTGCATTGGCAGGCAGATTCTTAACCACTGCGCTACCAGGGAAGCCCCTGGTTATCTATTTTATATATAATAGTGTGTATATGCTACTCCTAATTTATCCCTCCTGTATATTGAATCTTGATAAAATCTAAGAATGTAAGTGTATAAATCTCAGTTTAGGCATTTCTATCTAAGTGCATAAGTTAATGTCTAAATATATTCCTTTCTGGTGATCTAATTTAATAGCAAGAACTGAGGAAGGTGTGAGTAGTATCTGTCAGACTGATTTCCCAAATATCAAATGCTATAAGTCTGACTTGTAACAAGTAAGGCAGGATGCCATTTCAAGGTTTTCACTGGCAAAAACCTAGAGTATAGTAATTTTGTACTACTGACTCAAAGATGTGCTCCATGCTTTGGTATATATAAATGGCAAATGTTAAGCTTCTGCTATAAAACTTGGGAATTTCAGCATGTTCTTATCTAGAGAGAGAATAGCCAAATTTTGCAAAGAAGTAGTAGTTCTACATCTTAGACCCAGGATACCTGTAGGCATGGAATATGTCATACGAAGTGGTTTTAGATGATTTCAAGTGTCTGAGTAAGTATTTGATTGAAAACTCAGAGTTCTGTGTCATGGACAGGTGTGATATTCAAAATATTTAATGATCAGCATGGCATAGGCACCAATCAAACAACAGATACCCAACTAATCAGAACAGCTTTCAGCCCTTATGCCATACCAGAATGTCAGCCTTGATCATGGAACATGGTAAAAGTGAGCTGCTGTTAGATAGAATAAAAGAGCATAAGTTTTCCCCTCCTAATTTTAAACTGAATGTATATATGTTATTTTATAGTGGAAAGAATGTAAACTTGGAATCGGACAGCTTCATATTCAAGTTCAAATTCTTCTTCTTACTCTTTGTAAAATATGGGCAGTAATATCTCCCCAAAAGGTTTAGTGATATGTATGTGCAATATAAATATATTACATAGTGGAAGAACTTAATAGAAGATAACCCTTATTTCAATGTAATAGGTCCCAGAAACACATATTCCTCTACTTGGTTTATACTTCCCAAATCCCACATATCTATGCATTTGTACTTGTATAATTATCCCTCTTTGGAGTATTTGATATAACATACCTTATTGCCTATATTAAGCTATCTGTTTCCACTAATATTTGGGTTGCTGGGCTTATCTTACAAATCCAGAAGAATACTGGCTGAGTTCTCAATTTTTCTGTATCTTGCTAACCACAGTACTGGATAGCTATAATTCAGTTTTCTAAAATGTAATTTTTTTCTTTTAATGCTTACAACGAGCTTTATTTTATAAAGAAAATATCAAAGTCTTCAAGGGCCTGCGCACAGCTCCCACTGCAAGTGCACGTGGAAACAAGGTGCTCCGTCACACAGCTTTTGGTGATGTCCAGCTACAAACCATTCTTAGTGCCCACTGTTCTGAGCACTTAAAATGTAATATTTTTTAAAAGTAATACCTATGTACAATTTTAAAAGCAATTTAAATTGCAGTTTAGTTATAAAAGGCTTATAATAACTAATAATATTTTTATTTCTGACCTTCATATTAGCTATGATTTTTTTAAATTAATTAATTAGTTTAGTTTTTGGCTGCATTGGGTCTTCTTTTCTGCACATGGACTTTCTCTAGTTGCGGTGAGCGAGGGCTACTCTTCGTTGCGGTGCGCAGGCTTCTCATTGCAGTGGCTTCTCTTGTTGCAGAGCACGGGCTCTAGGCATGTGGGCTTCAGTAGCTGTGGCTCGTCAGCTCTAGAGCGCAGGCTCAGTAGTTGTGGCGCATGGACTTAGTTGCTCCGCAGCATGTGGGATCTTCCCAGACCAGGGATTGAACCTGTGTCCCCTGCATTGGCAGGCAGATTCTTAACCACTGCGCCACCAGGGAAGTCCTTAGCTATGATTTTTGAAAAGAAAATATGAAGGATGGAAAAAAGGAAGGGAAGGAGAGGGTATTTCAGCAGCACTGATTCTTTATGTACCAATGGCTTAACACCCTTTTTTCTTTGAGACTTGTATGATTGATAGAAAGCTACTATGTATCCGTTGACAGAACTTGGAAAAAAAATGTGTTCATGAAAGCCAAGAGAATGAATTAGGTACAGAAATCTGGAAAAAGCTTGAAACAGAAGCTGTTGTTGTTGTTACTGCTAATTTTGCTTTGGTTTTAAAATGTTTTTTCCTCCACTCATTATTCTTCTTCTTTGTTAGCAGTACCTTTGGCAGTTTACCCAAGGAAAGTGAAATTTGTCAAGTGAATCTAAAGTAAAATGCCTGGAGATGGAGTTGGGAGGAAGAGCAAGAATATAAAGTCAAGTGGGGGAAGGAGAAATAGTTGAGTTGTGAGCTGTACAGGGCTTGGAAGTTGTGAGAACCTCCCTATAAGCTGCACTGAAAGAGGTATAACATGAGCCTCGTGGCATAGGAGCCTGTGCTAGACCAGCTCTACCACGATCTATTTTTGTGTCCTTTTCCTCATGAATTTATTTTGGCTAGATAATTCCATTTGTCATTCACAACTCAAAAATTCAGTAGTTCCACAGATGATTTCCCAGTGCTTTTTCACCTTCTGCCTAACTTGTAAATACCAGGATTCAACACCAGCATCAGCAACATATTGTGGGGACTTCCCTCGCGGTCCCGTGGTTAAGACCCTGCGCTTCCCTGGTCAGGGAACTAAGATCCCACATGCTGCACAGTGCGGCCAAAACAAAAACAAACCCAGCATGTTCTGGATACCTGTTTTGTGTATGGTCTCTGCTATCAAGATTACAGCTTCAGTGGGAAGAGACAGAATATTGTAAAAATAACTAAAAATAATTCCTTAGTATTATCTAATATCCAGTCTGTATTCACATTTCACAAATTGCTTAAACATGCCTTTTTACAGTTGAGTTGTTCCAGTTAGGAGCTAAACAAGGTCCATGTATTCTCTTTGGTTGTTGTGTCTCTGCATATAGGGTATTCTTCCTCTCTTTTTCTCTCTCTTGCCATTGACTGACTGGACTGGCTTGGTTGTTACTGGGAATGTTCCACATTTTAGATTTGTCTGATTGCTTCCTTATGGTATTATTTAACTTGTTTTTCTTTTTCCCATATTTCCTGTAAATGGAAGCTAGCTGTAAAAACTTAACTAGATTTAGTTTCAACTATTTTGGCAAGGATCCTTCATAGGTGATGCTGAGTATTTCACATTTCATCATATTATCATGCACTAAATAGTTGTCTCATGTCATTGCTTTTTGAGATAACATCCAAAGTCCTTAACATGGCCTAACAAATTCTGCATAATCTGAATTCCAGCTGATCTCCAGACTCATCTCCTACCGTATTACACATTATTTTGAGCCAGACACTTGTATTTTTTCTGTTCCTCTTGTAAGGGGCTTGAAAATATGCTGTTTCTTTTACCTGGAAGGCTCATCCCTTTCTTTTTACCTAGTTAATAATTTCTTTTACTTCAGGCTTTAGCTTGGTTAAAAATTCCTCAGGGAAACCTTTTATTACTTCCTTAATTATGCTACATTTCTTTTTTCTAGGCTGTCCTTTATTGCTATTATCATGGTTACAGTCAGGGACAGTACTTTTTATTGATGGCAAGGACAGCACATTTTGAGGGTGTGGAAAATGGGGGAAGGTTACTCTGTTAGTTTTCTAGGGCTGCTGAAACAAAGTACCACAAACTGAATGGCTTAACCACACAAATTTGTCTCAGTTCTGGAGGCCAGAAGTCTGATATAAGGTGTTGGCAACGTTGGTTCCTTTGGAAGACTGTAAGGGAATAATTGGCTTCAGACCTTTGCCTCTCTCCTTGGCTTATAGGTGACCACCTTCTCTATATCTCTTATGTCATCTTCCCTCTGTGTGCTCTATATGTGTCCATATTTCCTCTTATATGTATGCCAGTCATATTGAATTAGGACCCACCCTAATGAACTCATTTTAACTCTAAAGACCCTATCTCCAAATAAGGTCACATCTTGAGGTACTGGGGATTAGGGCTGCAACTTATGAATTTTGGGAGGGCACATACAATTCAACCCATAACAGTTACCATTATATCACCAAAATCAAACACAGTATTGGGTACAAAGTAAGTTGCAATAAGCAGGTCAATGAATAAATACCAAGTTGGACCTGGAATCTTTCATATTTAATGCCAATCTTGTGAATTAGCTTTACTCTAGCTTTATTTTGTTGGTAAATTTTATTGATATATACATATACACAATAATAAATTCTGAAAATTGAACAAGTTATAACTGTGCAGCTCAATAATTTTTCACAAAGTCAACACATTTATGTAACCAACTCCCAGATGAAGAAATAACACCCCTGGAATCCTAGAAGCCCCCTTTCAGTCATTATTATCCCCCTCCCAGAGATAGCCACTATCCTGACTTCTCATACCTTAGATGAGTTTTGCCTGAGTTTGAATTTTAGATAAATGAAATCATAATGTATTTATTTTTGTGTGTTTGGTTCTTTATTATTTTTGTGGTATTCATCCATGTCATGTGCAGTTGTTTATTCTCATCACTATTTATTATTCCATTGTGTAAGTATACCACAGTTCTACCATAGATGGACATCTACGTTTCCAGCGTAGCACATACACATAGTGCTTTCATGAATATTTTTGTACATGTCTTGTTCATGAACATATATGTGCATTTCTGTTGGATTCCTGCTTTATTTTTTAGGTTGTATGTTGATGGGTATTAGGTCATACTAGTAGCTATAATTTTCAGGGTCAACACTGCATTAATGTTTGATTTATGACATTGTTCTCTGACAGCTGTAATGAAATAGCTATAATAGAAATTCGCCATTGGGTTAGAAATATCCAAAACTTGTCATATTTTTCTAAACCCATGGCTTTAAAATAGATTTTATTATTTTAAGCAGTTGTAGGTTCACAGCAATATTGAGCAGAACATACAGAGATTTCCCATATACCCCCTGTCCTCACATATGCATAGCGTCCCCTGTTATCAATACCCGCCCCGCTCCGAGTGGTGCATTTGTTACAATGAATGAGCCTACAGTGACACATCATTATCACGCAATGTCCATAGTTTACATTAGGCTTCACCCTTGGTGTTGTACATACTGTGGGTTTGGACAAATTTATAATGACATGTATCCACCATTATAGTATCATACACAATAGTTTCACTGCCGTAAAAGTCCTCTGTGTTTTACCTATTCATCTCCCATGGCTTTTTTTTTTTAATTTATTTGTTTATTTATTTACTTTTTGGCTGCATTGGGTCTTCGTTGCTGTGCGCGGGCTTTCTCTAGTTGCATTGAGCGGGGGCTACTCTTTGTTGTGGTGTGCTGGCTTCTCATTGCAGTGGCTTCTCTTGTTGTGGAGCACAGGCTCTAGGCTTGTGGGCTTCAGTAGTTGTGGCACGTGGTCTCAGTAGTTGTGGCTTGCAGGCTCTAGAACACAGGCTCAGTAGTTGTGGCACACGGGCTTAGTTGCTCCGCAGCATGTGGAATCTTCTCGGACCAGGGCTCGAACCCATGTCCCCTGCATTGGCAGGCGGATTCTTAAACACTGCACCACCAGGGAAGTCCCCCCCATGGCTTTTTTCATTTTTATACAAGGCACCTCTTTGCCTGCCATGTATGAAGAGAACAAATATTTTTAAAGTGTTCTCTCTGTGCCAGACACTGTGCTAGTACTATTAATATGTATTCTTATTAAATCCTCACAAAAATTTTGTGAACTAGATATTATTATCCCCATTTTCATAGGTGAAGAAAAGGGAATTCAGAAGGCAAAGTAACATGCCGAAGATCACATAGCAAGGACCATGATGAAGTAAGTTTCTCTGACTCAAATTAGGTGTTCTGTCTACCACAGCAACAGAAGGGAGGAAAATGTTTCTTTCAGAGTCTGAAAGATTTAATTGTACTAGTTACATTTTTGTTTAATTATTGTAGTCAAGCATTTATCGAAATGAATTTCCATTAATTTCATTCATTTGCAAAGGTTTAGAGATTTTCTGAAACAAATTTAATCAAAAAATTTTCTTAACATTTAAAACTTTTTCTAAATCCTGGATAATTAGAAAATACCCGTTATTTTCAATCACTTTTTTAACCTTAACAGATGAAAATGTTATTTTTCAGTTGCCTTTAATTCTGTTAGATTGCTAAAACATAAGTTAAAAGTCAGAGTACAGGCCTCATGATTTTTTTTAACTTTTCCCATTTTATTTATTTATTTATTTGTTTGTTTGTTTATTTATTTATTTATTTGCCACACCACGTGGCATGTAGGGATCTTAGTTCCCCAACCAGGGATTGAACCCATGCCCCCTGCAGTGGAAGCACAGAATCCTAACCACTGGACTGCCCACGGAATTCCCCTCAACTTTTCCCATTTTACAGAAGGCTCATAATTTCTTTCATTCCCTCTCAGAAAAAACAGCATTTTAACAAAGGTAAACCAATATAGCACCACTGAACCCATAGAAAGTTGTCAATTTGCTAGTAGTAGCAATTTGTTATGTTCTTGAATAAAAAAAAATTAGATACATAATAAAGATACTATTATTTAGCAATTTCTTTTTGCTTCTTTTTAATTGTCAGTTATCTACAGGTACCCTCCATACCTTGGGAATCTATGTCAGTCTCTCCTTGATATTCTTTTCTTAGCCTCCAAATAAAAGGTCACTCTCAAGTATCTATAAATGTCTGGTCCTACTGTAAATGAGTGAGATGGTTCACAGCCAGGCATAGGGGGATCTAGGGACTTCTTAAAAGGAACAATTGTGGTAGGTTCCAGCCAATTTTGTCGTGCAGGATTATGGACTTAGAATTACCCTATCAGAAGCTGGAAATGTAGATTTGACAAGAGCAATCCTGATTTTCAGAGTACTGTGTAGGCCACACAGAACACATATCTACAGACTACACTTGACCTATAGACCACCAATTTAAAACCTCTTTCCTAAACTCAGGAGGCCAGATTTAATTTCTTGTTTCCATTGACTTTAAATGAAGCTTTTTGAATGGTTAAAGGAAGTAAAATGCTACCATGTTTTCTGATTCAGAAAAAGCTGCTACAGAATGCCCAATTTACTGATGTCCTGGCAATAGAAGGCAGGATTCTTTAACCTACAAGTTACAGTTACTATAATATGTATCACTGGTCCAGAATGGAGGCCATTTTGATTTCTAACACAGAGGAACTTGGAAAGTAGCACAGATGTAATTTGTGTGTAGAAAGAGGAAAAGAAACATGCTTCTTAAGTAAATTTGACACCTTTTTCTCTCATGCTAAAGAATTAATCTATCAGTATTCTCCAACTCTATTACCATAAGGTTGGTAAAGAAGCAATATTATAGTTTTTAAAAATCAGTGCAAACTGTACCTTCAAGCTCTCATGTGTATTGACATCTTAAGGCCTCTGAGGAGGATCCACCTTTTTCATCCAAGGAACAGTTGCATGAGTTATATTCTGTTATGTTGTTTTCTTGGGTCAAATCATACAGTATGTACTATTATAAATAAGGCCAGCTTTAGATGGATTTGTGCTTAACACGAAGTGCATGTCACCCTTGAACTCTGGTTATATGCAGATGGAGATGTCTAATAATAAACTCCCATCAGGACTTCCCTGGTGGCACAGTGGTTAAGAATCTGCCTACCAATGCAGGGGACACAGGTTTGAGCCCTGGTCCGGGAAGATCCCACATGTCGCAGAGCAAATAAGCCCCTGTGCCACAACTACTGAGCCTGTGCTCTAGAGCCCGCAAGCCACAACTACTGAGCCTGCGTGCCACACTACTGAAGTCTGTGCGCCTAGAGCCGGTGCTCCGCAACAAGAGAAGCCCCCGCAATGAGAAGCCCGCGCACCGCAACGAAGAGTAACCAACACTCGCCGCAACTAGAGAAAGCCCGCACGTAGCAATGAAGACCCAACGCAGCCAAAAACAAAAAAACTCCCATCCATTTCCTCCTGAATTCTTTCCTCACCACACACACGCTCACACAGTTTGAAAACAGAGAATCAGTGTACATTTTGGAAGCAATGGGACTGAATTGTCAAAGATCCCTGCCAAGTTGCTTAAAGATCTAGGCGTTTATGGTTTAACGATCATGGGTTTTGAATTGCAGACCCTGACCAGAGAGCAAATAGTCTGCATGTAAAGTTTGCATGCAATCTTTGCCCAGCTTCTCTGGAGTGAGCACTTAAAATAATCATTTCCTGAACACAACATCCAGAAACAGGTTTGTGCTGATAATAGGATCAATAATGAGAGTGGGCAAAACGTTGACCAAGAGGCTCCAGTGACTAGAATTTAAATGAAAGCACATATATTACAAAGACCTTTCTTTGGTTAGGATTTACTAGAATATAGTACAAATTCGATTCAGTAGATGGCGATAGAGATGCCACTAAGACTTTCATCTCTTTCAGTGAATTGAATTGCTTTTATGGGGAAGACGTGATGCTGGTCTGGTTGTTGCTAGTCACTTTTTTTTTTTTACATATAATCTTATTTATTTATTTATTTTTGGCTGCATTGGGTCTTCGTTGCTGCGCGCGGGCTTCCTCTAGTTGCAGTGAGCTGGGGAGCTACTCTTTGTTGAGGTGTGCAGTCTTATTGTGGTGGCTTCTCTTGCTGCGGAGCATGGGGTCTAGGCGTGTGGGCTTCAGTAGTTGTGCTCACGGGCTCTAGAGTGCAGGCTCAGTAGTTGTGGCGCACGGACTTAGTTGCTTCACGGCATGTGGGATCTTCCCGAACAAAGGATCAAACCCGTGTCCCTTGCATTGTCAGGCGGATTCTTAACCACTGCGCCACCAGGGAAATCCCGCTAGTCACATTTTAAAATATAACATTCTGTTGGCAATCTTTGGTAATTTAAGGACCATTCTTTTTTTTTTCCCCCTAATTTTTTAATTGTGGTAAAATACATCTTAACCATTTTAAAGTGTCCAGTTCACTGGTATTAAATACGTTCATAATGTATTACCACCATCCATTTCCATAACTCTTTTCATCTTGTATATAAAATTGAAACTCTATACTTATTAAACAGTAACTTCCCTCTTTCCTCCCCACAGCCCCTGGCAACCACCATTCTACTTTCTGTCTATGATTTTTGAGTAAGTACCTCATATAAATGGAATGATACAGTATTTGTCTTTTTGTGACTGGCTTATTTCACTTAGCATAAAAATTGAACATGAAATTACTATATGGGGCTTCCCTGGTGGTGCAGTGGTTGAGAGTCCGCCTGCCGATGCAGGGGACACGGGTTCGTGCCCCGGTCCAGGAAGATCCCACATGCCGCGGAGTGGCTGGGCCCGTGAGCCATGGCCGCTGAGCCTGCACGTCCGGAGCCTGTGCTCCACAACGGGAGAGGCCACAACAGTGAGGGGCCTGCGTACCGCAAAAAAAAAAAAAAAAATTACTATATGACCCAGCAATTCCACTTTGGGGTATATACCAAAAAGAACTGGAAGCACAGTCTTGAAGAGATGCTTGTACACCCATGATCATAGCAGCATTATTCAAATAGCTAAAATGTGGAAGCAGGTATCCATTGACCAATGAATAAATAAGCAAAATATGGTATATGTGTACAATGGAATATTATTCAGCCTTAAAAAGGAAGAAAATTCTGACATATGCTACAACATGAATGAACCTTGAGGACATTATACTAAGTTAAATAAGCCAGTAGCAAAAAGACGTATACTGTATGATTTTATTTATACGAGGTACTTAGTAGTCAAAATCATAAAGACAGAAAGTAGAATGGTGGTTTCCAGGGGCTAGGGAGAGGGCAGAATGGGGAGTTATTGTTTAATAAGTATAGAGTTCCAGTTTTACAAGATGAAAGAGTTATAGTGATGGGTGGTAGTAATGGTAGCACATTATGAATGTATTTAATACCACTGAATTGGACACTTAAAAATGGTTAAGATGGTAAAGTTTGTTATGTGTATTTTACTACCAAAAAAAAAAAAAAGACCATGCTACTTTAATAGCTCTGTCCCCACCCATTTTGGTTGTTGACTAAATTACATCTTTAAACACTGTGTGCCCAAAACCATAAATAATAATTCTTTTAAATGCATTAGTCTCCTAAATGATGTAGAAGACAAAATTTAGGGTTACAAACCAAAGTCACAGGGACTTCCCTGGTGGGGCAGTGGTTAAGAATCCGCCTGCCAATGCAAGGAACATGGGCTCAATCCCTGGTCCAGGAAGATCCCACATGATGCGGAGCAACTAAGCCCATGCGCCACAACTACTGAGCCTGCACTCTAGAGCCTGCGAGCCACAACTACTGAAGCCCAAGCACCTAGAGCCCATGCTCCACAACAAGAGAAGCCACTGCAATGATAAGCTCACGCACTGCAACTAGAGAAAGCCCACATGCAGAAAAAAGACCCAATGCAGCCAAAAAAAAAAAACCAAAGTAACTAATACTAGCATTTTGACTAATAATTTAAAAAAATATACTAGTCTCTTAAATCATATAGATGACAAAAGGGGGAGTTACAAACGATCGTTACAATAATATGAACTTTTGTAGTTGCTTATGTGTTTACTTTATTGAGATCTTTATTTCTCCATATGGCTTTGAGTTACTGTCTAGTGTCTTGTCATTTCACCCTGCAGGACTCCTGGAGCACTGCTTTCAGAGAAGGTCTGGTGGTAACAAACTGTCCACTTTCATTTATCTGAGAATGTCTTAATTTTTCCCTCACTCTTGAAGGACAGTTTTGCTGGATCTAGGATTCTTGCTTGACATTTTTTTTTTTTTTTCTTTTAGCATTTTGAATAGCACTGCCTCTGGCCTCCAAAGCTTGTTTCTGATGAGAAATCTTCAATAATCTTACTGAAGATCCCTTATATATGATGAATCACTTCTCTCTTGCTGTTTTCAAGATACTCTTTTTGTTTTTGTCTTTTGAAAGTTTGATTATATTATGTCTCAGTGTGGGTTTCTTTGAGTTCATCTAGTTTGGAGTTCACTGAGATTCTTGGATATTTATTTCATGTCTTTCATCAAATCTGAGAAGTTTTCAGCCATTATTTCACCAAATATTCTCTCTCTCTTTTCCCTCTCTCTTCTTTTGGGACTCCCACATGTATATGGTGGTCCCCTTAATGGTGTCCTATAGGTCCCATAGGCTCTGGTTTTTTTCTTCTTCAGTTTTTTTTTCTTTCTGTTCCTCAGACTCAATATTTCCATTTTTCTATCTACTGCTGAAATCTGCCTTTGAATCCCTCTAGTGAATTTTTCATTTCAGTTATTGTACTTTTCAATTCCAGAATTTCTTTTTGGTTTATTTTTAGGTTTTCTATCTCTTTATTGATATTTTTATTTCATTCAGCCATCATTTTCTTGTCTTTATTCACCTCTCCCTTTAGTTCTTTGTGCAACTTTAAAACAGTTTTAAGTAAGTCTTTGTCTAGTAGATCTGAAATCAGTTCTGTTTCAGGGATAGTTTCTGTTGATTTTCTTTTTTTCCTTTGGATGGGCCATACTTTCCTATTTCTTTATATGCCTTGTGATTTTTTGTTGAAAACTGAACTTTTTTTTTTTTTTTTTTGTCTGTGCTGCATGGTTTGTAAGATATTAGTTCCCCAACCAGGGATTGAACCTGGGCCCTCAGCAATGAAAGCCTAGAGTCCTGACCACTGGACCACCAGGGAATTCCTGAAAACTGGACATTTGAATCTAATAATTTGGTAACTCTGGAAATCAGCTTCTTTCCCTTCCCCAGGGTTTTCTGTTTTTGTTTCTGTTTTCGTTTTTGTTTCTGTTTTGATTGTTGTAAGTTGTCTCTGTGCCAGGGATCTGCTTGAGGTGTAAACTTAACGTTTTCTCAGATCTTTTC
The DNA here is from genome assembly GCF_039906515.1 of Pseudorca crassidens. NCBI lineage: Eukaryota > Metazoa > Chordata > Mammalia > Artiodactyla > Delphinidae > Pseudorca > Pseudorca crassidens. The sequence continues at coordinate 45,140,417 of NC_090309.1, forward strand.
TGAGCCTGTGCTTTCCTCTGAGTGTGCATGATGACTTTCTAATTTCTCCTGTATATGGAATTGCTTTTGAATGTCCTACTCTTTCATATCTGTCCCCCAAAAAGGGAAAAGGAGAAAAATGGAAGGAGGAAAAGAATGAGTATTGGCCCTTTAAATCCCCAGAGGTCACTTCAGCTGGAGCGGAGAGGGACTTGCAACAGTGGAGGGAGGTGCAACTAGAGTTCTGGAGTAGCAATCAGTACTCAGAGCACAAATCCCTTATGTCTGGAAGACATGGTTCTTCTTGACCACCTTGGCTCCTGCAAGCTACGTGCAAGCTGCTCCAGGAACAGGTGCACAGCTGCCTGCCGTGGGGCTGTGGGTGTGGGATGGATAGCTGCTACTGTACTAAGAGGTAAAATGGACTGAAGTTAACTGCACTTTACTGTCCAAGCCTTCGTCTGGAAGTTGCAAGCCTTCAGTAGCCTCCAGAGTCCCCATAGTTGCGTCAGACAGGTTCTGCCCGAGCAATTGTTGTTTAGGAGGCGAGACAGATTCCTGGTGCTCCCTACTCTGTCATCCTCCCAGAAGTATTTGTATTAATAAGAAGATGGCCCTTTAAAGAAAAAAAAAGTTACTCTACATTAAAATGTTTTAAATTCTAGTGCTTTTTCTCTTCTTGAGCTTTTCAAGTTGAAGTAGGGATGAGGGTGGAGTGAGTGGGGTGAATTTGGGCCTGGAGTTGAGGGCTTTGTTTTCTAGACAAAAGATTTCTTTTCAAGACATTTCAAAGGCTGTACTGTAGTGGGATCCTGCCCGTTATGCAGCAATCCCACACTGTTACACACTTGACCAGACCCTCGTGGCCTGGCTGACTTTTCTGTTTCTGCTACTCCACGTTGAAGCACAGGCTGTCTGCAAAGCTGTTGCTTATACCATAATTTCAGCTTTGAAAAATTCTGGCATGTTCAGTCTATTCTTTAGAAAAGTAAGAAATGTATACACAAAAATATCCCAGGCTGGTCAATTTACTGCCAGATTGTAGAAAGTCTATTTTCTCAAAATCATTGAGATGGTTTCAGAACCAATTGAAGAGAGAACCTGGTTATTCTTCTTACACAGTATTCAATCCTTGATTCAAAGTGGGGGGGGGGGGTGAGATTATTACAGAGTTGAAAGCAAGACCCTGACCTAGGAAGTAATTCTGAGAATTCCTTGTTATTTTCTGACTCAGCCTGTCTAATCAGAGATCCCAACATAAAACATAGCTTTTGAAGGGAGCCCATGAGCCAAGGTCAAGCTTGCTTTCACCTCACAGTTGGGTTTCTCTTGTCTTTGTTCCTCAGCTCTGCCTCTATCAAAAATAAGACAGTGAGCTTGTGGGTCAAGCAGCTTGTAATTTCTCCAGGCCCATTGTGTGGAGAGAAGGAGAAACCACAATGCCTGAAGCCTCTTGAAGAGGTGAATACATTTGGAGGACATGGAATCATCTGTAAGTCAGACTTTCTTGATCCCAGTACTATCAACATTTTGGACAGAAAACTCTGTTGTGTGAGGCTGTCCTTGCCCCGTAGGATGTTTAGCGGCATTCTGGCCTCTATCCACTAGATGGCGGTAGCTCTCCCTACTCGCCACCCCAACCAGTCAAGACGAGCCGAAACGTCTCTAGGCCTTGCCAAGTGGTTGAAAACCACTGGTGTTAAGTTTTCCTAATGAGTATAAAAACCCTACCAATCCAGAGTTAAACATAATAATTATTCAGTGGATCAAAGATAGCCAGATAAGTGAATGTACCTCCTTTATTTCTCTCTCCTACATAAATCGTTATTTACTGTACAGATCCAGGAAGCATCCTGAGATAAGTGCAGGGAAACAAGCAAATAAAATAGGGCTTATCTCACTTTCAATTCGTAACTCAAATCTAAATATCTCAAGGATTCTTGACAAGAAAGAAATAGCTAATGTGCTCAGATTCTTCTCATAGGCAGAAGCATGCGACCCCCCAACATGAGCTGCCCGCCTCTGGCTGTGTTCTGCAGAATCCCCCCACCCCTCCCCATTCTCTGGGGGGCACAGTGGCTTCTCTGTTCCCAGGAACCATGCAGCCTCAGTTCTTTTTTTCTTCCCACCTCTTGATCCCTTCCTACCTCTTCAGTTAGAAGGCCTGTTAGGTTCTTCAGGCTGTGGGAATGCTGGCTTTGAAGAGTAGAAACCAAGGACTGTGCCCTTGTTGACTTATTGATGGTGCCTTGTTACTGTGCCATTTGCCACGCAGGATGATAAAGCTGACTCTAATAGAAGAAAAATTGATAGCCATTAAATTGACCAAGATTTGAAAGAGATTCCTTTGTGGCCTTTAAAGAAGGCCACAGACGTGATGATGGGATGGAAAGTATAACCTTCTGCAAAAAAAAAAAAAAAAAAAAAAATAGTGGAAATGGGATCATTCACCTTGAATAAGAGATTGAAGATGAATCGTGAGATGTCACTAAACCGATAAGCTTATGTTTTCTACCTCTGCCTAAGATAGCAGAAAGAAATCAATACATGCAGGATGCGAGGAATTTAAATTTACTGTAGGAGAACATTTCTGATAGTTAATTAAGGTTTATCAACTTTACATGGGGTGCCAGCTCCAGGGTGGCTTTGGAATCGTCTTTAAACGTCTTTAAGAATTGCCTGTACTGGATTCTGGCTGCCTGGCTCAGGTAGGGTGTGGTCCTGCAAGGGGAGGAATGGCCTCTTTGGTCTCACTGCTCAGGCACGTGGATGGCGATGAGGTGACAGCCTGTCACCTAGACAGAGCCTTAACTGCATTTTCTAAATCGGGACTTGGGCCATGTGCTTTCCACAGGTGTGAGTTACTTGGCCAGATTCAACAGATGGAGGTTTTCTCTCTGCTTTCAGTGCGGCTCTGTATGTTTACTCTGTAATCAGAGCTGCCACTTGGGTTCCCCCAAGCTGATTCTGAGATGGAGGCTATTTTCTAGGGTGGCACCCATGGTCTCAACACTATGGGAGGAGGGGGGAGAAAGTAGGATCCAGCAGAGGGAGAAGGTAAGCTCTGTAGCAATCCCAACAAAGAGCTCAGCTGACCACATGGCAAGTTCAGAGGCTGGAATGGACCCTTTCAGGTGTCCCCTGTTGAGGCAAGAGGGCTGGGCCTTTATCTACTTGTGGATGAGTCACTGCCCCTGAAGAAGGCAAGACCTTGGGCAGAGCAGCTTCCTTTAGCCCAGGCAGTCCCCAAAGAGGAGGGTTTGACAGCTGGAGGTCTTCTTCTAGCAGCATTCCCACCATGGGGAATAAACCCTCCATAAAAGAAAGGGGACCTGGGGGTGCATCCCTGTGTTCACCACAGGCAGCTTTCCCTACCATCTACTCACATCTGAGACTTGTCTTTACCCTTTACCTATTAATACAAGAAGCATTTTCCCTCCTCCAGGAACATATCTCCCTTAATCTTGTTCCCATCCAACCCTTGTCACCCTAGTTAGTACACAGAGTAAATGCAGTCTCAGATTCTGTTGATTCTGAAATGTATTCTATCCTCCCTCCCACCTTCCCCCACTTCCTCACTTCCCTCCTTCAACTCTCATCAGGCAGATTCACCTGCTTCCAATTTGAGCCTCCTGACAGCCAGCCTGGATGGCAAGTTATGTGTCAGCTGATTTCTTCCTCTTTGGAGTTTTTCCATTATTCCCTTAATAGCCACATATTCCGCCTCTGCCCTCTGCCAATACCTTGTGCGTGAATTCCCAGGACAGTAGTGCAGCTGGCCTGGAGCCTGGGTTAGCTCAGCCCCTAGCTTGTGAGACTTTGATCACGGCCTGTTTTCTCGATTAGCTGTCTAAAACGAGGAGAGGCCATTGGACTAAGTGATCCCCAACATCTCTTTTTAACTCCAACAGTCAATGACTTTTTAATTTGAAGGATTTTCACAAAGGAAAATGGGAACCAAAAGGGATTCCAGATTCCACAGTCTTCACTTCCTATCCCACCCACATAGGAGATTGGAGCCTCCTTTCCCAAATAAATGCAAGATGTGGGATTAGTTATGGCACACTCTGAAATGTCTGGGAGAGTGAAAGTTTAGAATCCCCAGAACATTTTCGAAACCAGTCTGAACTGAAATCAGAAAATTCTTAGCAGCCCATCTTGCGGCTGCACTTAGCCTCTGCCTGTGAGGCTCTCCTGTGAGGTGAGTGAATGTGAATCAGGACTTGTGTTGAGCTGTAACCAAATTCCTGAAATGCTCAGGGAGTCCATTGCAGCAAGAGTGGTTTCCTGCTGGTTTTATTCTACTGGTCCCCCTCCCCTTTTCTTAATCTTAGAGGATTTAGCTATCACTATTGGTATTTTCTGTAGCCTTTGTCTTTTGTTTGTTTTTTTTCATGAGACTGGGCCAGGGTAAACTTTGGCCCTTGAAGGGAACTCAGGCTCAGGGGGCCAGGTAAAGACCCTTCAAATTGTCCTTTCTTTTTTTTTTTTTTAACATCTTTATTGGAGTATAATTGCCTTACAATGGTGTGTTAGTTTCTGCCTTATAACAAAGTGAATCAGCTATACATATACATATATCCCCCTAACTCCTCCCTCTTGAGTCTTCCTTCCAGCCTCCCTATCCCACCCCTCTAGGTGGTCACAAAGCACCCAGCTGATCTCCCTGTGCTGTGCAGCTGCTTCCCACTAGCTATCTATTTTACATTTGGTAGTGTATATATGTCCATGCCACTCTCACTTCGTCCCAGCTAATCCTTCCCCCTCCCCGTGCCCTCAAGTCCATTCTCTACATCTGTGTCTTTATTCCCGTCCTGCCCCTAGGTTCTTCAGAACCATTTTTTTTTTTTTTAGATTCCATATATATTTGTTAGCATACGGTATTTGTTTTTCTATTTCTGACTTCACTCTGTATGACAGACTCTAGGTCCATCCACCTCACTACAAATAACTCAATTTTGTTTCTTTTTATGGCTGAGAAATATTCCATTGTGTATATGTGCCACATCTTCTTGATCCATTCATCTGTCGATAGACACTTAGGTTGCTTCCATGTCCTGGCTATTGTAAATAGAGCTGCAATGAACATTGTGGTACATGACTCTTTTTGAATTATGGTTTTCTCAGGGTATATGCCCAGTAGTGGGACTGCTGGGTCATATGGTAGTTCTACTTTTAGTTTTTTCAGGAACCTCCATATTGTTATCCATAGTAGCTGTATCAATTTACATTCCCACCAACAGTGCAAGAGGGTTCTCTTTTCTCCACACCCTCTCCAGCATTTATTGTTTGTAGATTTTCTGATGATGGCCATTCTGACCAGTGTGAGGTGATACCTCATTGTAGTTTTGATATGCATTTCTCTAATGATTAATGATGTTGAGCATACTTTCATGTGTTTGTTGGCAGTCTGTATATCTTCTTTGGAGAAATGTCTGTGTAGGTCTTCTGCCCATTTTTTGATTGGGTTGTTTGTTTTTTGGATATTGAGCTGCATGAGCTGCTTGTAAATTTTGGAGATTAATCCTTTGTCAGTTGCTTCATTTGCAAATATTTTCTCCCATTCTGAGGGTTATCTTTTCATCTTGTTTATGGTTTCCTTTGCTGTGCAAAAGGGTTTTAAGTTTCATTAGGTCCCATTTGTTTATTTTTAGTTTTATTTCCATTTCTCTAGGAGGTGGGTCAAAAAGGATCTTGCTGTGATTTAGGTCATAGAGTGTTATGCCTATGTTTTCCTCTAAGAGTTTTATGGTGTCTGGCCTTACATTTAGGTCTTTAATCCATTTTGAGTTTATTTTTGTGTATGGTGTTAGGGAGTGTTCTAATTTCATTCTTTTACAGGTAGCTGTCCAGGTTTCCTAGCACCACTTATTGAAGAGGCTGTCTTTTCTCCATTGTATATTCTTGCCTCCTTTATCAAAGATAAGGTGACCATATGTGTGTGGGTTTATCTCTGGGCTTTCTATCCTGTTCCATTGATCTATATTTCTGTTTTTGTGCCAGTACCATACTGTCTTGATTACTGTAGCGTTATAGTATAGTCTGAAGCCTGGGAGCCTGATTCCTCAAGCTCCGTTTTTCGTTCTCAAGATTGCTTTGGCTATTCGGGGTATTTTGTGTTTCCATACAAATTGTGAAATTTTTTGTTTGAGTTCTGTGAAAAATGCCATTGGTAGTTTGATAGGGATTGCATTGAATCTGTAGATTGCTTTGGGTAGTAGAGTCATTTTCACAATGTTGATTCTTCCAGTCCAAGAACATGGTATATCTCTCCATCTGTTTGTATCATCTTTAATTTCTTTCATCAGTGTCTAATAGTTTTCTGCATACAGGTCTTTTGTCTCCTTAGGTAGGTTTATTCCTAGGTAGTTTATTCTTTTTGTTGCAGTGGTAAATGGGAGTGTTTCCTTAATTTCTCTTTCAGATATTTTCATCATTAGTGTATAGGAATGCAAGACATTTATGTGCATTAATATTGTATCCTGCTACTTTACCAAATTCATTGATTAGCTCTAGTAGTTTTCTGGTAGCATCTTTAGGATTCTCTATGTATAGTATCATGTCATCTGCAAACAGTGACAGCTTTACTCCTTTTCCGATTTGGATTCCTTTTATTTCTTTTTCTTTTCTGATTGCTGTGGCTAAAACTTCCACAAGTATGTTGAATAATAGTGGTGAGAGTGGACAACCTTGTCTTGTTCCTGAACTTAGAGGAAATGGTTTCAGTTTTTCGCCATTGAGAGCAATGTTGGCTGTGGGTTTGTCATATATGGCCTTTATTATGTTGAGGTAAGTTCCCTCTATGCCTACATTCTGGAGAGTTTTTATCATAAATGGGTGTTGAATTTTGTTGAAAGCTTTTTCTGCATCTATTGAGATGATCATATGGTTTTTCTCCTTCAATTTGTTAATATGGTGTATCACATTGATTGATTTGCATATACTGAAGAATCCTTGCATTCCTGGGATAAACCCCACTCGATCATGGTGTATGATGCTTTTAATGTGCTGTTGGATTCTGTTTGCTAGTATTTTGTTGAGGATTTTTGCATCTATGTTCATCAGTGATATTGGCCTGTAGTTTTCTTTCTTTGTGACATCTTTGTCTAGTTTTGGTATCAGGGTGATGGTGGCCTCATGGAATGATTTTGGGAGTGTTCCCCCCGCTGCTATATTTTTGAAGAGTTTGAGAAGGATGGGTGTTAACTCTTCTCTAAATGTGTGATAGAATTAGCCTGTGAAGCCATCTGGTCCTAGGCTTTTGTTTGTTGGAAGATTTTTAATCACAGTCTCAATTTCAGTGCTTGTGACTGGTCTGTTCATATTTTCTATTTCTTCCTGATTCAGTCTTGCCAGGTTGTGCATTTCTAAGAATTTGTCCATTTCTTCAAGGTTGTCCATTTTATTGGCATAGAGTTGCTTGTGGTAATCTCTCATGATCTTTTGTGTTTCTGCAGTGTCAGTTGTTACTTCTCCTTTTTCATTTCTAATTCTATTGATTTGAGTCTCCTCCCTTTTTTTCTGGTTGAGTCTGGCTAATGGTTTATCAATTTTGTTTATCTTCTCAAAGAACCAGCTTTTAGTTTTATTGATCTTTCCTATTGTTTCCTTTATTTCTTTTTCATTTATTTCTGATCTGATCTTTATGAATTCTTTCCTTCTGCTAACTTTGGGGTTTTTTTGTTCTTCTTTCTTTAATTGCTTTAGGTATAAGTTTAGGTTGTTTATTTGAGTTGGTTCTTGTTTCTTGAGGTAGGATTGTATTGCTATAAACTTTCCTCTTAGAACTGCTTTTGCTGCATCCCATAGGTTTTGGGTCTTCGTGTCTCTAGTGTCATTTGTTTCTAGGTATTTTTTTATTTCCTCTTTGATTTCTTCAGTGATCTCTTGGTTATTTAGTAATGTATTGTTTAGCCTCCATGTGTTTGTATTTTTTACAGATTTTTTCCTGTAATTGTAATCTTGTCCTTTCTTCTTGAGGCTGACTGTCTCATTCAGTAATGACAGACCATGATAAATGGGTTGCATACAGTAAATATAGCACAGAGCATGGAAGCTGGAGAGAAACAGCTTGTGGAAAAGTGAACCTGGGTCTTCCCTGGTGGCGCAGTGGTTGAGAGTCCGCCTGCCGATGCAGTGGGCACGGGTTCATGCCCCGGTCCAGGAGGATCCCACATGCAGTGGAGCGGCTGGGCCCGTAAGCCATGGCCGCTGAGCCTGCGCATCTGGAGCCTGTGCTCCGCAATGGGAGAGGCCACAGCAGTGAGCGGCCCACGTACTGCAAAAAAAAAAAATAGTGAACCTGGCTGTTGAAGAGCAGAGTTGAGCTTATTTGCATAGTAACTCAGGTGTGGTTACTTATTTATGAAGCACATTTCCTCTGAGGTGTGGAAAATAGGCTGTGAACCTGATTCTGCCCTTGAACACTCATGGTCAGGAGGCAGAGCCCAGTGTGACCCCCCTAACCCTCCCCGTACCCCCTCCCTGGTGCTCCTGTTACTTCCCTGAGCTTCCTCTTGTCTTCCCTTCTTGCTAGACTGTGAGATCCTGGAGGGCAGGGACAGTGTTTGGTCACCATTTTTTCCCTGTGCCCAGCGACTCACCTGGCACAATGGCAGGCCTTCAGTAAATACATATGTCATGAATGGCATTTGGCAGCCAAGCCTGCAACTACCTGGACGTTGGAGGGAGATAAATACAAAAGAGGAGGAGAGGACTTGGAGCTCCCAAACTAGACACCCGCCCTGAAGCCAGAGGAGGAAGTAAAGTTAGAAACAGAGAGACAGAAATAGCGCCATTTGAAGAAGGGGTCAGCTGTGGACCTCTTGCAGGAGAAAATCCCAAACAAACTTGACCTTCTTCCAAGTGAATGATTTGACTCCTCCAGAACAAGGAAAAAAACAAAAACAAAACAACCCACATAATTCCCCACCCTGCCAATAAAAATGCCTCTACCCCAAACAGCAATTGCTCCAGACTCATAATGGTGCCCCAGTTACACAGCAGAAAGAACAAAGAAGTGATTTAAGCATCTTGAAACTGAAATAGCTATTGCCAAACACCAGAGGATCAGCGAATCATTAGATTGCAGAAAATTCAGAACCTCTGAGGCCTCTGTATTCTTCCATCCTGATGTCAGACTGCTGGCAGCCCACGCTGAGCTGCTTTATAAGACCATGCAGCTAGGCCACTAGAAAGATGAGAGGAGGGAGGAAAGGCCAGCTGGCCTTGCTGGGGGTTTGGAAGCTCTGCATTGAAGATACCTTAACCAGCATTGGACACTGTCGTTTCTCTGCTCCCAGTGATGAATGAGGCCAAGGCTGGGCCTTTTAGCTGATTAGACACAGATGTGGATGTCTCTGAGTTTATCAGTCAGGGGCCTGGCAGGAATACAGAATTTATCCCAGGTGGTTCAAATAGAAAGACTTTAATAAAAGCATCCACAGAGCAGCAGGCAGGGTTGAGGGAACAAATACGGAACATTGAGGTACCTGAAGACTTGCGTTGGGGGAGCCATTACTTCCCTAAGGCCAAAGGGCAAAGGGAAGAAGGAAGTCTTGGTGCCTGACCCAGTGGGACTGCGGCTGTGGAGGAAGGGCCTCCAGAGACAGGGCTCCAGGGCAGGGAGGGAGTGGGGAAGAAATCCCTGCCCGTTTTTGCTGCCTCATGTTGGCCAAACCGGAAGCCAGCCAGCAAGGGTGCTCAGGATGGTGCCTTCCTCAGGGGTCAGCTCCTGGGGCTGAGAACACGTGGAGGTGAGTCAGATGGAGGTCAGTCAGTACACTGACCACTAACCTGATTGCCATATAGCTACATTTCCTATAGCTTCTTACATGTTATCTCATTTAATTCTCATAGGTACTCTAAAGCCGGCTGAGCCTGGGATTCTGCAGAATACCAGAGCTTGTGGGCATAGCGCACACTCATGCCTAATGGCGGGTTCGGGCTGATGAGCTGACAAGAGGGAAGCGTGTTGAAACCTATCATCAGGAGCTAGAGGCCAAAGGGACTCTAAACGTCAGTTAGAAATGAAGTCACTGGGACGGTGACTGTGAACAATTTGTCGGCTTTCTTCAGCCTTTGTAATTTATGCTTTTTATCCTGAATGTTTCCCAACAGTAAGGCTGTCTTCTGCTCAATAGGCAGTCCTGTCAGGGAGAGAATCTTGTGGGTTGCTGTGGGAAGTGACGGTGCTTGCAGAAAGATCAGGTCAGGTCCCAGGAGTCATGGTTGAGGGAGGAAAGGGAAGCACAAAGGCCAGAAGCCAGCTGTCCTGAGGAGGGGGTATGGCTGGGCCCAGGGGCACAGGGCCTGTGCTCTGTCTCTGACTCCTCAGAGCTAGGAATCTCCCCCTGGTGGTTCTGCTTCCCTGCCTGAGGTTGAGCTGGGAGCTGTTCTCCGCGGCATAGGTGCAAGCTGGAGTGAGTGACCTTCCAACAACTCGGGGCAGCAGACACTGACAGTGGGTCTACTTTACTGTAAGGTAATCCAAGCAAGAGCCGCCACTTGATATGAAGGGCAAGTTCTTATCACCAAATAAATATTTCATCATTCGAGGCTCCAGTGAATCGAGGCATGGACAGGGCTTCGGTGCACACCTGAGTCCCCTGCCCCCTCTCAGATGTCCAGTGGCTCCTGCCCGGGGCGGGGGGAGAAGGAAGGCCTGTGGCTGAGCCATTAGAGGAGGTAGGAGAGGGCTTCCCCTCCATAACCTCCACCCAAGTGCTGAGTCACTCAGGTAGATCACCTCTCTGCGCCTTAGTTTTCTCAGCTGCAAAATGGAAATGATTTCCCAGCCCAGTTCTAGGGCCCTTTCTTGTTGCAGAGACCAAGTGTGATAACACAGGAAGGCATTTTGGAAGGCAGAAAATGTCACATCAAGTGTACCAATTATTAATACCAACAGTGTCTTTTCAGAAAATGTCCCTCAAGAGGCCTAAACCATACTTGAGTTACTTTTATTCATTCATTTATACATTTAACAGATATTTACTGAGTACCTGCCATGTGCCAGGGGTTTATTTTCTGCCTTATGGATTGGCAGGGTGCTCTGTATTCGTTTCTCCATTCACCAGTCCTGCCCTTCAGAGGTTTTATTTTAACCTCTGCTCTCCAGGGTTGACAGGGAGTATATAAGTAAGTCGAATGCTTGTTGGGGTTGATGAGGAATATATTGACTGAAATGAGATTTCAATGCCCCTGCTCATTACCTCCAGTTGTACTGAGGTTCTGCCTTTTTGCCGAAGGAGCTGCAGGCTGGGTGTGAGTAGGGAGCTGAGTAGCCCTGCAGGGCACCATGGCAACCACGATGAGGGACTGCCACCAGGGAGTTTAATGTCACGTTGTACCTTGAAGCTCATCAGCTGTGGGCCCAGCAGAAAAGTAACCCTTCCCTATTCTGGGAGGTGGAAAAAAGGAAGAGAGCCAGGTGTGATGGATGCAGCTCAGGCAGGACTGTATTAGCATCTGATGAATATGCTGATGTCATCAGAGGGGAGTTTTCCCTTTCAGTGGAACCTCTGCTTGCTGGGAACTCGGGAGGCCAGGCCCCAGCAATGGAGAAAGGCACACATGCTGCTTGGTTATTAAATCCTGGGATGTCTTCTCAGGACATTTGCCTCAGAGCAAGAAGCATGGGGGTGGGATAGAGAGAAATTAGGAGTTTGGGATTAACATAAACACACTACCTATATAAAATTGGTAAGCGACAAGGACCTACTGTATAGCACAGGGAACTATACTCAATATCTTGTAATAACCTATAATGGAAAAGAATCTGAAAAAAAATATATATGTATAACTGAATCACTTTGCTGTACACTTGAAACTAACACAACACTGTAAATTAACTATACTTCAATAAAAAATAAAATAAAATTCCAAGACAAAAAAAGAAAAAAAGAAGCATAGGAATAGAGGGGCTCCCACACGGTGGGGAAGTTCAGAATTCTTTGCCTGTCCTGAAGGGGAATCCTCCTGAGTTAGTCCTGCCTTCCTGTCCCCAGATCCGTCGCCTCCGGGTGTGTGATATTTTGTTGTTCCTTTGTTTAGTTCATAAATCAACCCTCCTACAGCTCTCATTTCCTAGTAGAACATGTTGGTGGGCACCCAGTAGATGCCTGGATTATCTGATAAAACCAGCCTCAGTCCAGAAGAAAATTGTCTGTGAAGAATCACTAAACAAGTACAAAATAGTGTCCTTGTTGAAACAGAAAAGGAAATAAATGTGAGACAGGGTCTTGGGAACTTAGTGTCCCTTGGTTCTTTCAAAATATGCTCCAACTCCAGGACCCCAGGGAGGCAGGTGCCGGTAGGGGAGCAGACAAGCAAAACCCTTGCCTTGGTTCACCCACCACTTCACGGCTCTGGTGGAATCAGCCCAGTCTCAAATACTTGGTAGTAGGCCTTGTCTGCTAGGAATTGGTGCTTCTGCATCTCTCTCCTTTTATCTTGCTTTCTTGTCATCCCCACACTGACCTCTTTAAACAAATCTAGCCTCCTCTTTTGCCTCATCAAACCTGCAGGCAGGCCCAGGGGCTGAATAGGAGCTGCATCCAGCGGTGAAGGTGGGCCATGATGATGAGGGGGATGATGGTGGTGATGAGGACACAACACCAGCTCCTCCTGTCACGATCACTAGTTAATAGGAGCACAGTGATGATGGGGGTTGACAGGCCTGCAGCGGGTTTACCTTATTTTAGCTTCTCTTTGCAGAGGTGATTTAGGATTTCATAAAACTCTTCCTGAGCTCTGGCATTTGTCCTTCATTGTTTCTCAGACCCAGGATACTATTTTGGTTTAGAAAGTTCGCTTCTTTGTGCTGCCGCAGGTAGTGGATGCCAGCTCCTCAGAGGAGAGGACCCAGAGGTTGTCTATTTTCAGAGGCACTGCACCGGCTGCCCGTTCAAGATTGATTTTTTTAGATTGTTCCCTGTAATTGCACGGCACTATGCTGCCCTGGCCCAGGGCCCGTGCAGAGATTTTTTTTTTTTTTTTTTGGCGGTACGCAGGCCTCTCACTGTTGTGGCCTTTCCTGTTGCAAAGCACAGGCTCCAGACGCGCAGGCTCAGCGGCCATGGCTCACGGGCCCAGCCACTCCGTGGCATGTGGGATCCTCCCGGACCGGGGCACGAACCTGTGTCCCCTGCATCGGCAGGCGGACTCTCAACCACTGCGCCACCAGGGAAGCCCCCGTGCAGAGATTTTGACTTGAAATGTCTTGCTTCATTCTCTGTAAGCTGCTGACTCTCACTCCTCCGGCTGCGGCCCCCAGCTTGTAACTGATGTCCTCCTTAGCTGAGCTAAGAGGTCTGAGAGGAGAGGGCGTCCACACTCATTTGCTGGACCAGCAGTCTGCCTTCTGCTCTTGAGGTTGCTTCAGTCCTGTGATGAATGGTCGGGGGGTGGGGGGGGGGAGGGTGGGTGCTGAGCCAAGGGAAGTTCTTAAAGAAAGATAACACATTAACATCAGAAATCTGCAGAATAAGACTTTGAAAACACCCCGAGAGGAGAAATATACTACATCTGGAGATAGAAATGAGGTTAGGCACCAAATTTTCCTTTGCAAAATTAGCACTTCTTGTGAGCTGGTGGGAGCAGTAGGTGGCAGCCTAATTAGGTGACGATAAAGTAAAAGGGTTGTACCCGGGGCTTCTCCCTTCCGCCACACTGCCCCAAACATCCCGTGACTCTTCCCCAGTGCAGTTGGTGCTGGCATATAAGTGCTTGGTAGATGAAATCTTCAGTACAACTGAGGGCCGGAAATGGGACTGCTGGAGCTACACACAGGAGTATGTGGCTGGGGTAGAGAGAAGTGTGTTTGGGGTTTAGGGAAAACTGTATTTGATGACACAGAACAAGATCTTTGAGGGGCTGAGGCCACAGGATTCAGAGTATTTGCTGGGAGGAGGGGACAATGGTTCCTAGGTGAGTGCCACAGTATTCTATGAAGGACGTGCTGCTGTCGCTGCTTTTTTCCACGTGAGGAAATTGCCCAGGGTCACACAGCAGGGGGCCACTTCTTCCGGGTGGTAGAGGACAGATGTGGGCCTGTTGGCCTCTGGACACTTTGCTAGGGGGAGGGGCACAGCCTCAACACCCCCTCCCCTTCCCCAGTGGCCTCAGGCCAGGCTGCGGGAAGCGATGCCTCTGCCTGGCGGAAGTGGAAGGGGAGCCAGGCCGTAGCAGCCTCACTGTAGCAGAGCTGAGAGGGGCTGAGACCGCCCCTCCCTGGAGCCCGCTGCTGGGGACCTGCATTCATTCTCTACAGCTGACCCCAGTCCTCATTCTTCCTCCCTCCAGGGACCTGTTGGCTGGAGGCCCAGGCTCTGCTGATAGAGAACTGATGGATTTCCTAAAATAGGAAGCCCTGTCACCCACCCATTCTCTCCCTTTGGCTGAGCTGGGTGGGGCCTCCTTAGGAGAAATCTCTCTTTATAGATTTGTTTTACCAGAAGCAGCTTTGGCAAAGGAGAGTGTGGCTGAACTCATGCCTTTGGTTGAGGGCCAGTTCACAGCCATCCAAAGTCTGTTGAGACTGGGGGTTCACTGGAATAATAGTGCAGGTTGGAGGTTGGACAGGAGTCTGTACTCTCACTTCCTGTTTAGAAGGCGTGAAAAAGCCCAGGGGGCCACACTGACCATGCAGCCGAGTTCCTTCCCTTCCAGCAGAGGTCCCAGGGCCCCTGAGCCTGTGCAGGGAGCTCTAACCTTGGCTTTGTAACAGACAGATTCAAGTTCTGGTTATCTCATTTTTATATTTGAAGACCTGGAGCAAATCATTCTAGGACTTGGTTTTCTCATCTGTGTAATGGATTTAACAGTCCCTGTGCTGCCTACCCACAGGGTTGTGGTCCAGGTTCCAAGGGGGAGCCTCTGTGTGCATCAAGTGCTGGGTCAACACTGTTGATAAAGAGACAATCTTCTGTTTGCTCAGAAATAACACTCAGGGCCCGGAACAGGAAAGGTGCGCCCCAGCCATCTGTCTGCTCAGCGAGCTGCTTCTCTGTGGCTGTGGCCCATCAGCCTCTCTCTCTGGCAGTCCTGCCTCTTTCACATTGATTATAAAAATAACCACGCACCTCCTTCATTTTGCCATTTGGATTTTGCTTGGCTGTTGGATTCACTCTTCTGTAACGCGGACTATCTTCTCCTTTTACACTCAGTTGATCTGAAATCGGATTTTACAGAATGGAGCAGAACTTCCCATTCTTTTGTTTATGAGGGGTTTGGGTTTTGTTTTTTAACCTTGTTTTGTTTTTACTGCTCAGAATTCCCCTGATACAGTTAGTTTTTCAACTTTGCATGTGATTAGAGGGAGAAGCCATTACAATGCTAACAGTCCCCTCCCCTAGGTGTGATTCTGCCTTGAAAAACAGTAAGGAGGGAGACAGGGCAGGCCCAGCCTCAAGTCATACTCAGACCATGTCCATTCTTGGTGCACTTGGCAGTCATGAGTTTGGCAGAGCTTGGATGGGTCCATAAACTGGACCTGGGGTGAGGCCCCATCCCTCTGCTGATGGCTATGGGAAGCATCATGAGGACCCAGTCCCCCACCCCCATCCCTAAATAGGCAGAGGCCTGGGGAAGCCCTGCTGGAGGCAGGACTCTGCTCCCCTCTTGGCATGGTTTACCTTGTGTGTTTTGGGTGGGATGGAGAAAGAGACAACTGTGGGAAACTAGGAAAAGGCAGAGTGGCTGAACCCACAGAGGTGTCCCAGCTGCCCTTGCTTAACTGGAAGCAGAATCTTGCCCAGAGCCCCTTGTGAGCAGTGCAGTGAGACCGCACGCCCACACCCTGCCCACCCTGGAGGCTGGAACCAGTACCTGTTCCTCAGTGGTAGATACAAAAAAGAGCAGATAACGTCCCCATGCCTGAGGAACTCAAAAGCTTCCAGAGAGATCAAAGCAATCCCCAAAGCATGAAAACAACTGGGTGTGTGAGAGGATGGCGGATGCCTGGGCTCGCTCTGGCCTTCTGAACTGGCTGAGGGGAGTGGACCAATGATCCACTCGTCTCCCTTCTGTCCTCTTTGCTTCCCTTCCTTCCTGCCGTTTGTATAGCACTGTGCTAGATCCTGGGTGAGGTTGCACGTGTTCTAATAAGGGATTCAGCAGTTCCTACTGGGCAGTGTCAGTGCCACAGCTGGGGAGGACTACTTTAAGGGCCAAGTCCTCCTGCCTGAGGGGGCAGGGCCTGGACTTTCAATATCAGTGTCAGGGCCAATGAGCCTTGTCCTAGGGCATCCTTCTGGACTGACCACATCCTAACCTCAGCTTCTGCACCCGTTCTGTTCCTTTGCTTTTGCCTTTGAGTCTAAATCATTTACATAGATTCTACCTCCAAGTAGGCATCTTTCATTTGCTATCCCAGTGTCTGATTTGCAAAGACCCCTGACATCACCCTTGAGGCAAAGCTTTGGCACTGGACCCCCTTTCTCACCTCGTTTTGGTTCTGTCAGTTTGCTTCAGCCCAGACAGAGCTTACAGGACTTCAGATTAGTTGAGGAGACGAGATGTAGACCCAGACTAATTTAAAAAATAGTATGTTAATTGTGAGAGCTCAGAGGGCTTAATTTTGGTCCCAAGGGACAGTCAGGATTTGCATAAATGGGAAGGAGCAGAGAGAGCATTCTTGGCAGGAGACAAGGCTTCAGCAAGAGTGCAGGGATGGGAATGTGCTTCACAAGTTCAGGGAGCAATGAATAAACCGGTTTGCTAAAAATATTTATCAAGTGCTTCCTATGTGTGAGGCACATAGAAGATACAAAGGAAGGGTAATGCGTGATCCTTGCGCTCAAGGATTCTGCAGCGTTCTGATTCTGAAATGCCCGCATCAGAACAGAAAGGCCTGGGGAAAGCCTGAGGAATAAATCTGGAGGCAAGACTTGAGGGTGCAGGAAGGCATCAGCTCTCTTAGCACAGATATGGATGACAAAAAAAAAATGTGCTCAGGACATAATCTTAGTAAAGCTGCAGATTATGTTTAAAGCAAACATTTACAAAGAGGATTGGCATGAGGAATGTGCAGGCAGAGCGAGCAGTTCCGTGTCACAGAGCTTCTGAACTGCTGCAGTAGATTGAGCAAAAGTGGAAAGAGAAGGTACCAGGGACCGAGCCCACAGGTATTTTAACAGCAAACTCTCCAGCCAGCTAATGTCCCTGATATGTGTTATGTTGCTATTGTCTTGGTGACCTTGGCAGCAAAGTCGTACAGGCCTGGGGAGACCTTTCTAGGTTGCTAGATTCTTTGGATTTTTGAACTTGTTGCAAGAAGTTGCACTGCTTTCCTCTCCCTGACTACAGAGGAATGCCTGTGGTCTCTGAAATAGAATAACAGTTGATGGAGCTCTGCGTCATGTTCCCAGGGAAAATTACTAGTGAGATAGGTGATTGGGTCCTTGAGTTTGCTCTCCTCAACACAGCTAAATTCTAATGGTTTCTCTGAAGGAACTTAATTTGAATTTGCATTTCTAAAAGCTGGTATATCATCACTTAAATGTACAATTAAAAAGTAGCAAGACATGAAATAAGAGCTTAGGTATGGGTTTCCCTGGTGGCGCAGTGGTTGAGAATCCGCCTGCCAATGCAGGGGATGTGGGTTCGTGCCCTGGTCCGGGAAGATCCCACATGCCATGGAGCGGCTGGGCCCGTGAGCCATGGCCGCTGAGCCTGTGCGTCCGGAGCCTGTGCTCCACAGCCAGAGAGGCTACAACAGTGTGAGGCCTGCGTACCGCAAAAAAAAAAAAAAAAAAAAAGAGCTTAGGTATACCAATAAAATGAACATTCATTCAGCAGACATTTTTGTCCCTATTATGTTCCAGTCACTCTCCTGGGCACAAAACCTGGTGCCTATTTATAAGTGCCTCCCTTGTACAATGCTCTTATATACACAAGATCAGGACACTACCCAACTAAGTGAGCAAGGAATTCCAGGTTCGAGTTCTTCCAGTGGAAGCATGAACTGTCCATCTAATAGAAGGGCATGAGAGAAGGGATTTCTTCAGTGCTCTGTGATAGCCATTTGGCCTCATCCCCCTCCGGACTTTGTGAGGCTACCAAGTTTCACAAGGAAGGGCCCTTTTCCAGGGCTGTGTATGCAGGAGGCAAAGAGGTGGGGGAATAACCTAACAAAGCAGGAAACAAAACCCGATGTCAAATTCTACAAAGTGGTGGAAGCTGGCTTGCCTCTGATGAAGCTGGTTCCTTTTACAACAACAACCAGGGCACTCTGCCTGTTCTCAGCCCAGGCTGGGTGAACCTAATCTGAATAAGCCTGCTGGATGGAAAGGTGTGTGCCTACGAACCGGTGAGTGGGGTCCAAGAGCCAGGATCTGAGGATAGGCAGATGCCTGGCGTGGACACGGCACCCTGTGGTTGAGGCCAGAAGGCCATAGGGAGGAAGGTATACTGCGGGTTCCGTCTGTTTGTGCTTCTGCTCAACTCCTTTGAGAACCAGACACAACCAAGAGAGGAAAGATTGGCACAGGATGGTGCTGGAGCATGCACTGTGGAAGCCCAGCCTGGGTCTTCTGCACATTAACTTCCTGGTTGCTCCCAACATAGGGCTGTCCATTGTAGGACTAATCTTTTTTTTTTTTTAATTGGGATTTCTACCAATATGAATCATTTGTTAGAACAGTTTGGGTCCAGAAGGAGTGGAGACTGTGATACCCCTGGGTTCATGCTTGGGTGGTTCCTCTGAGTCACTCAGAGAATCAGGTGATCTTTTGTACCTCAGTTTCTCCTACCCATGAAAACAGGATGCAACTTGCCTGCTGCAGATAACAAAGCTGTGGGAAACTTGCTTAAAGAAAGTAGAGTGTTTATACACGCGTAATACCTTTGAGGGAGGCAGGATTTCTATAGGAGAGCTACGTGGTGCTCTGAAAAATCTTTCTTCAAAGTGAAGCCCATTTCATTGTTTGTGCCAATGTCTCTTCTTCCCACCTCTCTTCTAATCATCCCCACGTAGTCATACACCCCATGTGATAATTTATTAGTAATAATAATAGCTACTCTTTATTGACCAACTCCTCTATGCCAATCCCTCTGCTAGATATTACCTTGAATTCTTAAAACAGCTGTGAAAGATTAAGTATTATTAATCCCTCTTTATAATGTGGAAGCTGAGGCCTAGAGAGGCGGGTGGAAAGGGTAGAGGTGAGCCAGCAAGTAAGTGATAGAGCCAGGATTGTAACTCAGGTCCACCTGACTCCAAAGCCATACCCTTTCCACTACACCCCACCGGCTCCTGGCCACTCTTTTCAGATTTCTGAGGGCAAAGGAGTGGAAGCTGCTAGAGGAGGCAGCTCCTAGCTGAAAAGGGATGCAGAGTGCGTGGTGCCTAGCGCAGCGTTGGTGATACCCACACTCACCCCAAGGATATGCCTGAGGCTGCTTGTGGTGGACACCATGCAGTGGCTTTTCCTTGGCCTTTGGCAGAAATGCTATCTGAGCTGAACCCACCCTTTTTTGTGTAGAACGCTGCATATTCCTAGTTCCCAGCTGTGTGGAGGAGCTCCGGAAAGGAATGAATTTATTTTCTGGGGCAGACTCATCACACATCCAGGTCCCTCTCCCCTCTTGTACTTTGGGGATGCAGCAAGCCCCCTATGTGTCCACCCGACCGCTTGTTCAGAGGGTTGAAGTCAGGTGGTGTCACGGGGCGCTGTGGATTGTGCCTCTGTTGTGCTGCTTCTAGAAGGCCCAGTTTTCTGCCAACATAGCTTACCTGGAAGCTGTTAACTTTGCCCTAGTTCATTTTATTGCATGCATTCTTACCCGTTTTGTGACGCTTTCAGACAATAGGTGTGGTGGCTGATGATTTGAAACCTGTCTTAATTATGCACTGAAGCAGTCTTAAGGAGTGTTATTACTTGCTTAATGATAGCAGCTTGCAAAACAGTTTCCATGGCTCTCCGCACAGCCAGGCCTTCATGGTCATACATCTGCTCCTGAAAAGGATTTGCCGTTTGGAAATGCAAGCATTTAGCTCTGGCAAATGGTGCCCTGACACGATCATTCTAGTGTTGGATGTCCTCTGAATGTCATTGTCTAGTGATTGGTATTGATTTTGGTAGCTCTTTCAGAGGCCAGGCTGTCAGCAACCCCTCTGGGGGAGATCATAGCCTTTGATACCTGGGGAGTAGCTGCTGGTTTTATTGGTGCTTTGTTAGGACCAGAATTCCCTAGGGCCTATCATCAGCTCTTCAGAGGAGTTTTTATTTACAACATCCAGAATACTTTCCAAATTTCTATATTATGTAATCACCATCAATGTTGTATGTGTAAGACTTTCTTTTTCCTATTTGCTGTAATCACCACTTTAATACTTAGTTACTTAGGTAAGGATGCACAAAAAGGCAGAAATTTAGAGCCAGTTCTTATATACAGTAACATTCTATTTTTCCAACTTTCTAGCCTTCTCAGGCAATGGTGTATTCCAAATACCATGTTTTTTCTGGTATCTAAAATTTACCTCTTCAAGTAAAAAAATTAATTTTTAGATGTTTAAAAATTAGATTTTAAACTTTTGTAGTATAGTCTTGATTTCTTAAATATTACATATTTAATGTAATATAATTTTTATTTTAATGACTTGATCTATACCAGAAATTGTGCAATAATGCTGTCAGTCAATGATAGTCTCAAGGCAGTTGAGACACATGGAGTTGGCCCTTTTCCCCCGTTAGCTAGAGTGTTGTGAGCTCTTATTCTCCTGGACCTTTCGCATTCTCCACTTTCATTTCTCCCTGCTGCCAATGTTCTGTTGCTTCTAATCCACAGCCTTGTTTCTCACAGAGGAGTAAGGACTCGGCAATGGCTCTGTTCCCCTGGAGAAGTTCAGCACGTGGGCTTTGTGACAGCAGCCCACTGCTTTACAGGTCCTCTTCATTTACTCTGGAATTCACAGCTTTGCTGTAGATGGTGGAGGGTAGAGGAAGGCTAAGCCTCCAGCTCTCCAGGGTGTTACTGGCCTTGACACTGAACAGAGCTGCCTGCCGCTTGGGGAAATGCATCTCAGCCTGTATGGGGACCTTACAGGTTATAGCTTCATTGTGTGTATGATGTGTCCTTTATTTCCTGGCCTGACTTTGACAGAAACCCCTGCTCTGATTTCTGTTTTACAAGTAGCTGATGGTTCGTGGAGCAACCGAAGCTTTCCCCCCTCCAGTCTCTGTTTTGGCCCTTAGGTACCACCCCCTGGATGGGCAGGAGATGCCAATTCCATAGCAAAGAACCGGCTGCCCAACTTCTGAGCACTTCTGAGGATCCTTTGGTAACCCTCGTCACACGTGAAATTTCTTTTTTAATGCCATTTTCCCCACCAAACTGTGAGCCCCAAGAAATAGGGAACCGTGTCATTATTCTCTGTGGCCCCGGCCCCCGCAAAGTGCCTGACACATCGTGGGCACTCAGGGAATAGATGCTGGGTTAAGTTTGAAAAGGTCCTTCATTGACTTTCTCATCTGAACAGTCCTGCAAGAATACTTAGTGGACACGGATATTTTTCAGACTAGGTGTTTGAGCATGAAGAAATGTTTTTAAGGTGGCAAAATCTGTACTCTCCCCTGCAAGGCTGATGGGAAGGTCCATGCTGTCTTTCTGGTTTTCGGTCTGTGATCGCTTATCAAAGTGCAGCATGTGGAATCTTAGTTCCCCGACCAGGGATCGAACACCACGCCCCTTGCATTGGAAGCACCAGTCTTAACCACTGGACCGCCAGGGAAGTCCCCAGTCTGTGATGGCAGTCCAATCAGTAAGTGGCGACCCTGTGCTCGGCACTCTTCTAGGGGCTGTGACGACTGGAGACCCACTGTGAGACTTTGCGCTTGCCAAGAACAAGTTTATACCCTAGACAGGGAGGCAACAGCAGCCTCACGGGGAAGTATGTTAAGTACGCAGAAGTCTTGTGGGATTCAGAAAGAACAGAGAGACGGATGGAGACCGGAGCTAAGACTAGGACCCCAAGAGTGGAGTCTTCGATATTTGGTGACTCAGCCTCCGACCTCCTGCCCGTCTTTAGAGGACAGAGTTATCTGCACAGTATCCACATCATTTTCTTATTTGTTTACACTGCCATTTCTCTAGCCCCATCTTCTCTGGTGAGATAGCTGCAGTCTGGGCCAAATAGCTATTTGCTAGCTTCCTACCTTGATTTCCTCTTTTCCTGTCTCATTTTCTTATTCATTGTTTCCCTCTTTCAGCCACAGTATTTCAGTTTTCTTCACATGTCCTTTCCTACCTTCCCAGTTTCCAGACCTCTAGCCTCCTTTCCCCTCAACACCCTGTTGCCCATCTGAACATGTACCACCCAGGCAGGAGTCTGTTCACCCTTCCTTCTACTCACTTTTTCCTACAAACTAAATACCCCATGGCCCTACACTTCTGAGCTTTGCTTTGCATTTTCCAAAATGAGAGTGAATTATCTGACACCTTTATTTCCTTGTCAAACATTTACCTTCTCTGATCCAAGTGCTGTGAAAGGCACCACAGAGAAGTAATGTAATGAAGATACACCTTTCCAGGAACTCAGAACAGACTATTGGCAGTTATTTTATCTGAGAATCTCCTAAGCCTTTCTGGGGAAAAAATAGAAGAATTTTGGGACTTAAGTTGAGCCCTAATATTGTCAACATTTCATAATTATATATTAGGAGGGGAGACAATGCGTGATCCTAATACCCTTTTTTTAGTTTTTATTTTTTTTACATCTTTATTGGAGTATAATTGCTTTACAATGGTGTGTTAGTTTCTGCTTTATAACAAAGTGAATCAGTTATACATAGACATATGTTCCCATATCTCTTCCCTCTTACATCTCCCTCCCTCCCACCCTCCCTATCCCACCTTTCCAGGCGGTCACCGAGCTGATCTCCCTGTGCTATGCGGCTGCTTCCCACTAGCTATCTACCTTACGTTTGGTAGTGTATATATGTCCAGGCCTCTATCTCGCTTTGTCACAGCTTACCCTTCCCCCTCCCCATATCCTCAAGTCCATTCTCTAGTAGGTCCGTGTCTTTATTCCTGTCTTACCCCTATGTTCTTCATGACATTTTTTTCCTTACATTCCATATATATGTGTTAGCATACGGTATTTGTCTTTCTCTTTCTGACTTACTTCACTCTGTATGACAGACTCTAGGTCTATCCACCTCATTATAAATAGCTCAATTTCGTTTCTTTTTATGGCTGAGTAATATTCCATTGTATATATGTGACACATCTTCTTTATCCATTCATCCGATGATGGACACTTAGGTTGTTTCCATCTCTGGGCTATTGTAAATAGAGCTGCAATGAACATTTTGGGACATGACTCTTTTTGAATTATGGTTTTCTCAGGGTATATGCCCAGTAGTGGGATTGCTGGGTCATATGGTAGTTCTATTTGTAGTTTTTTAAGGAACCTCCATACTGTTCTCCACAGTGGCTGTATCAATTTACATTCCCACCAACAGTGCAAGAGGGTTCCCTTTTCTCCACACCCTCTCCAGCATTTATTGTTTCTAGATTTTTTGATGATGTCCATTCTGACTGGTGTGAGATGATATCTCATTGTAGTTTTGATTTGCATTTCTCTAATGATTAATGAAGTTGAGCATTCTTTCATGTGTTTGTTGGCAGTCTGTATATCTTATTTGGAAAACTGTCTATTTAGGTCTTCTGCCCATTTTTGGATTGGGTTGTTTGTTTTTTTGTTATTGAGCTGCATGAGCTGCTTATAAATTTTGGAGATTAATCCTTTGTCAGTTGCTTCATTTGCAAATATTTTCTCCCATTCTGAGGGTTGTCTTTTGGTCTTGTTTATTGTTTCCTTTGCTGTGCAAAAGCTTTGAAGTTTCATTAGGTCCCATTTGTTTATTTTTGATTTTATTTCCATTTCTCTGGGAGGTGGGTCAGAAAGGATCTTGCTGTGATTTATGTCACAGAGTGTTCTGCCTATGTTTTCCTCTAAGAGTTTGATAGTTTCTGGCTTTATATTTAGGTCTTTAATCCATTTAGAGTTTATTTTTGTGTATGGTGTTAGGGAGTGATCTAATCTTATACTTTTATATGTACCTGTCCAGTTTTCCCAGCACCACTTATTGAAGAGGCTGTCCTTTCTCCACTGTACATTCCTGCCTCCTTTATCAAAGATAAGGTGACCATATGTGTGTGGGTTTATCTCTGGGCTTTCTATCCTGTTCCATTGATCTATATTTCTGTTTTTGTGCCAGTACCATACTGTCTTGATTACTGTAGCTTTATAGTATAGTCTGAAGTCAGGGAGCCTGATTCCTCCAGCTCTGTTTTTCATTCTCAAGATTGCTTTGGCTATTCGGGGTCTTTTGTGTTTCCATACAAATTGTGAAATTTTTTGTTCTAGTTCTGTGAAAAATACCAGTGGTAGTTTGATAGGGATTGCATTGAATCTGTAGATTGCTTTGGGTAGTAGAGTCATTTTCACAATGTTGATTCTTCCAATCCAAGAACATGGTATATCTCTCCATCTATTTGTATCATATTTAATTTCTTTCATCAGTGTCTTATAATTTTCTGCATACAGATCTTTTGTCTCCTTAGGTAGGTTTATTCCTAGATATTTTATTCTTTTTGTTGCGATGGTAAATGGGAGTGTTTTCTTGATTTCACTTTCAGATTTTTCATCATTAGTGTATAGGAATGCAAGCGATTTCTGTGCATTAATCTTGTATCCTGCTACTTTACCAAATTCATTGATTAGCTCTAGAAGTTTTCTGGTAGCATCTTTAGGATTCTCTATGTATAGTATCATGTCATCTGCAAACAGTGACAGCTTTACTTCTTCTTTTCCGATTTGGATTCCTTTTATTTCCTTTTCTTCTCTGATTGCTGTGGCTAAAACTTCCAAAACTATGTTGAATAAAAATGGTGAGAGTGGGCAACCTTGTCTTGTTCCTGATCTTGGTGGAAATGCTTTCAGTTTTTCACCATTGAGGACGATGTTGGCTGTGGGTTTGTTATATATGGCCTTTATTATGGTGAGGAAAGTTCCCTCTATGCCTACTTTCTGGAGGGTTTTTATCATAAATGGGTGTTGAATTTTGTCGAAATCTTTTTCTGCATCTATTGAGGTGATCATATGGTTTTTCTCCTTCAATTTGTTAATATGGTGTATCACATTGATTGATTTGCGTATATTGAATCCTTGCATTCCTGGAATAAACCCCACTTGATCATGGTATATGATCCTTTTAATGTGATGTTGGATTCTGTTTGCTAGTATTTTGTTGAGGATTTTTGCATCTATGTGCATCAGTGATACTGGCCTGTAGTTTTCTTTCTTTGTGACATCCTTGTCTGGTTTTGGTATCAAGGTGATAGTGGCCTTGTAGAATGAGTTTGGGAGTGTTCCTCCCTCTGCTCTATTCTTGAAGAGTTTGAGAAGGATAGGTGTTGCTCTTCTCTAAATGTTTGATAGAATTCGCCTGTGAAGCCATCTGGTCCTGGGCTTTTGTTTGTTGGAAGATTTTTAATTACAGTTTCAATTTCAGTGCTTGTGACTGGTCTGTTCATATTTTCTATTTCTTCCTGATTCAGTCTTGGCAGGTTGTGCATTTCTAAGAATTTGTCCATTTCTTCAAGGTTGTCCATTTTATTGGCATAGAGTTGCTTGTAGTAATCTCTCATGATCTTTTGTATTTCTTCAGTGTCAGTTGTTACTTCTCCTTTTTCATTTCTAATTCTATTGATTTGAGTCTTCTCCCTTTTGTTCTTGATGAGTCTGGCTAATGGTTTATCAATTTTGTTTATCTTCTCAAAGAACCAGCTTTTAGTTTTATTGATCTTTGCTATTGTTTCCTTTATTTCTTTTTCATTTATTTCTGATCTGATCTTTATGATTTCTTTCCTTCTGCTAACTTTGAGGTTTTTTTGTTCTTCTTTCTCTAATTGCTTTAGGTGCAAGGTTAGGTTTTTTATTCGAGATGTTTCCTGTTTCTTAAGGTAGGATTGTATTGCTATAAACTTCCCTCTTAGAACTGCTTTTGCTGCATCCCATAGATTTTGGGCCATCGTGTCTCCATTGTCATTTGTTTCTAGGTATTTTTTTATTTCGTCTTTGATTTCTTCAGTGATCACTTCATTATTAAGTAGTGTATTGTTTAGCCTCCATGTGTTTGTATTTTTGACAGATCTTTTCCTGTAATTGATATCTAGTCTCATAGCATTGTGGTCAGAAAAGATACTTGAAACAATTTCAATTTTCTTAAATTTACCAAGGCTTGCTTGTGACCCAAAATATCATCTATCCTGGAGAATGTTCCATGAGCACTTGAGGAAAATGTGTATTCTGTTGTTTATGGATGGAATGTCCTATAAATATCAATTAAGTCCATCTTGTTTAATGTATCATTTAAAGCTTGTGTTTCCTTATTTATTTTCATTTTGGATGATCTGTCCATTGGTGAAAGTGGGGTGTTAAAGTCCCCTACTATGAATGTGTTACTGTCAATTTCTCCTTTTATGGCTGTTAGTATTTGCCTTATGTATTGAGGTGCTCCTATGTTGGGTGCATAAATATTTACAATTGTTATATCTTCTTCTTGGATCGATGCCTTGATCATTATGTAGTGTGCTTCTTTGTCTCTTCTAACAGTCTTTATTTTAAAGTCTATTTTGTTTGATATGAGAATTGCTACTCCAGCTTTCTTTTCGTTTCCATTTGCATGAAATACCTTTTTCCATCCCCTTACTTTCAGTCTATATGTGTCTCTAGGTCTGAAGTGGGTCTCTTGTAGACAGCAAATATATGAGTCTTGTTTTTGTATCCATTCATCCAATCTGTGTCTTTTGGTGGGAGCATTTATTCCATTTACATTTAAGGGAATTATCAATATGTATGTTTCTATTCCCATTTTCTTAATTGTTTTGGGTTCGTTATTGTAGGTCTTTTCCTTCTCTTGTGTTTCTTGCCTAGAGAAGTTCCTTTAGCATTTGTTGTAAAGCTGGTTTGGTGGTGCTGAGCTCTCTCAGCTTTTGCTTGTCTGTAAAGGTTTTAATTGCTTCATCAAATCTGAATGAGATCCTTGCTGGGTAGAGTAATCTTGGTTGCAGGTTTTTCTCCTTCATCACTTTAAATATGTCCTGCCAGTCCCTTCTGGCTTGCAGAGTTTCTGCTGAGAGATCAGCTGTTAACCTTATGGGGATTCCCTTGTGTGTTATTTGTTGTTTTTCCCTTGCTGCTTTTAATATGTTTTCTTTGTATTTAATTTTTGACAGTTTGATTAATATGTGTCTTGGCATATTTCTCCTTGGATTTATCCTGTATGGGACTCTCTGTGCTTCCTGGACTTGATTAACTATTTTCTTTCCCATATTAGGGAAATTTTCAACTATAATCTCTTCAAATATTTTCTCAGTCCCTTTCTTTTTCTCTTCTTCTTCTGGAACCCCTATAATTCCAATGTTGGTGTGTTTAATGTTGTCCCAGAGGTCTCTGAGACTGTCCTCAGTTCTTTTCATTCTTTTTCTTTATTCTGCTCTGCAGTAGTTATTTCCACTATTTTATCTTCCAGGTCACTTATCCGTTCTTCTGCCTCAGTTCTTCTGCTATTGATCCCATCTAGAGTATTTTTAATTTCATTTATTGTGTTGTTCATCATTGTTTGTTTCATCTTTAGTTCTTCTAGGTCCTTGTTAAATGTTTCTTGCATTTTTTTCCATTCTATTTCCAAGATTTTGGATCATCTTTACTATCATTATTCTGAATTCTTTTTCAGGTAGACTGCCTATTTCCTCTTCATTTGTTAGGTCTGGTGGGTTTTTATCTTGTTCCTTTATCTGCTGTGTGTTCTTCTGTCGTCTCATTTTGCTTATCTTACTGTATTTAGGGTCTCCTTTTTGCAGGCTGCAGGTTCGTAGTTCCCGTTGTTTTTGGTGTCTGTCCCCAGTGGCTAAGGTTGGTTCAGTGGGTTGTGTAGGCTTCCTGGTGGAGGGGACTAGTGCCTGTGTTCTGGTGGATGAGGCTGGATCTTGTCTTTCTGGTGGGCTGGTCCACGTCTGGTGGTGTGTTTTGGGGTGTCTGTAGACTTATTATGATTTTAGGCAGCCTCTCTGCTAATGGGTGGGGTTGTCTTCCTGTCTGGCTAGTTTTTTGGTATAGGATGTCCAGCACTGTAGCCTGCTGGTCGTTGAGTGAAGCTGGGTGTTGGTGTTGAGATGGAGATCTCTGGGAGATTTTTGCCGTTTGATAATATGTGGAGCTGGGTGGTCTCTTGTGGACCATTGTCCTGAAGTTGGCTCTCCCACCTCCGAGGCACAGCACTGACTCCTGACTGCAGCAGCAAGAGCCTTTCATCCACACGGCTCAGAATAAAAGGGAGAAAAAGTAGAAAGAAAGAATTAGTAGAAGTAGAAAGAAAGAAAGAAAGAAAGGCAGGAGGGAGGGAGGGAGGAAGGAAGGAAGGAAAAAAAGAAAGAACGAAGATAAAGTAAAATAAATAAAGTAAGATAAAATATAATAAGTTATTAAAATAAAAAAATAATTATTAAGAAAAAAACGGACGGATAGAACCCTAGGACAAATGGTGAAAGCAAAGCTATACAGACAAAATCTCACACAGAAGCATACACATACACACTCACAAAAAGAGGAAAAGGGGAAAAAATCATAAATCTTGCTCTCAAAGTCCTCCACCTCCTCAATTTGGGATGATTCTTTGTCTATTCAGGTATTCCACAGATGCAGGGTATATCAAGTTGATTGTGGAGCTTTAATCCGCTGCTTCTGAGGCTGCTGGGAGAGATTTCCCTTTCTCTTCTTTGTTTGCAGAGCTCCCGGGGTTCAGCTTTGGATTTGGCCCCGCCTCTTCGTGTAGGTCGCCTGAGGGCGTCTGTCCTTCGCTCTGACAGGATGGGGTTAAAGGAGCCACTGCTTCCGGGGCTCTGGCGCACTCAGGCCGGGGTGGGGGTGGGGGGCCGCACTGCGTGCAGGGCGGGCCTGCGGCGACAGAGGCCGGCGTGACGTTGCACCAGCCTGAGGCGCGCCGTGCGTTCTCCCGGGGAAGTTGTCCCTGGATCCCGGGACCCTGGCAGTGGCGGGCTGCACAGGCTCCCCGGAAGGGAGGTGTGGGGAGTGACCTGTTATCACACACAGGCTTCTTGGTGGCGGCAGTAGCAGCCTTAGCGTCTCATGCCCGTCTCTGGGGTCCGCGCTGATAGCCGCGGCTCGCGCCCGTCTCTGGAGCTCCTTTAAGCAGTGCTGTTAATCCCCTCTCATCGCGCACCAGGAAACAAAGAGGGAAGAAAACGTCTCTTGCCTCTTCGGCAGGTCCAGACTTTTCCCCGGACCCCCTCCCGGCTGGCCGTGGCGCACTAACTCCTTCAGGCTGTCTACATGCCGCCAACGCCAGTCCTCTCACTGGGATCCGACCGAAGCGCGAGCCTCAGCTCCCAGCCTCGCCCGCCCCGGCGGGTGAGCAGACAAGCCTCTTGGGCTGGTGAGTGCCGGTCGGCCGTGATCCTCTGTGCGGGAATCTCCCCGCTTTGCCCTCCGCACTCCTGTTTCTGCTCTCTCCTCCGCGGCCCCAAAGCTTTCCCCCTCTGCCACCCGCAGTCTCCGCCCGTGAAGGGCCTTCCTAGTTGTGGAAACTTTTCCTCCTTCACAGCTCCCTCCCACTGGTGCAGGTCCCGTCCCTATCCTTTTGTCTCTGTTTATTCTTTTTCTTTTTCCCTACCCAGGTACGTGGGGGGTTCCTTGACTTTTGGGAGGTCTGAGGTTTTCTGCCAGCGTTCAGTAGGTGTTCTGTAGGAGCTGTTCCACAGGTAGATGTATTTCTGGTGTATCTGTGGGGAGGAAGTTGATCTCCACGTCTTACTCTTCCGCCATCTTCCCGGAAGCCCCCGTCTTCTGAATAACTAGGCTTTAAAATGCTTAGGCCCTGGATCCTACCTCAGCAAGTTTCTGCCTAAAACTGAATGGATTTAGGCCCTAACCGGCTTCTGAATAACTAGGCTTTAAATGCTTGGGCCCTGCATTGTAACTCTGCCACTTTCTGACTAAAACTAAAGTCCTAATACCCTTAGGTAGAGAAGGAACCTATTGTGAGGCGGGAGAAAATTTACATTCTTACCCATTCTACCATGGTTGGTGGGCGTAAGACATGAGAAGGTGTATCATTCAACACCCTCTTATCTAGCTCTGGGAATGCTCTGCTCACCTGCAGACAGAGCTGCAAATGAAGAATAGCAGGTTTCCTTGGGAGGTAGGAGGAGTCTCATAGGAACTGTTATCACTGGTGAAAAAAGAAGCTTCCCCTTCTGTGATGAGAGACAAGAGCAAACACTGTGAGAGTGGACCCATGGTGAGCAGTAGGCCAGGCAGAGGCAGGGCCCTGGTCTCCTGCTGCCAGCAGCAGTGAGCTCTGTGGACTCCTCTTCCGCCCGTGGTCGTAGTGAGGAGTTACAGAGAAGGACCATCATCCTTGGGCAGTGGAGTCAAGGGGCATGTTTGGGAATGGTGGGGACCCACGGGGAGCTTAGACTTCCAGCAATGACTCTGGGTGGAGAATCAGGACTCAAAGATATTACAGTTGTGCCCTTAATTGTTTCCCCAGACTTGGTGGGTAGAGAAAACTAAGATTAGGTAAAGAAGAATGAACTATGCCCCTGGTCCTCACAGAGAATGACATTGTGATGGGTGGCCAGGCAAACGGACACATGCACATGTAATACAGGGGAGTGAACAGAGTTGGGGTGATGGGTAAGGAGAGAAAGTGTTGAGTGTGAGCTGAGTATGGGATTGGCCAACCTTAGTGATCTGAATGGGAAGGGTCGAGTTGTGGCCTCCTTGGAAATCCCTTAAAGTGACTGATGGTGTTCCTCATTCAGTCTAACCAGTTGAGATCGATAGTGTCCTAGATCATTTTCTTACTAGCTGATACTGAAATTTTCCCACCCTGGTCTTCTTTGGCCAGCACAGAGATAAATGCTAATGACACCAGGGAATTAAACTTAGCAGAGTTCAGGTAAAACGAGCTGTCCAGGGGGCGATGGCGCCGTGACCACTGCTCAGGGCACTCTCATTCCATAAAGCTGGCTTCAGCATAGGTGGTACAGAGTTGCTGAAGACCAGTCATGGCAGGGATCATACAGATAACCAGGTACAATTTCTGTCCTCTCTCACCTGAAGAATCTGAGGTCCAGTGAAGATAAGATCTTGCCCAAATTCAGAGTTTCAGAACAGGGAAAAAAACCCAAGTCCTCCAATTGCTGGGTCAGGGTGTCATCTCTTCTGCAGTGTAACCTTAGAATACAATGTTCTCTAGCTAGACTGGGCTATAGCACTTGACTCAAGAAGACCTTGATAAAATACAAAATGAAGCCATGTATTAAGTTCCAATCATCAATAATACTTTAGTGTGGAGGGTGACAGCTTTCCCTTACATCAATCAGGCCAATAGGATAGGATTTAAGAATAACCTGCTTCCATCCCTACTACCAGTAGAAAACCTTCCCCCTTCTTTCCTCCTTCTGCTTTGCCCTAAAGCACATACCCACCTTAGTTAGGGCAGCATCTTTGTTAATGTTGAGCCTGGAAGTGCACCATGTTGACTTTCCTCTTTGGGCCATGTCAGGATTTCTTAGACAAGGCAGATCTTTGGGCCTTTCCTGTGTTTTTCTAGTTGCCATTTCTGTGATGGAAGTGAAACTCAAGACGTTTTAGATTAAATCTCATCATCTGTCATTCTTCTTCACACCTAAGAGATCAAGAGTAGAGGAGGAAAAGCCATGAAATATTCCTTCTGCCAGCCAGTGGGGTCATTGATGACTAACATGGTCAGTGTCTTTAGAAAAACTGACACTAAGAAAATGCATTTGGACAAGAAGGTCCTACTGTATAGCACAGTGAACTATATTCAGTATCCTGTGATAAACCATAATGGAAAAGAATATAAAAAAGAATTATATATATATATGTGTATATATATATATATATATATGTACATACACACACACATATACATATAGGAATCAATTTGCTGTACAGCAAAAATTAACACAACATGGTAAATCAACTATACTTTAAAAAAAAGAAAAGAAAATGCATTTCGGGGTTAAAAACTCCATTCTAGAGCTTTATAAATGACACACTTTATCTGGTAACTTAAAGAACTTTTGATATTCCATTGTTCACCTATGAGGACCATGGGTCATGTGGTTCATCTCCCTTAGTCCCCACTGCCAGGTGGGTGAAAAATGACATGCTTTGAATCAGATCTCACCACTGAACATATACTCACTGCCTGGGCTAATTCCTTCTCTCACAAATTCCTTTCCTTACATACCTTCTCACAGAATTATCGGCCCTTCAAACTGGTCAGGTAAAGACAGTAAGCACTCAGCTCTGATCACCTCACTTCCCTACTCAGAACAGTTATCAGCTGCTGACTAGCTGTAGGAGTTGTCCCCAAAGAGTGGTCCCTGGACCAGCAGTGTCAGCATCGGTGGGAAGCTTGTTAGAAATGCACATTCTTGGGCCCCACTGCAGACCCACTGAATCAGGAACTCTGCAGGTGGAGACCAGAAAGCTATGCTTTAACAAGCCCTCCAGATGATTTTGATGCATGTTTGACAAGCACTGGACCCCAGCATTAAATGTGCTCTCTGGAGCCTGCCATTGGAGAGGCATCATATTATAAACTAAAAGCCACCTGTTCAGCCTCCTGTGAACCCCTGTATGCACTCTGTCCTCTGGTTAAAGAGAAGAGGCATTTCATTTTCATGCCTTCCTGCCTTTACTCAAGTGGATCCTCTGCCTGGAATGCTTTCCCCTGCCTTACCCTGTACCTTTCTACCCAATTCTTTACCTAAAAGCTTTGCCTTCCTTACATGTTGAAGGCATGTTTCTGATGAGGGATGTTTTTCATTTTTAGAAGCAAAGATGGCCATCCCCAGTTATTTACAGGCCCCTTCATCACGCTGATAGGACCCCAGCAACACTGGAGGGTTTCTCCAAGTGACAGTCTGCAAGCATCCTCTCGTCCTCACGTAGGTTAACTAACATTTGCTCATTGTTTCCCTTCCGGGAGCCTCCAAAGGCAAGTGCTGTGACCGAAAAGGGGATGATTCAGTCCAGACCAGATGGGTAAACAGGATACAAAATCCAATGCTGCTGATGTGAGCAATGAGCAATAAAGACAGCCTATAATTCAACGGCACGAGCCTTGGTAACTATCTCTTGCAGTTTCTAGCCTCCCAAGCTGAATGCCTCCTCAGAATGTGAAAGTGAAACTCATTCCCATAATTGAAGCACTGGAAAACACTGGTAGTTTTGTAAAAACTACATACTGTAAATATACGATGTTCTGAGCAATGCATTCTCTTCTGCCAGGTTTCATGAGCCAAAATGACCACCTTCATTACAAAAACTGGAAACAAATCCTGACTAATAATCCTAAACTCTCAGCTAGTCTCTGTAGGACGTTGCTTAAAATGGTGTCCACCAACGTGGCCCCTCCTGCCTTCAAGGTGTCACTCACTAGGTCTGTAGCCATTTGCAGCTGTGGGGGAACTGGGCAGCCTCTTCCTGCACAAATGGATGATAACGACTAACATGTCCGACAGGGCTGTTGTGAAGATTAACTGGATCCTAAGTTCCCCTGTAAATGGCAAAGTTAATGTAAATATTAGCTAATATTATTATTTTGACCACCCACTCCCTGCTGCCTCCTCCAAAGCCAGAGATCTTATAGTTTCACTTGACAAACTGAAAAATCATTCTTATAGGTATGTCATAAATATTCAGTTAGTCCTGGAATATGCCCAGAGGTGACTGGGGCTTGGTTGAAAACAGCCACTAGCTTTTAGTGAGATGTTGTGATTAGGATGTGGAAGGAGTTAGAAAGAACATATTTGGTTCAAAGCACTGATTTTTCCCAGTGTGATCCTCAGGCTGGTCTCTTGTTCACAGAATTGTGGGCTCTTTGAATTGGAGGGTGCTGTAGAGTTGACCTAGTCTAACCATCACACGTTTCAGAAATCCATGCCACAGCATCCCTGACAAGTGTCATTAGCTCTTGTTTGGACATCTCCAGTGTTGAGTGAGCCCATCTCAAAAGCGCATTGCATTGTTAGATGGTTCCAGTTGTTGGAACATTCTTTCAAACTTTGAGCCCAAGTCTTCCATTTTACTTCGAACTATTGTTCTACATTCTCAACTCTGACAGAACACACAGAAGGCTGCTCTTCTCAATATGGCAGGGCTTCCTGAAGACATAATGCACAGCTAGCTTGCTTCTCTTCTCTGAACTAAACATCCTCAGGTCTTGTAAATTTCCTTTGTTGATGTAGTTTCCAGAACTGCCTCCCAATCCTGGTTCCCTTGTCTGAATGGGGAGCATGAATTTTTATGATGTGATTGCTGGGGTAATGATAAACTAGCAGGAAGATGGTCTTATAATAAGGCAAACTTTCCCCTCCTCCCGCACCCTTACTGCAGCACACAACTACAGGAATTCCAAAAGAACCCAGTGGTAACTGACCCTCCAAGCTTCCAAGTCTCTAAGGAACCAACCAACACAGTGACATTGGGCCATGCGGGCAGCCTGATACTGTTTGTTATGCAGAATGAATTCACTTGGTGTATTTCCTACTGATCCTCTCTTTATCCAAAGTGATAGAATTCTTCCCAGTAATTCTATAGAAATGTTTAAGCAGCAGGCAGTGTGGGAAGTTGGATGTAGTGATAACATGCATAGGCAGACTGATCTAAGTTCGAATATGACTCTGCCACTTCAGCAATTTACTTTACATCTCTGAACCTCTGTTTTCTCATGTGTAAAATCAGGATGATCATTCCTACCTCCAAAAGTTAATGTGAGGGCTTAAATGCATTGATATTTCCAAAACAGAGCCTGGCTCACAGGAGGTGCTTATGAGTGCACTCTGATGTTCTTAGCACATGGACTTTTGTTGAGGTTTTGGCCCTCCTCCCTCCACAGCAGCCCAGATAAAGGTGTTTAAGACATTCTGGTGTGGTGATGAGAATACTGAGGAATCCAAAGCAAGGGGTGGCAAAATTCTTTTTGTGAAGGCCCTAAGGTAATTATAATACTTTCAATTTGCATTTTAATAGTCACGTGTGTCTAGTGACTACAGGTAGCAACCTAGGTGCATGTGAATTAGAATTGTGGCCAAAAAAAGGCTAAGCCCAATCCTTGGGTTGAGTGACAAACTAATAAGCAGTAGGGAAAGGATTCAAGTTTTCCTGTAGGAGAATAAGAACAGAAATGTGGAGAATCCGAAGACAGCCAACAGCTGACACCCTTGCACAGGGTGGTCAGGTATTTCAGGCTTGGTGGGTCATACAGCCTCTATCACAACCACTCAGCTCTGCTGTTGAAGTGCCGAAGAACCACAGACAATATGTAAAGAAATGAGTGTGGCCATGTTACAGTACAGTGTTATTTACAAAAACAGGCAGCAGGCCGGATTTGACCGTAGGCCACAGTTAGTCAACCCCTGGTCTAAAGTCCTATCTTCTTTCTTTCCCTTTTCTTTTCGCTTTCCTTTCCTTTTCTTTTCTTTTACTGTTTCTTTCTCTCTCTCTCTCTTTCTTCCTCCCTTCCTTCCTTCCCTTGTAAGAACACTTAACATGAGATCCACCCTCTTAACAAATTTTGAACTGCATATTGTCAACTATTGTCACAGTGTTGTACAGCAGATCTCTACAACTCTGTAAGTTATTCATTTTGCATAACTGAAATTTTATACCTGTAGAACAACAACTCCATTTCTCCTTCATCCCAGCCCCTGGCAACCACCATTCTACTCTCTTCTGTGAGTTTGGCTATTTTAGATTTCACTTAGCATAGTGTCCTTAAGGTTTATCCTTGTTGTTGTCAACAGTTGAAAGTCAGACTTTCCTTCTGGCATGTGGCTGATTCCTTCTGAGTAGTGTTGCAGTGAACATGGCAGTACAAATATCTCTTTGAGATCCTGATTTTGATGCTTTTGGATAAACACCCAGAAGTGGGATTGCTGGATCATATGGTAATTTTTTGGGCAATTTTTCGGGAACCTCCATACTGTTTTCCATAGCAGTTACACCATTTTACATTCGCATCAAAAATACACAAGAGTTCCAATTTCTCCACATCCTTGCCAACGTTTGTTCCTTTGCTTTTTTGATAATAGCCATCCTGACATACATCCTAAGTATGAGGTTGTTAGAGTCTTATTTTCTGATCTCAGCCCTGGGGACCTGCTTCTATCGCTTTCATCTTTCCAAGAGCATCTCTCTTCCACTCTCAGGGACTCTAGGATCCCCTCTAGGTTCATTGGGCACACAGCCCCAAAATCTGTCTGAAGATTTGCTTCAAATACTTGTAGCTCCTAGAGGGGCAAGGACCTCCATCCAGTATCCTTGAGAAAGAAGGAGAGGGAGTATGTATTATACAAAACCTTCCATCCAAATCATCTCTTAGGTATGCAAGTGCCCTGTTGTGTGATTCCATGACAGTCCATACTCTTGCTTTGTACCATTTAGCTCAACTATGGTTATTTTTATGATAGTCAGCTTACCGTCTCCCCTCCTCCCTCTCTATGAAGGCAGGGCCATGTCTGAATTGCTGTACCTGGCTATATCCCTGGCATTTAGCAGAGTGACCCACACAAGGTACACAGTCAACAAATACCTGCCCCTCAACTCATCCATAGAAGTTTTTCAGACCCCATTTGCCAGACTTCCTCTTCCTAGCGCTGTAGGGAAAAGTTTGACTTCCGATGGTTAATGAACTCCAGGCCTAAAAAACAAGATCTAACGACATATTATAGGCATGGTCTTGACTGAAGGCCTGCCATCTCAGGCCTCAGAAGTTTTCTTGGTAACTATCACTGACAGATCTTCTCTATTTACACATTTCAGGGATCTCTTGGGGGGAAACTTACAGAACTGTTCCTTTTGAAACTTGGGATTGGTGATTCAGTCAATATTTTCTTCCTTGGAGAAAGGACCTTTTAGAATTTTTGTACCTGGCATACCTTTTTCTGATCCTTAAATTGGATTTTGTGAACTAAGTTTTGGAGGGCTTTTCCTTTTGTAAGCATGAACAGCAGCAGAAGACAGTTAAGTGCTGAATCTGTGTTCACAAACCAGGCGTGGAAGTGCAGTCATCTGAACAGCCCCTCAGTGGACAGAGCTGGCTGACCTCCACAAGGCAGGCAAAGTTCACTAACAGGCTGCTGGGAGAGTTTCCAGGGCTCATCCCAGGCTGCCGCCTCGCTTATACCCGCAGGAGGGTAAAAAGCAGGGTGATTCATAGGTTACCCAGCAGGGGTAGGTGAGGTGGGAGGAAGATGGTGGGTAAGTGGGGGCAGAGATGGATGGTGTGTCTCTTTCCCTGTCATTTTGTTGTTGCAGCCACCTGGTGCCCTCTGTGGGTCTCAGTGGAGGGCAGATCCCAAGCCAGTGTCCCTTGGTCCCTACTGCAGCCATGCTGAAGTCCCATTCAGTATCCCACAGCCCTTGCCACCATAATTTGGCTGAATAACTCCCCTTCCCACTTTGCCCCATGAATTCTTGCAGGTTTCAACAGAGGCTCAGTGGAGTGTCCTTCTCTTGTCCCTTCCCCTTTGCTTGGGGGCTGCAGTGGGTTGAAGAGTGGTCCCCCCCAAAGATATGTCCAAGTCC
Organism: Pseudorca crassidens; assembly: GCF_039906515.1. Classification (NCBI taxonomy): domain Eukaryota; kingdom Metazoa; phylum Chordata; class Mammalia; order Artiodactyla; family Delphinidae; genus Pseudorca; species Pseudorca crassidens. The sequence goes on from NC_090309.1 coordinate 45,178,050, forward strand.
TAACCCCTGGAACCCGTGAAGGTGACCTTATTGGAAAATGATCTTTGCAGATATAATGTAAGGATTTGAGATGAGATCATCCTGAGCTTAGGGTGGGCCCTAGGTCCAATGACAGGTGCCCTTATAAGAAGAGGAGAGGACACACAGAGACACAGGAAAAGGTTATGTGAAGTCAGAGGCAGGAATTAGAGCGATATAGCCGCAAGCCAAGCAATGCCGTAGATTGCCCCTGGTGGAGGCACGGAATGGATTCTCCTTCAGAGCCTCCAGCTGGAACCAACCCTGCCCACACCTTGATTTTGAACTTCTGGCCTCCACAAGTGTGAGAGAATAAAGTTCTATAGTTTTAAGCCACCCAGTTTGTGGTAATTTGTTATGGCAGCCCTAGGAAACTCACACAAGTGGTTATGCGAGTGTGGTTCGGAAAAGATCTGAGCATATCAACCACACATTGTTATCTTTTCGGCAGCATTGTCCAGGGCAGCCAGGGCTTGGAAGTGTTGAGGAAAATAGTGCTGGGTCATGTGCTACTAACCACCAGCCCTAAAGCCAGGGGTGACTGTGGCAGATAGCACCTCCCTTATCCTTATCAGCTGGGAAAATGAGGGAATAACTATAGAGCTCTGTGACCACCTGGCTGGCTGCAGAGGGCTACAAAGGGCAGTCTGGTCATGGGACTTTCATATCTTTCTCCTCTCTTCACTCCTCCTTTGCTTCTTAGCCTACAAGTGCGAAAAGAACAGGGCCTCCCATCCGCAGCAGCTGCTGCCTGTTAGACTGCAAACACAGTTCATTTTCTAAATGATGGACTCTGCCCTAAAGGGGCAAAGTAAGGCAACATTCAGAGTTGGAGAAAAAAAATCCTCCCAGCCTCACTACTCTCTTTGGTCTTTCCCTCTCCCAGGCACCAGCCCTTTGGCCTGACGTCAGATCAGTGTGTCCGGAAGCATAAACTGGGTGAAGCAGAGAGTACCAGGCATGTGCTGGTGAGATATCTGGGGAACCATGAAGGGGCCGAGGTGGGGGATGGCTCGCTTTGGCTGTTTGGGTTTCCATCATTTAAAAATGTTGAGAGTTCCTTTTGGTGTTGATGGATAGGACAAATCTTGTTTGTCCTATTGGCTGAAAAAAGTCTCATTTAATGATAAAGAGAGAGATTTTTGGCAGTCACTAAATGGTCCAGTGCTATAGCCTCAGCTAAGACATTTCTGTTAAAACAGAAATATGTATGCTGTTTATAGTTGCTTTCATGTTCATTTCATTTGAGTCTCCCAATAGCCCATGAGATGAGTGGAGCAAGGATTATTACTCCATCTTATAATGAGGAAACATGAGGTTCGTGAGGCGAAGGGGATATAGATGGACAGCAGGGGTGTAGTAGGGAATTCCAAGTTCGGGGAGGAGTGTGGGTTGGGAGATGAGTGTGAAGGGATCTGGAAGTGAAGAAATCTTCATGGCTGCACAGCAAGTCATGAAGATGAACGATACAGTTGGAGAGCACTGTCACTTGAAAAGTTTTCTGAAGTGGCGTAGGTGATTAGAAATGAAAACTGAATGGGAAAAAATCAGGGATACCTGTGGTTTGTGAGCAGAGATTTCCCCCGGAGCCTGAACGTTCAATACGTGGTAGATTTTGCTAAAACTGACTCTCCTAACCCCAGTGACTGCCCACCTTAAAGATGCTTCATGATAATGTAACGAATGAACTTTGTCCTCTGCAGTACAGAGGAGAGGCTGCCATGGTAGCAAGTTGTTGCATCCTGCGCCTGGATGCTGAATGGGGTCCCCTTGTGCAAGGCAGCATTTGAGGAAGCTGGCTCTTTCGGGCTCTGGGAGGCCTGGCTGGTGCATGTGACCTTTGGGTTGTTATCTGTCTGTATGGAGCCTTGAGAGGAGGGACTTGGCACATCTACCACCCTCAGTGGGAGGCCTGTCCTCAGCTGGTCTGACACATCACATTTGCTTTTTGATTTGCACACATAAAATGAATCTCCCCAACGACCCTCTCCCAAGAGCCTCATCAATTAGAACTGCTTTTGTCCTTAGCCTCCTTTTGTTGACCAGCTTGGAAATTCGTTAGGAGGGAGAAGAAAGGGAAATTGTCTTTGTGGGCAATGGTGCTGGAGAGCTGGCTTCTAATGAAGGAGCCCTGAATGGTGCCATTGTGCTGCTGTTTATATAGTTTTTATTTTAATTTGCATCCGTACCAGGCTCGGATCCTGAGAGCCATTCGGCTGTGTTTGGAGCTTTTATCTCCTCCCAGAGAGCCAAATCTGCCAGCTTATCATTTGCCTCGAGGAAATTAATGTGGGTCCCTCCTCCCCTTGCTTTTATCACGTGCAGTTGAATTGTTTATGCATCCGTGGAGAGAAAGAAAGGCTGCACAGAACCATAGAAGGTTTCTTTCCCAGTATTCATGGATCATCTGAGACTTAAAAGGCTTCTAGAGCCAAGGACTCAGGGAGCAAGGCCTGGACTGAGGCAGAGGGATGGAGGATAGGGGATGGGGATGCAGAACTGAATGCCTTGAAGTAAGACGTGAGAGAAACTGTACTCCATTTCCCCTCATCCTCTGCGTGGATATATATTCCTTACACTTTTTCTACCTTTCCTGAATGTGTCAGCAAAATATGACTCAAGAACCAACCCCAGCTCACTTTTCCCTTTTTTTTTTTTCTGTTTGTTTTTTTTTTGCGGTACGCGGGCCTCTCACTGTTGTGGCCTCTCCCGTTGCGGAGCACAGGCTCCGGACGCACAGGCTCAGCGGCCATGGCTCACAGGCCCAGCTGCTCCGCGGCATGTGGGATCTTCCCGGACCGGGGCACGAAGCCGTGTCCCCTGCATCGGCAGGCGGACTCTCAACCACTGCGCCACCAGGGAAGCCCCCACTTTTCCCTTTTTAATTAAATTGCAGCTCTGTAGTGTGGCATTGAAGACTCCACATAACTTGGTCCCTTGCACTTCCTGCTGCTGGCTAATGAGAATTTTCAGTTCCAGCGTATGGACTTCCTGCGCCGTGGTTCTCCCCCTCTGTAGGCTTGCCTCTGTCCCATGTCCCTGCTCAGGCCGCCTGCCCCTGGAATGCCCTCCTGCCTCGTCTAGTCCCCGCTCCTTCAGTCCCATTTATGGAGCCTTCCCTGAACGCTCCAGCTCACATGGTTCTCTTCATTCACTAAGGTCCTGGCTACTCAAAGTGGGGCCCTGACCAGCAGCTGGGACCTCCACTCAGAACCTGTGAGAAATGTAGCATCTTGAGCTCCACCCCAGAACTACTGAATCAGAATCTGCATTTGAACCAGACCCCTGGGTATTCCAAATGCACAGTAGAGTTTGAAATCCCCATTCCAGACACCTGTGACATTTATCAATTGGGCCTCCCCACCTGGGGATGGGTTGATTCCCAAATGTCTTCATGAGCGTGGACCTCGCTTCCCTGCTGTGAGTGGTCACACTTGGAGACAAAGGCAGGCAACTTAGGTTCACTTGTGGCATCCTTTACAGCTCGAGGATGACCTGACTACACTGTAAGAGCTCAATAAATACTTGGTTAATTCCATGCAGATTTTCCCTGTCACATTTATTTGTTGCTCTTTTTAAAACATTGGACATCCAATGTTTTGATGTCCTTTTATGTGTGCTTGCTTTATCATCCTCATCTTAATTATGAACATATTAAGGGCAGGGACCTTTGGCTGTTTTTTCTTGTCTCCATAGAGCTCTTTCCCCTGTGACAAAATAAGCCTTCCCAAGACTTTTCAGAGCAGAGAATAGCGATCGCCTCTGACCCTATTTCCACACTGTGTTGGGTCAGAAATCCTGGTGTCCAGAGTGTTGCCCTTGGGGCTCTGCCCTCATCTCAGCCTTCCTAAGGCAATTACCACCAACATCAGGTTACCCTCATATCTCTGTCTCTAGTACTCCAGCTCCAGAAACAAAAGACTTAGACATTGCCCTCAAGAAGTGACAGTTTAGTGAGCATGAAAGAGGTTATAGATGCACAGTGTGTATTGGGCACAGGGGTCTGAAGCCCTCAGGGAGAGCTTCTGGAGGAGCCTTAAACCATGCCTGGAAGAGGAGGAGGCTTTTGTGTTCAGTCTAGGCTAAGCCATGTGACAAGGCCCTCAGGCCGAGAGACCATGGGGATGGAGAGCCAGGGCACTACTGCACTCTCTGTGTGTGTGTGTGTGTGTGTGTGTGTGTGTGCGCCCAACTTGCCCAGGGCTTTGTGCCTATCTAAGGGAAGTGAGATTTCATCTTACAGGTGGTGGAAAGCCACAGGGGACACTGAGCTGGGAGGAGACAATTGTGGAGTTAAATCTCTCTGTGCCAGCACTGGGTTGGGTGGCCGGGACAGGGTGAGAGGGACACCTGTGGAAGGGCTGTAGCCAGAATCTAGGCAAGAGAGGATGGCAACCACCCAGAAGCACCAGCTGTAAGGACCCCAGGGTTGTGCTCTTCTGTGTGCCTCACATCAGGTTAGTTGCCAATTCATGTCCAACCAACTTCTGAACTCTCCAGAACTTAGTCCCTGTTGTCTATTCCCACTGGCATGGTCCAAATACTCATCACTCCTATTTGCCACCCCTGGAGGTTCTTCTAAAGTGGCCTGGCTCTCTTTCCTGGCTCCCTAGCGTCCTTGCCTGGAGGGTAAGGACCAGCCCCTCCCCCATGGCATAGCAGGCCCTTTGTTCTGGCCCACCAGCCCCTCTCCAGCCTGAGCTCTCTCCACCCCATCTGATGCCCTCCTCTCTGCACAGAGTTCCCAGTTCCTGGAACCTGCTTTGCCCTGGGGAATTTCAGAGCTTTCCCCTGCACTTAGAAACTCCTCCCCCCACTCTGGTTGGTGAACTCTCTTCCTCCAGGATCCAGTGCAAATGCCATCTCCCTGGGAAAACTTCCCAGACTCCCCAGACACACGTGCTTCCTCCTCTGCATCACCTGAGCCTTTTCACGCATCTCTCTCTGGCTTCTGATGTTGAATTCAAGGTGACTGTTTATGCATCTGCCTCCCGCCTCCCTGCCCCGTGGCTAGTGCCTTGAGACAGTTCCTGGAAAAGGGGGTCTGAGGGGCACAGAGGGGTGACGTACTCAGGGCCCCCCCTCCCCAGGCCCTTCACCTCTGTAGCAACAGCTCCCCGCTCTGGCTCTGCACCTGGCCCAGGGCACCAGTTGGTTGAATTAAACACAATTGGCCTGAGCCAGGAAAGCGGAAGGCTGAGAAGAGAATGTAAGTGTGCCCCGTGCAATAGAAATGCAACGTGAGCACATTTTACATTTCGTAGCTGCCACATTAAAAAAAAAACAGTAAAAGTTAAAAGAAACAGATAAACACATATTCATAGCTACTTTATCTGTAATAGCCCCCAAATAGAAACAACCCCAATGTCCATCAACAGGTGAATGGATAAAAAACCTATGATAGATTCATATAATGAAATACCACTCAGCAATTAAAAAAATGAACTCCTGATAACAATGTGAGTGAATTGCACAATAATTATGCTGAGTGAAAGCAGTAAAAAATTACGCATACTATGTGATTCCACTTACATAAAATTCTACAAAATGCAAACTATTCCATAGAGACAGACTGAATGTCCTCAATTATCTTAGGATGGGTGGGCAGGGGGAAGGAGGGACTACAAAGGGGCATGAGAAAACCTCTTTGAGGGTGATGGACACGTACATTATATGATGTAATGATGGTTTCACGGTGTGTACATGTCAAAACTTGTCAAATTGAACACTTTAAATACATGTAGTTGATTGTCAATTATTCTTCAATAAAGTGATAGAAATGAAACAATAATTAATTTAAATAACATATTTTAACCCCATATATCCAAAAAGTTATCATTTTAACGTATCAATATAAGAATTATTAATGAGATTTTTTACATTCTTATTTTCGTACTGCTTTTGAAATCTGGTGTGCATTTTATAGAGACAACACATCTCACTTTGGACTGGATATTTCAAGTGTTTAATATCTGCACTGACCGGTAGCTAGCATGCTGGATACCACAGATCCAGACCCTCTCATGAAACTCCCTCCCCTCTCCTCATATTGGGCAAATCCTGGGCAAACAGCTCAAATCTGCAGCTGGAATAGTTTTGAGCTGGCCCTTTCTGTGGCTCTGAAGGTCTTGGGCCCTGTGGGGCTGTGGGTCAAGAGAGTGGCTTTGGAAAGTCTGTATCATAAACCTAGAATTTTGTGTGAATTACCACCTCCCATCCTACCCTCTGTTTAAGCCTGAAAAGTAGCGTATCTGTTTGCTTTAAGAGAACACCTTCTTATAATACTTTCCCTTTTGCATGCGGTCACAAACTTACTTCACTGACTGCATGCAGGGCGTGGGTACTGGGGTAGGAAGAGGAGCTGCCCGGAGCTAAGGAGGGTGCCCACTGGGTGGGCATCAGCCTCTGAGAGGCGGAGTGAGTCTGGGGCTGCAGCTGGGGAGAGTGCTGGCGCAGAGCAGCCTTGGACCTCACCCAGGGGCCTTCTCTGAGTCTGGGATCTGCCCTCTCAATGCCCTCAGCTCCTGTCAAGAAGGGGTCAGAGGGGTGGGGGGAATGGGAGGTGCTGGTGACAGGACAATCGGGGCTTCACCAGCCCTGTGGTTGAGGGATCTCCTTGGGGGCTACCCAACAAATGCTGCCTTAAGGATTGTGAGAGCTTTTTACAGTTCTGCCACTAACCAGCTCAGGGCCCCTGACCCAGTTACCTTCTCCTCAGGGTCTCAGTTTCCCCATCTGTACAATGAAGGAATTGGAATAAACAACCTAAAAGGTCCCTTCCAGTCTTGTGTGAGGGACAGTGATTCTAACTGCATTAAATTGAGCACATACGGGTGCTGGACAGTGTCCTGCATAAGGACGAGGTGACAAGAAACACACATGACACAGTTCTTGCCTTTATTAATGGAAAGTGGATTTATAGCCCTCTGTATTGCTTGACATTTTTTACAAGAACATATTACTTTTGTAAGTGAAAAAAGGCAGAGAAAGGGAAAAAAACAAACAAAAAAAGTATGTATATGTGGTGAGAAACTAACCCCTCATGAGATCACTTTTAAATTTTTTATTTAAAATCTTCAAACATACACAAAAGTAGAAAGTGTAGTACCCAGCACCTGGCTTCAACAATGAACACACTGCCATTTTTGTTTCATTCACTCCTCACACCACTACTTTGTTTTGTTGGTGGTTTTTAAAGCAAATTCCTGATGTCACATAACTCTATGGATAAATACTTGAATAAGTATCTCTGACAAGTAAGGACTTCTGACAGAACAAAATAATGCCATTAGTACACCCAACACAATTAACAGTAGTTTAAAAAACATTATATAAGAATGTGTTCAATTTTCCTGATTGACTTAAAAAATCTTTTTCCATTTGTTTGTTCGAACCAGTAAAAGAATACTGGGAGCTTTACAAAATATTTTTAGAAACACTTTTAAAAACTGCTGTCTTGGGCTTCCCTGGTGGCGCAGCGGTTGAGAGTCCGCCTGCCAATGCAGGGGACAGGGGTACGTGCCCCGCTCCGGAAAGATCCCACATGCCGCGGAGCGGCTGGGCCCGTGAGCCATGGCCACTGAGCCTGCGCGCGTCCGGAGCCTGTTCTCCGCGACGGGAGAGGCCACAACAGTGAGAGGCCCGCGTACCGCAAAAACAAAAACAAAACCAAAAACTGTTGTCTTGGTTGAGGCCTGTGAGCCATCTGCTTGAAGGTCATTTCTTGTTGTCCTGTGCGACTGTGACACTCACTGGCTTGTGGGTGATCCGTGGATGGGGAGCCAGAGGCCACACATGACAGTGTGGTTCCCAGCCAACCTGCTCCCCAGAGGGGCCCCCCACAGGAACCCAGAGGCCCCAAGGAGCCAAGGAGGGGGAATTGGTGTCCCTGACACTCCAGATTCTTAAGGGAATGGGCTGCTTCAGAGATTCAGCTGTCGCTGGGCTTTTACTCCCCAAAAGCAGTGTGGGGTGTGCTCTTCATCTCTGGTTTCTGCACTCCCTTCTCCACTGCCCCTAGTGCAGGAACATGGCCCCAAGCACTTTTGCAGTCAAATCTTAGGAGGAGGAGGTTGGGTCATCTATAGCCCAGGAGAGCTAGGGATGTCCTTAGGGATTAGCAGAAACCCTGGGGCAGCTCGTGGGGCAGGTGGAGCCTGTATATTTGGCAACGGGAGGTCTACTGCTCTGTGCCCCCCCATGAGTGGAAGACTGTGACAGAACAAAGGGCGGTGGGTCACATGATCAGGGTGTGGGGGGGGGAAGGGAGGCAGTGGCTTCCTGTGTTAAAACCAGCCCTCCTCAATCCTGTATATACATTACATGTGTGTTTATAATTTTCATCCTGTTTCCATAAAAGATCCAGGTGGATCGTAGGTACATCATTAGAATTGATGTTAAAGACTTGGCCCGTGGGCTGTCTTTGCACACACTCACCAGGGTTTTTTCTATAAGTCGTCTTCATTAAAGGACCTGCACATTTATTAATAGGTACTTTCTATTTTTAAGCCATATAATCCTCAAATTAGAGTAAGGATCGAAATAAACAAAAATATACAAGTGTAAATAATGTGCTACTGCTTAGCTTTTATAAGCTTTCTTATCTGAACACTTTTCTTTTTGAAAAACAGTTATTATGAACTGTTTCAAAATACAAAAGGCATTATTCTTTCTATTTTTTGTAGACACAATTATATAACAAATACTGTTGTACTCCTGACCCAGCTTAAGAATTTGTATAATATAAATATAAATGGAAGACTCTTAAATGGTTTCTCATCCAGCACCCCTCCCTCCATAGGTGTTTATCTCTCTCCTGCATGTCTTTATACTTATACTAATTTGGTTGTATTAAGAAATATACAATGGATTTGATAGGTCTGTCCTTTAGCAACCCTAGGCCTATGTTAATTCCTTTTTCTTTTAAAATTGCACAAGTAATATATGCATACATACTTCTTGCAAAAATATCAGCCAATATCAGCCAACAGAACAGTCATAGCAAGAGCCCCTCTGCTGCTGCCTCCCCAAACCCACTCTGCTACCCAGAGAGAACTTATTGCCAGTTTAGTTTTTTTCTTTTTTTTTTTTTTTCCGGTACGCGGGCCCCTCACCGCTGCGGCCCTTCCCGCTGCGGAGCACAGACTCCAGACGCACAGACTCAGCAGCCATGGCCCACGGCCCAGCCGCCCCGCGGCATGCGGGATCCTCCCGGACCGGGGCACGAACCCGCGTCCCCTGTATCGGCAGGCGGACCCCCAACCACTGCGCCACCAGGGAAGCCCCACCAGTTTAGTATTTTTTCCAGAGGTATTTCTATCCATTTAATACATCTATCACCTTACATAATTACCATTTTGCTGTTGTTATGGTGAGAACATTTAAGATCTATTCTCTTAGCAACTTTCAAGTATGCAATACAGTATTGTTAACTATAGTCACTATGCTGTACATGGGATCCCCAGAACTTCTTCCTCTTATAAGTAATAGTTGATACTCTTTGACCAACATCTCCTCATTTTCCCTACTCTATAGCCCCTGGCAACCACCAATCTACTTTGTTTCTATGAGTTTGGCTTTTTTAGATTCCACATATAAGCGAGATTATATAGTATTTGTCTTATCTATTTTCTTTTTGATAATAGCCATTCTAACAGGTGTGAACTGATATCTCATTGTGGTTTTGATTTGCATTTCCCTGACGGTTAGTGACGTTGAGCACATTTTCATATACTTTTTGGCCATTTGTATGTCTTCTTTGGAAGTCTATTCAGGTCAATTATTTGGAAAAGTTTGAAAAGGATTGGCATTAATTCTTCTTTAAACGTCTGGTAGAATTCACCAGTGGAGCCATCTGGTTCTGGACTTTTCTTAGCTGGGAAATTTTAAATTACTGATTTAATCTCCTTACTCATTACTGGTCTGTTCAGATTTTCTAATTCTTCATGATTCATTGTTAGTAGGTTGTATATTTATCAATTTATTCTAGGTCGTCCAATTTGCTGGGCTGTACTTGTTCATAGTAATCTCTTAGGATCCTTTGTATTTCTGTGTTATCAGTTGTAATGTCTCCTCTTTCATTTATAATTTTATTTATTTGAGTCTTCTCTCATTTTTTGCTGGGCAAATCCAACTAAAATTCCAGCACTGGATATTAATAGTCTTTTTAATGTCTGCTAATTTAGTGAACTATGATATTTTAGTATTTTAACTGTATTTTTGTTTACAGTGAGATATGGCATATTTTCCTTTGCTGTTTGCCATTTCTATTTCTTTCACTATGAAGTGCCTCTTTATATTCTTTCCCCCTTTTTATTAAATGGTTCACCTTATTCTTAGTGAATTGTAAGAATTGTTGATATACTGAATATTAACCCTAGCTTGTTACACATGCTGCAGATTTTTTAATATGTCATTTTCTTTTAACTTTGTGATATCTTTTATGCTTCCAAACTCTGGATTATCATGTGGCCCAGGTTTTTAGTCTTTGTTCTTCGTGGCTTCTGTGTTTTTGAACCTTAAGTAGGCCTTCCTCACGCCCTGGTTATAAATATGTGAAAACATTTATTAAGGTTGCAATGAGTTGGGACTATCCTGTGGGCCAGCATCTGCTTGGTCTTTGACACTTAGGAGAGAAGCCCAGGTGGGGTGGCTATGCCCTGGAGGCCTACACCTCCACATTTCCTTCATCTTAGGAGGGCAAAGGACAGCAGCCACAGTTTGTAGATAGTCACTGCTGCCACAAAGCAAGTCTAGACAGAGCGCTTCAAGTTGCTGTTGCTGCCCACTCCATCCTGGGAGGGTGCAGAAAGTGTGAGGCCACCGGAAAGACCAGAGTTGTGGAGAGTCCCATCCCTTCCTGCCCAAAGTCCTTGACACACTCAGCAGTCCTGGAACAGTGCAGATGGGTGTAACAGGAGGGATACTTTTAGGATGTGCTGCCATGTAGTAGAAAAAGCAGACACGGAGTTGTGGTCCTGTTGCTAAACATGAAAACATCTATCATCACAAGGTCTTGCTCAAGTATCTGCATTTGTAATGAACTGTGCTAGGCAGTGTGCAAAAAAGGAGCGATGCCTGCCTTGTTAGAGATGGCCCCTTCCCCAAAGGTGCTGTGATCAGAATCAGACAGGTCTGTGATTGGGTCCTAGCTCTGCCCTTTAGCAGTTGTGCAGTGTGGGCAAACCAGTGACCTTCTCGAGGTCTTGATCACCTCCTCTGTAAAATGAGCATTATCCTGGCTTGAGGGTGTGGTGTGTGCTGTGAGGATTGATGGGTTAATGGATGAGAAAGTGAGTGTTAGTGTTCTAGAAACTATAGCATTGTTGTTTTACCTGCAGCCTTGGGGACATGTGAAGGAGAAGACATGGTCTCTGTCCTCAAGGAACTTGTGATGAAGATACATGGAAACAGAAAGTAGCTCAGGGCAGGAAATCATCAAGTTGTCAAACTGTACGGTAGTGGAAATTGGAGAAGGGTTCAGATGGCCCGAGTACAATCCTATGCGTGATTTTTTTTTTTTTACAAAAGTTGCCAAAGTCGTTTGTGTGAAGTGAAATGAAGCGATCCAAAGGAGATCACCTTGTCAGCAGAATCTGTTTGTCCCGCCCTGTTCTGAAGAACGGTAGAGCATCACCTGGGGCAGCTTCTGTCCCAGACTCCTCACTCTAAGGATGGCGGTCTTTTCCTCTGATTTAGCCTTAAGTGCCTGCAGAGCTTTTCTCCATTGCCAAGACTCTGACTGTCTTGGTGAAGTGACCCTATGAGAGCTTCTGGGTATCTAACAGGAATCACCAAACAGGATTTAGAGGGAAAGGCTGAGAAGCTGACTGTTGGGGTCTGAATAACAACAAGGTAACATACCCTGTGCTGAGCCCTCTCAGTGGGTTTTCCGTCTTGCTCCATGCGGTGTCCCTAGAGTAATGCAGATATCCATCAGAGAAGGACAAGTAAAACATTGACGAAGGAGAGGGAGGTTGGGATGATGCTTTCAGCCATAACTGGCTGCGGAGCTTATGTATGGGGAGCTAGCAATTCCACTGTGGTCAACAGAGAAGAGGCCTATGACTGGCCTGTGTGTTATTTTGCCTTTGCTCAGCTGTGGGCCAGTGTAATCGGGACACAAGGTCCCCAGTCCATCTCTGAATGGGTCATTTTGCTTCCCAAGACCAGCTTCCTAAGAGATAGTTGTCTGACCTCCTTTACAAAGAGCAGTGGTGGCCAGATCACCTCTAGAAAATGGTCCAGGGTAGGGCTGGCTACATAATTTGCAGGACCCAGTGCAAAATGAAAATGTGGGTCCCTTGTCCAAAAAGAAGGAAAGAAAAGTGCTGTTATACTAAAATATAAAACTTTTTCTTTTAAAGAGATCTTGTAGCTTATAAACATAATAGGCATAATAATGTTACATAAATTACAACATAGGGGGCTTCCCTGGTGGCGCAGTGGTTGAGAGTCCGCCTGCCGATGCAAGGGACACGGGTTCGTGCCCCCGTCCGGGAAGATCCCACATGCCGCAGAGCGGCTGGGCCCGTGAGCCATGGCCGCTGAGCCTGCGCGTCCGGAGCCTGTGCTCCGCAACGGGAGAGGCCACAACAGTGAGAGGCCCGCATACCGCAAAAAAAAAAATAAAATATAAAATTACAACATAAACTTACAAATGCAAAAACATGCTTTTGATGTCATATAATATTACATAATACAATAAATGATCACACTTTATTAATGCAATAACTTGATCATAAGATTTTACTGGTTTGCTTTTTTGCAAATTCATTTATTAGGTCATCAAAAGTTGTACTTTTAGTAACTTCATTTTCAATTGATGTAATTGAAAGTGACTTTAGTCACTCTTGGCAAATGCAAGATCTCAAATAATTTTTGAAAATCGTTAATTTTGAGAAGGATCCTTCTGTGGTACAACTCTTACTGGAAATGTTAGGTATATTAGAGACTGAAACAATAGGGTAAATTATTTCAAAATAGAAATGTTAGTATGGCAAGAGCTGATGATCAGCTTCCTGTATGTCTGAATTTAATTTTAAATATAAATTTATACAATGGCATTTTAATGTTTCCTCTGGTATTTCCAGTAACTTGCAGAGGTTGTACATGAAATTGAAAGCAATTCGTGATTTGTGTATAATTAAAAATGCTTATTTATGCATTCTATTGCTTTATCTTTCATTATAATAAAATTAATTAATTTAAAATTCGTTCTTATTAATAATTGGCTTATCTGAAGCTTCATACAAAAATAATGTCCTTTCTGTTGAATGCAATGGTCTTTACTTTCTAAGTCTGTGGATATTTGCTTTGTAGTGCTGTAACATTTTTCAAAACCAGAAATTCTAAACTATTTAAAGAATTCTAGTAACTTTCTGCTGGGTTTTATTGCAATGTCCATGTGCACAATTTTATTTTATAATAATTTACTGACACCTGTTTATTGACTGAGCAATAGCAGTTCCCATCCCAGAGCTCAGACTGGAGAGTTATTATTTGTGTGGGTGCTGCAGGGATGGGCTCTGGGGGTGGTGGGTCTGCTGGCCTCCCACCGCTGTACTGGCACTGCTTCCATGAGGAGCTTCTCCCTCTTCTGGGGCTGTGGCCACTACTGCCATCAATGCTTCTTCTGTTGCTACCACCACTGTCACTAATCTGAGCTCAGATCTGGGCCTGGCTGTCCCTTCAGCACATTGCCTACTGTGCCCACAGGCTGGAGTGTGTGTGTGTGTGTGTGTGTGTGTGTGTGTGTGTGTGTGTGTGTCTTTGTGCTCTGCTGTCAGAGTATCTCCTCTGCTCACCCACATGCTTTGTTGTATCATCAGACTTTGCTTACAAAACACAAATTCAAAGGTAAAATTATGAGGTATTTCAAGAGAGTGGCCACAGAGAATTGAACCAAATCTGGGAGTTGGGCCCTGTATGACTGCACAGGTTACAAACCCATGGAGTCAGCCCTGATTCAGGGCATGGATGCAAACCTTGGTGGGGAAGCAGAAGCATCTTTGTACTGCAAGCCAAAAAGCGCTCCAAGTCGGGGACCCATAAACACCAGTACTGTGTTCTAAAAATGGAAACCCAGCACATCCTAAGTTGTAAAGTAGGGGTTCCATACCGATAAACAGCTTGAAAAACTTATATTCCCAAGGTAGAGAGGAAGTCACAATAAGTAACAGAGGGTACTTATTCTCCCCATTCCTGCCCCAAGAGCTGGTGACCTAGGCCTAGTGAGAGGTCAGCTGAGCACAGGGGATGACCATTGCCAGGTGCCAGGTAGCAGATCTCCCACTGGTGCTTAACTATCATCACAGCCTCATCCTCTAACAGTGCTAGAGAGTGGTGGGCAGTGTCCTAAGGCCTTGCCCAGCCAAGGAGAAGAATGTTCACTGGATGGAGAAACAGGAGACAGAAAAGCAGACGTGGTCTTATGTCTAGGTAAGATGACTGGTACTTGTTTTGACCCAGTGCAAGTGCTTTCTCCAGGATGACACTCAAGTTCTTCAGAGATGGAAGTAGGATTTCTCTCTTCATGCAGGATTCCCCAAATGAGACATGTTCAATAGTGGAGCTGGTACCTTAGAAAGTTTTTATAACTTTATTATTTTTTTAATTTTTATTTTTTAAATTGAAGTATAGTTGATTTACAATGTTGTGCTAATTTCTGCTGTACAGAAAAGTGATTCAGTTACATATATATATATACATATACATTCTTTTTTAAAAATATTATTTTCATTATGGTTTATCAAGGATATTGAATATAGTTCCCTGTGCTATACAGTAGGACCTTACTGTTTATCCATTCTATATATAGAAGCTTACATCTGCTAACCCCAGCCTCCCACTCCATCCCTCTGCCAACCCCCTCCCGCTTGGCAACCACCAGTCTCTTCTCTATGTCCGTGATTCTGTTTCTGTTTTGTAGACAGGTTCATTTGTGTCATATTTTAGTTTCCACATATAAGTGATATCATATGATACTTGTCTTTCTCTTTCTGATTTACTTCATTTAGTATGATAATCTCTAGTTGCATCCATGTTGCTGCAAATGGTATTATTTCGTTTATGGCTGAGTAATATTCCATTGTATACATGTACCACATCTTCTTTTCCTTTCCCATATTAGGGAAGTTTTCAACTATAATCTCTTCAAATATTTTCTCAGTCCCTTTCTTTTCCTCTTCTTCTTCTGGGACCCCTATAATTCGAATGTTGTTGTGTTTAATGTTGTCCCAGAGGCCTCTGAGACTGTCTTAAGTTCTTTTCATTCTTTTTTCTTTATTCTGCTCTGCAGTAGTTATTTCCACTATTTTATCTTCCAGGTCACTTATCCGTTCTTCTGCCTCAGTTATTCTGCTATTGATCCCTTCTAGAGTATTTTTAATTTCATTTATTGTGTTGTTCGTCATTGCTTGTTTCATCTTTAGTTCTTCTAGGTCCTTGTTAAATGTTTCTTGCATTTTCTCTATTCTGTTTCCAAGATTTTGGATCATCTTTACTATCATTATTCTGAATTCTTTTTCAGGTAGACTGCCTATTTCCTCTTCATTTGTTAGGTCTGGTGGGTTTTTACCTTGCTCCTTCATCTGCTGTGTGTTTTTCTGTCTTCTCATTTTGCTTATCTAACTGTGTTTGGGGTCTCCTTTATGCAGGCTGCAGGTTCGTAGTTCCCGTTGTTTTTGGTGTCTGTCCCCAGTGGCTAAAGTTGGTTCAGTGGGTTGTGTAGGCTTCCTGGTGGAGGGGACTAGTGCCTGTGTTCTGGTGGATGAGGCTGGATCTTGTCTTTCCGGTGGGCAGGTCCATGTCTGCTGGTGTGTTTTGGGGTGTCTGTGGCCTTATTATGATTTTAGGCAGCCTCTCTGCTAATGGATGGGGCTGTGTTCCTGTCTTGCTAGTTGTTTGGCATAGGGTGTCCAGCACTGTAGCTTGCTGGTCGTTGAGTGAAGCTGGGTGTTGGTGTTGAGATGGAGATCTCTGGGAGATTTTCGCCGTTTGATATTACGTGGAGCTGGGAGGTCTCTTGCGGACCAGTGTCCTGAAGTTGGCTCTCCCACCTCAGTGGCACAGCCCTGATGCCTGGCTGGAGCACCAAGAGCCTGTCCTCCACACGGCTCAGAATAAAAGGGAGAAAAAATAGAAAGAAAGAGGATAAAATAAAATAAAGTAAGATAAAATAAAGTTATTAAAATAACAAGCAATTATTAAGAAAAAAATTTTTAAGTAAAAAGAAAAAAAAAACGGACGTTCAGAACCCTAGGACAAATGGTGAAAGCAAAGCTATACGGACAAAATCACACACAGAAGCATACACATACACACTCACAAAAAGAGGAAAAGGGGAAAAAATAATATATCTTGCTCCCAAAGTCCTCCACCTCCTCAATTTGGGATGATGCATTGTCTATTCAGGTATTCCACATATGCAGGGTACATCAAGTTGATTGTGGAGATTTCATCTGCTGCTCCTGAGGCTCCTGGGAGAAATTTCCCTTTCTCGTCTTTGTTCGCACAGCTCCTGGGGTTCAGCTTTGGATTTGGCCCCGCCTCTGCGCGTAAGTCACCTGAGGGCGTCTGTTCTTCACTCAGACAGGATGGGGTTAAAGGAGCAGCTGCTTCTGGGGCTCTGGCTCACTCAGGCCGGGGGTGGGAGGGGTACGGATGCGGGGCAAGCCTGCGGTAGCAGAGGCCGGCGTGACGTTGCACCAGCCTGAGGCGCGCCGTGCGTTCTCCGGAGGAGTTGTCCCTGGATCCCGGGACCCTGGCAGTGGCAGGCTGCACAGGCTCCCGGGAGGGGAGGTGTGGATAGTGACCTCTGCTCGCACACAGTTTTCTTGGTGGCGGCAGCAGCAGCCTTAGCGTCTCATGCCCGTCTCTGGGGTCCGCGCTGATAGCCGCGGCTCGCGCCTGTCTCTGGGGCTCCTTTAAGCAGCGCTCTTAATCCCCTCTCCTCGCGCACCAGGAACAAAGAGGGAAGAAAACGTCTCTTGCCTCTTCGGCAGGTCCAGACTTTCCCCCGGACCCCTCCCGGCTAGCCGTGGCGCACTAGCCCCCTTCAGGCTGTGTTCACGCCGCCAACCCCAGTCCTCTCCCTGGGTTCCGACCGAAGCCCGAGTCTCAGCTCCCAGCCCCCGCCCTTCCCAGCGGGTGAGCGGACAAGCCTCTCGGGCTGGTGAGTGCTGGTCGGCACCGATCCTCTGTGCAGGAATCTCTCCGCTTTGCCCTCCGCACCCCTGTTGCTGCGCTCTCCTCCGTGGCTCTGAAGCTTCCCCACTCCGCCACCCGCAGTCTCCGCCCGCGAAGGGGCTTCTAGTGTGTGGAAACCTTTCCTCCTTCACAGCTCCCTCCCACTGGTGCAGGTCCCGTCCCTATTCTTTTGTCTCTGTTTATTCTTTTTTCTTTTGCCCTACCCAGGTACGTGGGGAGTTTCTTGCCTTTTGGGAGGTCTGAGGTCTTCTGCCAGCGTTCAGTGGGTGTTCTATAGGAGTAGTTCCACGTGTAGATGTATTTCTGATATATCTGTGGGGAGGAAGGTGATCTCCACGTCTTACTCTTCCGCCATCTTCTCAAATCCCCCTGTACCACATCTTCTTTATCCATTCCTCTGTCAGTGGACATTTAGGTTGCTTCCATGCCTTGGCTATTGTGAAGAGTGCTGCTATGAACTTAGGGGTGCATGTATCTTTTTGAATTATAGTTTTGTCTGGATATATGCCCAGGAGTGGGATTGCTGGATCATATGGTAATTCTATTTTTAGTTTTCTGAGGAACTTCCATACTGTTTTCCACAGTGGCTGCAACAACTTACCTTCCCAGAAACAGTGTAGGAGGGTTCCCTTGTCTCCACACCCCTTACAGCCTTTGCTATTTGTAGACTTTTTAGTGATGGCCATCCTGACTGGTATGAGGTGGTACCTCATTGTAGTTTTGATTTGCATTTCTCTAATAATTAGCAATGAAGAGCATCTTTTCATGTACCTGTTGGCTATCTGTGTTTCTTCTTTGCAGAAATGTCTATTTAGGTCTTCTGCCCATTTTTCGATTGGGTTGTTTGGTTTTTTGTTGTTGAGTGGTATGAGATGTTTGTATATATTGGAAATTAAGTCCTTGTCAGTTGCATTGCTTGCAAATATTTTCTCCCATTCTGTAGGTTGTATTTTCATTTTATTTATGGTTTCATTTGCTGTACAAAAGCTTGTAAGTTTGATTAGGTCACATTTGTTTATTTTTGTTTTTATTTCTATTGCCTTGGGAGACTGACCTAAGAAAACGTTGGTACAATTTATGTCCAGAATGTTTTGATCTCTTCTAGGAGTTTTATGGTGTTGTGCCTTTTGTTTAAGTCTTTAAGCCATTTTGAGTTTATTTTTGTGTATTTTTCTTTTCTTTTTACTGGGATTTACCTTTTATTATTTGTGTTGTGCCTTTTGTTTAAGTCTTTAAGCCATTTTGAGTTTATTTTTGTGTATGGTGAGAGGGTGTGTTCTAACTTCATTGATTTACACGTGGCTGTCCAAGTTTCCCAACATCACTTGCTGAAGAGACTGTCTCTTTCCCATTGTATATTCTTGCCTCCTTTGTCAAAGATTAATTGACCATAGGTGTGTAGGTTTATTTCTGGGCTCTCTATTCTGTTCCATTGATCCATATGTCTGTTTCTGTGCCAATACCATGCTGTTTTGATTACTGTAGCTTTGTAGTATTGTCTGAAGTCTGGGAAGGTTATGCCTCCTGCTTTGTTCTTTTTCTTCAGGATTGCTTTGGCAATTCTGGATCTTTTATGGTTCCATATGAATTTTAGGATTATTTCTTCTAGTTCTGTGAAAAATGTCATGGGTAATTTGATAGGGATCACATTAAATCTGTAGATTGCTTTGGGTAGTATGGCCATTTAAAAAATATTAATTCTTCCAATTCAACAGCATAAGATATCTTTCCATTTCTTTGAATCATCTTTAATTTCCCTTATTAATGTTTTATCATTGTCAATGTATAAGTCTTTCACCTCCTTGGTCAGGTTTATTCCTAAGTATTTTATTTTTGGGGGTGCAATTTTATTTTTTTTATTTTTATTTTTTAAAATATTTATTTATTTATTTGGCTGTGCTGGGTCTTAGTTGTGGCATGCGGGATCTTCGTTGCCAAGTGCGGGATCTCCGTTGCAGAGGCAGGATCTTTAGTTGCGGCATGCAGGATCTGTTAGTTGCAACATGCAGGATCTTTAGTTGTGGCATGCGGGATCTTTAGTTGTGGCATGTGGGATCCTTAGTTGTGACATGTGAACTCTCAGTTGCAGCATATGGGATCCAGTTCCCTGACCAGGGATCGAACCCCAGCCCCCTGCATTGGGAGCACGGAATCTTAGCCACTGAACCACCAGGGAAGTCCCCAGGGGTGCAATTTTAAAAGGTTTTATTTTTTTTTACGTTCACTTTCTGATACTTCATTGTTGGTGTAAAGAAATGTAGTTGATTTCTGTATGTTAATCTTGTAACCTGCTACCTTGCTGAATTCATTTATCAGTTCTAGTAGTTTTTGTATGGAGTCTTCAGGATTTTCTATATATAGTATCACATCATCTGCATATAATGACAATTTTACCTTTTCCCTTCCAATTTGGATACCTTTTATTTCTTTTGCTTGTCTGATTGCTGTGGCTAGTAAAACTTTATTTTCTTATTACAAAATCAACTCCAGTTTTTAGAGACAGATGTTGATTTAGAAAATACAGATAAGTAAAAATAAGAAATCCCACCTAGCAGAAATAACTACTATTAAAATTTTGATATATGATCTAACAATTCTTGCTGTTCGTTTGTTTTTCTGTATGTATTTCAGGAAAAAATGTCAACTATAGGAAAGTACATGGAATAACATGAGAAACACTTATGTGCCCAATACCCTGAATGAATATGTATTTACATTTTATCATATATGCCTCAGATTATTTTATATAAAAGAAAAAAATATAATATTACTTGGTATCCTACTCAAATCCTGTTTTCCTTCTTGCTTCCCTAAAAGCAATTCACCTCTACTGTGAATTTATATATATCCTTTCCATACACATTTTTATAGATTTACTACATATGTATATATATTTATATTTTGTGAAGATTAAATATTTCCCTAAACTGTACATACTTTTTCTGGAATTTGTTTTTTTCACTCATTGTTTGTTGTTAAGACTTATTCAAGTTGATACAAATAGACCCAATAGATTAATTTTAATTGCTGTTATAGCAGGGATTGGCAAACTATGGCTACAAGCATCCAGCCTGTGAGCAAATCTGGCTAAGAATGGTTTTGCATTTTTAAAATATGTTAAAGAAAAAAAAAAGAATCTGCAGTACAGACTTAGGTGATCTACAAAGCCTAAAATATTTAATGTCTGACCCAGAAAAAGTTTATGAAGCCCTGTTGGATAGTAGCCCTTTGTGTGAACATATGACAATCCATTCCCCATGGATGGACACTGAGGTTGCTTCCAATGTTTTACTCTTCAAACAGAACTGCTATGAACATTCTCACATATGTCCTCCTATGCATATGTGCAAGGGTTTCTCCAGAACAAGTAAAATTGCTGAGTTGGACAGTGTGTGCATTTGCAGTTTGACTGCCAAATTCCCCTCCACAGTTGCTGTACAAATTCAGACTTAAACTAGCAGTAAATGAGAGGTCTCAGTTTTTCCAAAATTTCATCAACATAAATTTTATCAGATTTTCAACTGCTGGCTGTCTAATAGAAGTGAGTGGCTCATGGCTTTTATTTATGTCTCCCTGCATTCTAGTGAAGTTGAGCAGCTTTACTTACATTTATTGGCCATTTAAATTTCTTCTTTTGTGATTGCCTTTCTTTTCTTTTTACTGGGATTTACCTTTTATTATTATAGGAATTATTTATATATTCCAAATTCTAATATTTTGTGAGGCCAATGTGTTATAGAACTCTTATCCTACTTTGTTGGTTTTTAAATTTTATTTTAAAATTTCTTTTGCTGTTTTGGGTATCATTTGATGTACAGAAGTTTTAATTTTTGTTGTAGTTAAATGTATGAATCTTTTTCTGTCTGGCTTGTGCTTTTTACTTCTTATTTAAGAAAATTTCTCCTATTTTGAAATCATAAAGATAGACTCCTATCTTATGATTTGAAAGTTTGAAGGTTTCACTTTTTCTTTTTTATTTATATATATTTTAATGTTTTCCATTTTTTATTGCGATATAATTGACTTACTGTTTATTTATTATTTTTATTTTATTTTTTAAAATAAATTTAGTTATCTTATTTATTGATTTTTGGCTGCATTGGGTCTTCATTGTTGCACGTGGGCTTTCTCTAGTTGCAACAAGCAGGGGCTACTCCTCATTGCGGTGCATGGGCTTCTCATTGCAGTGGCTTCTCTTGTTGCGGAGCACAGGCTCTAGGCATGTAGCCTCAGTAGCTGTGGCTCGCGGGCTCTAGAGCACAGGCTCAGTAGTTGTGGCGCATAGGCTTAGTTGCTCCGTGGCATGTGGGATCTTCCTAGACCGGGGCTTGAACCTGTGTCCCCTGCACTGGCAGGCGGATTCTTAACCACTGCACCACCAGGGAAGCCCTGACTTTTTATATCTAGGTATTTAATCCATCTAGAATTTGCTTGGTATATGGTGCAGGGTAGGAATTGAATTTATTATTTTCTGTCTGGAATACCAAGTCCCAACACCATTTACTAAAGGTCTTCCTTTCCCAATTAATTTATCATTAATTAATTAATTGATTAATCCATTCATTCACTCAATGAATATTTGTTGAGGTTCTACTATGGGCCAGGCACTTGAAAACAGTAGGGGGAAAAACTACAGAAAAAATCCCCTCTGTCCTAAAGAAGTATACATTCTAGCAGAGGAGACAGACAATAAACAAAGTATACAGTGTGTCCGATAGTGATACCATCTGTGAAGAAAAATAAAGCAGAGCAGGAGGACAAGGACTGTGAAGGAGGCATTGCTGTCATAAATAGGGTGGCCAGGGAAAGCCCCTTACAAACTGGTATTGTGACATTTGAGCAGAGTCTTGAAGGAAGTGAGAGAATGAGGATGTGGATATATGAAGGAAGAAAGTGACAGGCAGAGAGGGATGAGTACAAAGGCACTGAGGAGGGAGTGTGCTTGGTGTGTTCAAGAAGACCAGCCAGGAGACACACATGACTGACGCAGAGAGATTAGCAGGAGAGGAGGTCAGAGAGGTAATGAGCAGCTGGCTCATGGAGGACCTTGTGGACCGTCCTCAGGACTTCAACTTTTTCTTTTTTTTTTGCGGTACGCGGGCCTCTCACTGTTGTGGCCTCTCCCGTTGCGGAGCACAGGCTCCGGACACGCAGGCTCAGCGGCCATGGCTCACGGGCCCAGCCGCTCCGCGGCATGTGGGATCTTCCCGGACCGGGGCACGAACCTGTGTCCCCTGCATTGGCAGGCGGACTCTCAACCACTGCGCCACCAGGGAAGCCCTAGGACTTCAACTTTTAGTCTGAGCGAGCTGGGGAGCCTCGCAAGGTTTTGAACAGGAGAGGGCATCATCTGACTTGCATTTTAAAGGATTCACCTTGGTTGCTGTGCTGGAGGAAGTTGGTGAAACTTCTCATCACCTCACTTTTTCTGTCTTTGTGGTTGAGGATGTCTAATGCATCCTCTGCTCTTAGTTGATACAAGGCTGCTTGTATGATACCACAAAGGGCTGGACCCTCTCGGGGGAGAGGCTCCTGGTGATTATCATTGCCAGAGGAAGAGTAAGAATCATGGAACATGAGGATAGCATGCTGACTATAATGACCTCAATGGATAAAGGGGTCAGTCATGCTTCCCATAGAACTCTGGATACTTTGATGGATGCTCTATGATTATAATTATTTATTCCCAGAGCTTTATGTTCGAGTGACTGGTAATGAAATAGAACAGGCACCAGATGGGTAGATATTAGCTAAAAGTTTAATTAGCTGAAGAAAGAGAGAAAGCAGTGACAGCCTTAGGCTGACATCTCTTGAGACCCTAATAGTTTGAACTTCACAGTATCTCTTAGTGACAGTTTCCCTATCAAGGCAGTTCCTTGTGGTCAGTTTGCATTTCCCCTACTGTTGTGCTCTTCCTCTTTGACTCTCCTCTATCAAAACACTCATCACATAATAACCAGCTTAATTGCAAGTAATTTCTTCTAGACTGTAAACTCTGTGAGAGTAGGGATTGGGGTTGCCTAGTCCACTGCTCTATTCCTCGTCCCATGTACAGTATCTGCCAGAGAAGGTGCCCAATAAGTATCTGGTGAATGAATGAGAAACTGTCTCAGGACATGGAGCTGTTGTGTGGGATTTGCAGCTGGTTCTGGGTTCTTGTGTTTGGTCTGCTGGGGAAGGCGTTGTATGCTGCACTTTTCTCTTGGGAGTGTTCAGTTGGGTGGTCCCACAGGAATTCTCCCAGCTCTCCTGGGTCTCCTTGTTGGTTGAATCATCCTTGACTGGGTATCCTGGGGACCCCTGCAGTTCGATGCAATATCTGCAGCAGCCGCTGCCTGCAGCCACGTGGGTGTGATCTGGAGACCAAGCTTGTCTTGATCTCTGCGCCAGGCTTCTGACAATAAACAAGCTTTCCACCCAGCAGCTGTTGACAGTCGCCTCCCACACGGCCCACCAGAGCCCTGCCCGGAGGTGGCATGACTCCCTCCCAGTTGCTGTAATAATAACAACACTATATTCGTAGCCAGAGCCCCAGGCCTTCACTCATATAGACACTGTTCATTTGTCTTAGAATGGGGGTCAGAGGAGCATAGAAACACAGAAAAATCACCTGGACATTTATTTAACCATCTCCACGTTAATCTGTTCAGATTCACATTCTCTGATTCCCCTGCGCCACTTCTGGCTGCTGAGCAGCGGGAAGGGGACAAGCAGAGCTGGGGAACAGTGAGAGGCTGGGTGTCAGCTCCCGGCCATGAGGAGGGCCCCTGGGGAGGCCTGGCGCCTGGGCTCTAGTTCCCCTGGGGCTGCCAGGGGCCCAGCGGCAGTTTGCGCCTGCATCTGCCCACGCCCTGAACCGGGGAGTGGGGAAGGCCTGCTGGGAGCAGCAGCCTCAAAGAACAGGAAGGCTTGCCTTGCTTCTAAGAACCTTCTGTTTCCTTCTGCTTGGGTCTCTGCTCTTCAGAGAGGCTCTGTGATGCCCCGGCCCTACTCAGGGCCCTACTCAGCCAGGGCCTGCCTGGCCCTGGCTGCGGGGGCCAGGCAGGCACCCAGGGTGGGTGTGGGACTCATCCATCACCCCACTCTCAGCCTCCTGGCTGGTCCAGGTGCACACGGCCCACACCCAGCCATGGGCTTTCATTTGACAGCCGCTGCACTGACCGTGCTTTTTTTTCCCCAGCTCCTGAGAAGCAAATGGAGAGGCACTTTCAGAATCCCGTCCACATCCTCCCACCTCTCAGGCTGGCCAGGGGCTGAGAGAAGGAGAAATAGGAAGCCGACTAGTCAGTGGCCTGATTCCTACGCCCCTGTATAATTATGGGTTGGCCACAAGTTCCATCTCATTTTCTCAGCAGCCCTTTGACAGAAGGGAGGAGGAGGCAGCTGTTGAAACCACATGCCCTGGATCTGAGTGTTGCCCCACCTGCCTGGGAGCAAGGCTGCCCTGCGACACCCCAGGGGAGTATTTACTTCTCCCCACAGCTTTTTGTTTTTGTTTTTTTTGTTCTTTTTTTTTTGCTCCCTGTAATACTTCCAAAATTTCCACTGTGGCTGAGTGGTCTGGTCACTGCCACCAAGGTGGTCTGGTCACTGCCCAGAGAATACAGGATTACACTGTAACGAGGAATGCCTGAGGTTCTGTGAAGAAAAGGGTCCTATACGTCCAAGGCATCATTGTATTTACTTCCACTTTAAGGCTTTTATACTCACATCTGGTGAGCCTGGGCCCCTTAGCTGAGGGATGAAGCCAGCAGCCATCACGTGTTCTTAAATAGACTCAAGGCTTTGCTCTAAGCTTTCCAGATAGATTCATTTAAAACTGAAGCTTGCCTGTCACTTTAAGAAATTCATCGTATCCACCATCAGCCTGATACTGTTGAATATATTACTATTATGCATGGAGACACATACGATAGCTCTCACAGTGGAAACTAAAACTGTAGATTGGATAATTGCAGAAAATTTGACTGCAATTCACTAAGAGTGTATTTTGGTGAATAAGGAAACAACATTTTGAAAAGTAGGTCAGGGCACTTTTAGGGAACCCAAAAAACCCACAAGGATTCTCTGCAGGTGTGATAATTGGGTGGTGCAGCAGCCTCCCACCTTCATCTGGTTCCCTTGTATTTTTTTTTCCAGGCTGCTGTCTGTGACAGCTTGGGCAGGGGCCCCAGGCAGCTCTCCTCTGAACCCCTCCGACTATGACTTCTCCTCTCTGCCTTTCCCCCAATACACATCAGCCTCACTAGAACCTCAGCTTCTAATTTTAACTTCTGTTTTTCATTTTGCATAGCATACAAGGAAATATAATGCAGAATTTAGACAGGAGAGAAGTCAGGCTGTTTTCTCCCTGATACATTGGCAGCGATCCATATTGATGGCTGTTGGCTGAGCGCAGTCAGTAGAACAGGGAACCGCAGAATGGTTGTGCCCTTATCTGCGTTAGAGAGCAGTCTCTTTTCATGATCCCAGGAGCTAGAAGCTTTCTGTCCTTTTCCCTTTGCACTGATGGCTGGTTGCATGATTTCAAACACCACTAAACTTACTTCTGGTTTTGTTAAAGTTCAAATGGACACAGATCATTGACTGTGTTGAGAGTGAGAGAGTGTGTGTGTATGTATTTGGGGTGCAGGGAGGAGTACTTCCTGTAAGAACAATGAATTAGATTCAATAACCTGTCAAGACTAGAAGCTAGACAGATTCTGCATTAACAATCAAGTTGAGGACCATATCTTACAGCCTGTGTCATGTGGACTGTCTTCCTTGGGTGTCTTTTAAAGGATGGGGCAACACTTTGGGAACAGACTAGATCAGTGCTACTGAGTGTGGTAACATCAGCATCATCTGACAGCTCATCAGGAATTCAGAATCTTGGGCCCCAGCCTCCACCTGCTGAATCCTAATCCCTGGAGGGTGAGGCCCAGCAATCTGCATTTTAACCTGCTCTCTAGGTGACTCTTATGCATGCTAAAGTTTAAAAATTACTGAGCTAGATGATCTCTCAAGGTCTCAACAGTCCAACTAAAAGTTAATTGTTCCTATAACTTTTTCTATGTCTTCTCAGGTGGGGTTGCTGAAAATTTCGTTAGAGAAACAAAGCCAAACCCAGCCTTTGTTATTGCAAAATATAACGCACAGAAAAGCACATAGATGAATTATATAAAGGGAAGTGTGTAAAACTAAATGAATTATCATATAAGTAACCCTTGGTCACTTCACCCAGGTCAAGAACCCTAGGAGGCGCCTTCTCAGTGGAATCCCAAACCCTTTCTCTACCCTAAAGTGAACCACTCTCCTGACTCCTGTGGTGATCACTTCTTTTCTTTCCTTTATATTTTTACAGTCTAAAACTGTATCCCTAGATAGCCCAGCGTAGTCTGGTCTATTTTTGACCTTTATCTAAATGGAATTACAAAGTACCTCCTCCTTGGTGTCTGGTTTCTTTTGCTCAACATTTTGTCTTCAAGATTTCATTAAGTTTTCAACACAGCGATTCTCGCCCTTTGTAAAGCTGCTGCGCCCTCTCATTGCTTGGATCCAGAGCAACTCCTCAAAGCTGCACAGATTTTCCTTTAAAATGACAGCAAATTAAAATTAATTTGGTTAGTGAGAATTTCATGGTGTTCCTTGAGCCAATCGTGGATTCCACAGGATGTTGCCAAATGAGGACTGGGAATGACTGCTCCAGGGCTCCAGCTGTGTCTTCTCTGTGCCAGGGATGGGATGGAGGAGAGTTAGGAGGACCTTCAGGAGGCGGCATCTCTCCTTTACAGAAAGGAAATGCTCAGAGCTCTGAGCTCCCAACATTCAACCAGTGTGTGGCATTGGATCAGGTAGAGGGTGACCCAGGACTGTTTCAAGGCAACACATGTCTGTCTTCCTGCTAGTTTCATTCAGGTTTTCTCATCCATCACACAAACAACTGTGCTTAAAGCATGTGCTAGAAAGAGTAGAAGAGACAAGACATATAAGGCACAATTTCTGTCAGTCTTTCCCCCTAGACTGTTGCTCTCCACAGAGGTTAAGAGCAAGGCCTTTGAGGCAGTCCAACCTGGGTTCTGGTTCTGGTTCTGCTACTTACCAACTAGGTGACCTTAAGGTCATCTCCATCTTAAAAATGGAGATTATAATATTAGTACATATCTCATGGGGCTATTTTGGTGATTAATTAGGAAATGCTTGAAAAATCCTTAGCGTAGCATCTAGCTAATAATAATTCCAGCTAACAGTGAATGCTTCCAATGTGCTAGGTTCTGCAACCCTATATGATTGGTTCTATTGTTACCCTCAGTTTCAGATGAAGAAACTGAGGCCCAGAGAGGTTAAAAAAACTTGCCCAGGATCCCACAGCTAGTATGTGGCGGAGGCAGCCTAACACCAGAGTCTTTGCTCTTAACCACTGTGTGTGTTAGTAACTCTTAGCTATTTTTATCATCTTTTTATGTCTAGGCTTTGGTACTCTTGGTGTGTTTTTCTCGTTATCTGTTTCAAACCCGTCACGTGACTTCTAGCACAGCCAGGGTCCTATCAGCTGCCTGTTCTAGATCAGCCTCTTGAAGCAAATGAGACTGGCTTTGGAATTTGAGGCTGGTCCCGTCTCCTTGTTATATGATCCTCTTTTGAGGGTTGTCTCTCACAACAGAAACTGGTGACAACAATGGTAGCCATAGTAGATGCCAGAGGGCCTTAGCTGTCACTTTATAAGCACTGGCTTGCCCCAAAGCCTCATGCCTCCCTGAATTGGGATTCTGCAAGCAATGAGCCGTCAAAATGGTTCAAAGGTTGGAAAATGGTTCTGAAAGGACAGCTTAAAGGAATTGGCAGTCATTTGGTAGTGGCATATTGGTGACTCTAACTTTGAACAAGATATGCAAGTTGACAGTTTCCCCTGCTCTCATGTGGTGAGAGAAGAAGCACCTGCCGAAAGGGATGAGCCTGACAGAATGTTTTCCTTCTATTGGTGACAAAGTCCTAGTGCCCTGGAGTAGACTACTGAGGGATATTGGGAACAGACTGTGTTTCCTGGGCAGTGACATCGGCAGCTTGAGACAGGGGGGTGGACTTCTTCCCTTCTTTTTCCACTATTTTATGATAAGGGCGTTTCTTCT
The DNA here is from genome assembly GCF_039906515.1 of Pseudorca crassidens. Taxonomy (NCBI): domain Eukaryota; kingdom Metazoa; phylum Chordata; class Mammalia; order Artiodactyla; family Delphinidae; genus Pseudorca; species Pseudorca crassidens. The sequence continues at coordinate 45,206,384 of NC_090309.1, forward strand.
TTATTCTCAAATTTCTAAAGACCTTCCACAGTTATGGTAGGTAGAATCATCCCTCCCACACCCACACCAAAGATGCCCACATACCAATCCCTGGAACCTGTTTATCCAGGTGGGCCCACAAGGTTCTTCCAAGAAGAGGGAGCAGGAAAGCCAGTTTCAGGGGGATATGCTGTGAGGAAGACTCAACCAGCCATTGATGGCTTTGAAGATGAAGGACGAGGACCACGAATCAAGGAATGTGGGTGCCTCCAAAAGCTGGAAAAGGCAAGGAAGGGGACTGTCCTCTGAAGCTCCCAGAAGGCAATGCGGGCCTGCCAACGTCTTGATTTTAGCCCAGTGAGACCCCTGTCAGGCTTCTGACCTACAGAGCTGTAAGAGAATAAGATGTGTGTTCTTTTACGTCACTTAAGTTTGTTGTAGGTTGCTACAAAAGCTGTAGAAATCTAATACACACAGTTTAACCCATATGGCAAGAACATAGTTTGGTAGATTGAGGGGGGAATTTTTAATTTTCTCTCTCAGTCTTGGCTTCTATATCCCAAGTTCATGAGACCTGTAAGCCCAGATGTAGGTGTTAGTGCAGTAAGTACCTCTGTTTTTCAAGCTGTCTTTAATGCTGCCTGTCAGCTGATACACCCTCTGGTGTCCCCTGGGATTGACATAGGGAGGGGATGGGGACTGCTGTTCTTTATGCTGTCACCAACCCTGAGCGTCTGCACCCAGAGAAGCTTCAGAGAAGAACACAGTAGGACCGGTTGTCAAAGGCAGCCTGATGCGTGTGTAACCTTCTCTGCTTCTCGGAGTGACCCTAGTCAATCATGGCATCTCTCGTGACCTGGACTTTGGAGCCTCTTGTCCCCTTCCAGCTCCAGCCCCTGCTTAGAGAAAGGAGTTTTCTCCCTGTGCTGACTCACCTCTCAGGCTGCACAGTGGAGCCGCAGACTAACTCACGGCAGTGGGAGGAAGAACAAGCCAGGGTCATCAGGAGCGAAAGTTGCACCAAGTCTCAGAGCGAAGACGTGACATCACAAAATGTTTGAACTGTGCCTGTCTTATTACAGATTCATGGAAAGACAATTGATTCCAAACCACTGACTGGAGAAAAAGAAGCCTAGCTATATTTTTCTATAAATTGAATACTTAGCATTGTAAAAGGAAAGTAAAACGTTCAACAAGTACAAAGAAAATCAAGTTTTAAGTAAAATACGGTTTCCCAAAGCAAGGCTGTGAGGCCATTTCAGGGGCCAAGAGGCCAAGTGTTGGAGCGTTTCTTTCCCGACCTGGCTTACATGCTCAGGACCCAGGTCAGAAGGAGTTGATTTTCTGTTTTTGGCCGGGGAGGGGTGGCCAAGAACATTCCTGGAGCAGAGAAGTTCCTACATTTGGCACCAGACTGTTGGGCCAAGGGCTCCTTGGCCTTCTGGGTCCCCAGCTGCTTTGGCCTGGAGGTCACCTCTCCCTCTTCTTCCCACAAGGCTAGTAAGTGCTTCTGCGACTCCTACGTGGGGGGAGGCGGTATGTGAGAGGAAAGCAGGCGGATGAGCCTATAATATTGTCCAACGGCAACAAGGGTCACTGCCGCACCCTCTCAGAGCAGCTGCCACTGCCACCCTGTCTCCTCTCCCTACTGTAGACTGACTGACAGAAGCTTCCTGGGAGGGCTGAGCAGTCAGGGGTGCTAATGAGGAGAAAGGCAAACACAGCCTCACCTGAGATCCTAGTCTGTTGTCAGGGAGTATCCATGAGGCTTGTGTTCAGTTCCACACTGGCCTGAGTGTCCCCAGACTGTAGAAACCCCAGCACCGGGACTCTGAGGGACCCTCTTCCGTAGGTAAGCAATGCCCCCCTCCAGCAAGGAAGAGGACACGCCTTCCCCCATCTCAGGGAGCCATGGCCCCAGCCCCTTCCCCTCCTCCCGGAAGAAAGAGTGCGGGGGTCCCTCTTGGTGGGGAGTCTTTCTATTTTTCTAGTGACAAGCGCAGGACAGAGCCTTTCTCTCCTTGTCAGGTCACCGTGTTCCTACTTCTCATGCCAGCCCTGAGGTTTCATCTGGGCCCTGGAATAATCACAGTGTGGCCAGGCCTGCTCTCTCTGGACCATCCTCTGAGCTCCTGGCTGCCCACGTTGTTCTGGTCACAAGTTTTCATTCTACAGTGTGTTATTCAGAAACCAATTTTCCCATCTTTGCAGGCGCCAGACTCTTGCCACTTCCCCTTTTCACTTTTAGCTATTTTGTGGTTCCACAAACTCCAGTTGAGGGTTTGCAGAAGAAATCCAACAAGTAAACCAGAGTCGTGAGCAGCTCTGATGAACCCTCTAGCAGAGGAGAGCTCCGATTCTAGCGTTAGATGAGAGTCGGGGGTCATCTGTTATAATTATCCTTGCCCCTTCAAGCCCTACTTACTCAGTTATAGAAGTGCAGGCCTCCTCCTGAAACTTCAGTGTTTATCCATTTGGAAATCTGTTTCCATAAGACAGCCCGAGCTGCAAGGCTGGGCTGGGAGCCAGCAGCAGTGTGGATGCAGTGCCCTGAAGCGTCAGCCTCCGGAAGAGCCTCTGAGGGCTGCTGCAGACATAACTGGGGCAGAGTCTGGCTCCAAGTTCACTGCAGGGGCAGTGCCTGGGGAGAGGCTCCTCTATAGAAAGCTCAGAGGCCAGCTGGGGGCTTCCTAGCCCTTCCGCTGGCCGTGCTTTCTTAGGTTTGGAGCTGTATAGGTATGGACAATGTAGCTTCTTGAAAGCCAGGAGTGTTGATGGGGTTAGGAGCCTGGACTCCTAATCCCCAGGTCTGGGCTCAAATCCTGCTTCATCACCACTTGGCTGTAGGCTCTGTGACCCCCAGTTTCCACACCTGTAAAACGAGGATTTTATGTCTGCCTTCCAAGGTTGCTACGAGGCTGTCTGTGCCAAGTGCTTAGCGAGTAATAGGCGTGCGGTCCACAGCACCTTTATTAGCAGTGTTATTTGTAGTCATCACGGTCGTCACCCCACCCAATATCATGAGCTGGTGAGGTGGGCCTGGTATAGTCCTCAGCAAGCTCATCTCCAAGCAGCCTCTCGAGCTGACCCCCCGAGCTCTTCCCAAGGCTCAGGTGCACCCTTCCCTGACTTCAGCAGCGCTGAATTGGAAGGCACTGCCCAAGTGCTCACTTCCTTTTGACTGTCATCCTTGGAGCAGAGTCCCCAGACGACCACTGCAATCAGCTGCTTCTGGTAGTTACAGCAGTTTTGAGAGCCGTGCATGCCCACAAGGCAGACTTCAGCTCGCTGAGTCATCCTGCAGGGTCTGTGCCGAGCCAGCCACCAAAAGACAAAAGGCAGCAGCAGTCAGGAAGACGAATGACGGTGGTGTACACAACAGTTTTCAAGGGGATTTTAGCAAATATTTCTCTTTAATGTGTCTGGATGAAGACAGGGTTGGGTGGGTGTTAACATTTATTAGACACTTACCAGCCCCTTGGCCTCCACAATTGGACTTTGCTTTCGCTGAACCCAAGCCAAACTGCCCAGTGGGGAACCCCTCCTCTCAAACAGCCAGACACCCTCCTGAGGGGGTCCCTGGGGCTAGTCTCTGACACCCAGTGGAGGGTGGGAGGTGGCTGTGAGGGGAAAGTCACTAGTGTGGTCCTGGATGGGGGGACGACCCTCTCCTCCCCTCCCCCCACGCATGCACACAACCTTCAAGGTGGGATTATAGAAACAAGAGAGGAAAGCATTGATTTCTCCCTGAGGTGATCACAGAAGGAAGTGACTTGCAATAAGGACTATGCTGTGAGATCTCTTTTCTACAGTTGCTGGGGACATTCAGTTGTTTCTGTTAATACCACTGTTTATTTGGGCCTAGGATGTCTCTAAAACTGCTTCATCATTATCTATACTTACTTTCTGTTTGGAAATCGTGGAAGAGTGAGGTTAAAGTGAAGTGGTTTCTTTCCTGCAAATATTCCAATGTTCTCTCAGAAATTATCGGAAAATAAAAAACAACTTTGCAACTAGCAGATTTCCCAAGGTGTGCAAGCAAATGAGTAAAAAGAAAGATAATGTAATTTTTTTTTTTATAACCTGTGTTTTCTCTGATTTGAGGTTGGCTTTTAGTTTTATTTCTGGAGCGAACACATTTGGTATTTATTTAAAGCATGAGACAAACAAAAAAAATGGATCCAAATGGATGTATATATTTCTTAAGATAGATTGACATTGGTCTGCATTATTAATAAGTAATCAGGAAATGCTCTTTGGGAACGTTTGTTTTCTTCATCAGCAAGAATTTTTCCAGCCTTTATTGGCTCTGATATATCACAAGGTATTCTTGATTGTTCTGCTTCTCTTTTTTTAATTTTAATTGAAATATAGCTTTTCTTTCTTTCTTTCTTTCTTTCTTTCTTTCTTTGGCCACGCTGTGCGGCATGTGAGATCTTAGTTCCTCAACCAGGGATCAAACCCGTGGCCCCTGCAGTGGAAGCACAGAGTCCTAACCACTGGACCGCCAGGGAATTCCCTGCTTTTTTGATATTATTGTAACCTTGAGTAAATACCTATTGCCATAAGAAAATGGAAGGTGAGAAGGGGTCACCTGGCCTCGCCCCTGCTTCATTTATAGCTTCAGTTGTACTTTCTACTGATGAAAGAGACCCTCTGAAATTGAGATGCCAGAATTTTTTTTTTTGATAACATTCCTTCTTTACCCGCAGTTTTCTCTTCCTACTTAGGGGTGTGAGCCAAATGTCTCACTCTTCAGTGTAGAGCACACAGTTGCTCCCTGTGAGTAATAATCCCCCTGCACAAGTCGGAGACGTTATGTGGGTGTGCCCTCAGTCTCCTCTTTCCTTGGCTGAGTGAGCCTCATTTTCAGATAGTTAGAGGCTGTCTGCTCTCTGCCTGGAGATGCTGTGTGCTTGCAGGGCGCCCAGGCCATCCCATGCTCTGCGTCACTGTTGCTTTTCCCCTGACAAACCCCTGATAGGGTGCTTACATAATGACACCCTCTTGCTCTAGGGCATAACAGCAAAATAGCCATCCTGCTCAAGTTCTTCCTGTTCTAGAAGGTGTTTCAGCAGAATGCTTGGTGAATGCCAAGTCAGTATCCAGAGTGAAAAATTTCAGAGGACAGAAATTCCAGGGGTGGATTTCTTATTAAAGTTGATGTATCCCTTTTCTATTCAGGGCTCACCTAGCTACGTGATACTGTACCTGGTGGTCCTTCTGTAAGAAATGTGAGGATCTGGCTTTTGTAAGCACAGATAATACCAGGAGTGATCAGTGGAGCCCAAGCTGTGTTGGAGTCACCCTGGTTTATCATCAGTGTTGACATCTGCCCAATTTTGCATCTATTGTGGAAGGGCTCAAGCTGCTCGGGGACTTTCTCCCATGCAGGCACCTACTTGTTGGACTTTGTGTTATGGCTTATGATTTTGGACATTTACTGCATTTTAAAGGGAATTTAGCACTCTTTTCATATATAGCTGGGTTTTTATTAAATTTCAAGATTTTAAGGGTTTATAATTTACCAATCTTTGAAGAGTTGTGGCTGAAACAATTCACAAGTGGATGCATTTAAAAATAATAGCTCAGGGCTTCCCTGGTGGCTCAGTGGTTAAGAATCCGCCTGCCAATGCAAGGGACATGGGTTCGAGCCCTGGTCCGGGAAGATCCCACATGCCGGGGAGCAACTAAGCCCGTGCGCCACAACTACTGAGCCTGCGCTCTAGAGCCCGCAAGCCACAACTACTGAAGCCCACGCGCCTAGAGCCTGTGCTCTGCAACAAGAGAAGCCACCACAATGAGAAGCCTGCGCTCCGCAACATAGAGTAGCCCCCGCTCACTGCAACTAGAGAAAGCACGCGTGTAGCAGCGAAGACCCAATGCATCCAAAAATTAAATAAATGAATAAATAAATAAATTTATTTAAAAAATTAATAATAGCTCAATCTGTAGATTTAAAACAACTCTACTTCTCATCATTCAGAAATGGTACTTGGAGCAATAGCCAGCTGAGCCTGCGGTCACTAGAAAAGGCTGTGGACCTGAAAGACTTCTGGCCTTGACCTTCTCTTGCCATGTTTTTTCAGGAACGTGTTCGGCACAGAGCTCCTGGAACTATTCTCTGAGGAATATAACCGTTAAGAGTTCCTGTAGATCCTCTGTTCTTACTATTTTCTGGATTCTAGTCATAGCGTTTGTTCTTTTATTTCTTTGTTCTTATTTCTCTTATTTCTTATTCTCTTTATCAGGGTAATAAGTGAGGAGAGGTCGGTAAGGATAGAGACAAGGCCTAGTGGTTTTTTATTTCCAAATCCAGAATAGACGATTTTTGTCAACACCGCTTCCCTAGTTTCTCCACTGGAGCCACTCTTGCTGACTCTTCCCCTCAAAATACAGTGAAAACAAAACAAAGAGACAACCAGAAAACCCCACTCACGCGTGTACTGCAAGGGACTCCTGCCTCTAATAAATCCCCATTCTCAATCTCAATCTCCGTCTCTCTCTCTCTCTCTCTCACGCACACACACACACACACACACACACACACACACACACACACACACACACACACACACACACACAAACACCCGTGGAATTCCAGGCCCATCCTCCACCCTGGAGCCCTCTCCATCCTGTTCCCTTTCTACCCTGGGAGGAAATAGACACTCAATTTACTAAGTGCTCTACAGCTTAGAATTCAGAGAATTACAACTGAAATAGGCCAGTATTTTAAAATGCTTAATCATACTTCCCTAAAGCTATATATGTGTGCATGTGCGCGTGCGTGTGTGTATATAAAAAAAACTGAATTTAACATGATAAGAAAGGTGTGATTTATAGTTAAAGCCCAGTCTCTAAGGTAGCGGAGGGCACAGTGAGATTTTTCAGAACCCAGTCTGCATTGATTTCCATGCACGGCAGACAGCCTTTCCTGAGTCACTCAGAAGTATCTCCCAATCTCTGTTTTTGTAATTATACTTGGTCAAGGGTGAGAAATCCTGTCTCGGGATCCCTGTTTGTCCGGGAGTGGCATGGACATTCCTGATGCTCACGGATATGAGAGCTCTGGGTGCCCAGAGGGCCCTTTATCTACCCAGAGCCTGACTGACATCTCTGCTCACTTTTGTATCTGCTCAGCCCAGAGTGCATGACCTTGTTCTATAAATACCAGTCTTGTTTAAATAACAGCTGCCTTGGACTCGTGGCCACCACAAATCCCCCAGATGCACTAGGCAGGCAGTTCCCTCCTGGCTGTGAGCTTTGATCCGCCCTCCCTCTGTGAGAGGCAGCAGAGGCATGAGGGTAGGGCCTTGAGCTGCCATCACTCACCCTTTGTTTCCACCAGTGGGTGAGACCTTTGGGGGATACAAAGATGAATACAACTCAGTCCCAGCTCTCGAGGAACTTACAATGTGGTACAATAGAAGAGAGATGCACAGATAATCATAATACGAGAAAGAAAGAAAAACCATGGGATAGTAGGAATTGAGAGGAGAGTGAGCTCTCTCCCAGGTGGGAGATCCTGAAAGCCTTCATGGAGGACATGCATTTGAGCTGAGATTGAAGATTAGGCAGGATTTGAATATAGGAAAATAGATGAGCTATTTAGGAAAATATTACTTTGGATCCCTAGCTTATACATCAAAGTAAATTCCAAGTCCCAACAGTTTAATAGAAAATGCAACTCCTGGGAATTCCCTGGCGGTCCAGTGGTTAGGACTCCGCACTCTCACTGCTGAGGGCCTGGGTTCAATCCCTGGCTGGGGAACTAAGATCCTGCAAGCCCCACACTGTGGCCAAAAAGAAAAACAAAATGCAACTCCCCAAATAGTAGGAAATATAATCAATTGTTTATGTGATCTTGAAGGGGGGAAGTTTATTTTAAGCATAAAAGAAATAAAATATAAAAGAAAAGACTGTTTTTTTCTAATTGAAGCATAGTTGATTTACAATGTTGTGTTAGATTCTGGTGTACAGCAAAGTGATTCAGTTATACATATTCTTTTTCATATTCTTTTAAATTATAGTTTATTAAAAGATATTGAATATATTTCCCTGTGCTATACAGTAGGACCTTGCTGTTTATCTATTTTATACATAGTAGTTCGTATCTGCTAATCCCAAACTCTTAATTTATTCCTCCCCCGCCTTTCCCCTTTGGTAACCATAAGTTTGTTTTCTATGTCTGTGAGTCTGTTTCTGTTTTGTAAATAAGTCCATTTGTATCATATTTTAGATTACACATATAAGTGATATCATATGATATTTGTCTTTGTCCGACTTTCTTCACTTACTATGATACTCTCTAGGTCCACCCATGTTGTTGCAAATGGCATTATTTCATTCTTTTTATGGCTGAATAGTATTCCGTCTTATTTATACCACATCTTCTTCACCCATTCATCTGTCAATGGACATTTAGTTTGTGTCAATGTCTTGGCTATTGTAAATAGTGCTGCTATGAACATTGGGGTGCCTATATCTATTAGATTTAGAGTTTTGTCTGGATATATGCCCAGGAGTGGGATTGCTGGATCATATTGATAACTCTGTTTTTTTTTTCTTTTTAAGGAACCTCCATACTGTTTTCCATAGTGGCTGCCAATTTACACCAATTTACATTTCCACCAACAGTGTAGAAGTGTTCCCTTTTCTCCACACCTTCTCCAGCATTTATTATTTGTAGGCTTTTTAATGATGGCCATTCTGACTGGTGTGAGGTGATACCTCGTTTTAGGATCGATTTACACTTCTCTAAAAATTAGTGATGTTGTACATCTTTTCATGTGCTTGTTGGCCATCTGTATGTCTTCTTTGGAGAAATCTTTGGAGTCTACTTAGGTCTTCTGTCCATTTATTGATTGGGTTATTTATTTATTTATTGTTATTGAGTTTATGAGCTTTTTGTATATTTCAGAAATTAAGCCCTTGTTGGTTGCATCATTTGCAAATATTTTCTCCCAGTCTGTAGGTTGTGAAAAGATTGCTTTTGACTAAAAAGATGAACTGTCATAAACACACTATACAACATAAGAGAGCTAGGGAGAATGGGGAAATATTTGTTACCTATAATAGTAGATAAAGGGTTCATATGAATATAAAGAGCTTGCGTAAACTAAATTAGAAAAATAAATATCCTAACAGAAAAGTGGGCAGAAGGCAATGAGCAATTCACCAAAAAAGAAATATAAATGGCTTATGAACATGGAAAAATTCCATATGAGTAGTAATCAAAGAAATGTAAATGAAAACAATAGAGAGATGCTATTTCTCACCTATTAATGCAAGCAAAGTTTTGTTTTTGTTTTCAGTTTTTAACCAATGTCCAGCAATAACACTGGCAAAGAATGGACAGCTCTTTCATTCAGAGCTGCCTCACTGTTTCTTTAAATGTTTTCTTAACTTGGTTTAAAAATGTACTTTATGTTAGTAACTTCTTAGATTAATAAACAGACTTAAAGTTGCTTTTAGAAGCGTAACATTATGAAGTTTTGTTTTACAAATCTCTTGTATTCCTTCCCTTACCCACCACAGCCCCCTCCCCATTTCCAGGTCTAAAGAGAAGCAGCAGTTTCTAAGCATCAAGGGCTGGCCTGCAGCGAAGGCCAGTAACCTGTAGCCATGGGTCCAGTCTGACTACCACCAGGTTTCTGTCAGGCTGGCCAGCTAAGAATGAATTTTACATATTTAAATGATTGAAAAAAAATCAAAAGAAAACAATATTTCATGACTTGAAAATTATATAACATTTAAATGTTAGGGTCCCTAAATAACTTTTTATTGGAACATGGCCACACCCATTTGTTTATGTGCAGACAGTGGGAGCTTCTGTACTGCAACAGCAGAGTTGAGTCATTTCTATGGTAGGGGAGGAAAAAGTTTTCCTTAACTCTCGTAGGGTCCCTGGCTGGGTCTGAAAATTAAACTGACAGAAGACAGATGAACTGTCTTTTTTATTTTATTGAATTTTTATGTGTATGTAGGAGACTTTACAAGTGAATAAAGACCCAAAATGACCAGAACGGGAGGCTTTTATAACTTTCCTCACAAATACATTTGTGAAGAATTGACAAGACAAAGAGGTTTGGGCTGGGGTAGTAAATGATGAAGAAATAAGTAGGAAGATAAGGGTTAGTTTGATAAGGTTTGCTTGTACAGCCTTCTCCGTCCTCAATTCCCTGCTTTTGGTGCTAAGAATGTCTTCTTTCCTCCTGGTACAGGGAAGGCATCTTTCACATGAGAGTTTTACGACCTGTTTCAGGGAAGAGGACAAGTAGGGGGAGTCCTGAGTGACCTTCCTGCTTCTGCTGTTTTTTAAAATTCCTTTGGCTTAAAATATTTAATATGCCAAGGTGCCCTCTTTTGGGGTAGTATGTCCTGAACTCCATCACAACAGAGACTCCATGGCCCACAAGGCCCCAAACATTTACTCTCTGGTTCTTTACAGCAAAAGTTTGCTGACTCCTGGCGTAGAGTAATAGTAGATATGACATCTTCGAGGAATTTCAACTCTCCAAATCTAAATCCAATGCTATTTCACTTGACATTTTGACCCTCCCTTCTCTTTCCCCCTAAATCATCATCTGTTGCAAAGAAAGGGCTAAAATATGTCGGCATGCTTTGGACTGAAGGTTATGAAATAAGAACATCTCGTCTTTAAGGAAAGTTAATATTAATAATTTTTAAAAATTGACTTGTTAACTTGATAATTCAAAATGAGACCAGAGACTTTCTTCATGTCTTTAGAATTCAGATATCACATCTAAAACTGAAATACCAGTAAGAAAGAAGATTTCCCAACTATTTATGTTCTTTTAATTTTACATTTGATTTAGAAGTGTCAAAGTATATGATCCTATATCCTACAGTGAGTGATAATTTTGTAAAATTTGAATATGCTGATGAAATATACATTTTTAGTCACTTAGCCCTTATCAAAGGAAAAATTCACTGTAGCCATAAAAATTTGAGCAGTACAATTAATTTATTTGCTTACTATTTATTCACATGCAGCAGTTCTTCTAGTTAATTGTTACTATGCTCCAGGATATACATATGGTTGTTCATATGATAAGAGGACAGAAACTGGGTTTATCTTTTTCACCACTGTCTAGCTAGTACTTATACATCTAGCACATTGGCTGGAACATACTATTAGTGGAAAATATGTTTAATGAATGAATGTGATTAGTTCATTGTTCTATCAAACTTTTTGGTTGTATATATGCATAAAAACATATACTAAATTATTTTGGATTCAGTGAAGGCTAGGTATATTGCTTTTCAACACAGTGGTTACTATATTAATAATAACTTCTATTTTCACAGAGGGTTACTTATATTATACCACTCAACCAAGAAGTTACCATGAGAAATCTCATTAATATTATTACAATTGATAATATATTCTTTCGCTGTTCTGAACAAGTTATATCAATAACAACACTGATTTTTCCAAAAATCTCTTTTTCTGATTGAAAAATTTAATACTTATTCATAAGAAATTCAGGGACTACAGAAATATATAGGAAAAGACAATTATCATTTCACCCCTAGAGATAATCCCTATTAACAGCTTGGGCTATCCTTCAGATTTTTTTCTATTCATATGCCAACATGTATAATAATTATTGTTTTACTAAAATATGATCCCACTATACATACTGTTTTGAAACTTTTTTTTCCTCTCAAAAACATGTTTCCATGTCAACACCTAAAGATCCACTTTATTATTTTTAGTGACTGAATCATTTCCATTATATGAATCTACCATCATTTATCCACAGATGCTTCCCTGTTGACAAACACTTGGATTACAATTATTATTTTTAAAGTGCTTTAAGTGCTATATCATCTTAATAACATATAAGCTACTCAAAAAAAATCCTGAGTGCTTTCTATCAAGACACACACTCACATACAAAACAAAGAGGAAAACAACTGAGTAAATTTTTATTTAGGCAATGATAGACCTGGTAACATCCTGGGAATTTCTGGCCAGAGCCTTGCAGACACTCGGCGTAGCTGATGCAATGACAGTGCAATTATATGTCAGTGATGCAAGGAGGTAAAATTACAAGCAAACGCCTTTGTTTGAAGGAACCCATGGCATAAGCAGTTTAGACACTCTTCATATTAGGGGTCTGTCAGGCTTTCAGGTTTAGTGAGGTGCCTGGAGCCTTTGTTGGGATCTAGTGGACCACCAGGGAAACAGCCCCCAGGCTGCTGCTTCTCTTTCACTGTCTTTATTCTGAACTATTCAGTGGCGGCAGCCCTGAATGTTTTAACCCCCCAAACCTGAAGAAAGAGTTGTATTGTAAATAGTTGAATGGATGGATATTTGATAATATGGATGGGCATCCAGACAGGACCAGTGTTAGGATTTATGTGACCTGAGATATGTCTCACAGTTCCACCAGTTTGATTAGAAACAGAGTTGGAGGGCTTTGGGAAATGCCACCCCTAACAGCTCCCTGTGCTGCACGATGAAAGACCAGACAAATGTAGCTTGGCAGTGACTCCGGTGAAAAGTGAGACCTTAACTCCCCAGTTGGGCCACTCCCAGCCAGGTTCCTGCCAATTTGCCCCTTTCCAGATGAGTATAAAAAGCAGGAAGTACGCTGGTGCTTGGGGACCTTACGAATGCTATTAGCTTTGTTGAATTTGGATTCCTTTATAGGAAATGTTCTAATATGTGTGAGTGTTACATCATTTAGAGCTTCACATTAGTGGGATAAAAGTTGCAGATGGAACTTTAGAATCATTTTTTAAAATAAATCACTGTGTCACTAGTTATGAATAAAACTACAGTTAAGAATAAAACTAAGTCTGTGTCGCATACAAGATGACCCACAGTATGAGCAGACAACAATGACAAGGCTAAAAAGAGAGTAATAATAAGAATGCTAATAGCCAACCCTTACACAAGTCCTGTGATTCTAAGCACTTTACAGGAATTACCTCATTTAAATCTCACCAGCATCTTGTGAATTTAGGCATTGTTATTAGTCTCATTTTACAATTGAGAAAGCTGAAGCACAGATAAGTTGATAAAATGGGCCAATGGCACATACTTAATAAGTGGTAGAGCCTTGATTCAAACCCAGGAGCCTCTGCTGCTTGCCTGTCTACCTCTGGAGCCTGCGTTGTTAGCCACCAGTATGTCTGAGAAATTTAAAACTCTGAAGTCAATTTCAAATCAACCCAATGGCAATGAGCACCCCCAGAGCCTGGATGGAGGTCTGGAAATACCATCTTCCATTTAAAGGAGCCAGGATGTAAAAATAATTTTAAAATTAAAAAATAACTTTTTTAAATTTAAAAATTAAAAAAAAAAAAAAAAGAGCCAGGCTGATTCAAGGTCTGGGGCAGGAAATGAACAAGAGAAACTTGAAACATCTTACCATACAGATGGCAAGAAAGCTATCAAAGTCTACTAGGGTCATTCCTAAAGGACTCCAGAGCCAATCTAGAGAGGCTCCCATTAGCCAAAGATGTGACAATTTGAGCATCAATAGGAATAACAACAGCAGGGGATTGAAATATACAAATGTGTTTAAATCTATGAGTTCATAATGATGCTTAAAAAATTCATCACGTTTAAAAGATGACTGGGGGCTTCCCTGGTGGGGCAGTGGTTGGGAGTCCGCCTGCCGATGCAGGGGACACGGGTTCGTGCCCTGGTCCGGGAGGATCCCACATGCCGCGGAGAGACTGGGCCCGTGAGCCATGGCTACTGAGCCTGCGCGTCCGGAGCCTGTGCTCCGCAACGGGAAAGGCCACAACAGTGAGAGGCCCGCATACCGCAAAAAACAAAACAAAACAAAAAAAAGATGATTTGGAAGCAATTCATTATTGATTTGAAAACTGGTAAATAAATTCTATTATTTTTACCTCTCTTCCCTATGTGAACAATATCCCTGAGTAACTGAATAATACATGGATTGAAGCTCCTCTTTACAGAAGTATTTCAGCTGCTAAATGACATAGGAATGATAAAATTAGAGTATTTCCTTTCTGCAACTCCTAAAGAACTAACGGATCTTGACATTGAGCATCACTGATTACTAACATAACAAAAAAGAGAGACAACCAAACAATATTTATCTCCTCATGGAAGAAGGAAGAAGACACCACCACCCATGAAAAAGTCCTGCCAAAAAATCTGAATCTTGTCAAGCTTCTCATTCCAACTACCAATTTTAGAAAATACAGAGGACAGAGGAACATGGTACACTACACTGTGGGAACGCCAGCAGCAAAGACCCAGACTGTGGGGAATGCTACAGGACAAATGAACTGGTTTTGTCAATAAATAATTTACAAGGAAAAATGAAAAAAGAGGGAGACAGATGAAAAGGCATAAGAGGCATATCAACCAATTGCAATGTGTGAACCTTATTTAGATCTTATTTTTTAAGTTGTAAAAGAAGTTATATTGGGACTTCCCTGGTGGCGCAGTGGTTAAGAATCTGCCTGCCAATACAGAGCACATGGGTTCGAGCCCTGGTCAGGGAAGAACCCCACATGCCATGGAGCAACTAAGCCCATGTGCCACAACTACTGAAGCCCGTGCGCCTAGAGCCCATGCTCCGCAGCAAGAGAAGCCACTACAATGAGAAGCCCACGCACCGCAGCAAAGAGTAGCCCCCACTCGCCGCAACTAGAGAAAGCCCGTATGCAACAAAGACCCAACGCAGCCAAAAATTAAATAAATAAATATATATATATTTTAAAAAGAAGTTATATTTATGAAAAATTGATAATATGAATAATGACTGAATATTTTATTATGTTAAGGAAATACTGTTAATTATTTTAGGTGTAATAATGATATATTTTTTTAAAGGCTTCACTTTTACTGATGAAAGGACATGCTCTCTGGCATTTGCTTCAAAATAATATGCAAGGAGTAGGGGGTAGAGAAGAAACAGAACTGGCCCTGAGTTGGTAATTACTGAAGTGGGTAATGGGTACATGGAAGTTTTTTAATATTGTACTATTGTATATGTTTGAAAAGTTATCATAAAAATTTTTAATGAAGTAACTAATTTTGGGGTTGCACAAGGTACACACTATTTCTGATCAAAAAATACATGAGTAATTTGGCCCCAAATCCTTTAGATACTAAGATAAAATGAAACTTATTCTATCACTCATGATTTTAATATATACACTTTCTATGCTATGCAGTGGTATGAAAAACATAAATTTCAGTAGCTCTTGTTAAAATAAAATGTGAGAACGTTAAGCTAGAAATAGGAAGACAAAACCCAGATGGTACTGTGTCAAGAAATATCAGTGGCAATAATGTATAATTGTTTGGTAGCTATTATTTGAGTAAATTCATTTACAATTTAAACACTAGAGTTTTAAATAATTAATTATATATCTTTATTGGAGTATAATTTCTTTACAGTTTTGTGTTAGTTTCTGTTGTACAACAAAGTGAGTCAGCTATAAGTATACATATATCCCCATATCCCTTCCCTCTTGAGCCTCCCTCCCACCCTCCCTATCCCACCCCTCTAGGTCATTACAAAGCATTGAGCTGCTCTCCCCGTGCTACAGAGCAGCTTCCCACTAGCCATCCATTTTACATTTGGTAGTGTATATATGTCAATGCTACTCTCTTACTTCGTCCCAGCTTCCCCTTCCCCTCCTGTGTCCTCAAGTCCGTTCTCTACGTCTGAGTCTTTATTCCTGCCCTGCAACTAGGTTCATCAGTACCGTTTTTTTTTTAGATTCCATATATGTGTGTTAGCATATGGTATTTGTTTTTCTCTTTCTGACTTACTTCACTCTATATGATAGACTTTAGGTCCATCCACCTCGTTACAAATAACTCAATTTTGTTCCTTTTTACGGCTGAGTAATATTCCATTGTGTATATGTGCCACATCTTCTTTATCCATTCATCTGTCAATGGACACTTACGTTGCTTCGATGTCCTGGTAATTGTAAATAGTGCTGCAATGAGCATTGTGGTACATGACTCTTTTTGAATTATGGTTTTCTCAGGGTATATGCCCAGTAGTGGGATTGCTGGCTCAAATGGTAATTCTATTTTTAGTTTTTTAAGGAACCTCCATACTGTTCTCCACAGTGGCAGTATCAATTTACATTCCCACCAATAGTGCAAGAGGATTCCCTTTTCTCCACACCCTCTCCAGCATTTATTTTTTGTGAATTTCTTGATGATGGCCATTCTGACTGTTGTGAGGTGATACTTCATTGTAGTTTTGATTTGCATTTCTCTAATGATTAGTGATGTTGAGAATCCTTTCATGTGTTTGTTGGCAATCTATATATCTTCTTTGGAGAAAGGTCTGTTTAGGTCTTCTGCCCATTTTTGGATTGGATTGTTTGTTTTTTTTGATATTGAGCTGCATGAGCTGCTTGTATATTTTGGAGATTAATCCTTTGTCAGTTGCTTTGTTTGCAAATATTTTCTCCCATTCTGAGGTTTGTCTTTTCATCTTGTTTATGGTTTCCTTTGCTGTGCAAAAGCTTTTAAGTTTCATTAGGTCCCATTTGTTTACTTTTTATTTTATTTCCATTACTCTAGGAGGTGGGTCAAAAAAGATCTTGCTGTGATTTATGTCAAAGAGTGTTCTGCCTATGTTTTACATTTAGGTCTTTAATCCATTTTGAGTTTATTTTCGCTAATGGTGTTAGGAAGTGTTCTAATTCATTCTTTTTCATGTAGCTGGCCAGTTTTCCCAGCTCCACTTATTGAAGAGTGTGTCTTTTCTCCATTGTATATTCTTGCCTCCTTTGTCAAAGATAAGATGACCATATATGCATAGATTTATCTCTGGGATTTCTATCCTGTTCCATTGATCTATATTTCTGTTTTTGTGCCAATACCACACTGTCTTGATTACTGCAGCTTTGTAGTATAGTCTGAAGTCAGGGAATGTGAGTCCCCAGCTCCGTTTTTCTTTCTCAGGATCCTTTGGCTATTCAGGGTCTTTTTTGTTTCCATACAAATTGTGTAAATTTTTGTTCTAGTTCTGTGAAAAATGCCATTGGTATTTTGATAAGGATTGCATTGTATCTGTAGATTGCTTTGGGTAGTACAGTCATTTTCACAGTATTGATTCTTCCAATACAAGAACATGGTATATCTCTCCATCAGTTTGTATCATCTTTAATTTCTTTCATCAGTGTCTTATAGTTTTCTGTATACAGGTTTTTTGTCTCCTTAGGTAGGTTTATTCCTAGGTATTTTATTCTTTTTGTTGCAATGGTAAATGGGACTGTTTCCTTGATTTCTCTTTCTGATTTTTCGTTGTTAGTATATAGGAATGCAAGTGATTTCTGTGCATTAATTATGTATCCTGCTACCTTACCAAGTTCATTGATTAGCTCTAGCAGTTTTCTGGTGGCCTCTCTAGGATTTTCTATGTATAGTGTCATGTCATCTGCAAACAGTGACAGCTTTACTTCTTTTCCAATTTGGATTCCTTTTGTTTCTTTTTCTTCTCTGATTGCTGTGGTTAAAACTTCCAAAACCATGTTGAATAGCAGTGGTGAGAGTAGTCACCCTTGTCTTGTTCCTGATCTTAGAGGAAATGCTTTCAGTTTTTCACCATTGAGAATGATGTTGGCTGTGGGTTTGTCATATATGGCTTTTATTATGTTGAGGTATCTTTCCTCTATGCCCACTTTCTGGAGAGTTTAAATCATACATGGGTGTTGAATTTGGTCAAAAGATTTTTTCTGCATCTATTGTGATAGTCATATGTTTTTTATCATTCAGTTTGTTAATATGGAGTATCACATTGATTGATTTGCGTATATTGAAGAATCCTTGCATTCCAGGGATAAACCCCACTTGATCATGGTGTATGATCCTTTTAATGTGTTGTTGGATTCTGTTTGCTAGCATTTTGTTGAGGATTTTTGCATCTATGTTAATCAGTGATATTGGCCTGTAATTTTCTTTGTTTATGGTATCGTTGTCTGGTTTTTTTGTATCAGGGTGATGGTGGTCTCATAGAATGATTTTGGGACTGTTCCTTCCTCTGCAAATTTTTGGAAGAGTTTGAGAAGGATAAGTTTTAGCTCTTCTCTAAATGTTTGATAGAATTCACCTGTGAAGCCATCTAGTCCTAGGCTTTTGTTTGTTGGAAGGTTTTTAATCACAGCTTCAATTTCAGTGCTTGTGATTGGTCTGTTCATGTTTTCTATTTCTACCTGGTTCAGTCTTGGAAGGTTGTACTTTTCTTAGAATCTGTCCATTTCTTTCAGGTTGTCCATTTTATTGGCATATAGTTGCTTGTAGTAGTCTCTCATGATCCTTTGTATTTCTGCAGTGTCAGTTGTTACTTCTCCTTTTTCATTTCTAATTCTGTTGATTTGAGTCATTTCCCTTTTTTCTTGGTGAGTCTGGCTAATGGTTTATCAATTTTGTTTATCTTCTCAAAGAACCAGCTTTTAGTTTTTTTGATCTTTGCTATTGTTTCCTTCATTTCTTTTTCATTTATTTCTGATCTTTATGATTTCGTTCCTTCTGCTAACTTTTGGGGTTTTTTGTTCATCTTTCTCTAATTGCTTTAAGTGTAAGGTTAGGTTGTTTATTTGAGATGGTTCTTGTTTCTTGAGGTAGGATTGTATTGCTATAAACTTCCCTCTTAGAACTGCTTTTGCTGCATCCCGTAGGTTTTGGGTCATCATGTTTTCATTGTCATTTGTTTCTAGGTATTTTTTGATTTCCTCTTTGATTTCTTCAGTGATCTCTTGGTTGTTTAGTAGCATATTGTTTACCTCCATGTGTTTGTATTTTTTACAGTTTTTCTCCAGTAATTGATATCTAGTCTCACAGCATTGTGGTCAGAAAAGATGCTTGATATGATTTCAGTTTTCTTAAATTTACCAAGGCTTGATTTGTGCCCCAAGATGTGATCTATCCTCGAGAATGTTCTGTGTGCACTTTAGTAGAAACTGTATTCTGTTGTTTTTGGATGGAATGTCCTATAAATATCAATTAAGTCCACCTGGTCTAATGTGTCATTTAAAAGTTTGTTTCCTTATTTCTTTTCTGTTTGGATGATCTGTCCATTGGTGTAAGTGGGGTGTTAAAATTACCTACAATTATTGTGTTGCTGTTGAGTTCCCCTTTTATGGCTGTTAGCATTTGCCTTATGTATTGAGGTACTCCTATGTTGGGTGCATAGATATTTACAATTGTTATATCTTCTTTTTGAATTGATCCCTTGATCATTATATAGTGTCCTTCCTTGTCTCTTATAACAGTCTTTATTTTAAAGTTTATTTTTTCTATTATGAGTATTGCTACTCCAGCTTTCTTTTGATTTCCATTAGCATGGGATATCTTTTTCCATCCCCTCACTCTCAGTCTGTATGTGTCCCTAGGTCTGAAGTGGGTCTCTTGTAGACAGCGTATATATGGGTCTTGTTTTTGTATCCATTCAGCCAGTGTATGTCTTTTGGTTGGAGCATTTAAACCATTTACATTTAAGGTAGTTATCAATATGTATGTTTCTATTACCGTTTTTTTAATTGTTTTAGGTTTGTTGTTGTAGGTCTTTTCCTTCTCTTGTGTTTCCTGCCTAGAGAAGTTCCTTTAGTATTTGTTGTAAAGCTGGTTTGGTGGTACTGAATTCTCTTAGCTTCCAGACTCAGGTGCCCTTGTGTCCTGCACCTCCATATCTACAGTCCACCTTCTAAAGGTCTCGTGAAGCCACCAATTCCTCCTTTCTCCACTGCTCTTGCCTTGGTTCAAGGCTTGCATCTCTTGGACAATAGCAAGTGTCTTCTAACTGCTCCTTCTGTCCAGTTTCTTCTCATTCTGATCTATTTTCCATTCTGCAGTCAGAGTATCAGTGTTCCAAGCTTCCCTCATCAGAAATACCCAACGTGCTTGTTACAAATGCAGATTACCAGGTGTTTCCTTGGACATTCTGAGTCTCTGAGTCTGGGTTGAGGCCTAGGAAGCTGTGTTTTTATAACACAAGCTCTGAATTAGTATTATTATTGGGGAACTTTGAGAAATACTGTTTGAACACACGTCCCTGATACCATCCTTGTAAGACCTCCCTATAGCAGTGTTTTAAAGAACTTATTTAAAGGTGATTTCCAATAAGAAATAGAGATTACATTGCAAACCAAGACATGCAAATATTTATGTGTACAGTAACAGAAACTGAATGTTCACAGAACTAATTTTTTCTCCTCTATTCTCTTTCACTTAAAATAATGATAGTCAGGGTCTTACTAAATGGATTTTAAGACCGAGAGTTTGAAAACACTATCCAGTGGGTTAACATCCAAGTTCCTTAGCTTGTTTTGTCACAATCTAGCTATTTTTTCACACTTTGCAAGTACTTCCATGTTAACTTGCTTCACCGTTGTGGCTTCCTTTGCCTAGAACTTCTCTTGGCCTCTTGGCCACTTGGTGAACTTTTTTCTTGTTTCAAGTCTTTGCTCATATATCACTCCTCTGTGTAATCTCCCCAATGTACTGGAGCCACTGAGGAACTTTGGCCTAGATGCTCCCTTTGCAATTTGTACACACCTAAATTAACACCTAGCATCTACCCCACAAACCTGCAATTATCCCTTTACAAGGCTTGTCACTCTAACTACACCACACTCCTTGAGTGTAGGGAGCCCTTTCTCAGCAGTTTCTGTATTCCAGGGCTTAGAAGGATGACCATCATGGAACAGAAGCTTGGTAAACAATACCGCATGCAGTATGCATGAAGGAATGAGCAGGTTGTGAGTGACCAGTGCTAGTGCCAAACCCAGAGCTCAAGGCAGGAGACGAAATGAGAAAGTAGTTTATGGTCAGTAGCCTACATGTAATGTTGGAAAACTTGGACTTTATCTTCCAACTAAAACAAAGGGTTTTTTTTGTTTTTTTTCCTAAGTGGGATTATTTGACCAGAGAAAGGGTATGACTAGAGCTTGTCTTAGAAAGACAGCTTTGATAGTGTCATGGAGGATGCTGGGGAGGGACTGGGAGCTTGGACTTGAGGCTGTAGGGATGATGCTAATGAGAACTCGGGCCTGGGACCTATATCAGGTAAAAGCTGGTGGTTGGTAGGATGCCAGGGATGAGAGGTGAGGAATCAAAAATGACTTGGATCCTTAGCCAAGGCATCAAGGTCAACATTAGTAGTGATGAGTCATGTTGATAGTATGTACCTTTGATATGGTGTGATGACAATGACACTTTCCCTCTGTGGTCTTTTTTTCAATAACCCATCGCTTTAGTCTAATCATGAGAAAAACACAGAAAATCCCAATTGAGAGACACTCTACAAAATATCTGGCCAATATTCCTCAAAACTGTCAAGGTCATCAAAAACAAGGAATGTCTCAGAAACTGTTATAGCCAAGAGGAGCCCAAGGAGACATGACTGAGTGTAATGTGATGCCCTGGATGGGTTCCTAGAACAGAAAAATACATCAGCAATCTGAATAAAGTATTGACTTTAGTTAGTGATAACATGTCACCATTGGTTTGTTAACTGTAACAGACGTACCCCACTGATCTAATAAAACTGACTTGGAGGTGGGTGATGCTGTGATTAACATCATGATATTATTGTATGGCTGTTACATGTTATATGCATGGCAGATGATGGTGTAGGAAATACAGGGGAGGATTTGTGTGGAGTAGGAGGTCATTCTGAGACCATTGTTGTTTCATTGATATTCAAAGCCTGAAGCTTCTTATGTAAGTATTCTTGCTATGCATCTGTTACTTCCACTTCTGGATATTAACACTCTCTCAAGTCTACTTCATTCTTCACCTAGCCTAACTCTGAGGTAACAATCAGTTAGCACAATGCTAACATCTTTGTTCCCTGTGCCTTGGGCTTTATTCCACCAGGTTATCTCCTAGTTGTCTCTTCCTCATCATTCAGCTCAAATATTCCCTCCTCAGCAAGCTTCCTTTGACTATCTGATCTAAAGTAAGCCCTCCCCAGTCATTCTGCACTGCATTGCCCTGTTGTGTTTCCTTCATGGCTCTTATCACTATCTAAAATTTGCTTGTTTGTTTACATGTTTATTGTCTGTGGCAGATCTCCCCACTGGAATCCAAGTCCCACCAGGAAGGCAGAACCTCATCTGCTTTATCATTGCTCTGTCCACAGCCCTGGGATAGTACCCGGAGAGGCTCAGAAAATATCTGCTAAATGAATTCATGTAAATCACTGTCTTAGTCAGCTCAGGCTGCCATGACAAAATACCAGAGACTGGATGGATTAAGCAACATACATTTATTTCTCACAGTTCTGAAGGCTGGGAGGTTCAAGAACAGGTGCTGGCTGATTTGGTTCCTGGTGAAAGCTCTCTTCCTGGCTTGCAGATGGCTTTCTTCTTTCTGTGTCCTCACATGGCAGAGAGAAAGAAAGATTATAGCACCATCCATTATGGTTCCATCTCCTCTGCCACCCAGATACGTTAGTGATTGCAGGAAAATCGACTCATGGTATTTCCATGTCCTACTCATACTCCTTTTTTAAAAAAGGGGAAAGCAAGAAAATGTTTTTCTTTATAATTTCTTTTTCTTTTTCTCCTTAAACAAAGTAAAGCATGCAGACAGCAGAAGCATATCTAAATTAAATGCATCTTTTTCCTTAGCAGATCTTAAAGGGAAGTTAAGTAAAGAGCTCTGCTTGAATTAGGGGAGGGCAGAACTGGCCATATTTACCCTTTACCCTTTTCCTCTTACCAATTTTTCTTTCCCTCCTACCCTCATTTATCTTTAACTCCTCCTAATTCCCCCTTGTTGCGGAGAGCTGTGGGTATCCTGGCATACTCCAGGTCTCAGCGAGACGCAGGTCTTTCTCAGAGAGAAGCGTGACTTCTAAGCTGAGCTGGGGGATCCCTTAGGGATTATGGGGGCCAGGACCTCCCTCAACCACAACAAACACCTTTCTGGCCTAACAGGAGAATGTAAAACACTTCCTTGAGGCCCAGGGAGCTTACTGCTTAAGTTATTCAAGATACACACACACACACACACACACACACACACGTGAAACAATATACTTGTACATGTGCTTTCAGCCAGTTAGAGGTCAATGACAATTCAAATGTATTTTTGACCACTTCAAGCACAGAATCTGTTGAACTAGGTGTTTACAGGTATTTACTAAGAACAAATACAAATTCTGTACTGCATAAAAATATAAACGTGCAATATTCCTTCTCTACAAGAGCTGCTACTGCAATTTGCAGCCTCATGAATGTACATCACGGGCTATCAGAAGCATTTTCAACCAACCAGAACAAGGCAAGGCCCTCATCATGTGCTGTTTGCACACTCACACACTCACACACACATGATTATTTATGTTAGTTATCAGGATCCTAAGCAACATTGAATTGATAAATAAAAAAGTGATTTTTTTTTAGTCATTAACTGTGGTTAGTGACTAAAAGTCAAACACAAATGTTTTACCCTTTGGGAAAAGGTCTGAAGAAAAATGAAATGGCAAGAGCAGAACATTTCAATAAAGTTATAAAAAGAGACAAAACTGGATACTTGGAAAGAATGAAACTTTCTTTGTGTGTGAATTTTCCTCAGGCCTCTGCCAGCTCTAGCAAGGCCTCTGTTTTTCCCAGGGGAGGCCCTGGTCCATTTTACCTGACTTAGGGGAAAAGTTAAATGACAAAACTTAGATGAGTGAGGGTTTTAGCAGATGCCACGGTTCAGGATGGCCTTTGGTGGAGGGAAAACAGGAAACAAGTGAAAGTCAGATGCGTTCTTTCACACATTGTGACTGTTCTGTGCCAGGTGCTGTTCTAGGAGCTCACATACTAATGGGGAGAGAAAGATGAAAAATATGTAAACAAACAACAAATATGTGTTATTAGGAAATAAGACAAGGTAAAACATAGAGAGTGACAAGTGGGCAGAAGTTCTGGGACTGCGGCAGCTATACAAAAATTTACAGGAAAAGCATTCTAGGCAGAAGAATAGCAAGTATGAAGGCTCTGAGGGAAGGAGCACCGTGTGTGTGTGTGTGTGTGTGTGTGTGTGTGTGTGTATGTGTGTGTGTGTGTGTGTGTACAAGGGGTCAGTGTGCATGACACCCCATGAATGGAGGAAGAGAGGAAGGAGATGAGGTCAGACAGGTGAGCAGGGCCAGGTCACGAGGGCCCAATAGACCACGGGGAGGAGTTTGAATTGCAGCGGATGCCATGGATGATTTTACACTGTGGACTGGTATGTTCTGATTTGGACACACACACACCCCTATCTGGCTGCTACTGATATGTAGAAAAAAGACCACTGGGGGCCAGAATAGAGGCAGGATGACTAGGAAGTTAGGAGGTTCTTGCACTAGTTCAGCTGAGGAACGGTGACTGATACTTGGGGGGGATCATCAGAGATGCATGGAGAAGGTGAGAAATGTCCAAACTTGGGATGTGTCTTGGAGGCAGGGCTGTCAGGGCCTGCTGATGGCTTGGTTAGACGAGAGAAAGAGGAATCAAGGATGACTGGAAGTGTGAGGCTTGAGCAACTGAGTGGATACAGCGCTGTTAACTGAGATGAGGAAGATGAAGGGAGGAGCATGTTTATGGGGTGGAGTTGAATTGGCTTTTGGCCATTTAAAAAATATATATATAAACAAATAATTTATTTAAAAAGTTTCACTGTCAAGCATATCATATCAAGTAAATCTGACATCAGACTTGGAACACCTCACTAGGGCAAGAGCAATTAACTGTGCTAAAGGCAGTGATGGAAAGATTCTTGTCTTCAGTGTTTGTCCAATTTATCCAGCAAAGAAATAATGCAAAACACTATTTTAAGAAATTACAGAATATATAGGACATGAGTCAAATGTAACAGCAAAGAACAAAATACACTACAGATATGAACCTAATTTTAAGTAAAGATCAAGTACAAAACTTGGATTTATATAAGCAATAAGTTAAAGGTGGTGATTTATAAACAGACTTCCTTTAAATAAGATTTATCCTGGTGCATCTAAACTCATTCTATTGCAAACAAAACAAAACCCACAATATTTAGACTTCTCAGCAATAGCTCCTATTAAAACGTAGTACAATACAACTCTGGTTATATTTCAGAATTGAAGCCTTTGTTTGAGGTAGAACCAGCACAAATATATAAAAATATACAATTTAAGGGAATTTCAACTAATAAAACTCAACTTTTACCTAGTCATCAATCTTCTACAACTTTAAGTTTTCGTATTAACTGTATTTTGTGAACATTCACTCAATGACAATGAGTAGATATTTTACATACACAGGTGAATAATGTGCTTATTTCTTCTTTTTCCATTAAAATACTCCCATTTGTAAAAGGACATATGTTTTTCTATTTATCTTTTCAGATCTGGGTATGAGAGAATGGAGAAAATTGTTCTCAGTATGTTTCCATCTTCAGATTATTTAAGATCCTAAATTTCTGAAAAAACTCATTATGTAATTAAGACAAATTTTTTCATTACTCATTGACTCAATTAACCATCTTTTTCCAATTTATTAATCACATGCTATGAAATGCCATTATTCAACACTGAAAAAATGTTTCATTATTATCCTCTTCAGAAGGAGAAGTTGAAATAAAGGCTTCTTTTCATTCTCTGATGAACACTGGGCTCCTCCAATAGGAGTCAAGTAAGTATCCACTCTATTATATTATTCAAAAGTAGTATTTTGAAGTCCAGAGACAATGGACTGTGAAAATTGCATCTCCTATGTATTCCCCAGGCAACATTTCACAGCTTGGTTGCAGCACAAGGAATCATCTCGTGGCTCATGTGTTTACCTTCTGCCTGATAGGCTTTTGGCCATTTGAAATTGGAGTTATCTGTTAGACATCTAAGAAGAGAAATTGATTAGGCAATTGGATCCAAGGTCAAGTGCTAGAGACAGGTCTTTGGGAATCATCAGCTGTAGTCACCTTGCCCCTTAGAATGGGCTCAAAACCCTACTCCACATTTCGTGGAACTCCAGAGTGCTTAAGATGATATGGGAGAACTTCCAGGTAGACGGAAGGGAGGAGTGGCTTCACTTTCATTGTCACCTCTACCTAGCTCCTGCTTCTGCTTCTGTTGAATCAGTGCAGTTTATGGACTGTCTCTTCTTCCTCTGCAATATCCTTCCCCCAAGGGAAGGAATTCAGCCACTTCCTTGATTTCCATAGCCAGTAAAGCTAGAGAGTGTGCAGGAAACTGCACTAAAGATTTGCTGGAGACAGAGGTGAGTGCCTCAGACAGAGTGTATGAGTAGCGTGGAGTAATAATGTTAAATGGAATATTAGTCCTCCCTGATTTTAAAATGTCTTGGCTCACTCTACCTGAGGCATATTTAGGGATATTTCTATGGTCTTATGATACCTCACATTCCCAGCTACTGGACTTTCCAGGCTCTCTCTACCCCTGCCTCATCCTTCCCCCGAGCAGCTCCAGACCCATTTTTCAAATCTACCAAGTACTCAGGAAAAAAAAAAAAAAAGAAAAAAGAAAAGAAAATTCATTAAACAAATCTCTCCCTAGAAAACATTTTCTATTTGTAAAAAGTAAGCCTTTCTCAACTTTAACAATCCCTGAAGAGTCTCGACCCCTGTACCTATTCTGACTTTCAGACAGCTTCTGGGGGCAGGGAGCAGAGGAGGGCGTTCAGTCTCATTGCCGCTCCCCGATCACTGATGTGGGTAATGGGGGAATGGCTCCATGCCCCAGCTATCCCAGGAGGCATCTTGTAACCACATGCCTGGAGAGACCAGTGGCAAGGAAAGGAGTAAGACCCCACCCTCGGCACCGGGACCACAGTGTTTTGCAGAGGAGTGACGGCCAGAGGAAGGCATTTTGCTTTGGAAAAGACTTGTACCTCAAGTGCTTCTGCATTTCATGTAATTAAGACAAATTTTTCATTATTCATTCAGATTTAGGAAATGACAACTAGAAACAGAAATAGCTAAAGCACAAAACATGCAGTTGACAACGTTCGCTTTGCTGGAGCAGAACATTTCTGTTCTTTAACTGAATTTTCAGCACATCCAGACAAGGAGACAGGTTTTTCTGCAATTGATATGTCCATTAATGCAGACAGTGCAAGAAAGTGGCTGGGTTGATCAAAATGGGTCGTGACCAGAAAGAACTGTGGAGGCGGACAAGATACGTTCAGGGTTCTGTGACCTCAAAACCAAAGCAGAGACCCTTCCCTGGCCCCAGAGCTAAGCATTTAGCAGTGCTATCCTGGAAGGGGTGGGTATCTTGCTGCTGCGCTGGGTACATTAGTGCTGGATTTTAGCATTCATGCTGATGTTTAAGTTAATGATAGAACATGTGCTGTGGGTTCAGTTCTTCCAAACACTTTGTTTCCTCTGTAGCATCCTGAGATAAATTGGCCAGAGGATGGGAAACCAGATAAGCTGCCGTTAAAAAAATGTTGTCTAATGTGGACTCATTCCTGATTGATGGTCCCACCATTGTACAAACTCCACTTTGGGCTCTCTCCTTTTCTGCGTTCCTCTCTCTGTCTCCAACCGTCTCTGCTCCTTTGCTTTCAGAAGATTCTTTTCTTTCTGCCTTTCACCAAATCCAAGTGGTCATTTTTAACCTATTTTGCTTCCCAGGCCCTTTTGAGGAAAGCTATAGACCTTACCCAAGAAAAATGTATGTAAAGGAACATTCATTGTCAAGTCTGCTAAAATCTATCCATGGAGCCCAGGTTAAGGACTCTGCTCTGAGGGGCATCACAATGGTTGAAGGAAGTGAGGAGGGAGTTATGAGCTCTGGGTTATGGTTATGAACTATTGCTCCTTTGGTGGACCAGTGACCCTGGCCTGGGAAGACGTGGTCTGGCCTCACTGTGGGTGTCCTGGAAACCCCACTGTCTGCTTCGTCATTGGTAAACATGGCAAGTCTTCCTATTCCCTTTTCTGTAAAATGAGGTGTTTGGATTAGATGATTTCTAAGGTGCCTTCTGACTACAATTCCTGGTTTGTCCCTCCCTGCCAGCCCCATATCATGTGCTGTTAGTTATTAGATCAAGGGAGTGCCCTGCTCTGAACATATTCCAATATATATTCCTGCTGAGAGAATATATGAGAAAATAATATAAAAGGTTTTTAAAAATTTATTTATTTTTATTACTTTTTAATAAATTTACTTATTTATTTATTTTTGGCTGCGTGGCTGTGTGTGGGCTTTCTCTAGTTGTGGTGAGCAGGGGCTACTCTTCGTTGTGGTGTGCGGGCTTCTCGTTGCAGTGGCTTCTCTTATTGCGGAGCACAGGCTCTAGGTGCGCGGGCTTTAGTAGTTGTGGCACACAGGCTCAGTAGTTGTGGCACACAGGCTCAGTAGTTGTGGCTCATGGCTCTAGAGCACAGGCTCAATAGTTGTGGCGCACGGGCTTAATTGCTCCATGGCATGTGGGATCTTCCCGGACCAGGGCTTGAACCTGTGTCTTCTGCATTGGCAGGTGGATTCTTAACCACTGTGCCACTAGGGAAGCCCAATATAAAAAGTTTTGATGTGCCATTAGTCCAAGTTGAAAACTATTTATATTAAAGAGTATTATCAAATCACCTGACAGTTAATCCAAAAGAATGCATGTGTGGTTTGTATTTTTAAATAAACGAACTTTACGTGTCCCCACACACTCTAAGTTGTGATGCAGACCAAGTAGGGAAAAAGCTGTCATTTCCACTTTCCCTTCCTTTCCTATGTCCTTGAATACTCATTGAGTCCCCTCTGTGGACTGGGCCCTAGGGATAAAAGACTGTGCATAGAATTTTTCTCTGCCCCCCGGCAGCTCATGTCCCAGCTGGGCAAAGGTAATGTAAACCACTAAGTACACTTGAGAGAACTGCTGTAGCTGGACATGCAAGGCCCTGAGGCGGCATTCCTCGACCTAAGCTCTCAGACATCTGCATGTACGGTCAGGCAGATTCCTGGCCCTACTTAGACGAAGAGCACTAAGGTTCTAGAACCACAGTTCTGTGGGAACCGAGAAGGGGAATGAGGCTGTCTTTCTCTTTGCAAATGCAAGTAGCTGTATTTATAAATTATTTGGAAAACTTAAGAGAGTTATTAAGAATATTACATACCCATTTGCTTGACAAACATTTTTTAAAAACCTGACCATACAAATGATCTGGAGCAAGGACACCCTTAAGTCAGCTTGTAGCAGTATAAGTTGGTACAACCATTTTGGAAAACAATTCAGGCAATATCTAGTAAAACTGAAGATATACATATACTATAATTCAGCCATTGCTCTCTAGAGAAATTCCCAAGCAAAGGTGCAAAGATACATGAATAAGAACAGTCTTTGCATCATCATGTATAACTGTGAAAAAATGGGAACAACCAAAATGGGCATCACCAGGATTCAGATTTGAAAAATCAGAATGTTGTATAGCAGTGAAAGAGAATACATTGGACTATTTGTATCAAATAGATAAATCTCAAAAAATAAGTTGTAGAATATTTTCGGCATGATACCATTTATATGAACTTTTTATAAATGCAAACCAATGATATTGTTATGGATCTATCCATATGTTGTAGAATTATAACATTGAAAAGACAACAATAACAAATATTAATGAGTGAGTATGTGGAACATCTGGAAACCTCATCAATTGTTAGTGGTGTGTAAGTTAGTACAACCTTTGCTGTGTGGCGGTTTCCAGTAAAATTGAATATACGCAGATGTGTGACCCAGAAATTCCACTTCTAGCTATGTACTGAACAGAAATACATAGATGGGCCACGACTCATGTGTAAGAGTGTTCCTAGTCGCACTGTTCACAGCATTCCCGAACTGGAAACAACCCAAATGGTTGCCTGGATGAACTAATTGTGTTACATTTATACAATGGGTTACTACACAACAGCAACAGGACTGAACAAAGTAGTGGATTAATCTCACAGACATAATGTAGAGCAAAGGAGGCCAGACACAAAAAAGCACATCCAATAGAACTCCATTTTTATAAAGTTGAAAACTAGGCAAAATTGGTTGATGGTGATAGACCTTTGGACGGTGGTAACTTTAGGGGAAAGGTGATGTCTGGGAGGGCTCCCTAAGGGGCTTCAGAGATGTCAGTTATGTTCCATTTCTTGGGTTTAGTAGCAGTTACATGGGGGTATTCATTTTGTGAAAATTCATTGAGCTGTAAATTTATAATCTGAGTAGCATGTTATACTTTAATCAAGGTTAGGTTTAACAAACCTAACATGTATTTGTAGACAGTGGTCAGTTCCTGAACTTGTTATACAGCTTTATATTCCTGTACTGGGCGATAAGCCAGGCAGTCACCTTAATCTTTATGTGTTTTCAATTTAGATGAATTGGGAAATTGAATTAAATTAAATTAAAATAGCTGCTGTCCTTGAGGGTGTGTGGCACTTCCGTGCATGGCACGTGTTTGATAGTAAGGGCTTGAAGTTGGAAGTCCTGACTTCTCTGAGCTCTATCATCTGTTAACTCTGTGATCTTGGACATGTCATAATATTCTCTCTGGCCTTAGGTTTGACTCAATTAGGACTACGATAATGGCTTTTGTGAAGATTACACAAGATATATCCATGAACATATGTTTTAAACCTTAAGGAGCTACAAATTTGATTTAATATGATCCAACAAATGTATAGTGAGATGATGTTCATGTCTCATAAGGCCTAATGTCAGACCGAAGCTGGGGTCCTTAATGATGTGTGTCAGAGGATGGGATGAGCCTGGACAGGATCTGAAACACAAATTCATTTTTTTCTGCATAGACTGGGGAACAATCATGTGATGGTTAACTTTATAATGTGAACTTGGTTGGTTATGGTACCTAGTTGTTTAGTCAAACATGTCTAGATATTGCTGTGAGGTATTTTTTAGATGAGACTGACATCTGTATCAGTAGACTTTAAGTAATGCAGATTACCCTTCGATATATGAGTGTACATTACCAGTCAGTGGAAGGTCTTAAGAGAAAATACTAAGACACCTTCAGGAGGAAGGAATTCTGCCTCCACACTGCTCTTGGACTCAAGACTGCAACGACAGCTCTTCCCTGGGCCTCCAGCTGCAGCCTGCCCTGCACGTTTCTGACTTGCCAACCCCACAATTGCATGAGCCATTTCCTTAGATTAAATCTCTCTATATTTCTCTCCATATATCCTCTTGGTTCTGTTTCTATGGAGAACCCTGACTAATACAGGTTAGGTGAGGGAAGGATGACAGGAGGGTGAGAGGGAAATATTTATGGCTGTTAGAGAAAGGAAGATCCAGTGCCCTTTCTAAAAAGTGAATTCTGCAGGCTTGGGTGAACTGTTTTCTCTGGATTACATATGAAAGTACATTTCCTCTTACAATTCCCCTTAATTTTGTATTATTTAAATAAACATATAGATTTGTCTATTTTAACAAAACTGGTATTTTTCCTTCCAATATATATGTGTGTGTGTGTGTGTTTAAACATAGTTTAGATCATTCTGCATATACAAATTCACGTCCTGCTTTTATTGTTATATTTATATATAAGCATTTTTCTGTGCTGTGACAAAGTGTTGAAGACATCACTTTTAATGACTGCATATCCAACCTAATCATATTAATTTATTTATTCATCCTTCTATTGTTTACCTCGGATGGTTGTTGATACAATGATTGTTGTTACTATTGTTTTAAATCATAATGCAGCAAAGTTTAGTGGGTAAAGCGTAAAACTTGGAGATTTTAGACCTGGGTCTGAATTTCAGAAATGCTACTTAGCTGTATAACTCAGGGCAAGTTACCCAACCATTTTAGTGTGAGATGAGGCTGCTACTACTTTACTTTATAGGTTATAATGATTAAGTGAGAAAACATATAAAATGCCTAGTAGAGTACCTGGCACACGGTAGGCATTCAGTAAATGATAAATATAAAATTTCCAGTCCACTGTAAAGTTCCCAAGGGCAAGCAATGGTTTTGTTACTTCCAACACCTAATCTGGTTTATGGTGCCTCATACTCAGTACAGTACGTATCTGTTGAACTATTGACTGCTGTAGTGAGCTTTGCAGAAATGTAGGATTATTTTCTTAAGTGGAATTACTGGGTCAAAGGAAGGCCTTTTAACCATGTTATAGATTGGTCTCCTAAAAGGTTTGAATCAATTTAAGTGCTGTTATACAAATAGGAAGTGTATTTATCCATGAAAGCAGCAGGCCTCATCCGCCATGAATCATGACCGTAGTCATAACCAGGGGGCTTGGCTTTGAGTCCTGCTGGCACTGAAGTTTCCTGTACTATAAGGAAGGGAACAAACCAGGGCCACCAGACCACGGGTGGGTAAAATTGGGCTAGTCACCAAGATTGGTTTGCTATGGCAGCCCACCAGGGGACTGCCTGTTTTAGGAACTTATTTGGGAATATGTTTCTGGGGGCTACTCCTGAATTGGCTGTTCTTGAGTCCTTGACTTTGGGGGGAAATGTATCTCCAATAACATTTTAGTTGTGACATAACTTCTGAGTGTGTAGAAAACAATGACAGAGGTGATTATTTACTATTGCGTTTATGGAAAACCAAAGTGTCAGGTGAACGTGTCTTGGTTCCTATATTAACGAGCACCTTGAGTACAGGTCTATCAGCCTGATCCTGAGCTCCAAACAAGGACATAGTACAGCCAGTGAGAAATAATCTCTATAGTTTCAGAAATTACAAATATAATCTTAATAGATAC
The DNA here is from genome assembly GCF_039906515.1 of Pseudorca crassidens. Lineage (NCBI taxonomy): Eukaryota > Metazoa > Chordata > Mammalia > Artiodactyla > Delphinidae > Pseudorca > Pseudorca crassidens. Next base: position 45,239,058 of record NC_090309.1, read on the forward strand.
AAATTTTTGCACATTTATGCCTAGAGATTACATCAAAGATTGAAATTCAATTTAGGCCTTTTACTAAGAAAGTACCCACCTACTGGGAAGAATAAAATGGCTGTAGTATTTAAAGTCAGCATGAGGATAAACAGCAGAATTTATGTATGTTCAGGTCTCCTTTTCCCCACACTTGGTAAAAATGAATTAGCAATCTTGACTAGCAGAAAGGCAGGAGCTTTCCATTTTTTCTATCACCAAGATGAAATAAACTCTCTGGATTTGCAATTAGTGCAATAATCAGGAAAGTTTAATATTCAAAATGTTATCTGTGCATTTATATGCATATAATGCTGTGTTGCCAATGTGACATTTAAATTAGATGAAGAGTGAGTTTTGGGTTCATTTTCTTGTGCGTAGCCGCTTAAGAGAGGGGGAAGGCACTGTGCCCCTTTGAAAGATCTAAATACAGAAAAAAAAATATCATGTCACTCCCTTCCAAAAGAAATTTTTTTTTTCTTTTTCACTTTTAAGACCAAAAGATTTTTGAAAGATAAAGGTTACCTATTGTCTACATAGTGTAAAGTTCTTTCAAATCAATTTAATTAAGTCTGACTAGAGAAATACCGTCAAAAGCATAGTTTATGATATGTATCATGCGTATAAATGTGCAAAAACACTAATTTATTGGATATAAATAAAAGACAGAGGAAGGACCATATGCCCTATACGTTAGGAAAAATAGAATATTTTAAAAGAAGATAAAAATCTTTTCTTAATAGAAAGGTGGTTTCAGTCTACTCAATTTTTCCTACCCTTTCTTCAATGCCTTTTGCTTTCAATAGAGACTTCATTGAAAAATTCTCAAAGAGGAGTTTGAAGCATAATCATGTTTGAAATGAAACAAAGTCTATTCTTCTTATGAATAACTTTGAGGAATGTGGTACAAAGGCATTAAAAGAGGGTATGAAAATGATAAGTCTGACACAGAATGTGGAGAGAAATATCATAATGGAGATGAAATATGACAACAGAATCATGGTAACTGGTATGAATTTGCTCTTTGTCACTCAGATACAAGGAGTCACATTTCTTTCTTTTTTTTATATCAAATTAAATTTGACTCAGTACTTCCACCTAACCAGGATGATTGGAAATCCACTCAGTGTGGATCCACTCCCTACACTCAAAAGTGTAGGGAGCTTTCCTTTCCCCTTGAGATTAAACAAAAGTACGGTTGTCCCTTGGTATCTATAGGGGATTCCAGGACCCCCAGTGGATACCAAATTCCATGGATTTTCAAGTCCCTTAGTCAGCCATCCATATCTGTGTGTTCCGTATCTGTTGATAGGGAAGGCCAACTATAATGCAAGCTACATAGAACACAGCCTGTACCAGGCCCTGCTCTGACATACTAATTCATTTTATCGTCACAACTATCTGAGGCAGGTCATGGTATTATACTCATTTTTAAATTGAAGAAACTATGGTACAGAGATTAGCTTGCATTAGATCACCTGGCTAGTAAGGGGTGAGTAATTGGACTCAGGCAGTCTGAGAATCTGTTCTCTCAATGACAATACCAATTCTAGAGCTTATGCATTTCAGGAACATTGGGACAGACTCTTCATCCCTTTAATCCTAGGCACCATGTTTCTATAGGAGAGTCTATATCTGTTGCTCCATGATCTGACACTCAGTCAGAAAACTGGTGACCTCTGGTCAGATCTGACAGCAGACAAGTTTTGTTCAATGACTATAGTATCTTTCAACACTCTGAATTAATTGCCAACATTCAAAATGTAGAGAATTCATTAAAAAGTCAAAAATTCTAGCTTTTATTGAAAGATCACAAGGTCTGGCAACACCACCAGTGTTCCCACTGGACCATAGGCTGGAGCTCGTTGTCTTCTGCCACTTTACACAGAAATTTGTGCTCCAGTAGCTCTCCCTGGGTATACTCAAGCTCTTTACTCATCTAGGTTGCCTGACAGACTCAGTAGGCCAGACTTGAAAAAAAAAAAAAGAAGGTCACCTACACCTAGTCTTCCAGGACACAAAGATATGTCTGCCCTCCCAAGAGATGGAAGAAGAACTAGGACTTGTTCCTTCATGATAAGTCAACCACCCAGACACAATTAATTTCTCACTAGCACTGGTAAACTTTTTGCTTCCATAAAGACCAAGATTGGTTTGGGTTTCCCTACCATTTTTCCAGGGACTGAGATTTGAAGCCTTGGCAACCTTTTTGGTTCTTCCCTCGTCTTTGCCTAGTAGATCAATCAACTGCTAAACCATAGAGACACCACCAAACCTCTTATGCCCACAATCTCCTCTATATTCTCCTTGCCCACCTCCAAGATACCACGTTAATACAGACTGTCCTTGCCTCTTGCCTGGACATACTAATCCATGACCTCCTAGCAGTCTATTGGCTCCAGTTTATCTTTTTGAATTTATTTTCCATTTCCCATCTCTCATCCTAATCCCCAGTGCTCAGATGAACTCAACCTCTTTTTTTGCCAGTACCTGCACTGGGTTTTTCTACTTGTGTGATCATTCCATTTCTCTCAAACTAAAATTCTCTTCCTTCCCTTCCATTTATTCAAATTTAACTCTCTTCAATAGCCTTAAATTTTACTTTCTCCTTAACTCTTTCTGTGATCCTACCTGGAAGTAACTACCCTCTCCCTCAAATTCCCACAGCACTTTACATGCACCACTGCTAAAGCACTTCCACCTTCACTCTGTGTTTACAAATAGTGTCCCTACTTGACAGCAAAGCTTTTGAAATTTCATTTTTGAGTTCATTTTTTAACCATTCGGTATGTTCATTTTTTATTGCCCACAACTCCCAGGATGGTATCTTGCAAGTATTTTTTAGTAGGTTTTCAATATTTGTTGAAGTAAAGAAGAAAAGGAAGGCAGGTTAAAGTCTTCTACAAAGCAAAGAAGTATTTAGTAATAGCAACTTGTTTATTTTTTACTACTGTTTCCTTGCCTCTATAATGTTAAAGAAAAACTGAAATATCATTTCTAAATCTACAATATTTGGCTTAAGAATAATATGGTAAAATTATTATTTCTACCTTGATGTTTACTTATTTTATTTTTTAACACCTTTATTAGAATATAACTGCTTTACAATGATGTGTTAGTTTTTGCTTAATAACAAAGTGAATCAGCTATACATATAAATATATCCCCATATCTCCTCCCTCTTGCATCTCCCTCCCAACCTCCCTATCCCACCCCTCTAGGTGGTCACAAAGCACCGAGCTGATCTCCCTGTGCTGTGCAGCTGCTTCCCACTAGCTATCTATTTTACATTTGGTAGTGTATATATGTCCATGCCACTCTCTCACTTCATCCCAGCTTACCCTTCCCCCTCCCTGTGTCCTTAAGTCCATTCTCTACATCTGCATCTTTATTCCTGTCCTGCCCCTAGGTTCCTCAGAACCATTTATTTTACTTTAGAATCTATATATATGTGTTAGCATATGGTATTTGTTTTTCTCTTTCTGACTTACTTCACTCTGTGTGACAGACTCTAGGTCCATCCACCTCACTACAAATAACTCAATTTCATGTCTTTTTATGGCTGAGTAATATTCCATTGTATATATGTGCCACATCTTCTTAATCCATTCATCTGTTGATGGACACTTGGGTTGCTTCCATGTCTTGGCTATTGTAAATAGAGCTGCAATGAACATTGTGCTACATGACTCTTTTTGAATTATGGTTTTCTCAGGGTATATGCCCAATAGTGGGATTGCTGGGTCATATGGTAGTTCTATTTTTAGTTTTTTAAGGAACCTCCATACTGTTCTCCACAGTGGCTGTATCAATTTACATTCCCACCAACAGTGCAGGAGGGTTCCCTTTTCTCCACACCCTCTCCAGCATTTGTTTCTTGTAGATTTTCTGATGATGGCCATTCTGACTGGTGTAAGGTGATACTTCATTGTAGTTTTGATTTGCATTCCTCTGATGATTAGTGATGTTGAGCATCCTTTCATGTGTTTGTTGGCAATCTGTGTATCTTCTTTGGAGAAATGTCTGTGTAGGTCTTCTGCCCATTTTTGGATTGGATTGTTTGTTTTTTGGATATTGAGCTGCAGGAGCTGCTTGTAAATTTTGGAAATTAATCCTTTGTCAGTTGCTTCATTCGCAAATATTTTCTCCCATTCTCAGGGTTGTCTTTTCGTCTAGTTTACGTTTTTCCTTTGCTGTACAAAAGCGTTTAAGTTTCATTAGGTCCCATTTGTTTATTTTTGCTTTTATTTCCATTTCTCTAGGAGGTGAGTCAAAAGTATCTTGCTGTGATTTATGTCAAAGAGTGTTCTGCCTATGTTTTCCTCTAAGAGTTGTATAGTGCCTGGCCTTACATTTAGGTCTTTAATCCATTTTGAGTTTATTTTTGTGTATGGTGTTAGGGAGTGTGCTAATTTCATTCTTTTACATGTACCTGTCCAGTTTTCCCAGCACCACTTATTGAAGAGGGTATCTTTTCTCCACTGTATATTCTTGCCTCCTTTATCCTTTATCAAAGATAAGGTGACCATATGTGTGTGGGTTTATCTCTGGGCTTTCAGTCCTGTTCCATTGATCTATCTTTCTGTTTTTGTGCCAGTACCATACTGTCTTGATTACTGTAGCTTTGTAGTATAGTCTGAAGCCTGGGAGCCTGATTCCTCAAGCTCCGTTTTTCTTTCTCAAGATTGCTTTGGCTATTTAGGGTCTTTTGTGATTCCATATAATTTGTGAAATTTTTTGTTTGAGTTCTGTGAAAAATGCCATTGGTAGTTTGATAGGGATTGCATTGAATCTGTAGATTGCTTTGGGTAGTATAGTCATTTTCACAATGTTGATTCTTCCAATCCAAGAACATGGTATATCTCTCCATCAGTTTGTATCATCTTTAATTTCTTTCATCAGTGTCTAATAGTTTTCCATATACAGGTCTTTTGTCTCCTTAGGTAGGTTTATTCCTAGGTATTTTATTCTTTTTGTTGCAATGGTAAATGGGACTGTTTCCTTAATTTCTCTTTCAGATTTTTCATCATTAGTGTATAGGAATGCCAGAGATTTCTGTGCATTAATTTTGTATCCTGCTACTTTACCAAATTCATTGATTAGCTCTAGTAGTTTTCTGGTAGCATCTTTAGGATTCTCTATGTATAGTATCATGTCATCTGCAAAGAGTGACAGCTTTACTCCTTCTTTTCTGATTTGGATTCTTTTTATTTCTTTTTCTTTTCTGATTGCTGTGGCTAAAACTTCCACAAGTATGTTGAATAATAGTGGTGAGGGTGGACAACCTTGTCTTTTTCCTGATTTTAGAGGAAATGGTTTCAGTTTTTCACCATTGAGAACGATGTTGGCTGTGGGTTTGTCATATATAGCCTTTATTACGTTGAGGTAAGTTCCCTCTATGCCTACTTTCTGAAGGGTTTTTATCATAAATGGGTATTGAATTTTGTCAAAAGCTTTTTCTGCATCTATTGAGATGATCATATGGTTTTTCTCCTTCAGTTTGTTAATGTGGTGTATCACATTGATTGATTTGTGTATATTGAAGAATCCTTTCATTCCTGGGATAAACCCCACTCGATCATGGTGTATGATCCTTTTAATGTGCTGTTGGATTCTGTTTGCTAGTATTTTGTTGAGGATTTTTGCATCTATGTGCATCAGTGATATTGGCCTGTAGTTTTCTTTCTTTGTGACATCTTTGTCTGGTTTTGGTAACAGGGTGATGGTGGCCTCGTAGAATGAGTTTGGGAGTGTTCCTCCCTCTGTTGTATTTTGGAAGAGTTTGAGAAGGGTAGGTGTTAGCTCTTCTCTAAATGTTTGATAGAATTTGCCTGTGAAGCCATCTGGTCCTGAGCTTTTGTTTGTTGGAAGATTTTTAATCACAGTCTCAATTTCAGAGCTTTTGATTGGTCTGTTTATATTTTCTATTTCTTCCTGGTTCAGTCTCGGAAAGTTGTGCTTTTCTAAGGATTTGTCCATTTCTTCCAGGTGTCCATTTTATTGGCATATAGTTGCTTGTAGTAATCTCTCATTATTCTTTGTTTTTCTGCGTGTCAGTTGTTACTTCTCCTTTTTCATTTCTGATTCTATTGATATGAGTCGTCTTCTTTTTTTTCTTGATGAGTCTGGCTAATGGTTTATCAATTTTGTTTACCTTCTCAAAGAATGAGCTTTTAGTTTTATTGATCTTTGCTATTGTTTCCTTCATTTCTTTTTCATTTATTTCTGCTCTGATCTTTATGTTTTCTTTCCTCCTGCTAACTTCGGGGGTTCTCAATTCCTCTTTCTCTAATTGCTTTAGGTGTAAGTTTAGATTGTTTATTTGAGATGGTTCTTGTTTCTTGAGGTAGAAATGTATTGCTCTAAACTTCCCTCTTAGAACTGCTTTTGCTACAACCCATAGGTTTTGGGTCATTATGTTTTCATTGTCATTTGTTTCTAGGTATTTTTTGATTTCCTTTTTGATTTCTTCAGTGATCTCTTGGTTATTTAGTAGTGTATTGTTTAACCTCCACGTGTTTGTTTTTTTTACAGATTTTTTCCGGTAATTGATATCTAGTCTCATAGTATTGTGGTAACATAAGATACCTGATACAATTTCAATTTTCTTAAATTTACCAAGGCTTGATTTGTGACCCAAGATATGATCTATCCTGGAGAATGTTCCATGAGCACTTGAGAAGAAAATGTATTCTGTTGTTTTTGGATGGAATATCCTACAAATATCAATAAATCCATCTTGTTTAATGTGTCATTTAAAGCTTGTGTTTCCTTATTTATTTTCATTTTGGTTGACCTGTCCATTGGTGAAAGTGGGGTGTTAAATTTCCCTACTATAATTGTGTTACTGTAGATTTCCCTTTTTATGGCTGCTAGCATTTGCATTATGTATTGAGGTGCTCCTATGTCGGGTGCATAAATATTTACAATATTATATCTTCTTGGATTGATACCTTGATCATTATGTAGTGTCCCTCTTTGTCTCTGGTAGTAGTCTTTATTTTAAAGTCTATTTTGTCTGAAAAGAGTATTGCTACTCCAGCTTTCTTTGATTTTCATTTGCATGGAATATCTTTTTCCATCCTCTCACTTTGAGTCTGTATGTGTCCCTAGGTCTGAAGTGGGTCTCTTGTAGGCAACATATATGTGGGTCTTATTTTTGTATCCATTCAACCAGTCTATGTCTTTTGGTTGGAGCATTTAATTCGTTTACATTTAAGGTAATTATCGATAGGTATGTTCCTGTTACCATTTTCTTAATTGTTTTGGGTTTGTTATTGTAGGTCTTTTCCTTCTCTTGTGTTTCCTGCCTAGGGAAGTTCCTTTAGCATTTGTTGTAAAGCTGGTTTGGTGCTGCTGAATTCTCTTAGCTTTTGCTTGTCTGTAAAGATTTTAACTTCTCCTTCAAATCTGAATGCGATCCTTGCTGGGTAGAGTAATCTTGGTTGTAGGTTTTTCCCTTTCATCACTTTAAATATGTCCTGCCACTCCCTTCTGGCTTGCAGAATTTCTGCTGAGAGATCAGCTGTTAACCTTATGGGGATTCCCTTGTATGTTATGTGTTGCTTTTCCCTTGCTTTTAATATTTTTTCCTTGTATTTAATTTTTGATTGTTTGATTAATATGTGTCTTGGTGTGTTTCTCCTTGGATTTATCCTGTTTGGGACTCTCTGTGCTTCCTGGACTTGAGTAACGATTTCCTTTCCCATATTAGGGAAGTTTTCAACTATAATCTCTTCAAATATTTTCTCAGTCCCTTTCTTTTTCTCTTGTTTTTCTGGGACCCCTATACTTCGAATGTTGGTGCATTTAATGTTGTCTCAGGGGTCTCTAAGACTGTCCTGAATTCTTTTCATTCTTTTTTCTTTATTCTTCTCTGTGGTAGTTATTTCCACTATTTTATCTTCCATGTCACTTATCCGTTTTTCTGCCACAGTTATTCTGCTATTGATTCCTTCTAGAGAATTTTTAATTTCATTTATTATGTTGTTCATCATTGTTTGTTTGCTCTTTAGTTCTCCTAGGTCCTTGTTAAACGTTTCTTGTATTTTCTCCATTCTATTTCCAAGACGTTGGATCATATTTAATATCATTGCTCTGAATTATTTTTCAGGAAGACTGCCTATTTCCTCTTCATTTGTTGGTCTGGTGGGTTTTTGCCTTGCTCTTTCATCTGCTGTGTGTTCCTCTGTCTTCTCATTTTGCTTAACTTACTGTGTTTGGGGTCTTCTTTTCACATGCTGCCATTTCATAGATCCCATTGTTTTTGGTGTTTGCCCCCAGTGGCTAAGGTTGGTTCAGTGGGTTGTATAAGCTTCCTGGTAGAGGGGACTGGTGCCTATGTTCTGGTGAATGAGGCTGGATCTTGTCTTTCTGGTGGGCAGGACCCCATCCGGTTGTGTGTTTTGGGGTGTCTGTGACCTTATTATGATTTTAGGCAGCCTCTCTGCTAATGGGTGGGGTTGTGTTCCTGTCTTGCTGGTTGTTTGGCATAGGGTGTCCAGCACTGTAGCTTGCTGGTCATTGAGTGGAGCTGGGTCTTAGCGATTATAAGGAAATCTCTGGGGGAGCTTTCGCCGTTTGATATCATGTGGAGCCAGGACGTCTCTGGTGGGCGAATGTCTTGAACTCGGCTCTCCCACCTCCGAGGCACAGGACTGACACCCGGCTGGAGCACCAAGACCCTGTCAGCCACACGACTTTTGGGAAGTCTGAGGTCTTCTGCCAGAGTTCAGTAGGTGTTCTGTAGGGGTTGTTCCACATGTAGATGTATTTCTGATGTATTTGTGGGGAGGAAGATGATCTCTACATCTTACTCCTCCGCCATCTTGAAGGTCTCCAATGTTTTCTTATTCAATGGCGCTCATCTGTGAGCTAGCTTTAGGGTCACTACCACCTTTCACAACATCCTGCAAAGCAAGTGAATTACTGAAGCACATCACCCTCAAGAATGTGAGTGTCTGAGAGAGACTTGAAATCTATTCCAAGGGTGGATTGTGCTAATGTTGCCACCTAATTTCATTGATTGTGTTAGGCAAGTGAGTTGCTTTGGAACATGCTGTGGCTTTGGCTTAGCCTTACAATTAATGTAACCTGGTGAAGTGACTGGGGCAGGTGGCCCTAAGGGCGTGTGGTGATGTGGGTGGTGCGCCAGATCTCATGTTGGAGACTAAGGCTCAGGTTCTGGCACTGCCACTTTACCAATAAGTGATCTGAACAAGTTTATCAGTCTCTTTCTTTGCCTTTAAGTGAAGAAAATTGTGCTTTACCTGTAAAGTTCTTTTCAGTTCTCAATATCTGTGAATTAGGCTGTTAGATTATAATTTTCAGTACACGATTCAGCAAATGTTTTCAGAAGGCCTTTGGTATGAGCAGTCTGAAGACAAATGGGAATTCTAGAGATTGTATTTAAAGTGGTACCTAATGGGTTCCTGGAATTTTTGTACATTGACACCATGATATAGCTTCATATAGATTGCACATTCTGCTATAATTCCCAGAAGATGTTGGAGCAGTCATTGACCATTTCCTTAAGTAAACCAATTTGTTGCCAAATTCCCTTTCTCCTTCTACTCTTAGCCCTGTGGACAGCACATGAGAATTGAACTACTGCACTGTTTCTTCTAATGGTCACAACCAAATTTATGCTACTGCATATTTATGTTTCCTATAAAGTTATCTGCAGACAGTACCATAGATAGTTAAATATGATGAGATGCACACTGATTAAATTGATACTCTTGGTTGTTTGATATTTATGGAGAGAAATAAATAATGAGATTGAGCTAAAGGTTATCCCCAGCAGGAAAGAAAAAGGTCATCTAGGTGTATGCATAGCAATAAACTCCGTTTAAAAATGGTTTCTGTGGGAAATAGAGCTAGTTAGAATTGTCTTGTTTTTTGTTGTATAGTATGTACAGTAAAACTTTTCTTTATGATTTATTTTAAAATATATGAAGTTCAGCTTAGCCTCTTAATAGCATTGCCTAATAAAACTGCAGAAATAGATAATTGTATTGGGTAATGGAAACTGGAAGAGGCAATCGAATAAGAGAAAAAATGGTGAAGCACAGCAACTGAAGAATCTTGTTTCAGGGGGTAGAGTTACAGAAAGAACACTAACAATTTTTTTTTCTTTTTTCTTTATTTTATTTTATTTTTGGCTGCGTTGGGTCTTTGTTGCTGTGCGCAGGCTTTCTCTAGTTGCAGTGAGCAGGGGCTACTCTTCGTCGCGGTTCACAGGCTTCTCATTTTGGTAGCTTCTCTTGTTGCGGAGCACGGGCTCTAGGCTCACAGGCTTCAGTAGTTGCAGCATATGGGCTCAGTAGTTGTGGCAGGTGGGCTCTAGAACGCAGGCTCAGTAGTTGTGGCGCACGGACTTAGTTGCTCTGCGGCATGTGGGATCTTCCTGAACCAGGGCTCGAACCCATGTCCCCTGCATTGGCAGGCGGATTCTTAACCACTGCGCCACCAGGGAAGTCCCAAGAACACTAACAATTTATCTTTTGATTATCTGAAAGATATATGGCACATTTGAGGAAGTATAAAGCACAAATGATAACCCTGAAAAAGAAGACGAAGAATGGCTATAATTATGATCTTTATATTTAGAGATCTCCAAATTTGAAGATCATGTAAACATTCCTTTGGACAACTTCAAAATTAGAATGTATATCAAGTCTTATTAGGCATGTACTCAAGCGCTATGTGGTGGAGATATATCTAGAACACCAAGATGACACCGTGATGATTAAAGAAAGGGACTTCCTCAAAAAACTTATCAAAAATGAAAGCTTTAAAAATGTGTATGCCCCTTGATGCAGAAACTTCATGATCAAGAATGCATCCCAAGGAAATATAGATACACATGATAATTTTCTCTGATGGTATTTAGTCAGTTTTATTTATAATTAAAAAGAGAAAGAAAGAAAAACTAGAAATGACTCACATTTCCATCAATAAGTAGTTATTTACATTAATTGTGCACACCCATACAAAGGGAGACTATTTTAATGATACAGGATAGGATGGGGGCCATTTAGTGCAGGAAGCAGGGGGAGGAGTATGGTGAACATTTCTACTTTCTTGTAGTCTGGAAAATTCTCAGATAAATGAAGTTTATCTTAGAAATCTTTCAACTTTCCTTTCTGTTCTTCTCTCTCCTTTTGGACTCTAAAATTCTCAAGCTAACTCAGTCACTATAACACCTCTATGTCACAAAGTTATGTAGACTCATCTCTCCTAAACTGTTATGATTCTTCCCTTCCTTCACTGATAAATCCACAGAATCTCTCAAAAGATTCTGGGGTTTTGTTTGGATTTTTTTTCATTACAATCACAACATGGCAGCAGTGCTGGGATTCTGATGAAGGGTTTGTGTTACTGTTTTCTAAGAAGAGATAATCTAGAAATTAAGTGTTTGTAGTCAGTGAGTGCCTGCAGTATCTTTCATAGAATCAGATCACATTTGTTCTGTGCACGAGCAGTAGCAAACAACTGGTATTTTTAGTGGCAAATTGTCCCACTCCTACACTGGCAAGGCAAATCATATGCAGTTAAAAGTAGAAAAGGGAGTCAAACACTTTGAGGCTGCTTGTTAAGGGGTTTCCCTTTTTGCAAAGAACATGACTAATTACATCTGAGTATATTTTCTCTTAATTTCTTAAAGCACTTTTACATCTCCTTTCATTGTATCCTTATAATCACCTGTGCAGAAGGTAGGTGACGTACTATTGCACCCATTTGAGAAATGATGAAACCGAGACACAAGGATTTATTTGTAGAGCAGTAATAGGATGCAGGGTGACTGACTCTGAGCTGGACATTTTCTCTTATAGATCACAAGCAGGAGACCCCTCTAGCCAGTAAATTATTACTATAGAAGTGAGGTAGAATGTGAAACAATTCCCAGGAACTCAGCTTGGGCTTATAGTTTTACAGTTCCATTAAAAACAAAAACAAAAACAAAAAAACAGGGCTTCCCTGGTGGTGCAGTGGTTGAGAGTCTGCCTGCCGATGCAGGGGACACGGGTTCGTGCCCCGGTCCGGGAGGATCCTGCATGCCGCGGAGCGGCTGGGCCCGTGAGCCATGGCCACTGAGCCTGCGCATCCGGAGCCTGTGCTCCGCAACGGGAGAGGACACAACAGTGAGAGGCCCGCATACCGCAGGGAAAAAAAAAAATCAGAGCAGCTGTTTGTCTTTGATAGAGACAAAGAAATGGAAGATTTTCTATGCTGAGGTAATGATACATCTAGACCAGTGGTTTTTAACCAGGGGCAATTTTGCCCCCTCCCCTCAACCCTCCCCCAAGGATATCTGGCAATGCCTGGAGACATTTTTGATTGTCTTAACTGGGAGGGAGTATTACTGGCATCTCATGGGTAGCAGCTAGGCCTCCTGCTAAATATCCTACAAAGCACAGGACAGACCCCACAACAAAGAATTATCCTGTTCATAATGTCACCAGTGCTGAGACTTGAGGAACCCTGCTCTAGATGTCTCTCTGCCTTGGTTAATGGTGGTTGGCATGCTCTCAATTAGTCACATGTTCAGTCTCTGCCGTCAGAATTACATAAACTAATGATGGGCAAAACTTTTAAAAAGAGAGCTCAATAATATGTTCCCTTAACGTCCCATATGGTTCTTCCTCTTAATTCTTCACCCCCTCTCTCAATCCTTGCTCCCCAGTTGTCATCCTCCCCACCTCCCCGGCTTAATTCATATTTCTGTGTTTCCCCCAGCCTTTTCCTCTTTGACATCAAACTGATGTGGTACCTCTCCACTCTGGCCCCTCTCACTTGCTCTCTGACTGAGCACACAGTCTGGCAGAGACTGGGTGATGGATGAAGTTGCAGGCCCTTGGAGGCACCACCAGGAATGCTGACTGGGTCTCTCTTGGGAACTGCCTATCTCAGAGCTTCTGCTATTAGTTTTGAAAGCCTGCCCAGAGTGCCTTAAAGAAAACCCACAGGCTAATTTTCCCAGAAGCAGAGTAAACTATGCTTCTCTTGGGAGGAGGACAAACAATTATATTCCATACTGCCCTACACATTGTAACCCTATTTGTTTAATATCAGTGAACTATGCCTAGGTAGTCTCTGGACATTCAGATATTTTCAGCTTGCTCTTAGACAGTGGCAGAATTGAATGTACTAAATTAGAGGAGCAATTAGAGTATTGAAGAGAGTTTCTGATTTGGGGGGAAGGAAGGAGGTAGAGAGGGCCAAATTATTTTGGTATTTTATTTTCCAAAAGAATGCTGACGCGGATGAGAAGCGTTATCCACATCTCAGTAATAAAGATTAGAACTACATATCTTAAAGAAGTGACTTCTTGCATGTGATTGGGCTAACCACGACTATTTTAATCAGTCTCATTAGGGTTGGCTCTGAACTAGGTAAAATGTGTCAGTTTCTTCAGCTGAATTTTCATCTAGCTCAGCAGTTCTCAAAGTGTGGCCCCCATACCCCTGGGCCCTCGTGAGATGCTTTCAGAAAATCTGAAAGGTCCAAATTTTTCTCATAATGATATTAAGAAATTATTTGCTTTTCTTTTTTCTGTACCACTCTCCTCACTCATTTTGCAGAGGAATGGTTATGAGAACCCCTGGTGCCTTGGCACAAGTCAAGCAGTGGCTTTCAAGTGTACTAGTTTCCAATGTCTTCCTCACCTCCATGCACTCGCAGTAAAAAGAAAATTCAGTTTCACTTAAAATTTTACTTAAGATCCTGTTGAAGCAGTAGAAATTATTAATTTCTGTCAAATCTTGACCCTTGAATACCCATATTTTTAATATTCTGGTTGACAAAATGGGAAGTACACATAAAACACTGTGGCTACATATTGAAGTACAGAAGTGCAGTAGTTGTCTTGAGAAAAAGCACTGCGCAATTGTTTTGAGTTGCAAGCTGAACTAGCCAATTTTTCCATGGAGCACCAGGTTTACTTGGAAGAACTACTGAAATACAAACTATGGTTATTCAAACTTGGGTGTTTGGCAGAACGTTTCAAAAAAATAAATGAAGTGAACCTATTATTTCAAGTGAAAAAAAAAACCTACAATATTTTCTAAAGTTAAAATTTGAGTTTTTAAGCACAAATCAGAATTTTGGAAAACTTGTATCCACCACTGTGAGTTTGACAGTTTCTGAATACTAAAAGACTTTCCTAATAAGATGAGTGGTGATATTAATTAATGTGATTGTATAGTATTGTATAAGGAAAAGTGTCAACATTGGGAAGACCTGAATAAATCTTTGTACTGATATTTTTGATATAACCAATGAATAATGTTACCAAATCATGGATGGGTGGATGATTCATTCAAAGTGCAAGACAGACCAATGGATTTTAATGTAGCAGAGTAGAAGTTCATTGATGTGAACTTTTTGTTCACACAAAAGCAATGAACCAAGTTTGTTGGTTTCAGATTCGGACTGCAAATAACCTTTAAAATACCACAACTTACTGGGTTTTGGTGTAGTATCAAATAGTCATATTAACAATTATCTGAAAAGGCTATTAATATGCTCCTTCCTTTTCCAAATACATATCTATGTAAGGCCAAATTTTCTTCATCTACTTCAACCAAAACAACATGTTGCAACAGATGGAATGCAGAAGTAGATGTGAGAATCCAATTGTCCTGTATTAAGCTAGACTTTAAAGACCTTTGCAAAATGTAAAATAGTATCTCTCATCTCACTAATTATTCTTTGTTTTAGGGAAAAATAGCTCTTTCTCACAAAACTTAGTTATGTTAACATGTAATGAATGGGTATATTCATATTATTTTTTTTTTTGGAAGAAAAATTATCTTATTTATTTTTAAAACCAAACCACTAGGAAAATATATCACAGTCTTGAAACAGCAAACAGACAGGCTATATTATCAAGTCATAAGTTGGTAAAAACACAACAAGGTCCTTAATAAAACGAAAAGGTGCCCAAACTGGGGCAAGAACAACACGTCGCAAAAGTGGTATTTGGTGACGGGGGTTGTCCCGTTTTTTGCTGTAAAGGAGTCGCAGCTTGCCCCTGAGTTGCTTACTTTTTCTCCTTTGACCTTCGTGTTGCCAAGGGATTGTTTCAACAGAGTTCTGTTATTACAGGGGGCAAAGTAAGCAATACTGGGTTTAGGCTTTCATTCTATTTTGTTTTATGAAAACCAGATTTTTCCAAAGCCAGTGCTTCACAACTCTCTTAATTAAGCAGCTAACAATTCCTCTTTCGCTGTTCATTCCTGAATACTAGCATATAGCACAATCAAAAGCCCCTTTCCCTTCAAGGGTGAGTGTCACTGCAAGATTGTCTTGTCACTCGGCTGACTCTGCTGCAGACAGCCTCAGGGCTCATCATGGCTGCCAGTCAGAGGGAAGGTTTGCTTCCCCTACCAGTGTGATAGCGCTTCTTATATTTTTGCAGGGTCTCCAGGCTGAAAGATGTCATGTGTGAGAATTTTAAGAAATGCGCATCCACATCCTGACGGCCAGAACTGAATATCCGCAAGGACCCTTTCAGAGTTTTTATCCAAACTGCCTCTCCCAACTCTACATCTTAAAGTAACTTCATGCCCTTGTATATAAAACAAAACCAAGCAAAACAAATCCCCAGAAGCCCCATTACCCCTTCTAAATTAGTGACCTCATGGATTTTGTTTTATTTCCAGTTTGTGGGAAATGTTGTAGCGATCCTTCTGGTAAACAGGAGGTTGGCAACAAACAGAAATACCTCTCCTCACACTCCACCAGCTCATAAGCAGGTCAGATGAACCTGCCAGCCTGCTGGTATCTGTGTACTAAGAGGATGTGGTACCTTGGAGGGCTCTGGTTTGGTACAAAGGAGACTCCCTGTTGCCAGGATAAGCACTTGCCACGTGAAATTCAGGCTCGTAAAAACTCTCCTGTGCTATCTCTGACCCAAATTTTAGCACCAGTTTTTTTCACTTTCTAGGATTCAAACACAAAGGAACCAGTGTCCAGAGGCAAGTGACATAGGCCTTAAACTTGCTGCCATCCTTAATTTCCTCATTCATAAACCTTCCTTAGAAAACCCGAACCCCCATTCGTCTTTTTAAATAGATTCCTGCCTTCAGCCCCGATGGCCAATAGCAGACATCTATTTCCCAATGGATGAGAGAGACTCCTTCATCTTCTTGGTCATGGTTGGGATGAGGTTCATGTGGTCATCCACACACTTGGTCACACAGCTCTCCAGCTGCCGTTTCACCTGAAGCTCTTTACTCCCCGCATCTATTGAATCTTTGGCATTGTCGTTGCAATGCATAGTGCACCGGGCCAGGCTGTCCTGGAACTTCTCCAACTCGCTGGTCACCAGGGCCTGGGCTTGAGCCAGAGGTGCATGGCAGCGCTCAATGCACTGGTGCACTTGCTGCATGGACGCCTGGCTGTCCTCACAACAGCCGGCGCTGCACCAGTACATGAGGCCCTGCATCTTCCAGATGTTCTCTCTCTCCAGACTCTTCA
The DNA here is from genome assembly GCF_039906515.1 of Pseudorca crassidens. NCBI lineage: Eukaryota > Metazoa > Chordata > Mammalia > Artiodactyla > Delphinidae > Pseudorca > Pseudorca crassidens. The sequence goes on from NC_090309.1 coordinate 45,255,561, forward strand.
TCATAGAGTCCACCGCCTCCTGCGCGTGGAGCTGCTGCAGCTCCGCCATGGCAACCCCGCGCTGCTTCCTGCCGCGCCGGCGCCCACATGGACTCCCGCGCACGAGCCCCTATTAATATTATTTTAAAATAGGTATGTAAAAACTTTCTATTTTAATTTATATTACAGTAAATGTTAATAGCTAAAATCCACATTGCAAAGGGTGTAAAGGGGTCCTGAGAACAATGATTTGGGAACCACTGATCTAGAGTACCATAAATTGCAGTATGGGCACTGCAAACGATCTCTTCAAAGCAAATATGGGCTATTTCCTTTCCTCATTTAAAACAATAATCATTACATTTGGATAGTGTTTTGTACCCAAAGTGCTTTTATATGCATCAACGAATTAATCTTTTGAGTAATCTTATAGGTTAGGTATTGTTTTCTCCATGTTATTAAAAAGAAAAGAAAAGAAAAGAGGTCCAGAGCAATCAAGCAGCTTATCTTAGGTCAGAGAGACAGTAAAATAATGAGATCTGACCTAAGATTTTCCAATTTTAAATTTCATCATATTTTTGAAATACTACCATATAGGTTCAGAAACTGTTAGAAATTATTAGCATGTGAACAATTCAAATTATCATCAGTTTGAAAAACGGGTTATTAAATTACTTTCAGGTGACCAATATTAAACTCAAATATATTTTCAAATCATATTGGGTTTGAGTTATGCTCTTTATGTTGACATGCAGATTATTTCAAATTCCGAATTAGTAATATCTAAATGAATGGTTTCTATAACCTCTTTATATCTGTTCATTGTATTAGATTTAACTATGAGAAACTGTCAATATTCTCTCTTTTTTTTTTTTTTTTTTTTTTTTGCGATATGTGGGCCTCTCACTGTTGTGGCCTCTCCCGTTGTGGAGCACAGGCTCCGGACGCGCAGGCTCAGCGGCCATGGCTCACGGGCCCAGCCACTCCGCGGCATGTGGGATCTTCCCGGACCGGGGCACAAACCCGTGTCCCCTGCATCGGCAGGCGGACTCCCAACCACTGCGCCACCAGGGAAGACCTTCTCTCATTTTTTGACATAAAAATGACAACTTCATGTGGCTCAACTTAATGCAATTTTGAAAACACAGAAGATTAATGAAATCTTTTAAATTAGGTTAAATATTATATAAAAAGTATGAAAAAGTATAGACTGAATAAAAAGACAGCCTATGTAAAAACCCCAAGTCCTAGTCCCATACCCCAGATTCTGAGATAACTACTGCCAACAATTTCCTGTATATCGTTTTACAAATTGTCCGTGGACACACAATCATACATATATCTGCTAAAACATGCACACAAGTGGAATCATACTAAACAAACGACTCTGCAAATTGCTTTTTTTGCTTAATATGTTTGGATATCATTTCAGTTGATTCATGTATGTAGTTCTATTCCTTTTTTAAAGTTCTATTAATCTATTAGAGGATGTACAATAATTGACTACTGAATTTAAAAAATATTGACAATAATAATATCCATACGGTAAAATGCACTAATCTTAAAATTTATTTTCTGCATGTGTATATACATGTGCATGTACATTAATTTCTACATGTATATGTATACCTGTGTAACTGCCACCTATATCGAAGTATAGAATATTCCCAGCATTCTAGAAGACTCTACCAAGTTGATTTTTGGGAAGGAAGAAATTTTCCTCTATTTTTCTAGGTTCCTCTGACTGGTCTAAGAATTAAATTGACATGAGACATACTAACAGGAGAAAATCACACAGAAGTTTGATAACATGTTAACATGGGAGAGACCCAGAAAAACTGAGTAACTCTTCAAAATGGCTGAAGCCCTCATCTTAAATACCATCTTCAGCTAAAGACAAAAGAGAATGTTGGGAGTAGTGGTTTGGGACTTCAAGGGGGTGGAATGCAATTTACAGGGAGATGGAAAACCAAAAGTTTGGTAAATAAATGTTTGCTGGGCCATACAGAGACAATGGGACACAGAGAGGAATTTTAACAAACAGACTTTGCTAGGTTCTTCCCTGTCTATACACCTAGTTCATATTACAGTTATCTATGGTGATCGCTCCTGTCCTGGAACAGGTCCTCCAGCTACATTCTTTAGGCAGTTAGGGGGAAGGTCAAAGATTTCTTCCTGAGTCTTTTGGGCCTTGATTGTTTTCAGCTCAAAATAATCCACATACCAGAGAGGACCTTTTGGGGTGGCAAATTTTGCTCCCCAGCTGTTCCCAGCCAATACCACCCCAACCCAGCCACCATTATTCTGATTTTTATCAACATAGTTTGATTTTGTCTGTTCTTAATCTTCATATAAATAGAATCATACTGTACGTTTTTGGTATGTGAGTGCCTGATTTCTGTTGCTCAACATCAGTTCTCTGAGATCAATCCACATTATTGTGTGTAGTAGTAGTTTGTTCCTTTTTATTGCTGTATAGTCTTCCATTGCATGAATTTATCCATTCTACTGTTGATAGATATTTGGTTTTTTATTTTTAAAGTTTTAGATGTTATGAATAAAGCTTTCATGAGTATTCTTTACACGTCTTTTAGTGGACATAAGCATTCATTTTATTTGGTATATTTTACCAAATGATAGAATATACCAAATAAAATATTCCAATTTATTTTTTGATGATTTAGGAACTTTTGTGTTAACCTTTTAAATATTAATGATTATTGCAAAAGTGCTACAGATGGTCTAAACCTGGGATGACTCTGGAAGTTTCTTCTAAAAATAAATTTTTGCTATCATGTGTTTCTTACCATTTGAGAGCTTAAATTAATGTTTTTAAATCAATATTTTACCTAATTCAGATCTTTTAAATAAAACATTATTTCAGTAGCATATCATAAGTAAAACAAATAAAAATTGAGAGTACTATATCACTTCATTTTTACCAAAATGACACTCAATAGTAATTTTTAGCAAATTAGTTTTTTGGTTTAATCTTTAAACAAACTACAACATTTAGAATAAACTTAACAAACTTAACTTACAACTTCCAACAAACTAACAAACAAACTTAACATTTAGAACAATCTGACATTATCACCTGTTTCTAAACGTAAACATGGTTCTGGTTATTCACTGCTTGAAACTACAATTATTAATAAATTAATATTACTGGAAATAGGTTCATTAGTATGGTTTCTTTCTTTTGATTAAATACTGAGTGACCAAAGTATATTTTTAAAATAAAGTATCACCTGTGGTAATTTATGGATGGGGAATTTTTAAAAACATTGGAAACCATACATTGCTCTCATGCTCTAGGTGTTTATATTAAATTGCCTACCTGACACCTCTGCTTCAACATCTGGAACTCAAAAGTTCTAAAATGGAATCCTGACTTCCCACCCCTTTCTAATGTACTTCTCTCCTCTCCCCACTTCCCACCTGTTCCTCTTCCAGTCTTCCTCACTTCAGAAAAAGGCTCACCCACTTACGTGTTGCTTAAGCCAGAATCCCAAGCTTTATTTCGGATACCTTCCTCTTCTTACATTCCACCCATCAGGGAGTTCTGTCATTTCTCCCTCATAACCATCTCTTATTTCTTCTCTCCTTCCCCTCCTCAGTGCAACAGTAGCCCAAGCCACTAGCTTCTCTTGCCCAGACCTCCAAAATAGTCTCTTTTCTGGTGATGGTGGTTTCACTTTTTTTTTTTTTTTTGGCTGCGCCACAAGGCTTGTGGGATCTTAGTTCCCTGACCAGGGATCGAACCTGGGCCCAGGCAGTGAAAATGCCGAGTCTTAATCAATGGACCACCAGGGACTTCCCAGGTGTTTTCACTTTTGACACCCTCTGTCTGTTCCCCACAGAGCAGTGAGAATAATTTCTAACAACATAAATCAATTTTATTCTCCTGCTTACAACTCTTACCATAACATCTGAGAAAGAAATGCAACTCATTACCATGGCCTACTAATCCAGAGTAATGTGGCATCTACTAACCTGTCCCACCCCATCTGGTGCCATTAAGCTCTAGCTACGTGGCCTCCTTTTAATTCCTTGAGTTTGTCGTGCAAGCCCTTTCCCACCTCATCCCTTTTCACATGCAGTTTCCTCTCCTTAGGAGACTCCCTACCATCTCACATGGTTTGCTCCTTCTCAGCATTCCATTCTCAGCTTAACTCTAACCTCCTTGGAGTGGCCTTTCCTCATCACCTGATCTAAGTAGCCACTATCTTCTATTCTCCTACTCTATTTTTTAAGTAGAACTTACCCCAAATTGTAAATATATATGTATTTTCTTATTTATTATCTTCTTTGTTGCATCAGTTAAGATTTGGTTCAACTGCCAACCAAAATACAGTGGCTGGAAAAGATAGTGGTTCATTTTTCTCTCATATAAACGAAGTTTAGAGATAGGTAGATCAAGGTTAGTATGATAGCTCTATGATCCTAAGAGATCTAGGTTCCTTCTCTCTAGCTGCTCCACTGAATTCATCTTGTGGCTTCTACCTCACAGTTCAAAGTGGTTGCTCAAGCTCCAGACCTCATGCTTTTATTTCCTCCATCAGGAATCAGGAAGGTAAATGTGGTCTTTATGCAAGGTGGGGGAGGTTATAAACACAGTTAAAAGTCATGAGTTCTTTAATGTTGGTTCAAGCAAAGATTAGCAATTGGTGTTAAAACTATTTTAGGTAAATGGCTGATGAGAAAAGGACCTCCATAAAGTGCCCCCCAAAACTCTACACAGATTCCTTTTTGTCCATGAGGAGAAAAAAGTAGCTTTATAGTGGAGGAGTCAGGCCGTCATCAGTTTAACCCAGTACCGAAGTCAAATATGCTGTGCCTCTTGATGTGACTGAAGTACACAGTACCACCTGTGATGTAATCTTGCCAAAAACGTTTGAGTCTAATTGGACCTTTTGTTATAACTTCCAGTTTTACAGGAATTACAAGGAAAAGAGAAATGAACTACATGATACCCTGAGGAAGCAATCAGACAGATTGAGGAATTGGAACAATTGTCATTGTCTCTGTCTCTTTAATATTTCAGTATCATGAATATAGGGACTAATTTATTTTAAGAAGACTGAGGGAACATAACAACTAGGTGTGATGTGTGGTCCTCAATTGGATCCTGGTTTGGACTAACCACCTATAAATGGCATTGTGTAGAAAAGTGGAGAGATGTCAATGTGGGTGGGTATTAAGATATGATATACTGTTAAGGAATTATTAATAATCAGCTGTGATTATGTTATTTTGGCCATAGAGGAAAATGTTCTCAATTTAAAGGATGCATATTAAAATTTAGGGGAAGAATGATGACTTCTATTTACTTAAAATTCTTCAGCATAACAAATTGGGGGTTTATTTCCCAAGAAGAAGGGGATAATGGATACTGGGGGCCAACAAGAAGTCCACCACTAGGCTGTAAGCTGTATGAGGGCAGGGACTATGCCTGTTTTGCTTCCCACTCCATAACCACTGTGTAACACAGGGCCCAGCATGGAGTAAGCCCTTCATATATATTTGTTAAATGAAGGAATAAATGAGTATGGGAAAGAAATGCAGAAATTACCCATGACTTTCACTAACACTGAAAATTCAGCAGACATCGCTTAAGAGATCATGGTACTTGAAAAATAAGTACAACTGAAACATAACCATGTGGTATAATTGTAATTAAAAAGATAAGAACAACTATAAAACTTCAAAAAAAACACCCCAAATCCCAAAAGGTAGAAAACATTAAAATGGTAAAATAATAATGAGCAGGATACTATTATTAATTTTATTGCCCTGTACCTATTTCTTTTGGAGTCCAGGACATCGAACTGGCATTTTGTAATAAAAGAAAAATAACCAAATATGAAAAACTAAATTCCATGTGTTTTTCAGGAGATTGTTAGAAATTCAAGTAGATGTTTTTCTTCTCCTTACTCCCCACCTTCTCTCTTCTTCCTACTCCTGCAATAGTAAGATAACCAGTTCTCTCTTCTTCCTACTCCTGCAATAGTAAGATAGCCAGACACCCACTGAAACAGAGCAAGACCCTGCAGGGTCTTCCCAGGGACAGACCCTCTGTTTCCCCTAGTTTGTAAAAAAACTTTAGCCTCCTAGGTCTCCCCTGAATTCCAAAGAGCAAATTTAATCAGAGGAGTGAAAAAAACAAACAAAAAATCCCCCAAAACACCTGCAGAAACAAAGGAAAACAGTCAAGCAAAACAAAATAATAATAGTTCAGCCATAAAACAAAGTCAAGGACCTTTAGTTCCTCCTCAGGGGCTATAGATAATATCCTGAGCCATATCCTTGAGTTGTTTTGCAGATACTAAAACTCCCACCAGATAGAAGAAGCTAACTGCATGATGACCATGAGCATGTAGCCCCCAGATGCTGGAGCCTGAGGATTGATAACACTGACCCCTGTAACATCACCCTGTTACCTCCCCATCAACCAATCAGAAGAATGTCCACAAGCTGAGCAGACAGCCCTCGACCCTCTTTCTCACCTTGCCTTTAAAAATCCTTCCCTGAGAGCCATTCGGGAGTTTTGAGCAGTAGCTATCCATGTGCCTTGCTTGGCCTTGCAATGAACACTGTACTTTCCTTCACCATAATCTGATGTCAGTAGATTCGCTTTATTGTGCTTTGGGCTGGTGGACCCAAATTTGGGTTTGGTAACACCATTTGCTGGCTGTATCTCCTACTGATTAGCCAACCACATTCCAGGAGAGTTTTCTCCTTTCTGGCATCTTTCATTGAAAAGTAATAATTAAATTTTTACTATATGTATGAAGTTATTTTTTTAAAAAAGAAAAAAACTGATTAAGTCTAAATCATAGATCTTATTCTCAGGGGGTCAGGAACAACACAGGTAAAACAAAAGTAAAAAGCGCCAAAAATACCTTATTTTTCCCTCGTGCTTTACATTTACAAAGAGCTTTGAAAACAAAATTTCATTTATTCCTGAAATGATACCTTGCTGCAGGCTGAATAACAGGAGATTAATTGACTTGCTCAAGGTCCTCTCCGTAGTTAGAAATCTGGTATCAGAAGCCTTGTTTTCTGACTGTCCCACGTCCCTTATGTATGGCACTACCTTCTGAAAGCCAAAACTTAAGACCAGCATTGCATTTTTGACTCTGCAGTGTGCCAAGGACAACTAACTGAGCTACCTTATGATTGAAGTACATTTTGACTTAGAGATGATTTCTAAAGCTTTCTGTGGGATTTTTTCCCCCATTTTTCTTAGCAACCACGAAGCACTACTTTATTTTCCCTGTTCTCCTGGCTGAGCTCCTGCAGCTGCACCCAATGTGATCATCCAGAGAGAAAGAAAACCTCCAACTACCGTGAATCGCGCTTAACCCAATAGGAGAACATTGCGGATTCTACTAGGAGAACTTCAGCAAAAATTTCCTCCACACAGCAAAGCTGTGAAATGCATGCCAGCTGAAAGTGGCTGGTAGCTGGCATGTATACCATAGTAATCCCTTAGGAGTAAAAAAGAATCTGTGATTTTGAGTGGTGCATTTAACATTATCACCGCCTACACATTCAGTTAAAAGCTGTTCATGGCTGAAGAGAAACCCCTGATTCCCTCCCACGTCATATCTCAGCTTCGTTTTGGTGTGAGCTGTGGGCGGCTTAATCAAGAATGTTTGTACCCTTTACCCAGAGCAAACATTCCCATAGTGCAACACTTGTAGGTTCCATAAAATAGAAAATCAATTTAGTAATATTTAATAATAAGTAAATAATAAAAATACAATAAATCAAAAATATATCTTCCCTGACTTTCCCCTCTCCTTTATCCCCTGTATATCACTAATCAGCCCCCGAGGTCTCTTCATTTTTTTTAAGTCCCTCAAATATATTATTTATTTCCACTCTACCACCCTTGTTTAAGTTCTTTTCATCTTTAGTACTACAAAAAAAACCCAATGAAATACTCTTACTACCCATTTTCCCTTCACTTTCTCCAAGTTATTCTTTTCATGTTCCAAATAGTTTTATTGAATCAAGTTCTTTTCCAGCGCAAACATACAATGACTTGTAAAGCCTTAACTGCTCTGACATTCCAGGTCCTCTAGAATATGGTCTCCCCTTACCTATGTGACCTTATCTTCCTTTCCTAATAATAATTATTATTATTTCCTAACAATAATAATTGCTATTAATTGAGTACCCAAATCGCAGACTCTGTGTTATGTGCTGTCTCTGTTCAATTTGCTAACGCAAACTCTTGCTCCAGCTAGTCCTGTGTCCGTATGTTTCCCACGTAGGCTTTGCTCTTTTCTATAGTGTGCTCTATTTCTGTATCTTCTATGTCCCCAATTTCTACTAACTAAGATGTTTAATACCACCGTATGATTATTTAGTCATTTCAGGTATGTAAATTTACCTCCTGTAAGTTGTAATATATTGGCAGCCATGGATGGGCTTCAAAGGGTGCAGGAACCATTTAAGAGAGTATGTTTTGCATTTGTGCATTTTTCCTAGGTCAGGAGATCTCATAGCATCCCAAAGAGGTCCATTGAGGGGGGTTGAGTTACTCTCTGGATACCAAGCCATACTGTCAGTCATTCCTACTTAAACATAGGAAATATATATCTTATTGCATACCCTATTATCCTGCACCGTAAAAAAAACTTCTAGCTAAGGTGCATGCGCCTGAGTATTTTTTTAAATTAATTAATTTATTTATTTTTGGCTGTGTTGAGTCTTCCTTTCTGTGCGAGGGCTTTCTCTAGTTGTGGCAAGCGGGAGCCACTCTTCATCACGGTGCGCGGGCCTCTCACTGTCGCGGCCTCTCTTGTTGCGGAGCACAAGCTCCAGACGCGCAGGCTCAGTAGTTGTAGCTCACGGACTTAGTTGCTCTGCGGCATGTGGGATCTTCCCAGACCAGGGCTCGAACCCGTGTCCCCTGCATTGACAGGCAGATTCTCAACCACTGCGCCAGCAGGGAAGCCCTGGGCCTGAGTTTTAAAATTCTGATCTGTTTTTGCACTCTGTATTAAATCAGGTGTCCTGAATTTTGATGTGGAAAATACTATCACTATATGCAGAGCTTATTTCAACAATAATTTTAAATTAAATATTTTTGAATAGGTAATACAATTACACAATTTGAAGGTCAAAACGACATAAAAAGGATAACCAGAGAAGTCTCATTCCTACCTGCCTTTTACAGATAACGATCATCAGAAAAGATTTTAACACCATAGATAATACAATAATGCCTGTAGCTGCATTCATCAACGCTCTTTTGTTTGCAGGTAACAGAAATTTATTTCATACCAATGTAAACAACAACAAAAAAGAAATTTCTTTAAAGAATGGAGTATCTCGAGGAAGGTAGACAGTACAGCCAGGTTTCAGGAAGGATTAGAATCAGGAGTTGGGGATCCGTCAAGAACACAAGCAGCCAATTCTTGTCTGACTTACTGTGCTCATTGGCTCCAGTTCTCTCTTTCTCTCTTTCCAGATTGACTGGGTTGCTTTGGCTGCATAAGGCCAAACATAGCTACCCCCTTGCTCTTGAGTATACTCATCCTCAGTTCAGGTGACCAGCCCAGCTTCTTATCTCTCAGGGCTAATTCTTAGAGACAGACGGAGAGACAGAGACAGAGAGATTGAGGTGCTGTTTGACCTGACTAGGGTCATGTGCGCATCCTTGGTTGATCAGCTCTGGACAGGCGAGCAGGGAAACGATACAAACATAGATGCCAGGGATTCAGCCCTGTGTAGGGAAGTTAAAGCAAAGGGGTGTGGACCAGCCTAATATCCCCCAAAGTGCCTACTAATGCAGTCTTGGTCAACTAGCTTTTAATTTTCATGGCCCTGAGGCCACCTTTGGTTCAGATAGGTACCCAGTGCTGATGATCTCTTTTCGTTTTGGCAGGAAGCAACCCAGAGTATGAGGAGCATACTCTCCTGAGACCTGGAGGACTGCTTATCCTAATTCTTTTGTTTGGTTTTTTTTTGGCCGCACCATGTGGCTTGCAGAATCTCAGTTTTCTGACCAGGGACTGAACCTGGGCCATGGCAGTGAAACCCCAGAATCCTAACCACTAGGCAACCAGGGAACTCCCCTGCTTATCCTATTTTTATTTAAAGTTTCTCTGGGTTAATTCTCACACTAGCTGATGCTTCTGTTATCACCTCTGGTTACCTCCTGGATGTCTCCTAGTCAGGAACAAGGACCACTGCCTAATCACCAATTATAACAGCACAGAGTAATGTGTAATTCATACCAGATCCTTCCTTCCATCTCTGTTTTGAAGAAGGTGGGGGTGAATGCCACTAAGAAAGACAGGTATTGCCTAAGTAACAATACCAAATTTTAATACATAAGGAATATGGCTCTAAAGCACTTACATGTCATAATGGTGCTAAATGAACTTCACGGATGTTATTTCTTCTCAATACTTTTCTTATCTACGAGCTCAGCATGGTATTAGTAGAAGCTATTTGAGAAAAGCAAAAGAGATACTGTCTTTTTAGGTGAGATTTTCCAGCAGAACAAATGTTAGCAGTCTTCCATCCGTCTTTCCTTCCTTACATCCCTCCTTCCTTCTAAATATAGCAGCATCTTCTCAGAACTTCCCAGGACTTGTACTGTCTGAAATTCGTATTTCACTGCATAAAATATCCTACATAATGTTTATGAATAAAAACTAAACTGCATAGTATACTTCCATGTGCTCTTATAAGTATTTTATGATTACTCAACTAATCCTTGAAACCAGTCTTTGAGGTGGCCACGATTATTATCCCTATTTAACAGATAAGGAATGAGGCACAGAGAAAATAATTGTTCAAAATCACAAACCTAGTAAGTGAGACTGTCAGGATTTAAACCTGAGACGTTTGGCTCTAGAATCTATGCTTTTAACCCCTACCTTCACTGTCTCAGAATGAAGGCGATTCTTCAAAACAGTGATTGTCAAATTGTTTAACATGTTTTAGAATATATTCTGGGGGCATACTTAACAGGAATGACATCTGCCGATGCAGTTCATTTGTGAGGCCGCAGAATGAAGTGTGTCTGAACTGGTCTGGTTGTCGTTTACCTCTCTAGTCATTTCTTTAGGGCTTACCTTTGGCAAATGGCACCTTTCTCACAAGCTTTACATTTGGAAACTGTTTGTGAATAAAAAAATTTTTAAGAGCATTCTAGCTCCAAATCGACATAATATTTTCCCTTCCAAGTTGTTATTATTTGTAATAACATTGCTCACTTGAATGCTTCTCTTCTTGGTGGTGGTCACTCGTACTGGCTATAACAGCAGAGCTCTGCTTGGAAGTGGCAAAAGAGATGAAAGTAAAATTGATAACTAAGCTTGGTGAGACTTGAGAATGGAATAGGACAAGATGGGTTATTGCTTTGGAGAGGTTTTGATCTAAATATGGAAAGTGATTATGAAGTGTTTGTAAAGTTTTGGAGAATCAGTATGACCCTATAAAGACAACAGGCAGGAATGCCATGCTTGAATCGTAATCTATAAGCTAAGACCCTACAGGGCTCATGAATCCCTAAATATGTTCTCAGAGAGATTTCCAATAAAATCATATACACATACATAATGACTGGCCTATCGAGTTAGGGTACATTTGAGATTAGTGAGGAGGAATACAAATTCAGGTTGGACGGCAGAGCTGTATGCTTTTCTCCAGCCACTTTAAGTTATGATGGTGCAAGAATAGAGAAAGCAGGTTTGGATTTAACTGAGCTTGTGGTTTCACCAAGCTAGATAGGGGAAGCGAGTTGAGAGAGTCTTTGCTATTCTCAACTATGTGTTCTTCTATGTAAATTTTCAAAGCACCTTGTCAAGTTTCATGTAAAAGTCTTGTGATTTTGATTTGAACTTCTTTGACCATACTAATCAGTTTGGGACTAATTGCCTCCTTTATGATACTGAATCTTATAACTCTTCATATCTTTGTCTCTATAATATCTTTTAATGAAGTTTAAAATTTTTCTCCAAAAAAATAAATAAATAAAAGAAATCACATGTACTAAATCTAGCAACAAAGGACATGAAGAAAAATTGTCTATCACTTCCTTGTTTAGTATTTTCATAGTTAAAGCTGTTTATGAAAATTTTCCATGTAGGTTTCATCATAAAATTATGAAATAAGTTATTACTGTCTCAAATTCTTCCTTTGAGACTCAAATGGTTTAGTAATAACAAATGCTGTAACTTGGCTGCCGATTTAGAAATAGTTCTCTTGTAGCTGTTTTCTGAGTTTTTATCCTTTGAGTAGGCAGTCTTGCCTCTCTCAGAGATATTGTGTTATATCTCCCTTGGAAAAATACACCTTCCCTCCCCTTCCCTCCCCTCCCCCTTCCTTTTTTTCCTTTCCTTTTTCCTTTCCTTTCCTTTCCTTTTTTTCAGCTTAGTTCCCTTATATAACACAAAATTTAGAAAGGCAATGTCTTCAAGAGATTGTGTAAAGGTTATAAGGCATCATGCATTATTTTAATTAATTACTCAAGTTCACACTGATTATATTAGTTTTTTTGAAATCCAATAATTTGACTAAAATGAGGGTTCTCTTTTTGTGTGTGCACATCCGCATGCATGTAAAATTTGGCTATGTTTGTATTAGTTTCCTAAGGCTGCCATAACAAAATACCACAAACTGGGTGGTTTAAAGAAACAGAAATGTATTCTCTCACACTTTTGGAGGCTAGATGTAGGAAATCAACTTGTTGACTGAGCCATGCTCCCTTCAAAGCCTCTAGAATCCTTCCTTGCCTCTTCCAGATTCTGGAAGCCTTGGTGTTCCTTGGCTTGTGGCAGTATGACTCCAATTTCTGCCCCATCTTCACATGGCTGTCTTCCCTATGTGTCTGTCTTCTACTTTTCTTAAAAGGATCCCAATCATATTGGATTAAGGGCCCACCCTACTCCATTATGACCTCATCTTCACTAACTACATCTGTGATGACCCTATTTTCAAGTAAGGTCACATTCTGGGGTACTGGGGTTAGGACTTTAACATATCTTTGGGGAGGACACAATTCAACCCACAGCAATATCTAGTTACTAAGAAATCCCTTGTAAGCTTTTTAGGAATATACGCATATTAATTTAAAAGCATAACTTTACCTTTGTTATTTGAAATAGAGAAAAGAAACAAATGAAGGAATATACTATTAAAATCTGCAGTGATAAAATTTTGCATGTCAACCAGGCTTTTATGGGAACTCTTCATTTTCTACTTCAGCAAAAGCTTGGAAGGCAATGTTTTTTATATTTTTGATTAAGATATGTGGCTGAATCACTGACGTTAATATAGTTTTCTTGCATATGTTTCCAAGCCGGTTCAACTTTCTACATAGTTTTCATATTTGCTTTCAGAAATGAGAAAGATAAAGTTAGAAGAGAAGCTCATCTAAGTTAAACACACCATGTGAATATCCTCTTTCTCTTTTTTTTCTTACTTTGAAACGTATAAAAGGAAACTGTCTTCTTTCAAGAAAGGCTCTAAAGAATCTCGTTACATTTATGAAGACTTCCAAATGCTGTAATAAATCTGCCTGCATCATCTTTAATTCAGAGCATTGTTGCAACTCTTCTACTGTAAAATACATCTTTCTGAGCTGCTTATCCCAATATTTGATGTTGGCACTAGAGAGAAATTAAAGGCTAAAAATAAACAATAAAAAATGATTTTGAAGGTAGATCAGAGCGAGAGAGTCATTAGGTTTAATCCCCTGATTCACAGATGAGGATATTGAAGCCCAGAGGCTCCTAAAGGTCACCAAGCTGGGGATCTAGAATCTTGCTCTACTGAATCACATCGTATTTTCTTCCATATCTTATTCAAAACTTGTACAAAAGGTGAAGAATAGTTGGCACTGAGTTGTACACTTTAAATGCATGAATTGTATGGTATGAGAATTATACCTCAATAAAGCTGTTTAAAAAAAGATTAATGGCTGGGTTTCAGAGGTTCAGCAATGAAAGCACAATATGCTTAGGAAACATTCATTTTAAATAATAGTTTCTTTTTAAAAAATTGCACAGTACATAGTCACCTGAAAACAGCAACTAGCCCCAATTCTAAGATCTAAATAACAACTTAAGCTAGACTTAGCTTTATTTACAACACTATCAATTTCATAGAGATAGAAGGTGATTTAGAGAAGGAAAATTGTTTAAGAAATAGTCTTAAAACATTTATTGACACCCAGAAAAGTCTGCACACATTTATAAGGTTAAGTTAAAATGTAAACTCTTAAATAATGCTCTGTCATGGAACTTGAAGTACCATACTGCAAGTTCACCTTCCCAGAGGACAAATTAGGTTAACAGGAAACTGTGTTTTTTCTGTTCTTTCTTTCTGGAACTCTTATTAGTGATTCACAGGCCTCCCAAATTTATCATCTAGCTTTTTCATCGTTTGTCTTCTGTATTACATCTTTGTCTTTTTTAAGAAAAATAATCAGCTTTACTGAGATATAATTTTTATCCAACAAAGTTCACTCATATTAATCATATAGTTCAATGAGTTTTGACAACGTATATTAGTCGTGTAACCATCAACACTATCACTCCAAGAAGTTCCCTATCCCCTCTGCAATCACTCCCTCCCCTCCCCGTGCCCCTGGTGGTTTTGCCCTTTTAAGAATCACATAAACAGAATCATAGGGTATGGAGGCTTTTGTGTCTTGCTTCTTTCATTAATATAATCCTTTTGAGTTTCCTCCATGCTGTGTATATCAATAGTTTATTCCTTTTTATTGTCGAGTAGGATTCCAAAGCCACAATATGTTTATCCATTCATTAGTTGATGGACGTTTGGGTTGTTTCCAGTTCTCATTTCTCTTGGATAAATATCCAGGAGTAAAATTGCTGAGTCATATCATTAGGTATGTTTAACTTTATAAGTAATTACCAAATGATTTTCCAAATTGGTGGTACCATTTTATACTTGCAAGAACATTCATTATGTATTCTTGCCAAATTTTGTAGCTTTGACTGTTCTATTTATGTCCATGATTCATTTTGAACTAATTTTTTTATTATGATGTGAGATAAGGATCAAAGGTCGTGTGTGTGTGTGTGTGTGTGTGTGTGTTTGCATATGGATGTCCAATTTTTCCAGCACAATTTGTTGAAAAGACTATGCTTTCCCCACTGAAATACTTTGACACCAGTGTAAAAACCTGACTATACATATGTGGGTCTATGAGTCTATTTCTGGACTCTATTCTGTTCCACTGATCTACTTGTCCATTTTTATGCCAGTACTACACTGTCTTAATTATTGTAGCTTTATTATAAATCTTGAAGTCAAGTTGAAGTCCTTCTAGTTTCTTTAATTTCTCTAGCAATGTTTGTAGTGTAATGGTCTTGGTCATATTTTGTTAAATCCATCCTTAAATATTTCATGTTTTCTGAGGCTATTGTAAATGGTGTTGCTTTTTTTAAAAAAGAAAATACTTCAATTTCCATTTGTTTGTTACTAATACATCTTTTTGTTCTTTTTTCTATTTCCCTGGGAAGTTTTACAAATGTAACTTCCAACACTTTAATTTTTTAAAGTTGCAATTAAAATCTTTTTGATGTAGTAAAATGAAATTTACCATTATAACCACTTTTAAGTGAGCAGTTCAGTGGCATTAAATGCATTCACATTGTTGTGCAACTATCACCACTATCCATCTCCAGAACTTCTTCATCATCGCATAATGAAACTCTGTGTATACCAAATACTCTCTAAATACTAACTCCCCATTTCCACCTTCCCTTAGCCCTGGTACCCACTGTTTTACTTTCTGTCTCTATGTATTTGACTATTCTAGGTACCTCATATAAGTGGAATCATACATTACTTGTCCCTTTGTGTCTGGTTTATTTCACTTAGTCTTCAACCATGTTGTAGCATGTATCCGAATTTCATTCCTTTTTAAGGCTGAATAGTATTCCATTGTATGTATATATCACATTTTGTTTTTCTATTCATTCATTAATAGACCCTGGGTTGTTTCTACCTTTTGGCTATTGTAAATAATGCTGCTATGAACATGAAATTGGTTTTAATTTGTGAACTCACTCATGTTCTTTGATTTTTTTTCCTTTTTGTTATTTCTGTTTTTTGTTTTATGGAGTGATATATGCTGTTATCTCCCTGTAAATATTAAAGTTTCTATGATGTTTTCTTCTGTTTTCTGTATGCCTCTGTTCCCTCAAGTTTCTTTTTCGTTTATTTTCATTTTTAGCTTCCATTCAAGACTTTTGTGAAATGACTGGTGGTTCTTGTGTTTTGTTTTATGTTTAAGAGTAGAGAATTTTAAAAAATGGACAGAAGCTTTGTGGGGAGAAGGGGGCAGGTGGGGCTCATCAAGTCTTTTTACTGGGGTACTCCAAATGCCAATACTTTGAGAAATTTTCACTGGAACCATTTTGTTTCTCCACAAATGAATCCTCCAGTTTCCTTTCTGGAGGAGAATGAGGTATAGGGGACAGCAGGGGCTGGGGGAGCAGTGATAGTGGGGCAGTGGTGATATGTTTAAGCCTTGCTGCAGGCTTTCTGGGTGTAGGAAGGGGACAAAGGGGCTGAGGATTCCTCTCTTACTTAATCCACTTGTTTTCAATACTAGCACCTCCAAGGGCTGAGCATCTCAAGGATTCTATGGCACAAAATGACTTACTTCTAGTTGATATTGCCCCTTGAGATGTGTTTAGGTTGTAACTTCACAGTCTGCTAAATCAGTAACTGCTCCTCTATCTGCTTTGTCTTCCAAAAATATGTTGAAATATTTTATACACTGTTGTCTCCTCTGTTATTCTCTTTGTCTTTGTTGGTTAATACCATTTTTATTGCTTTACTGACATTTTAATGGGGTTTTAGGAGGGAGAGGAAATGAATGACACACCATATTTAACTCAATAGAGTAAATAGTATTTATCATTTCATAAGTGATTTACAACATTACTTTTACCACTTGACAGGAAAAATTTCCACTCCGGACAATAAATAAAACTCAGATAAAATGGAAATAATAGATGATAATAAGTTTGTAGTAATAAAAGGAAAATGAATTTCAAAAAAGACACATGCAGGGTAATATACTATAGCATTTCCAGTGATGAATGTGTTTCTCAGTTCTCAGGAAAGTAGAAAAAAAGTTGAATATGAGCAATATAGATCTGTTGATTAAAAAAATTGTATACCTCATAAATACAAGTCGTATATAAAAGAATCATTTATTGTTTAATTTTGTAATTTATAGAGTTTGCTTAATCTCTTATTGCCTTTCTTTCAGCCATTTCCTTCTCTTTAGCATCTTCATTAGTGGCTGGTTAGTTACAGAAAGAAGCAAAAGTCTACCTGGCAATTCTACCACTTGTTATTGGCTAAGCGGCTGGAGTTACCAGTTTAATGAGGGTTTAAGAATTATCTGAGGCTTAAATTATTGGTGCTGTCCCTATTACTATAGATTACTTACTGCTGAATAGAATTAAACTGGGCACTTACTGGAATATTATTTTGAGTTCTGAGTTTAAGGTGAATGGAGAAAACAAAATGAGCGCCTATTTAAAAACTGGACCTATTGGAGTTTTTTGTTTTGTTTTGATTTGTACTGTCTAGGAAAAGAAAAGGATCAGTGGAAATAACATTGTTCAAATACGTCCAGAGGTACTTCATGTTGATCTTTCCCAGGGCTCTACTCTAGGCCTTTTTCTCCCATGGGCAGTAGACAGTATCCACCAACCTGCTTGGCCATCCTCTCCTTTACCCCACCATTTTTCCTCAAATATTTACCCATGAAACCTAACCAACAGGTTTAGCTACCTGCTCTCCAGACTAGATTTAAGCTCCAGCCCTAGTTTTCCAGCTGTCTCCTGATTATTTCTACTACTCCAATGTTCTTCAGGCAACTCAAGTTCATTGGATCTAAAAATTTAGGTCATTATATCCTCCCCAGCATTACTCACCCATTCTGTGCTCCTCTCCTGACTTCTTTTCTTTAATAATGGCAGTACCAATTTACCTTGTCACCTAAACTTAAACCTTAGAATCAGCTTCTCTTTCTTCAGCCTCTCCATCCTATTAGTCACCAAATTCTATGAATTCAACTTAAATGTTTTTCAAATTTATCTTCTCCTATTTCCTATGCTATTAGTTTAGGCTTTCATCAACTTCTGCCTGAACTATAAGCAATAGTTATGTTTCACTTAGACCAGTCTGTCTGTCTGTCTCCCTCTCTCTATTATATATTGATACATGTAATATATATTCATACACATATGTATATACATATATACACACATATATGAATGTGTATACACACATATGTATATATACCTATATATTCTTACATAAACTAGACTATATGTTCCTTGATGTTAGGAAATGTGTTAGATGCTCAATAGATTTTAGTTGAAGAAATGAATAATGTTTATTTTAAAGATAGTGACCACCTGGTTTCTATTTCCATTCACAATAAAATAACAAAATTTATACCTCAATGTTTAGGTATTAGGAAGAGTGGGATACCTACTAGAGTGAGTTATTTATAACCCAGATAATTTTTTAAACTCTTCGTTGTAGTTCTTTTTTTCTCATGAGGACAGATTTTCTTTTATTTCTCTAAGATGGTTTAGGAATTTCTTTGCTTGGATTTGTGATGCTTAGAACAACTGATCAAAAATAGTTTTTTTGCTAGATCAAAATAAATATCACCAGAGAAATGATGCATATTAAACTAGGAAGGAAATGCAGAGGACCTTTTTGGGCCTTATGACTTTCACTTGCATATTATATGATTTCTCTTTGAAACTTGAAATTTTAATTTTAGGTCCAACTCTAATTGTCAGTGTATAACCAGCATGGCCAAAGACGTTGATCTTATACTATTTAAATGTCTATTCTTATTACAGATGAACTTAGTGTATGTCAAGATGTTAGCCAGAACCATAAGCTGCATTTCACAAAAAGGTACATTTCATGAAATCTAAAATCCCAGTGAAATGGTAGGGACAATGACATAGCAAGCTGTTAATTTTTCCCTTAAGAGTGCCAAAATGATGTTTTAGTCTTTTTTGAATACAAAGGTTGAACGTAGCTCATTGGTGCTCTTTGAACACAAGCAAGTCTTTCTCTGTCGGCAAAAAAGCTGTGATGCACAGCTTCTTGTAACAGATTTGTCAGGACTCTACCTTTCATCTTTCTCCCATGGTTGCTGAATCTACTCTCCAGTCTACATCCTACAGTATGTAGACAAGAGTACACCCATCCCACGCTTTTAACTCTCTCAGGGGGCATACATGATGCAAGGACAATTAACCTGTTCTATGTATGTATACCAGATTAGGTGTCAATTCAACACTCTACAATAAGCTATACTACTACAGAAATGGAATGGGCTATTTCCCTAAGTAGTGAGTCTTCCTTTACTGAAAGTGTTCATGCACATTTGTGTCTGATTTGTTCAGTGCCGTTGTTCAGAGTCTTGAACAGTGCTTGGTGCAGAGTAAATACACAATGTATACATATCATGTATGAATGAATTAAGCACATAATGGAAGCACAACATGGCTGATGTTTCAGTTAGCTTTTGCTCCGTAATGGACCATCCCAAAAGGTAGTAGTTTAAAATAGTGATTCATTATTTATCATGATTCTGTGGGTTGGCTGAACATTCATTCTGAGATGGTCTCATATTTCTGGGACATCAGCTCTGTGGCTGGGACGGCTAGGTCTTTCTCTCCATGTCTGTCATCTGGGGCCTCAGCATGCCAAGAGAGAGAGCGTGGAAGCTGTAATACTTCTGCTGGTTAGGCTTGGAACATTTCCAGCATATTCTATTGGACAAAAAAGTCACAAGGCCAGATCCAGAGATGGGGAAATTGACCCAACCTCTTGATGGGTGTTGTTGCAGAGTTTGTAGCCATTTTTAATCTACCACAGATGGCCAAGTTTAAAAAACCTTCTGTAGGGAATTCTTGTAATGGGAGGGAGATTGGTCAAGCTGATTTCCCAGAGTTCTTCCAACTCTGAGATTCCACCAGCCTGAATGGATATTTTTTAATGTTCTAAGAGAGAACAGTTATTAACCCATTGTAACTGGAAACTTTAAACTTCTACATCTGGTAAGATAATTTCAAAGATAATTCATTGAATAATTATTTTCTATTATTATGAACTAGAATTTATACTCTTCCTTTAACCATTTCAAAATACCTATAAGAATGTTCTTGTTAGTGAGAGTGGTATTTACATCTAGTTACCCTAATGTGTCACTAACACTACTTTTAATTCTGGTATAGCAGTAACATTCTCCTTTCCTTATGCTTTGATGACCATTCTATGAACACTGGATAAGCTCTTTATTCTTATTCATCCATCAAATACTTAATTTTTTAGAAGTCACTGAGATAACAATATAAAATTCTTATTTTTCTCCTGTGTCAGAGGAGAGTGCTTATATTATTGCCTCAATATTTAATGCTATTTAATATTAAAATTATAAATCTACCACTTTTCTGTAATCATTCTTTTATGACAATTTTAATAAATTAAAGATATTTCTTTGTGACTATTTTAGTAATAGCAGATACAGAGATATACGAATGCAGAAATATCATATAAGCAACTTACAATTAATATGTTAAAACCCTGTGAAACTTTCCATTAAGGAGTTTCAGAACAATCACAGTAGGAAAAACAGTATGGGGAAGACTGAACTGCTGATGGCTCAATTGTGATTTAATAGAAGAGTTCATACCATAGAATTTTGCTAGTATATTTTTGCTAGTATATGGACTTAGTTGAAAAATCATGTATGTTTTTGATAATTTTTGACAAATATTTGACAAATACTTGAAACAGGACTGTTTTATTATTGAGGAATCTGTTTTGTTAAAAATTTTTACTTTGGCATTAACCTCCTGCCCCCAAATTCTACACTAACACTTCTCTCTTCCTACTCTTCCCAACCCTTCTAAAAACAAACAAACTCAAAGCAACTCACAACAATTTTCTAAAAATAAAGCCAGTTCATCTCTGTGGGACTGGTAAGTCAGGTCTTTTTTTTTTAATAGATTTAATTAATTAATTAATTAATTAATTTTTTGGCTGCATTGGGTCTTCCGTTCCTGTGTGTGGGCTTTCTCTAGTTGTGGCCTGTGGGGGCTACTCTTCTTTGCAGTGCGAGGGCTTCTCATTGTGGTGGCTTCTCTTGTTATGGAGCACAGGCTCTAGGCATGCGGGCTTCAGTAGTTGTGGCACACGGGCTCCAGTAGTTGTGGCTGGCGGGCTCTAGAGTGCAGGCTCAGTAGCTGTGGTGCACAGGCTTAGCTGCTCCGCAGCATGTGGGATCTTCCTGGACCAGGGCTGGAGCCCGTGTCCCCTGCATTGGCAGGTGGATTCTTAACCACTGCACCACCAGGGAAGCCCCGATAAGTCAGGTCTTGAATGTATTGTTGATAACTAACCTGATCAGGTAACATTGCCAGGAAATCTTGTTCTACCTTTCCTTTAAAAAAAAAAATAAAGTTTATTTATTAGTTTTACATTTACAGAAGAACTGAACATTAAAGAGAGTTCTTATACACTCCCATGCCCACCTCTCAATCGGTTTCCCCCATAACTAACATCTTGCATTGGTGTGATGAACCAATACTGATATATTACTAAAGTCCACAGTTTACATTACGGTTCACTCTTTGTGTTGTACAGTTCTGAGTTTTGCCAAATGTAAAATGTCATGTATCCATCATCACAGTGTCATACAGAATAGTTTCACTGCCCTAAAAATCTCCTGTGTTCCACCTCTGTGTCCCTCCTCCCTCCCCCCAACCCCTGCTTTTCCTTTTTAATACCCAAATTGAGCCTAGGGTAATATTAATTAGTTGGAGCTAAGAATTTGCTTAAATAACCCGTGATTCCCCATGGCAATCAACATTTCCTTTTTTTAAAAAAAATAAATTTATTTATTTTTGGTTGCATTGGATTTTTGTTGCTGCACATGGTCTTTCTGTAGGTGCGGCGAGCGGGGGATACTATTTGTTGCGGTGCGTGGGCTTCTCATTGCGGTGGCTTCTCTTACTGTGGTGCATGGGCTCTAGGCGTGCGGGCTTCAGTAGTTGTGGCATGCGGGCTCAGTAGTTGTGACTCGCGGGCTCTAGAGTGCAGGCTCAATAGTTGTGGTGCACGGGCTTAGTTGCTCATGAGGGATCTTCCTGGACCAGGGCTTGAACCCGTGTCCCCCGCATTGGCAGGCGGATTCTTAACCACTGCGCCACCAGGGAAGTCCCAATCAACATTTCTTAATCGTCAATTCAGACTAGCACTGTTCAATAGAAATAAAATATAAGCCATATATATTTAAAAATTTCTAGATGATGCATTAAAAAGAAACAAATGAAATTAATAATATATTACATTTATCCCAATATAGCCAAAATATTATCAATCCAACATGTAACCAATATAAAAATTGAGATATTTAAATTTTTTGTACTAACTCTCAAAATCTAGTGTGCATTTCAAACTTACAGCACATCTCATTTCAGATGACTCACATTTCAAGTGCTCAATAGCCAGGAGTAGCCAATGGCTAAGGTATTGAACACTGCAGGCCTAGACTGTGAGCAACTTGAAAGCAAGCTAACCTCCTCTCTCCAGGGCCTCCAGATTAGGCAGGAAGGGAATATTTTTGAAAGGTATATCAGAAAGATAAAAGGGATCTGTAAATCTCTGGATGCTGATACTTAAATGTTCTGCAACCACTTTCTTTAAACCCTCCAGTTCTGGAAAAAGTGGAATGGGGATTATGCTTATTCTGGCATACCAAAGAAATGAGTATGTATTTGGCTTCCTGACTCCCAGAAGGCCTGAATCATCCGAAATGTTGACTCATGAGCCTTAAGTGACTGAAATATAATGTGAATCAAATTTGCCCTCCAAGGCATCGTTCTCTTTCCACTTTCCTCTCTCCCCTTCCTCTTTGGGTGACTCATCCTTCTACCAAGTAAGAGTCCAGTAGCGGGCAGATCCCAAAACCCTCTTTGAAGATGAGCAGACTTTCAAATGGTCTGCCCCAGTCCCTAGATCGTCCAGCCCAGCTGTTTTGCCTACGTCATCCAGGATCCGCAGTTTAGACTGGGACTGATCTTAAAACTGTCAAAAATATTATTTTTTCTTTTAAGGTGGTGATGGTAGTAGTGATAAGGTGGTTTGGGAATTTAAGTTTGAAAAAAGACAATCTTATTTCAAAATCTAAAATTTAACGTATACTTCAATCCTTAAGGCTACTCCACGGTCCCGTTATTTGGTACCTTTCTGCGCTCTGGGATTTTTCCTTTCTTGGGAGGAAAGTTTCCACTCCCAGTCCCCAAGATAACGCCTTTCCGGTGGCGCGCCAGGAGCGTCTCCGACCCTTCAGGGCAGGCAGGCAGCGGGCTCGCTTTCCCAGTACTCTAATTACACAGACTGACCTCCAGCTGTGGGCAAGGCCTAGACCCCCAGTTCGACCCTCTACTACCCTAGGCGGACTGTGGGGTTCCCAGCTCCAAACCCCGCCCATCGAACCCAGCCTGGCCGGTAAAAGAGAGGAAGTGCGGTAACACCCACCCACTTGCGTCTTTTTCCTTTCCCGTTGGGCCGGCTGGTTGCCCGTCAACTCTATCTCTTAGCCGATTGGCTCGCTTCCTCCCGCGTTAGTGCCTGCCTCTCCCTGGCAGGAGCGTGAGTCACGCCAAACTGGGCGGAGAGTCGGCTGGCCTCTCTCCTTCGCTCGTCTGGGCGGCGGCGGCGGCGGCAACTGGGGACGGGGCGGGTGGCGCATCACGGGCGCGGAGGCAGGAGGAGCAGTCTCATTGTTCCGGGAGCCGTCGCCACTGCAGGTCCCTCGGCTCGTTGGGCCCTGCCCCTCTCAGTCTTCCCCACCCCCCATAACTGCCCGCGGCTGTGAGGAGAAGCGTCTCCCGCGGAGGCAGCAGCTGCACCATCATCTCTTCCCCGCCAGCAATGGAAGACATGGACCAGTCGCCAATGGTCTCCTCGTCCTCGGACAGCCCGCCCCGGCCTCAGCCCGCGTTCAAGTACCAGTTCGTGAAGGAGCCCGAGGACGAAGAGGAAGAGGAGGAGGAAGACGAGGACGAGGACGAGGACCTGGAGGAGCTGGAGGTGCTCGAGAGGAAGCCCGCCGCCGCGCTGTCGGCGGCCCCAGTGCCCGCCGCCGCCGCCACCCCGGCTGGCGCGCCCCTGCTGGACTTCGGCAATGACTTCGTGCCCCCGGCGCCCCGGGGGCCCCTGCCGGCAGCGCCCCTCGCCGCCCCGGAGCGGCAGCCGTCTTGGGACCCGAGCCCCGCGTCGTCGGCGGAGCCAGCGCCCTCCCTACCCTCCATTACCAAAACCTCGCCCTCCCAGCTCTCTGAGGACGATGAGCCTCCAGCCCGGCCTCCCCCTCCTCCCCCGGCCGACGTGAGCCCTCAGGCGGAGCCCGCGTGGATCCCGGCCGCCCCTGCCCCCGCCGCGCCCCCCTCCACGCCGGCCGCGCCCAAACGCAGGGGCTCCTCCGGCTCAGTGGGTGAGTGCCGCGCCCTTCGCCTCGCGCCGCCCCTCGCGCCCCTCCTTCTTTTGTGCGCAGCCCCCAAAGCCTGCGCCCAGCCTTCCTCTCCGCCCGTAGGGGGCTTTGTCTGCGGACAAGGCGCCCCGCTGGTGGGAGCCGCGGGGAGCAGGGTGGGGCGGTCGAGGAAGCCCGGGCGTGTTCTTTATTGTCCGTCTGGGTGTCGGGGAACAAGTGCACCCCGCCCGCTCCCAGGTTCTTCTCTCAGGTCTCCATTCCACCGCGTCCGGGAAGTTAGGAACCCACCCCTTGCAGGAGCTGGGTGTGTATCGAGGAACTAGGGGTGCGGATTCATCGGGCTGGCTCGGTTCCGGGGTGAGGATGGAAGGCCTTGGTGGCCTAATCTTTTGTTTGCCCGTCTGGGTTGCTCCTGGGGAAAAGACGCAGTTTTGCTGTTGGTCTTTGCCTGCATTCACCTCTGGCCCCCCTCCTCAACCCTCCCTCGGCTTGGGTGGCCCCATGCGCTTCATCCCCCCCTCCCCCCTCTGGTCCAGTGGAGAACGTCCACTTTGACCCGACTGCAGTGAAGGGAGAGCGCCTCCAGTGGTGTGACTCGTGGAGAACTGGGGAGAGGAGTTCTGGCGAAGGCCTGCCACCGCCCAGCTTACCGGGTTGTGATGTGGCGTCTCCCCCCGCCTCCCGGCTTAACCGAGCCGGGGAAGTAGGACCTGGGCGTCGTGTTCCGAGGGGGCGCAGTGCTGCCAGGGCCTCTGCCGCAGGGTCAGAGGAATTGCTGTTAGGGTGGACAGGTTTAGCCTATTAAGCATCGTGATTGAATCGTAGAGAAAAAAGGAAAAGGCAAAATGGTTGACATTCCTAAAGAAGGGGAAACCTGTGGATTCCCTATCGGGAATAGGCCAGGTGAACTTGTGGCAGATTTGCCATGAGACTTAATGAAATGTTTTGAGACAGACGTTTTCGTTTATTGGTTAGAAATACTACTTCGTAGAAGTAATGTTTTAGGTCTGCAGAGACAAATCTGCATAGTCTGTGAATAGTTTTCAAATCTTTTCATTCACGAGCATCTGGTTGTGTGTTGTTGTTATTATTAGTGACATTGTTTTATTACCCTTTTCATCTTGGGAAACTTTATTTTGGAAGAGAAAAAATCAAGTTCGTTAGAGATTGAGAATTCATCTTATTAGACACGTTAATTAGCTCAATAACAAATAGGTTGTTACTTTTGGGACAAAGTGTCCCACTAGTAGTAGGATTTTTATGTATAAAAGGGCAAGAACCAAGAATCAGGTAGTGTAACAGCCTGCTGACAAATTGTCATAGCCTTGTAGGATTTTAGAAATGGTTCTTTTTCTAGAAAAAGGAACTCAGTGGGAGATCACAGAAGAATTTTTTTTTTCTTCAATTCACTCCTGCTCCACAGTGGGGAAAATAAGCCAATAGTGATGTTTCTGAGTAGCATTTTGATATTGACATACCCCCAAACATTACTCAAAACATTATTCACTACACTAAAGATATTAGAATCTGAGGAGTAACTCATATTTTCCTTTTTCTGGGTAAAAACACACATTTTAGAGAAACTGAGGTAGAAAAATATTAAATAATAAGAAATTTACAAATGATAAATTTAATGATTAAGAAAGGCATACTAATTTGTCATCTTGTATTCCTTCATGGAAACAAAGAAAAGAGTTCTGTTGTTTGAACCTTGGAGATTCAGGAGGTGACAGCATTCTCTTGGAATTTTGACTTTTGGAATACTAAGTTTGGAAGACAAAGGAGAAAGAATATTGCTTACTCAGCGACTCTATCTTTACATAGTTCCCTAATTCTGGATTGATGTTGCCTATTTGGAAAGTTTAGTTCCTTTAGTAAATACAGCAACATTATGATTTTGGGCACAGATAGTTAAGGCGTTTCACTGAGTCTAGGTTTCTTAACGAGTTCATTCATTCAACTGATTATTGATTACCTACAAAGAGGCACTATTCTAGGCTCTGAGCATATAGCAATAAGCAAGACACATGTGTTCCCCGTGGGGGGAGTACAGATAATATGCACATAATTAAGGAAGGCAGATTAGTGTTAAGTGTTATGAGGAAAATAAGCAGAATGGTGGTGTGGAAAATGACTGAGATGTGTGGGAGCCTTTTTAGGTAGGGTGGCACTGAGAGAGGCCTTTCTGAGGAGGGGAGATTTAAGCTGCAGGTGTAAAAAATTTCCAAGAAGCTCCTAGGAGGCAAAAGCCCTGAGGCAGTAATAAGCTTTGTATGTTTGAGAATCTAGTAAGAAGACTAGTGAGAAAAACTAGGGGGAGAGTGGTATAAGGTGAGCGTGGGGAGGTGGACTACACTTAGATCATTTGAGGTCTCTAACAGGCCATGGTAAAAAAATTTGCTTTTTAAAATATTGTTTATTTTAGAAATGTGCTCCTTAAATATTTATATTGGGATTTTGGAGCAGAAATGTAGTTTTGAAGACTTAGAGAAACTAAAAGGACTGATGTGAGTAAAGACAAAGAGCTGAGAAATGTGCAGAACATGGTTAGAAACATAGAGCAGTCTGACTGGAAGAGGATTTATGTTAGTGAATATGGTAGATCCCTGACAGTTGTGTATGTAACATTGTTGTCTACCCTATTTTTTGAGTAAACGCTGATTTCCCTTACTTGGTAAGTTGTAATTTTGCTGTTTGCTGTTGTGCTTGGAGCATCCCCATTGCATGAAGTAACTGAAGTGAGACTGAATCCTCTCCCCTGCTGACCATTTTTCATAGAGAAGCATTGGCTTCAGGTTAAAAAGGTGGTTGGTTAACCTAGGCTTTGAGGATATGCAAACATTCATAAAGGATGGCATTGAGCTGGTCTCTGGACGTGTTCTAAGCCAGTGTTAATTAAGATTGAAAATGTGTGGTAGATCTGGATTCTGAAGGGTGTTGAATGCCAAATTAAGGAATTAGGGTTTTATCATCCTGCTTTTATTCATGCTCTGCCATTCACAGTTGCCTTTGCTTTTGGCAATTTAAATAATGAAACAAAAAATGTTTTTGTTGTTGTTGTTTCCCAAATATAAAGTTATTTCATTGTTTTTCATCCTTCTGAATTACTGCTTTAGACATTGGGAAGCCACTGAAAATTATTGAACTGAGGCATGGCATCATGAAAGCAGTGTTAGAAAAGTGAGTTGGTGACAATATTCAAGATAAGTTAGAAAGAAAAATAGGGGAACTATTTAGAAATCTTTCACAGTAGTTCTGAGAGAGGTGAGTAGAGCCTGAATTAGTTCATTAGTAGTTCATTCAGTGGAAATGGAATACAGGGAGGAATATAAGAAACTCTAGGAAGCATGCTTTTTTTGGCTCTGAATCTCTGTTTTTATAGTTAGGTTAATAAGACGTTTTATGAAAGCAAAGTTGATAGGACTTGGAGGCCATGGATATAAATACAAAGAAAAGAATGTTGATGCTTATTAAATCAATTTCAGAGATTGTCCAAAGTTGTTTTTGCAGTGGAAGCTTGTATAGAATTGAATATTGCTCATAAGTATAGGTTATGGCTTAAGGATTAAAAATTATTAGTCTTTTACAAAGTCATTTATTATATGATTATTTATATCAGCTTAGGAGCACATATTAGAAATGTTAAAAGATTTTGAGTGATACATAGTTTAAATCTTAAGTATCAGTCCTTAACATAAAGTTCAAGTAAACAGTGATGTGAC
Source organism: Pseudorca crassidens (assembly GCF_039906515.1). Lineage (NCBI taxonomy): Eukaryota > Metazoa > Chordata > Mammalia > Artiodactyla > Delphinidae > Pseudorca > Pseudorca crassidens. Next base: position 45,283,815 of record NC_090309.1, read on the forward strand.
ACTCCCAGGAAGTAGTTGCCTCTAAAGAAAGGGATGTCATGCCATAATCCATTCCCCATCCTCTCTCCTCCTATTATAATCTAGAAAATGATAACAAGGAATGGAACTGATGAATTTAGAGATTCTGAATAATTCTCTTGTTAACCATTTCTAATTTTTTGACTAGGAATAACAGTTGGGAACAAGTGGTGTGCTCCTTAAGGATAAAGTGAATTACATTTCACATTGGTTCCTAGGAAGCTCAGTGTCAAATTTATAGTTCTTTTTAGTAACTCATGAGCTTCCTCAAATCCTTTTTAAAATGAAGTGATGAATATATATTGAACCTTTGATACATGTGTAATTATGTGGAATAGTATTTAGAAAACATGCTATTTGAGCACTGTATTTCTGTAAACTTGGAAGATTTGCTATGTTATATGAAACGTTGCCAAAAAGGAACATATTTTCTATTGTTCAGTAATTGACTCTGTTTTATGTGTAGTTATTTCATAATATACCTAAAAGCAGTTTATTTGAACCACTGCTGTTGCAAGGCCCCAGTTTAAATGACACATTTTAAAGGTTCTTTGCTAGCCCAGGGTAAAAGTACCAACCAAATGGATAATAGTTCTTGATTTTTCCCTGGGACCTCTAAGTAGAAGTAAATGTTGGCAGATGAACTATTCTTATAGTACATTCTTTGAGACTTTTTGTTCCTGTTTCTAAATATAGACCCTAGAAGGTCCCTCTGGGGGTGGTAGCACCAGGGATGGGAACTGTAAGGGCAGAACCATAATTCATCAGCAGTGTTTAAATGGGTGAGTGTGACCTTTGTGGCTAGCTAATGTAGGACATAGGCATGCAAAATGGTAGGACCCAGCTCTGCTTATGCTAAGGTGTTCTCAGACCAATGGCCTCATCATTCTTCTCAACTCTAAAGGGGAATTGATAATTTCACATCTAAATTGATGGTTTTTTTGTTTCTTGGAATGGTGATTCTTAATTTTTAAGTTACTTTACTCATGTGTTCCCGTAACATTCTATTCTTACCTCATCATATGTATCATACTATATATATGGGAATGGTATGTTTACTCATTTCTGTTCACCAGACTATATGCTCCTTGAGGAAAGGGGCTGTATTACCTTTTTTCCTTGAGGAAAAGGACTGTATGACATTATATTTGCATTGCTGAGCACAGTGCCTTAGATGTGGCATAGGCACTCAGATATTTGTTGAATGAATATAATATTATAGATGAATCCTGATCTATATTCTGTATCGTTCTAGAATTACTGCAATATTTTCTCTCAAATAAAAATCCCAAGTCTTGGGACTTGCCTGGCGGTCCGGTGGTTAAGACTCTATGCTTCCACTGCAGGGGGCATGGGTTCCATTCCGTGGTCAGGGAAGTTCTGCATCGTGGTGTGGCCAAAAAGGAAAAAAAAATCCCAACTCTTTTGAATTAAAGCATTAATTTATTTACATATACAAGGTATATGGATGTACCCTATTTTATTTAATCAGTCTCTTATTGATGGTTAATTAGGTTGTCTTTCAGCTTTTTCTGTTGTAAATAACATTGCTGTGAACACCTTTATATATACCTCTTTGCAAATACATGCATAGAAGTATATATATGTGTTGTAGGATATATGTGTTGTAGGATAAATTCATGTAAGTGGAATTATTGATCCAAAGGGTATATGCATTGAAAATGTTGATAGATAATGCCAAACAATAGGTACTACTCCTACTCTTATAGTAGGAGCTGTAAGCTGCTAAATATTGGATTATCTTTTTAGCAGTCCCTGAGTCCTTTGCTTAGGTGGCCCTCTAGTTTAAAAAAAACATTATTTCTTTAATGACTTGTTCTTATTACCATAGATGAAGAAGGCTTATAAAGTTTTGTTGTTCAAACAGATTTGGCAATAGTCTGGTTATATTGGTGGTCCCTTGGAAGTTCAATATTAAGAAAAAATTAGCACACTTTTTTTTTTTTTTAACCAGGTTTAGGGCGGAGTACGGGGACAAAAAGATGAGTAGAGATCGTAGTTATGAGAGGTACATGTAAGAGATTAGGAAA